>NC_090838.1:27504000-28115500 GCF_028021215.1 Eschrichtius robustus
GACTCCCTGACTTCAGACTATACTATAAAGCTACAGTAAGCCAGACAATATGGTACCGGCACAAAAACAGAAACATAGATCAATGGAACAAGATGAAAACCCAGAGCTAAACCCACGCACCTATGGTCAACTAATCTATGACAAAGGAGGCAAGGATGTACAATGGAGAAAAGACAGTCTCTTCAATAAGTGGTGCTGGGAAAACTGGACAGCTACATGTAAAAGAATGAAATTAGAACACTCCTAACACCATACCCATAAATAAACTCAAAATGGATTAGAGACCTAAATGTAAGACTGAACACTATAAAACTCTTAGAGGAAAACATAGGAAGAACACTCTTTGACATAAATCACAGCAAGATCTTTTTTGATCCACCTCCTAGAGTAATGGAAATAAAAACAAAAATAAACACAACCTTGAGCGAGTGACCTGTTAGTGCTAATGCTATTCCTTTCTATTTGATCCTGTTCAGCAACAACTGATAACATTCTGGGAAAGTAGGAGAAAAGAACAAAGGCATTGACCTACTTTCTTTCCAGATTTCTTAACTTAATTTCTGGTCTTTAATTAGCCTCTCACCCTCTCTTCTGCACATGCAGACATCTGGTTAATAAGAGTAAGCTGATGATAACAAGGGAAAGGTTTTACAAGTAATGAGGTTCCTGAAGGTGTTGCTGAGGTATATGGGTTATGGGAGGTCCTGAACCTTAGGGAATATGGAAGACTGGCCTCAATGAGAAAATGTTGGGAGTCAGAGAATTGACTTCCTGGGAAATAGCAGATGGATCAAGGCACAGTGGACATCAAGAAGCTTAAAGCCCAGAAACCTGATGAATCCCAAGATGGACATACTGAGACAGTTACATTTAACCCATGTCTTGAAGGCATTCAATGAGTGTTCAATCTGCAGCTTCCCTAATAACAACTCTTTCTCCACATCTGATAAGTTTATGCAGCTATGCATGGGTTATCCACAGGGAAGTGGGATAAATGATAAAGATAAATAATTATAACAGCAGTTTGCTTTTTTATATTGTAATAAGGAGACATCATTAGTAAGAGTTTGTTGATTCCTGGATTATCAGTTGCTCAAGCTGACTATGATTATTCTAGGGTTTTGAAATGAATTATGAATTCTTTTCTTTCTGAGAACTGACAGGATATGGATTTTCTTAAACTGTCTTTTCTCACTATCCCAATTTTCCTTAGTTGAATAAGGGAGGAAGGAGGAGTTGAAAGGCTACACTGGTAGTCCCAAACTGCCTTTCCAAACCTGAAATAGCACCATTTCTAGAGTGTGGTCTGTCTTCATTAAAGTCCCTTAGAAGAAAACAGGATATTGAGTTTGCAAAGAAATTATATTTTTATTTTTCCTCCCATGCCAATCACTTTCAAGTTCACCATATTTCTGAATTGTATTTGTTAGTCATTCTGTAAACTACATTAGCTAATTTAGTAAATTTAGTAGATTAGTTAAGAAACTAAAACATAAATTAATCAGTGCAGTTTCAATCATCATAATGTTGGCAGTTTCAAGTATCATAATATTTGTACAGTATGAAAAAGATATCAGATGACTGCTAGGATTATCTGCTTTGAAGAGATTTATTAAATTTGCAATTATTTTGCTTATAACATCAAAATTAATTTATTCCAGATTCTTGGAAATTGACATGTTTGTAAATATATCATTTTTGTTTCTAGGCATTTATTATAGATATTCACCCCACAAAAGGAAAAGCACTTCAGGCAAATAATTAGTTCAAGCCATAATATAATATTTCAACCTAATTTTCATTTATTTGTTAACTCAATTAATGGTTTTTTTTGAGAATGTACTATATGTTGCTGACTGTTCTAGACACCAATGATACAGGGGATAAAGCAAACCCTACCCTAATACTAGGGCTCATATTCCAGTAAGGTGTAGTAAGCAAAAACTACAACAAATATATAACATCTCAGGTGCTGTCAAACTATGTAGTACTGTGAAAAAATGGGAAGCAGGGTAGGAGAATGGTGAGTGAAATGGGATGGTGGCTTTTCTTCAGAGACTTGAAGGAGTGAGAGAGTGAGCACAGAGCAGAGGTGGACTTATTGTAGAGCAAATGAAGCTTAAGCTTCAGGAACTTTCACTTGCAAGAATCTCTGGGAGTGATGGGAAGTGCTGGGAACTGTAGATTGTTCTTACAGGGAGGGGAAACTGGATTGCCATCAGGAAGCTTGTGTATGTAAGCATTTCTGTTAGAATGCTGAAGATACCTCCAAAGAGACTGAATGATTACTCCAAAGTAATCTCTGGAGCTCCAACGATTTTCTGTAATTTCTGTTCTCATTCTAAATAGCTATTAACCTAATTTTGTATTTGTGGTTTTATTTCTTTTTCTAAGAGAGCATTCCCTGACATAATTATATAAGCTTCAGGTCCCAACCAAACTTTATCCACTCCAGACATGGGATTCACAGGGCAAGAGGGTGGCAGACAGAGGAACAACAAGGAGGCCTGTGCGTGTGTCTGGAGCTCAGCCTGCAGGAGGTGATAGGGATGAGGTCAGGGAAGTAAGGTGGGCGTGGTGGTGGGGGTGTAGGAATGACAAGCCTCTTTAATTACTTTTGGTTTTATTCTAATTAAGTTGTAAAGCTAATTAAAATTTAGATCAGAGGAATTACTGGATCTGGTTTATATTTTAATCAGATCCTTTTAAAAGAATTACTTCTGCTCTGTGGAGAGGCAAGAGTAGAAGCAAGGAGATCTGGCAGGAGGACACCAGAAATCTAGCCAAGATGTGACAGTGGTTGGGGTTATGTTGGTAGTAGCAGAGGTGGTAAACAACGCCAGGATTTGGGATATAGTTTTAAAGCAGAGCTGAGAACACTTGCAAATGAATAGGATATAGTTAATAAGGAAAAGAGAGGAGTCAGGTAACATGCCAGTGTTTTTGGTTTGAAAAAAGAATGGATAGAGGTAGTATTTGCTGAGCTGGGGACTTGAATCAAGAGTTCAGCTTTGGCGATAGTAAGTTCAAGACTAGACATCCAAATGGAGATGTAAAGTCGATGATTGGGTATGTGTGTCTATCACAATAATCATGTCATTTAATCCTCAATGTAACCCTGTTATGTAGGTATCATTATTCCTGCCTAAAATTTTTTTAAAAAGGTGGTTTAGATGTTATCCAATATCATCTAACAATGTATGGCAATTCTAAGACTTGAACTCAGATCTTCTTGGTATCTGATCTCTTGTTCTTCCCATTGTATTATCTTTCTTCACCTATTCAAAACTCCTTTTTTTTCTCCCTCTCTCTCTTCTTTTTTTATTTATTCATTCATTCAGTATATACTTATTGAACCACTCTTCACCGCTAGGTATTGGGATTACAAGCATGAGCAAGACATGGTCCCAGCCTTCAGCTCACCTTATGATCTTAATAACTTCTTGGATATATTAAAGTGTAGAGGAAACAGAACCCAGTTAAGCTGGTAACTTGACATTTCCTTGAGTCTAAGTAAGCATAAGTTTTAAAAAATAGAATTCATAGTAACTTTCTGGGGAAAAAGCAAACTCTACTAAAATTAACATAAATTTCAAATTTAAGACACTGACTTTAGATAGAACTTATAAAAATATATCTTAGAATTCTGAAAATATAGTGCATATAGTTAACATTTATTGGGCCCCTATATTCTAAGTCCTATATTCTAAGTCCTGGTGTGCTTTATTTCATTTAATCATCACAACAAAACTTTGAGGAAGCTGCCGTTAGTATTATTATTATTATTATTAATATTATTATTATTATTATTATTTTTTTTTTACGAAAGAGGAAACTAGGTGTAAAGAGGCTAAGTGTTCATTGGCAAAGCTAGAAACCAAACCCAAAGTATCTGATTAAAAGCGGTCATTTAATCATTTTGGTAAACTGACTTTAAGAGTCAAGACTTGGGTTCTAGCCCAGATTTGGTTTCTAAATTTGGGATTTCTGAAGTCCTCAAAACTTAGCGTCCTCATTGGTAAAGTTAGATTTGAAAACCTCTGGGTATCTTATATATGGTACTAAGATTGTAACAATAGTAACTACATTTTATTATGAGATAAACTCATTTAGAAAATGACTAGACAGTAAATAAACTATCATTTATTCAATACCTACTATGTGCCAGGTTATTAGGTGCTTTATATAGTTTATATACTTCAGTAATCACAATAGCCCTGCAAGGTCAGATTTGTTGTATGTGTTATAGGTGAAGAACAAATAATTTGCTGAAGGTCAAACAGCTGGTCAGCTTTGGAACTTGACCTAACCCAGTTCTGAATCCAAATTCCATAGACTTTACACCATTTTAGTTTCTCTCCAGAAAAGTAGGGATCATCTTAAATGCAAAAACTCCAAAAAATGTCAACTCTCAGAAAAAAACAGGACATTTTTGGAAGTGTTGGGTCTAGTTAGCAGAAGAGCTTGTTAAAATGCTGACGTTTTTTGCCACAACTACAGCCTAGTTGAGAGAATCTCAAGTAACTTAATGTCTTTGTCTGGCAAGCTTTTAGTAGAAAAGAACCTGCCAAGATTCATTCATTAGTAGAATCTAAAAATCTATAAATTTGCCTTTTCCAGACATTTCGTATAAATAGAATTATACAATGTGAACTTCCTTAGGAAGTTCAGCTATCATTAATATCATATTGTATAAATTATCTTGCAGGCATCAAAATGTTTAGGAAAACAGTCCCACTCTGAGCCTTCTTGGAAGTCTACATAACAACTTTAATTGCTTAAAGGGCCACTTATGAGCATGAAGTATACTGATATTTATGTATATCAGTATTCCTAATTTAAAACATAAACAAAAGAAGAAAGAATAGTATAATGATCCTCATCACTCAATACCTAGCTTCAACAGTTATCAATGTATTGCCAATCTTGGTTCATATATAACTCCCTATAGCCTGCTCCTTGCTGTTTTTGTTTTTCAAAGCTTTATTGAGGCATAATTTACATTCCATAAATTAATCCATTGTAAATTTATAATTCAGTAATTTATAGACTTGTACAACCATCCCCATAATCCTGTTTTAGAACACTTCTGTTACTTCAAAAAATTCCCTCATGTCCATTTGCTTTCAATCCACCTCTTATGTATAGCCCCAGGAAACCACTTACCTTTCTGTATCTAGAAATTTGCCCTTCCTGCATATTTCTTTCTTTTTTCTATAAATTTATTTATTTGTTTATTTATTTTTGGCTGTGTTGGGTCTTCGTTGCTGCGTGCGGGCTTTCTCTAGCAAGTGGGGGGCTACTCTTTGTTGCAGCGCTTGGGCTTCTCATTGCAGTGGCTTCTCGTTGCAGAGCATAGGCTCTAGGCACTCGGGCTTCAGTAGTTGTGGCACATGGACTCAGTAGTTGTGGCTTGCGAGCTCTAGAGTGCAGACTCAGTAGTTGTGGCGCACTGGCTTAATTGCACCGTGGCATGTGAGAACTTCCTGGACCAGGGTTCAAACCCGTGTCCCCTGCACTGGCAGGTGGATTCTTAACCACTGCGCTACCAGGGAAGTCCTGTGCATATTTCATATAAATAGAATCATACAGTGTTTGTTCTTTTGCATCTAGTTTCTTTCACTTAGAAAAATGCCATTAAGGTTCCATTTATATTTTAATATGTTTGTTGATTTTTATTGCCAAATAGCATTGCATTATATGGATATACCATATTTTGTTTATCAATTCACAACTTGATGAACTTTTGAATTGTTTTCGGTTTTGGGCTATAATGCTTCTAAGAACATTTGCATACAAGTCTTTACATGGACATAAGTTATTTCTCTTTGGTACATACCTAGGCATGGAATTGTCAGGTTGTATGGTAAGTTTATGTTCAACTTTTTAATATAACTGCCAAACTCTTTTCAAAATGGCTGCACCATTTTACACCAATTAACCAGCAGTTAATTACAATAGTTCCTTTACATTTCCATACAAATTTTAGGATCAGCTTGTCTATATCTACAAAATTTCCTACATGGATGGCATTAAATTGGCAGGTCATTTTGGGGACAATTGATATCATAACTATTTTGAGTCTTCCAATTCATGAAACAAATATGTTTCTTCACTTATTTAGATAAGGTTTGATTTATTTCATAAGTGTTTTGCAGTTTTCAGCATATAGATCCAATTCATGTCTTGTTATATTTATACCTAAGTATTTCATGTTTGAGGAGAGCTGTTGAAAATAATATTTATAATTTAAATGTTTTTAAAATTTAGAGTTTCAGTTGTTCATTGCTAACATATAGAAAGAGGATTGAGTTTTGTGTTCTGACTTTGTATCTTACAAGTGTTGGGACTTTTTTTGTAGAATTCTTGGGATTTTCTACATAGACTTTTATGTCATCCCTGAATAGGAACAGTTTTATTTCTTCCTTTCTAGTTTTTTATGTCTTGTATTTATTTTCTTATTTTATTACATTGGCTAGAACTGCCAGTATGATGTTGAATAGGAATGAATAGAGGGGACATCTTTGCCTTGTTCCTGATCTCAGGGCAAAACAACAACTAATTCTTTCTTTTTTCCTTCCTTCCTTCCTTCCTTCTCTTTCTTTCTTTCTTTTCTTTCTTTCTTTCCTTCTTTCCTTCCTTCTTTCTTTCTTTCCTTCTTTCCTTCCTTTCTTTTCTTTCTTTCCTTCTTTCTCTTTCCTTCTTTCCTTCCTTTCTTTTCTTTCTTTCCTTCCTTCTTTCTTTCTTTCTTTCCTTCTTTCCTTCCTTCCTTCCTTCCTTTCTTCCGTTCTTCCTTTCTTCCTTCCTTTCGTTCTTCCTTTCGTTCTTTCTTTCTTCCTCCCTCCCTCCCTCCCTCCCTCCCTCCCTCCCTTCCTTCCTTCCTTCCTTCCTTCCTTCCTTCCTTCCTTCCTTCCTTCCTTCCTTCCTTCCTTCCTTCCTTCCTTCCTTCCTTCTTTGCCTCACTCTTGTCATGAACAGAGCAGGACAGTGTAGTCAGTGGCCATAGGCTGACACACACCGGGCACTGGCTGACCTGTGTGTACCAGAGCTGACCACACAGAATGGGCACTGCATTCCCTATTTTGTTTGTTTTGTTGTTGGTTTTTGTAGATGCCCTTTTATTAGACTGAGTAAATTCCCTTCTGTTTTTTTTTCTTTTTTTAACATCTTTATTGGAGTATAAATGCTTTACAATGCTGTTAGTTTCTGCTGTATCAAAAAGTGAATCAGCTATACATATACATATATCCCCACATCTCTTCCCTCTTGCGTCTCCCTCCCTCCCACCCTCCCTATCCCACCCCTCTAGGTGGTCACAAAGCACTGAGCTGATCTCCCTGTGCTATGCGGCTGCTTCCCACTAGCTATCTATTTTACATTTGGTAATATATATAAGTCCATGCCACTCTCTCACTTCATCCCATTTTTTTTGTTTTTTTAGATTCCATGTATATGTGTTAGCATAAGGTATTTGTTTTTCTCTTTCTGACTTACTTCACTCTGTATGACAGATTCTAGGTCCATCCACCTCACTACAAAAAACTCAATTTCGTTTCTTTTTATGGCTGTGTAATATTCCATTGTATATATGTGCCGCATCTTCTTTATCCATTCATCTGTCGATGGACACTTAGGTTGCTTCCATGTCCTGGCTTTTGTAAATAGAACTGCAATGAACATTGTGGTACATGACTCTTTTTGAATTATGGTTTTCTCAGGGTATATGCCCAGTAGTGGGATTGCTGGGCCATATGGTAGTTCTATTTTTAGTTTTTAAAGGAACCTCCATACTGTTCTCCATAGTGGCTGTATCAATTTACATTCCCACCAACAGTGCAAGAGGGTTCCCTTTCCTCCACACCCTCTCCAGCATTTATTGTTTGTAGATTTTTTGATGATGGCCATTCTGACTGGTGTGAGGTGGTTTGTACTTTTGATTTGCATTTCTCTAATAATTTAACAGCTTATCATGTGCCTCTTGGCCATCTGTATGTTTTCTTTGGAGAAATGTCTATTTAGGTTTTCTGCCCATTTTTAAATTGGGTTGTTTGTTTTTTTAATATTGAGCTTCATGAGCTGTTTATATATTTTGGAGATTAATCCTTTGTTCATTGGTTTGTTTGCAAATATTTTCTCCCATTCTGAGGGTTGTCTTTTCGTCTTGTTTATGGTTTCCTTTGCTGTGCAAAAGCTTTGAAGTTTCGTTAGGTCCCATTTGTTTATTTTTGTTTTTATTTCCATTACTCTAGGAGGTGGGTCAAAAAGGATCTTGCTGTGATTTATGTCAAAGAGTGTTCTTCCTGTGTTTCCCTCTAAGAGTTTTATAGTATCCAGGATTACATTTAGGTCTTTAAACCATATTGAGTTTATTTCTGTGTATGGTGTTAGGGAGTGTTCTAATTTGATTCTTTTACATGTAGCTGTCCAGTTTTCCCAGCACCACTTATTGAAGAGGCTGTCTTTTCTCCATTGTATATTCTTGCCTCCTTTATCAAAGATAAGGGGACCATATGTGAGTGAGTTTATCTCTGGGCTTTCTATCCTGTTCCGTTGATCTATATTTCTGTCTGTGTGCCAGTACCATACTGTCTTGATTAATGTAGCTTTGTAGTAAAGTCTGAAGTCAGGGAGCCTGATTCCTCCAGCTCCGTTTTCCTTTCTCAAGATTGCTTTGGCTATTTGAGGTCTTTTGTGTTTCCATACAAATTGTGAAATTTTTTATTCTAGTTCTGTGAAAAATGCCAGTGGTAGTTTGATAGGGATTGCATTGAATCTGTAGATTGTTTCAGGTAGTATAGTCATTTTCACAATGTTGATTCTTCCAATCCAAAGACATTGTATATCTCTTCATCTGTTTGTATCATCTTTAATTTCTTTCATTAGTGTTGTATAGTTTTCTGCATACAGGTCTTTTGCCTCCTTTCGTAGGTTTATTCCTAGGTATTTTATTCTTTTTGTTGCAGTGGTAAATGGGAGTGTTTCCTTAATTTCTCTTTCAGATTTTTCATTATTAGTGTACAGGAATGCAAGAGATTTCTGTGCATTAATTTTGCATCCTGCTACTTTACCAAATTCATTGATCAGCTCTAGTAGTTTTCTGGTAGTGTCTTCAGGATTCTCTATGTATAGTATCAAGTCATCTGCAAACAGTGACAGTTTTACTTTTTCTTTTCAGATTTGGACTCCTTTTATTTCTTTTCCTTCTCTGATTGCTGTGGCTAAAACTTCCAAAAGTATGTTGAATAATAGTGGTGAGAGTGGGCAACCTTGTCTTGTTCCTGATCTTAGTGGAAATGGTTTCAGTTTTTCACCATTGAGGACGATGTTGGCTGTGGGTTTGTCATATATGGCCTTTATTATGTTCAGGTAAGTTCCCTCTATGCCTACTTTCTGGAGAGTTTTTATCATAAATGGATGTTGAATTTTGTCGAAAGCTTTTTCTGCATTTATTGAGATGATCATATGGGATGATCATATGGTTTTTCTACTTTAATTTGTTAATATAGTTAGTCACATTGATTGATTTGCATATATTGAAGAATCCTTGCATTTCTGGGACAAACCCCATTTGATCATAGTGTATGATGCTTTTAATGTGCTGTTGGATTCTGTTTGCTAGTATTTTGTTGAGGATTTTTGCATCTACGTTCATCAGTTATACTGGCCTGTAGTTTTCCTTTTTTGTGACATCTTTGTCTGGTTTTGGTATCAGGGTGATGGTGGCCTCGTAGAATGAGTTTGGGAGTGTTCCTCCTTCTGCTGTATTTTGGAAGAGTTTGAGAAGGGTAGGTGTTAGCTCTTCTCTAAATGTTTGATAGAATTCGCCTGTGGAGCCATCTGGTCCTGGGCTTTTGTTTGTTGGAAGATTTTTAATCACAGTTTCAATTTCAGTTCTTGTGATTGGTCTGTTTATAGTTTCTATTTCTTCCTAGTTCAGTCTCTGAAGGTTGTGCTTTTCTAAGAATTTGTCCATTTCTTCCAGGTGTCCATTTTTTGGTATATAGTTGCTTGTAGTAATCTCTCATGATCCTTTGTATTTCTGCAGTGTCAGTTGTTACTTCTTTTTCATTTCTAATTCTACTGATTTGAGTCTTCTCCCTTTTTTTCTTGATGAGTCTGGCTAATGGTTTATCAATTTGGTTTATCTTCTCGAAGAACCTGCTTTTAGCTTTATTGATCATTGCTACTGTTTCCTTCATTTCTTTTTCATTTATTTCTGGATCTGATCTTTATGATTTCTTTCCTTCTGCTAACTTTGGGTATTTTTTGTTCTTCTTTCTCTAATTGCTTTAGGTGTAAGGTTAGGTTGTTTATTTGAGATTTTTCTTGTTTCTTGAGGTAGGATTGTATTGCTATAAACTTCCCTCTTAGAACTACTTTTGCTGCATCCCATAGGTTTTGGGTCATCGTGTTTTCATTGTCATTTGTTTCTAGGTATTTTTTGATTTCTTCTTTGATTTTTTCAGTGATCTCTTGGTTATTAAGTAGTGTACTGCTTATCCTCCATGTGTTTGTATTTTTTACAGATTTTTTCCTGAAATTGATATCTAGTCTCATAGTGTTGTGGTCGGAAATGATACTTGATACGATTTCAATTTTCTTAAATTTACCAAGGCTTGATTTGTGACCCAAGATATGATCTATCCTGGAGAATATTTCATGAGCACTTGAGAAGAAAGTGTATTCTGTTGTTTTTGGATGGAATGTCTTATAAATATTAAGTTCGTCTTGTTTAATGTATCATTTAAAGGATGTGTTTCCTTATTTATTTTCATTTTGGATGATCTGACCATTGGTGAAAGTGGGGTGTTAATGTCCCCTGCTATTATTGTGTTACTGTTGATTTCCCCTTTTATGGCTGTTAGCATTTGCCTTAAGTACTGAGGTGTTCCTATGTTGGGTGCATAAATACTTACAATTGTTATATATTCTTGGATTGATCCCTTTATCGTTATGTAGTGTCCGTCTTTGTCTCTTGTAATAGTCTTTATTTTAAAATCTATTTTGTCTAATATGAGAATTTCTACTTCAGCTTTCTTCTGATTTCCATTTGCATGGAATATCTTTTTCCATCCCCTCACTTTCAGTCTGTATGTGTCCCAAGGTCTGAAATGGCTCTCCTGTAGACAGCATATATACGGGTCTTGTTTTTGTGTCCATTCAGCCAGTCTGTGTCTTTTGGTTGGAGCATTTAATCCATTTACATTTAAGGTAATTATCGATATGTATGTTCCTGTTACCATTTTCTTAATTGTTTTGGGTTTGTGTTTATAGTTCTTTTCCTTCTCTTCTTTTTCCTGCCTAGAGAAGTTCCTTTAGCATTTGTTGTAAAGCTGGTTTGGTGGTGGTGAATTCTCTTAGCTTTTGCTTGTCTGTAAAGGTTTTAATTTATCTGTTGAATCTGAATGAGATCCTTGCTGGGTAGAGTAATCTTGCTTGTAGGTTTCTTCCTTTCATCACTTTAAATATGTCCTGCCACTCCCTTCTGGCTTGCAGAGTTTCTGCTGAAAGATCAGCTGTTAACCTTATGGGGATTCCCTTGTGTGTTATTTGTTGTTTTTCCCTTGCTGCTTTTAATATTTTTTCTTTGTATTTAATTTTTGATAGTTTGATTAATATGTGTCTTGCTGTGTTTCTCCTTGGATTTATTCTGTATGGGACTCTCTGTGCTTCCTGGACTTGATTAACTATTTCCTTTACCATATTAGGGAAATTTTCATCTATAATCTCTTCAAATATTTTCTCAGTCCCTTTCTTTTTCTCTTCTTCTTCTGGGACCCCTATAATTTGAATGTTGGTGCATTTAATGTTGTCCCAGAGGTCTCTGAGCCTGTCCTCAATTCTTTTCATTCGTTTTTCTTTATTCTGCTCTGCAGTAGTTATTTCCACTATTTTATCTTCCAGGTCACTTATCCGTTCTTCTGCCTCAGTTATTCTGCTATTGATTCCTTCTAGAGAATTTTTAATTTCATTTATTGTGTTGTTCATCATTGTTTGTTTGCTCTTTAGTTCTTCTAGGTCCTTGTTGAACGTTTCTTGTATTATCTCCATTCTATTTCCAAGATTTCGGATCATCTTTACTATCATTACTCTGAATTCTTTTTTAGGTAGACTTGCCTATTTCCTCTTCGTTTGTTTGGTCTGGTGGGTTTTTACCTTGCGTCTTCATCTGCTGTGTGTTTCTCTGTCTTCTCATTTTGCTTAACTTACTGTTTTGGGGGTCTCCTTTTCTCAGGCTGCAGGTTGGTAGTTCCTGCTGTTTTTGGTGTCTGCCCCCAGTGGCTGAGGTTGGTTCAGTGGGTTGTGTAGGCTTCCTGGTGGAGGGGACTAGTGCCTGTGTTCTGGTGGATGAGGCTGGATCTTTTCTTTCTGGTGGGCAGTTCCAGTTCCAGTGGTGTGTTTTGGGGTGTTTGTGACCCTATTATGATTTTAGGCAGTCTTTCTGCTAATGGGTGGGGTTGTGTTCCTGTCTTGCTAGTTGTTTGGAATGGGGTGTCCAGCACTGTAGCTTGCTGGTCGTTGATTGGAGCTGGGTCTTTGTGTTGAGATGGAGATCTCTGGGAGATTTTTGCTGTTTGATGTTATGTGGAGCTGGGAGGTCTCTGGTGGACCAATGTCCTGAACTCGGCTCTCCTACCTCAGAGGCACAGGCCTGACACTCGGCCAGAGC
This sequence comes from Eschrichtius robustus, assembly GCF_028021215.1. Lineage (NCBI taxonomy): Eukaryota > Metazoa > Chordata > Mammalia > Artiodactyla > Eschrichtiidae > Eschrichtius > Eschrichtius robustus. The sequence continues at coordinate 27,516,671 of NC_090838.1, forward strand.
ACCAAGCCCTGTCATCCACATGGCTCAGAATAAAAGGGAAGGAGGGAGGGAGGGAGGGAGGGGGAGAGGGAGGGGGAGAGAGAGAGAGAGAGAGAAAGGAAGAAAGAAGAAAAGAAAATAAAGTTATTAAAATAAAAAATAAAAAAATAATTATTAAAAATAAAAAAAAAGGAAGAGAGCAACTAAACCCAAAAACAAATCCAACAATGATAACAAGCATTAAAAACTATACTAAAAAACAAAAAAACCCCAAAAAACGGACAGACAGAACCCTAGGACATATCAAATGGTAAAAGCAAAGCTATACAGACAAAGTCACACACAGAAACATACACATACACTCTCAGAAAAAGAGAAAAAGGAAAAAAATATATATATCATTGTTCCCAAAGTCCACCGCCTCAATTTTGGGATGATTAGTTACTCCAGAGATGCATGGTACATCAAGTTGATTGTGGAGATTTAATCCACTGCTCCTAAGGCTGCCTGGAGAGATTTCCCTTTCTCTTCTTTGTTCACATAGCTCCTGGTGTTGAGCTGTGGATTTGGCCCTGACTCTGCGTGTAGGTTGCCTGAGGGTGTCTGTTCTTTGCTCAGACAGGACGGGGTTAAAGTAGCAGCTGATTACGGGGCTCTGGCTCACTCAGGCCGGGGGGAGGGAGGGTACGGTGAGCCTGGCAGAGGCCGGAGTGACGTTGCAACAGCCTGAGGCATGATGTGTGTTCCCCCAGGGAAGTTGTCCGTGGATCACGGGACCCTGGGAGTGGCGGGCTGTACCGGCTCCCGGGAGGGGAGGTGTGGATAGTGACCTGTGCTTGCACACAGGTTTCTTGGTGGCTGCAGCAGCAGGGTTAGCGTCTCATGCCTGTCTCTGGGGTCTGTGATGATAGCCGCGGCTCAAGCCCATCTTTGGAGCTCATTTAGGCGGTGCTCTGAATCCCCTCTCCTCGCGCACCCCTGTTGCTGCACTCTCCTCCGTTGGTCCGAAGCTTCCTCCCCGCCACCTGCAGTCTCTGCCCGCGAAGGGGCTTCCTAGTGTGTGGAAACATTTCCTCCTTCACAGCTCCCTCCCACTGGTGCAGGTCCCGTCCCTATTCTTTGTCTCTGTTTTTTCTGTTTTCTTTTAACCTACCCAGGTACGTGGGGAGTTTCTTGCCTTTATGGGAAGTCTGAGGTCTTCTGCTAGTGTTCAGTAGGTGTTCTATAGGAGTTGTCCCACATGAAGATGTATTTCTGACGTATTTGTGGGGAGGAAGGTGATCTCCACGTCTTACTCCTCCGCCATCTTGAAGGTCTCCCTCCCTTCTATTTCTAATTTGCTAAGAGTGTTTATCATGGATGGTTGTTTAATTCTGTCAAATGCTATCTTTGTTTCAGTTGATATTATCACATAGTTTACTTTTGTACACTGTTTATATGGTGGGTAATGCTGATTTATTTTCACATTTTAAACCAGTCTTGCCTTCCTGGGATATCCTCTGTTTGGTTGTGGTACTTTTTTTTTTTTTTTTACATAGCTTGATTCTATTTGCCCATATTTTACTGAGGATTTTTTGTGTCATCTTGGCATTGGTGGCTGTTGATATTTTTCTTTTTCCCTTGCTGATTGGATTTTTCTGGGTTTTCATATGTAGAGAAATTTTGGATTGTATCCTATGCATTTGAACATTATGGTATGAGACTGTTCTTGTTTAAATCCCATTGAGAATGTTGAAATTTTTGTTTTAGCATGCAGTCAACCCAGTTCAGTACAGGCTACAAGTTCCAAATAGTTGTGGTTTCAATATCAGTATTTTATTTTATTTTATTTTTGGCCACTCTGCACGGCTTGCAGGATCTTAGTTCCCCAACTAGGGATTGAACCTGAGCCCTGGCAGTGAAAGTGCCGAGTCCTAACCACTGAACTGCCAGGGAATTCCCTCAGTTCTATTTTCAAAGCTTTTGTAGTGTTATTTGGATCAATTCTGTAGATGCACTACTGAGTGGTCAGTGTGGGATTTGGGCAGTGGGTGTGGCCTATAGTTTAGGTCTCAGGTTTTGGTATGCTAATTAGGGTCAGATCCTTGCATGCAAAATGCGGGATTGAGTCCAGAAGTCACGAACAACTTCAGGGGGTTGCTTTTTGGAGCGCTTACCTCTCTGTGATCTCCCTGGTACTTACTGGCTTCCTGGGTTTCCCTTCTCAGTCTTCAGGCCAGAAGTCTGTGGCTGTAGTTACCCTACTCTTCTGCAGACATCCTGGGACCACACCTGCATCTTAAGCTAAGCAGAAGGAGGACAGAGAGAGCAGAGTCTGGCTTCTCACTCTCACCCTTAAGCAAGAGGATTCCATCTTTGGGGGACCATGTCTCCTCCCATTGAAGAAGAAGTTTCTCCCCCTCATTGTTTTAGCAGCTTGTGAACCCCTGCTACCTTGAGTGGGGCTGTGATGGGGTTGCATTGGAGCTGGTGGAGCAGAGCCAGGGCCCACACAAGGTTGGTGTGTGTATCATGGTGCTGGTGAGTGACATGTGCTTCCTGCTTGTGCTGTGATATGTGCGGGTGCTGAGGTGCACACAGCCAAGTGCACCTATGCCATGGTCCTCTACCATGATCCTCTCTTCTGTGGTTTTGATTTGCATCTCCCTAGTGACTAATGATTTTGAGCATCTTTTTATGTGCTTATTGGCTATTTATAGTATTCTTTGGAGAAATCTCCACTTAAATCCTTTCCCCATTTTAAAATCGATTGTCATTTTGTTATTGAGGTATATGGGTTCTTTATTTTTCTGGATACAAGTTCCTCATTAGATATCTGATTTGCAAATGTTTTCTGCCATTTCATAGGTTTTTTACATTCTTTTTTTACTTTCTTGATTGTATTTTTTTATGGTATATTTTAATCACAGTTTTTTTTTTTTGATGAAGTCCAGTTTATCTATTTGTTTCCTTTTGTTGTTTGGACTTTTGGTGTCATATCTAAGAAACTATTGCCTAATCTAAGGTCATGAAGATTTGCCTCTTGTGTTTTTTTAATAAGAGTTTTATAGTTTTAGGTGTTACATTTTAGTTGAAGAACAATTCCTAGTGTTTTTTATATGATGTAAGGTAAGTGTCCAACTTCCTTTTTTTGCATGTGAATATCCAGTTGTCCTTGTGTCATTTGTTGACAAAAACTATACTTTCTACTATTGAATTGTCTTGGCACCTTTGTAAGAAATCAATTCACCATGAATGTGAGGGTTTATTTCTGGGCTCTCAATTCTATTCCATTCATCTACATGTCTATTATTATGCCAGTACTACACTGTCTTGATTACTGTAGTTTTGCAGTAAGTTTCGAAATTGAGAAATGTGAGTTCTTCAACTTTGTTCTTCTTTTTCAAAATTGTTTTGGTGGGAATGTGTTTTTACCCTAGGATAATATATATTTAAGACTTGAAGTTTAAAGAAATGACAGGCTTGGATATTTGTGATTCTTATTCAGGCCGTACATTTTTTTCCATCCTGTGCTTTCCAACTAAACAATTATATCCAAAGGCTATTTATACTGTTAAAAATGTGCTTTGCCAGCCCCATGTGCCATAGCAATTTTGGGCCCACTACTTTACTCTTACTTGCTGATCTCCAGTCTTAAATCTGCCTAACACATTACCTTTGGATTCATCTCCTATTCTGGTCAGCCCCAGATGAATTTTTGAGCTTTAGATGTGATTTTCTATGTATGTATTTTCAAACTGAGCTTGTCAACATACTCAGACCTATATCCTTCTGTGTGCTCTGTGTACACTCCTGCTGGAATAGGTTCATGCCCCACCTTGGTACCATGCCCTGGCATCATGGACAGAGTTCTAAGCTACATATTGGTATTCTTTCTTGTGGCTTTGTGCCTAAGTCCGTTCCTAATACTAATTGGATGTTTAACTTTTTCCAACCAGTGGGGAACAATTTTGGTGTTGGAGCAGCACAACCTTGTATGTATGTGTCTATGCAGAGATGCTATATTTAGTGCTTCTTTTTGGGTTAAATGGATAGGCTAATTGAATAGGTTTATGCTAAACAGTTAAGCCCTTTACATGAAGCAGTTAATTGTCTTTTCTAGTCTCTGGATCTTTATTTTGACTTTGATTTTGAAACCAACAATACTCAATAAGGTTTTAACCCATTTTCAATGAAATGCTAAAAAATGATGGAAAACACATATGTCAATTCACTTGGAAGCTTGTGTGTAGCTTTAACCTAAGTGATGGCTCCCTAACCTGAAAACAAAAAGGCAATTGGTCTCACTTAATGATGTAACATATTAACAGGAGGCAGTCCAACCACTGGATTACTGCTTGCTTACTGCTTACTGCTTTGTAGATAAGAACCTGTGGGACTTGGAGAGATTTATCAACATTCGGACTATATAAACATACTCTATGCCAATTCTAGGTTATATTTATATTTTAGGTTGATTTCCCAAGAAGCAAGAGGTTCAGCACTTGTACCAGGATGTTTCCATGTTTCTTTTTAAACCTGGAATCCCAGTTGCTTATTGTTTGCAGAGGTCAGTGGCATTGTTTTTGGAAATGGGAATGGAAAATTCTTCAGAATCCCTACGAGGTCAGGTCAGGTTCTCCCTGAAGGTTGTTTAAGAGCCCGAGTTTCAGCCAATTGCATGAATAACTTTTTTGATTGTGCCAGGGTCAGGATGTTTTTATCTGGCCCAGTGCTCTTTCGTGGGCTCGTCTGGCCAAATATAACTAATCTTTTTAAGTGAACTTGCCTACTTGTCCTTGAATTCTGAAGATGGAACTGAAAAATGGCCCAGGTTGTGACTGAGTAACCTTGTTTCTAATATTAACGGAGACAAAAGTGTTACATGCCTTAGCAAGGCTGCCTTTAGAGATGAACATGTCTGGTTCTTTTTCTTAATTTAGACTAAGTCATATAGCTCTTTGAAAGCTTTCTGGAGAGAGCCTCTGCCTAGGCTGTACTAGCCATTCTTTGCCTTCTCCTCCCTTCATTATTCTTGTTCTTTAAAAAAAAAAATCAGGTCTTATCCTTTAAAAAGAAAAACCCACAAAGTCTCTGGAACTCCAGATCTTTAATTTTCACTCTGATTCTGATTTGACAAGTGGCAATCTGGTTTTTACTCCTTTGTATCCTTTCTTGCCATTTTAGAAATACTGAAGTGATCACAAACACAGAGGAAGCCTCCTTAGGAGAACTGACTCAGCAACCCTCTGCAGAGAGAAAAGGCTATTTTCTTCCTCTTCTTCATTGTGACCAGGGCAACTCAAATTATTTGTCCACAGGAAAGGCCCTGGCTTCCTGGGAGCTCTAATGGGCATGCCAATCAATATTGCTTATACTAATACATCACACTCTTGGTAAGGAATTTCAACAGATTTTCTTTCTCTAAGGATTCAGTTAATAACATTTATACAACACCCAGAGCATGCAAAGCATGGTACTGGATATGGGAAAAGAAGGCAGAGAATCCCAAGGAATTGTTCTTGCTCTTTAGGAGCTTAGTTGAGAGAGAGATAAGTATGTTAGTTAAGGTTCTCTAGAGAAACAGAACCAGTAGGAGATCTATATCTATGTCTATCTATCTATATATCTCTATCTCTATCTAGCTATCTATCTTTCTATCTATCTATAGTTGACTCTTGAACAACATGGGAATTAGTGTTACTGACCCTCTGCAGAACCTGTGGTTGTGCATTTGCACGTTCAACCAACTGTGGATCCAACTACAGTACTACTGTACTATTTACTATTGAAAAAAATCCACCTATAAGTGGATGCACACAGTTCAAACCCATGTTCGAGGGTCAACTCTGTGTGTGTGTGTGTGTGTATGGAGAGAGAGAGAGAGAGAATGAGAGAGAGATTTTAAGGAATTGATTGGCTCACATGATTATGGAGACTGTGAAGTCCCAAGCTAGAGACCTAAGAGAGCCAATGGTATAAGCTGCAGTCCAAGTCTGAAGGCCTGAGAACCAGGAGAGCCAATGATGTAAGTTTCAGTCCAAGGGTAGAAGACTGATGTCACAGATCAAGCAATCAGGCCAGATAAGTTTCCTCTTACTCAGCCTTTTTGTTCTATTCAGGCCTTCAACTGATTGGATGAGGGCCACTCACATTAAGGAGGGCAATCTGCTTTACTCAGCCTACCCATTCAAATATTAATCTCATCCCAAAACACCCAGAATAATGTTTGCCCAAATATATGGGCATTCCATGGCGCAGTCAATTTGACACATGAAGTTAAATGTAGACAAGGATGTGAAAAACACCAAATAATTTATGGATTTGATGAGCACTGTTTGAGGTCATGCTCAAGTGCTGAGTGATGTTAATCAGAGGCTGTTTGCCACCTTCTCAAGAATATGATGGAGGTCACGAAAGATAGGACAAGGTAGTAACTAGTGTCCCTTTGAAATGGGTCATGCAGGCATGGCAAGGATAGTCAGTGAGTTGGCCCTGGAGCAGGGATCTGAGGAAGACCAGAGGCTAGGGACTAGGCTGATTTAGAGAACAAAGGCGGCAACAATGTGGTCAACTCACACCTCTGAAGTTAGGAGAGTCAGAGGGAAGAGTCCAGGCTGCAGGTGCACTGGGACTCTCAGTAACAGGACTGCATCCATGGGCACTTGCTGCCAGCCAAAGACTTTTTTTTTTCCTTTTTTAACCAATCTGTCTGTCCAGGTCTATCAAGGGGTGTCTGTTTATTGAGATCAAGTGCCTGCTTTCTTTTAGGAACCCTCTGATACTTTCCTCAAAGAGTTAATTATGAGGCAGAAGGAAAACTCAGTGAGAGCCAGATGCAAATTGGCTCCACTGAAAACTTGGAGGTCTTTTGACCTATAATTCTGTACTTGACTCAGCATGAGATGAATGTAGTTTGGATTCAAACAGTTTACATAGGACTGGGCCTTCAGGTGACAGAGACATAAGTGGCAAGGCAGAGTGGGGTGTCACAAAGCAGCTACCAGGAGAAAGTGGTGTATTAGAGTGTATAGTATGAAGAGGCAGGAGTTGAGGGAAACTTACAGAAGTCAGAAATCCGTGGAGGCTCAGCGTGGTATAGAAACATGCAGTTTTTAGAGGCTGGGATAATCAAAACTCCAGAGAGTCAGGATGTATTCAGAGAAGTCAAAATGAGTTAAGTATCAATAAAAAAGGTCCAGGCAAACCAGTAAGAAGAGACAAAGTGTATAATTAGTTTTTTTATGCTGTATAACAAATGACCACAAACTTAGCAGCTTAAAACAAGACACATTTATTATCTCACAATTTCTGTGGATCAAGAGTCTGGGCATAGCTTATGTCCTCATTTCAGGGTCTCACAGACTGCAATCAGGGTGCTCCCAGAGATGCAATTTCAGTAGAGGTTTGAGGTCCTCTTCCTAGCTCACTGGTTGTTGGCAGAATTTAGTTCCTTGTGGTTGTAGGACTGAGGACCTCACCTCCTAGAAGCTGCCCACCATTCTTTGCCATGTTGCCCTCTCTACAACAGGGAAGTTTGCTTCTTCAGGATCAGCAGAAGAACATCTGCTGCTGCTACTTGTCTCTTACCTCTAGATCTTTTTCTAAAGCACCATGATTAAATCAGGTCCACCTAGGATAGTCTCCATTTTGATGAACTCAAAGTTAACTTATTAGGCACCTTAATCCTTAATTGTATTTGCAAAATTCCTCCACGTTTGCAGTATAATGTAAACTAATCATGAGAGTGACATTGATCATATTCACAGCTCCCACCAACACTTAAGGGGAGGGGATTATACAAGGTGTCTACACTAGGGGTTAGGAATCTTGGGGGCCATCTTAGAATTCTGCCTACCACAACGTGTTATTAGTCAATCCAGTGTGATCCTCTGACCTTGAGTTTAAGAAACAATTTGGCTTCTCCAAGGGCCTGTATATGTATTTTCTGTGAGGGTAATAGTGATTATAGCCATGGAGTCTGAGAGGAAGTAAGTAACCGATTATACCTATAGGGCCAGAATGTGTTTAGATAATGGGAATACAATTTGTAGGTTTTTGCTGGGATTTAAAAAAATGTGATAAAAGTTGATCTGTTGAAGGATATTCCATCTTCTCTAAGATCTCTTTAAAAGGGAAACCTAGGGGTCTGACATATACTTTAGAAGTTATTTAAATAATCCAGCTCTGAGGAGAATCATGGCTGAACTTGAAAGCTCTGGGAAGAAAAAGGTAAGGTTAAACATAAAAGACATTTTAAATTAAATCTTCATACATTGGGGATGGGTTGAATTTTTGAGAGAGTGCAGGAAAGTGAAAAGAAATAGGAAATGTCTCTAGGGGTATAAAACAAAGGAACTAGGATGGAGATACTGATTTTTTTTTTTTCATTTAATGAATCTTTGGAGGACTCTTATGTGCAAAATAATGTGGGAGAGGGGTATAAGGATATGATTTTTCTCTTCATGAGCTTAGAGTATTATAGATGAAGAGGGAGTAGATGAGGAGTTCCTGGTATCAAATGCAGTTGGAGATGAGGATGGAGAAGAGATGTAGGTCATGAACATTAGTATTCTCAGTGATGTGGCCAGAAGTACAGAAGACACATCTCAAAAGGTAGTGGAAATAACTAGAGGATACCCATTTGAGAAGCAAAACTGGAAAATCAGTAGAGAAGAAACAAGTATTGTATAGAAGACAGTAAAAGCAAAAAATTTCCTTTGGACTTTAGAAACAAAGCATATTTAAGTGACACTGTTGTTGTTATTATTATTATTATTAATGATAAAGGCTCTAAAGTAATTTGAGCTTGGATTTAAACAGGTATCCATGGTAGTGGGACGCCTATCATTCTATAAAGAGTGCAGATGTTCATCCATATTCTGAATGGCTGACTGAGAAGGAACCTTAGATGTTTCCTAGGCCAGTCTATCACTATGTAGGACTCCATTTTAAGCATCTGGGTGGTCAAATGCCTCTAGAGGAAGGAAGCTCACAATTTTCAATTTAGACCATTTTGTTGTTCTATTAAGTCTTCATTCCTGACTTAAGAAGCTTACTTTTACAATCGAACATTTCCTTATTGAGTATACCTGCATTAAACTAGGAAGAAGAATTTTAGGGGCCCATCTTTGGGAAAAATACTCATTAGAGCACCGTTTCTGGGGGTGGGGTTGGAGAACAAAACTGAAGAGCCTGTCGATTTAAGGATAGCAGCTCTTCCAATCCAAGGATCTCTGCTCCTTTTCATAGGCTTTAATCAAACAAGAATCTTCTTTAGGATATTGACCCCTTCCCTTTTATCCTCAGCTTATGAAACTTGTTGGACTCCATCTCTTAATGACAACCACTGGTCTCATTTCCTATATGTGGGTAATGACTACAGGAATCATATAGTTTACATTTTATCTAATCGTCTCATTTTAAATTCCCAATTCTGCAATTCTGCATTCTCTCTCTCTTCATATGACCCATGTGTAATACTTAGTGCTATCTGAAACATGTATTTTTATGTTATATATCATTTTATATGTCTGTGAAATGCAATCTTGTTTTGGGAAATGAAATGCTATTATCATATCTAAAATCTACCACACTCAAAGTTTAGAATTATTAATAGAAAACTGCTCTAAAAATGCAAATGCACCACTTTATTTTGCAGATTTTTTCAGACTTGCTGAGTACTTTAATTAATGTCAGTTAATGAATCTAAAATTGGGTAAAAATATCAAGTGAAAAATGACAGGGAATTAGAATATGATTCTGAAGTATTATTTATTGTCACTGTTATGTAGTGATATTTTGCTAAAGTTTGTATGGAATAAAATGTGACTCTTGTACAGTATATATCAGAACGTTAGTGCAATTTTGGAATTTCCATAGAGAATGATGACTTGAAAAATGTATTTTAGCAAGTACCAATGTACTTTATGACAAACTGATTAGTACTAAGTAGTAATGATTATATTCCACAACTCTAGAGCCTACTAAATTATAATCTCCTAAAGGCAGAGATCATGTCATATTTAACTCTGTTTCTTCCACGGGACCCAGACAGTGTGATTCCAGGAATTAGTAAAAAATCATTTGTTGCATTGTGTGTTCATCTTAAAAGCCAAGTTTTCACTTCCCTAAGAGGACATCATGAGGTGAAAGATTAGGCTTGAGGAAAACATAATGCCTTCCCTCAAATCGAAGACATGGCCTAGTGGGGTCTGGCCAACCAAAGCATTGTAAGAATCTTCTTGTTTGAGCCAGGAGGAATTCTAACTTTTGTATTATTTCCTAAGGGGCAATAAAATTGTGCTGCTGAGCTTCCAAATCTCAAAGGAGGAGGGAGCTGAGTGGGACATAATGAGATGCTTTCCTGTGCCCCCAAAGGCTCCAATATCAGCTTCTGATTGGCTCACCAATCCCATCCCACGCTTTCCTCCCACTGACTCACTCTGCCACTGTCCCTTCTGCCGCAAATACTGTTACCCTAAATTTTTGCCTGGCCAGACCCTTATCATCATCCTTGCCTCAACTCAAATGTGACTTTCTTGGAAAGGCATTTTCTGAAAATCCTAATAAAGTAGGACTGCCCACCTCTACCTGTTCTCTACCTATTCCAACTCTTTTCTGGTCCAATTCAGAAAGGAAGCTGCCTCCGACTCCATATCTGAAGAATCATTACCTAAAGAGCCTGATTTTGACTCTTACTTCAGAGAGCTCAGTGAATTCCAAAGGATCTCGCCAGTGTCACCAATTCACCTTATCTGACAAGGATGGAAAAGAGCATGGATGTTATAGGCAACCCATCATCACCCTGGATAAAACTGGTCACCTTCTATTCCATTTTACTCTTTTGTTGTGCTTATGACACTATTCCTATAGGAAATTCATAATTATTTATTTGCTTGCTGCTTTAATGTTGATCTGCCCTTGACAGATAACCATGAGAGCAGAGATCTTGTCTATTGTAGTGACTGTTGAATTTTCAGCTTAAAATGGTGCCCAGCACATGTTAATACTCAAATATTTGTGCTGTATAGTTGAATGATAAAGTGGCCCCATTATGAAATGATTACATATGTGAGGACTCATTTAGATAACATGTATATACTCAGGCTAGCACCTGATACAAAATGGGCAAGCTATAAGTGTACGATGTCTCTCCAGCCTTCCTTATGAAGGAGGGTCAATGATCTCTTTGCAAGTGCTACTTGAGCAGCACTTAAATTCAGCTGTCACAAAGTTGGTTATGCTTTTCTTACCTGTTTATTTAAACACCAGATAGTCTACAACAAAGACCCTGCTCTTTCTCCACTCTTGACAAGTACCTATTTTTGTAATTATTCTTTGACTATATTTTGTAACTCAGAGATTTCACTAAGTTCGAGTATCCTTCCTCCTTAATCAGCAATTGTTAATGAGAATATTATTAAACTATAAAATTAGGTTGACAAGAATGAGTTTTATCTTAATCAGATAGTCTTTATGCCCATTGTATTTCATACACTTTATATTCTTACTCAGATAAGAATTGGTGTACAGTTATTTGTATATATCACAAAATTACATTATGACTTATCTGCTATATCAAAATAACTACATATCAGTGCTTATTGGCTATATCTGCACAAATTGGGCCTGCCTGATGTTTTTCTAACAATGGCTGTTAATTAGCTCAGCTGCATACAGATTGGTTAAGCTTGCATATAGTAAACTTATGCCCATTTATTCCTTCTAGTTCTAATTCAGAAAGGGAGATGCCTCAGACTCCAGATCCAGAAAATCATCATTGAAAATGTCTGATTTTGACTTTCAATCCAGAGAGTTTGATGAATTCCAAAGGTTTTTGCTAATATTGTCAATTCACTTTAACTAGCCAGGACGAAAAAGAGTGTGGATGATGTAAGCAACATCACCACCCTGGAAAAAACCTGAAGAGTCATTCAGCTTATTTGGAGAAAGCTAGAGTTCCCCTGCCTGTGCACAAAGAGCAGGAAACATCATTGCTACCCTAGACCCCTCTGTTTCTCTCTTTTTTATCTTATAGAGCCCTTTGAAAGGTTTCTGTGCAGGCTTCTACCTCCCACATTTATGTGCTCTAGCCATTGCTAGCAGTTGGAGCTTTTTTCTCCCTGCTGTTTGGGGACTAGCATCTCTCTGCTTCCATGAGGAAGAGGCTCAGGGTTTCTTTTTTTTAGCAACTGCATGCCTGGAACTTAGACTCCAGCCCAGGCTCATTGACCTACGAGAGGGAGTAAATCTACTACCTCAGTCCTATAGGGCTATAGCACCAGTGCAAAGGACCTAACATGATGTCAGGTTGAAGGGCAAAATCTATAATTCATTACCATGTGGAGTGGTAGGTCATCTGAAACCCACATATACGGATTACTTATATAGCTTCAGTTTTCATAATGCAAATTGGCTGTAACAGGATTGAATAATCAAGGGGGCACAATTTGCATTCTGAGGACCAGTGTAGGTTATAACTTGAACCTGCTTGGAAATTAACATTGTTCCTGAAGGAGGGCGTATGGTGGAGCTGTTGAGTTCTTTGAGTGGGTTTGTGCTCTTTTTTTCACAATACTGAGTGTTGAGAAAGTGGAAGAAGCTTGTGCTAATGAGTGGCTTGGAGATGGGAAAGGAGGGACACCAGTATGGGACACAGATATGTGCTCAAAGGCAGCAGCGTTTGTTCAAGGGTGTTTTGATTCTATAGCTATGAATAAACACTCCTGTTAGAAAAGTAAGGCTTATCAATAGTTTGAAACCCCCTACTCCCTAGTCCCTTTCTGACATTTATTTTAAAACAGAATGCATTAAGTCCCTATGTGCCCAGCCTCACGGACATACTGGCAAACTAAAAGTTAATTATATTCAAACATAATTTTTGGTAGTCCATGTTATTTTAAGACTCCAAGTTTATTTAGAAACAGGAGGTTGTTTTAGAGCCACAATTCTCTCATTATAGCAGAACAGACCATGTTTCTAATTTTGAAGCTCCCCAAATGCGTTCTGGTTTCCTGTGTTTTCTCTATTTTCTTTCCTTCACTTTTAATGTATGTTCTTGACAAGCATCAGGTGGGCACTCACCATGGTCTAGAACTCTAAAAATGTCTGGAGAGAAGGAGATAAAGAAGGTCCAGTTCTTTCCTTTATGGAGCTGACAGTGAATTAAAACTATAAGTGATAAATAACGAGTTATACCATGATGTGATAAATGCAGGTATAGAGGTCTGCCTAAAGCCCTTCAGAGGGTAAGCTACATGCTACAGAGCTAGGAAAGCTGTGAAGGAATCTCACCAACACAAATGAGATAATTATATTTAAATTATAGGTTTGTTTTGGGAATTGAGTGAGATATTCTATCTAGAACACTCAGCACATGGTAATCCTTCACACCTGTTAGTTACTATGATGATTATGATGACATAACTTTGCTTCCAACTAACTCTTGAGGTAAATTTTATTTACAACTGTCTTAACACCCCTAGAATGTTGAACAACTGCCTACTTTCTTTTTCTTCACTCTCTCCTTTAAGAAAATGCTTCCTTGTCTATTTTTCTTCTTTTCCCACCCTAGAATACTTGTCTATCAACTTGACTAAATTAAAACAAAAGACGTAAGACAAGAATGTGGTGGGAAACGGAATTGGGAAAATGAAGGCAAATGGAAATTAGAAGATTGCAATTGTACACGCATCTTTGCCTAACCACAGAGGTCGGAAATCACATACAGAAATTGCCTATAGAAAGCGAATGTTTCTCTTCTGCTGTATCTGAGAATAATAAGATCTGTCAGTGGGGACTGGCTTGGGTTTTCCAGCCCATGAATTGAAAGCATGGGACAAACATCGTTCTCAGCATGTTTGTAGTTCTTGAGTAGGAAGACAAGTGGGTTTAAATTAGTAGAGTTTATTTGTACTTACAGGCATTTTTGGGAAAGGTACTTAATATAATATCCAAATGCAACATATAAAATATATTTTTCTAGGGACAAAAAATGTAAGGATAGCAATGTGCATGGTAGATATAAGTAGATACCATCTTTGAAAAGTAGTTAGGGCAATAAGAAACTGTCTGAAGATGAGCAAATACAGGTGCAGTCTTACTATATTTTTATGGCATTTAGTATTCCATTTTTCTAAAGAGTTGAAGATGGTTAAGGGACAGTATTGCATAGAGGTTAAGGATACAGACAAAGTCTATCATTAACTATGGGACCTTCAAGTATCAGCCTCTTCATCTCTAAAATGAGAGCAAAATCAGTTATTATATTACAGGGTTTTGTGAGGATTAAATTGGAAAATGCTCTTAATATGTTATTGGCATACAGTAAGCACTCAGTAGATTTTTTGCTATCACCAAATGAGCAGGTAGCATCTATAATTATTGAATAACATCAGAACATGATGTGGAGCACCCATTTCTAAAGACACAGTACCTTATTGTAATATTGTTCTGTTTCACTTGTCATCCTTTTTGAGGATAAGGAATATAACTATGATAATGTTTCTGCATAGCTTTTTACCTTAAGAATCTCTTTGTTTTTGGCTTCTTGGTTGTGTTCCGTGACTTGGGGGGCCCATGACTTTTCTCATTACTTCTACCACAGAAGTGTCACCTGGCACTCAGCCTGCTTTAAATGTGCTAGGCGGGCCTGGGCCCTGTAGCTCATTTGGGTCTGTTATAAAAATCAACACTCCCTCTGCAATCTGCCTCAGAGTAGACCAAGCCAACAGAAACACATGCTGCCTGCCAATATGGGGTTCGACCTGGCATCTGAACAGAAGGAAATTTCTCTGTTTGCACCAGGTTTTAGTGGCAGTATGTCATTGGGTCATGTTATGCAAAGTTACCTGGGATCTGAGCTGAAAGCCTGTGCCACACCTGCCCACCTCTTCAGGTAGTCGGAGGTGTTGATCAGAATAGCTAGTCTCATTCCTTATATGTGAGTTGGCATTATACAGGAGAGAAGCTTCTAGAAGTGGCACTTCTGGAAGTAAGTGGCCAGAAGTCTGGAAGGAAAGAATGAATCCTAGATGATATACTGAAAACTATTGACCTCTGAGAATTTTTTTGTTGCTTCAGATTGCTCTGGCCAAGTTTGCAGAATGCCCTAAAACTTCCAATTCATCTTTCACCTGTCAATTAGCTGTTGCCTGAACACATTTATTATGAGCAGTGCCACTGTCCTGTTTTACAAGGACTTGGGGTGACTAGTGTCATTAGCTCTAAGTGCTCACAGGGGTGTAGCTTTAGCCTGGGCTAATATGATGAGCTGGGGTGGCTGCTGAGATGATGGGGCATGTTTAAGCACCATGTTTTCAGCACAGGCCCTATGACGTTTTAATTTGTCCAGATACAGATTCTGAATTAGTAATTTTAACTGAACTGACTTGCCAAGTCATTCAAAAAATTGGGTCCTGATAATTTTTTTGTATTTATTTTCTTGGTTCTCTGAATCAGCCAAATCAATTTACTGTGTTACTACAAAAAAAAAAAAAAAAAAAAAAAGGCACAGTGGCAGTTGCTTATGACAGTCAAGTGGAAAAAGAAAAGAGCAGAGGAGTCCAAGCCTCATTTTCTCTGTTAGGAAAATACAGGTTTTAATACCAGCTTCTTAAGTTTTAATAAGATAACTTGGGTCAGGAAATATTTGACAAAATATGTAAAAGTGCTTCTTGCCAAGTCAGCACATGTCCAAAATGGAACTCATGTTGGTGAGAAGAGTTGGACTGGCGTTGGATTTGGAATCATCTGGCTAGAAAGTAGGGTTGAAGCTGTGGGAGTGAAGGAGGTCCTGGAGCAGACAGAGGGTTGTTTATGTGTGTGGAGATGGAAAGAGAGAGACAGAGAGAGAGAGAGGAGAGAGAGAAGGAGAGAGGGAGGGAAGGGAATGGAGGAAGTGGATAAATGAGAGGAGAGATGTACAATTTAGAAAAGGTGAATGAGAAGACCCTTTTTATCTCGTGGGATGGGACTCAGCTGCTGGTTACCCTGATCTTAGAACCTCAATTCCCATCACCATCTCCATCCCTATCTCCAAAGGGAAGCTTTGCCTCTCTGCAGTTGCAATTTTTTGGAGCTTTCTTATTCCCCCTCCCCATGAATGTGATTTAAAAAAAATTTAGAGTAATTATATAAACTGTAGTAACAAAAGGAAGTCCAGAAATGTAAGAATACTGAACCAAGACTACTAATATGTTTATTTTCTTATGATAATTTTGCTGCATGTTCAGGGTTGATAGCAATAGATATGTGTAGTAACGGTGCAAAGCTTGTTTTCAGCTGGCATTCATTCTTAATGGTTGGTGCTAATAGTACAGATTGTTAAAATGTTATAAAAGTCATTTCTGTCTATATTTAGCCCAATGACCTCCCATTCCTCCTCCATCCAAATATAAACAAACCATCTTCTTAGTTTTTCACAGGCCTCTTTCTAATAATACCAGGAGCCATTGCCTACGGTGATGTATGTATGTCAAAGACATCTTCATGCTCTAAAATAAATTCTTAAAATTTCAACTTATTGTTTCATTGAAAGAATGTAAATCCTGCCAACTTCCATAGGAAAATACACTGTTTTTCCCCCTTTTCATAAATAAACCATTAAGTTGGAAGATAATCAAAACCTTGCCTATGAATTAATGTTGGAAGTTTGTAAGACAACACCTATTTTGCAATTAGTATCTCTAGAACTTGTAAGAATTAGAAAGAATTATAACAGATGACTTCTTTAGTTTGTAAAACAAAGGAGGCAAGCACTTACCAACATTTCTTATGTATGCATGATGTCTAACTGGAAAGCTTTGAGTAAAATTTGCCTTAGAGTTCTTTGGTATCCTTAGCAGCTAATGTGAAGCTCTTTATCAAGCTTTATAATAATTTCAGTCCTGTGTGTGAATGCCAGATCCATGGATGTATATTGCGGTCAATTTATTTTCTCTGCTTTGTCCATACCTCAGAAGGGTACCTTGGGAGGCTGAATAATGGCCTCCAAAGATATCCAGATACTAATTTCTGGAACCTGTGAACGATTACTTACATGGCAAGAGGGACTTTGCAGATACGATTAAGGATCTCGAGATGGGGAAATTATCCTGGATTATTCAGGTGGGTTCTAAATGTAATAACACATGTCCTTATAGTAGAGGGGGAGGAGAGATAGAGATAGATAGAGAGATAGGGAGAGATTGAGATTTGACTACAGAAGAGAAGTTGCTGATGTGATGATGGAAGCAAGAGGTTGGAGTGATAAGGAAGGGACATGAACCAAGGAAAGTAGGAGACTTCCAGAAGCTAGAAAAGGCAAGAAAACAAAATTTCCCCAAGAGCCTACAGAAGGAAACAGCCCTGCCTGATTTTAGACTTCTGACCTCCAGAACTGTTATAAAGCTGTGTTATTTTATGCCAGCAAGTTTGTGGTAATTTGTTACAGCAATCATGAGAAACTAATACAGGCACCTTTCCCTTTCCCCTTAAAACGAGCATCACTGCCAGGGACCAAGAGATGTGTGTAGGGAAGTTAAAGACACAGAGAAGTAGGGCCATTTCCCTGTAGCATGGAGCTTCTCTAGGGACAGGTTTGGTGTATGTCATTAATTTTGGAAAGTTCTTCATCGTTATTACTTCAAATATTTCTTCTGTCCTATTCGCTGTTCTTCTGGTATTCTAATTATATGTGTGTTATTCCTTTTGATATTGTAACACAGTTCTTAGATGTTCTGTTCTTTTTTTATCCTCTATTATTTCTTTTCTATTTCAGTTTGAGAAGTTTCTATTGACCTGTCTTGAAGTTCACTGATTCTTTCTTCAGCTGTGCTGCCTCTAGTGAAAAGTTCATCAAAGTCATTCTCCAGTTCTGTTACTGTGTTTTTGATTTCTAGCATTTCCTTTTGGTTCTTTCTTAGAGTTTCCGTGTCTCTACTGACATTACCAGTCTGGTCTGTTGTCTACCTTTTCTGTTAGAGCCTTTAACATATTAATCATAGTTATTTGATGTCCTTGTTTGATAATTCCAACATCTGTGTCATATTTGAGCCTGGTTCTGATGAGTTCTTGTCTCTTCAAAGTGCTTTTTTTCTCATCTTTTGGCACAGTTTGTAACTTTTTGCTGAAAGCTGGATATGCTGTATGGTAATAGGTACTGAGGTAAAAAGGTCTTTAGTGTGAGGATTTGTGTTAATCTAGCTAGGAGTTGGGCTATGTTTAATGTTTGTTGTAATTATAGGTAGTAGAGGATTCAGGTTCATCTAGTGCCCTTAGTTTTAATCTCTTCTCTTTGCTTTGGGGCTTCTCTGCGTTGCTTCTGAGAAAGAGTCTATGCACTGTAGCTCTTTCAGCTTCTATCCACTGTTATTACACTGGAGGCTTATTGATGTGGTGGTAGCATGTGGAGGAGAGGGATTCTTCTACAAACTTCTGATTAAGCTTATCTTCTAGTTGGGTGTGTCTGGAGGTGGTGGTGGCTTTCACAAGTATTTGTGTCCCTCCTCCATGATTGTAGCATTTCACCTCTCCTCCCTACCCCCTTATTCTTTTTTTGTTCGTGGCATTTCAAACCTGTTTCCTCAAAGCCTTGTCTCCTGTTGACTATGGATTTTTTTTTCCTCCTTTAGGTGAGATGGGAAGGCTGGAGTGGGGAGAAATTTTCTTTCCCCAGGATGGATAAGGTCTCAGTATTGCCCCCTGGTGAAGTCTTTCCCCTTGGAGATTAGATTTTTGTTTTGGAGAAGGATCTGAAACAGTTTCACAATGGGTATTCTTTCTTCCTTTCTCCCTGCCGGGGCCATGTGGGGGCATTTCTTGGATCTTTACCATGAGAATTTGGTTGCATTCCTGGAAAAAAAGCCCTTGAAGTGGGAAGGGGGTTCCCTTATTTTTCTGTCCCCCAGGAATTTCCCATTCTCATGCTAGTCCCCATTCAGTCTTCAGCAATTTGTCAAAATTACTAGTCAAGTAAATGGTCCCACCACTTGTGACATCTGCTCCAGGTAAGCAAATCTCAGATGCTGCATCTCACAGGATGTACCTGTTTCTTTACTTTTTGGGGTGGCAGTTTACCCTGTGATACCAGTTTTCTGATGGGTTCAAGAAGAGTTGTTGATTTTCAGTTTTCCACCCCCGCTTTACTGAGATATAATTGACACATAATATTGTGTAAGTTTAGGTGTGCAGTGTGTTGACTTTCTGCTTACATATTGCACAGTGATGACCACCAAAGCGTTAGCTAACACCTCCGTCCCATTGCATAATTACCATTTCTTTTTTGTGGTGAGAATGTTGTCCACTTTTTCTTGTTGTGAGGATAGGAGTAATGCTTCCAAGTTATTTATATAATGTTGGAGCTGAACTAAATGTATCTCAGGAGCCTAATTTAAAAAGGCAAAGATAATGCCTCTTCCCTCAGGTGTAGGTGACCCCTACGAAGCCCTGCATTTCCTCACAAACTTAACTTTTAAGATTCCATAGCAGATGGGACGTGGCCATGTGCAGGTACATTTGATAATGTGGCGAAGGTGGGGTGGAGAGTGGGGAGGAGGGAGATTGGGGATGGGGTGGAGAGAAGGATCCATAACTTGACTGCCTGCAAAGGAGAACTGGACAAGATGGCAGCATGAGTAAAGAGTGTCAGCAAGTGTTGCTGGCTTTTCTCAACTCAAAGAATGAGGAAATGCAGTAGGGAATGATGAAAGGAAAATGTGAGATGGGGTGAAGGGGGCAGTTACAAAAGAGGGCATCACCAAAGTTGACAACCATTGCTTACTGTCTTCAAAGCTTTTCATTTTGCCACTCTGCTGCCCCTTGCGGGGGGATCCTTGGGAACTGTATGGTGCAACTACAAATTTGATAAAAATTCAGTTTTTGAGCAAGAGGGAGGGGATATGGGGATATATGTATATGTATAGCTGATTCACTTTGTGATACAGCAGAAACTAACACACTATTGTAAAGCAATTATACTCCAGTAAAGATGTTAAAAAAATTAAGTTTTTGAATCTGTTTAATAAATGTCTATGTGGGCAAAAATAATTTTCCTTCTGTCCTTATACTAGCAAATAGTTTATTTTCTGGTCTTCTCATATCTTCACTGGGAATGTATATTTTATTGATCATTTTTCTCAAGGTTACAAATCTAACAAAAAGGTATAGTAATTAAGATTTTTGACTCTGCAGTTCTGCACTGACCATTAACTAATTGTTTGATCTTAGGCAAGTTATTTAACTTAACTAAGGTTTAGTTCTTTATCTGTAAAATCTGGATAACACATATCTTACAGAGTATTGTGAGGTTTCAGTGAGATAATTTATGTAATAAGTTTGGTTAGTGCTAGGCACTGGACTGGTAAATAGCACATGCTAAATAATGAGTAGCTATTATATTATTATAGTTTCTATTGTTAAGTCTGATTTTTTTCCCTATGAGGAAATCCTGACATGATCTAAAAATGACAGGACCTTATTCCTGGATTTCCAAAAAATCAGTTAATATGATTAATTCTAGTATAGTTGTCAACATTAGTTAATATAAATTTTATTTTAATAAATTTATTTATTTATTTATTTATTTTTGGCTGCATTGGGTCTTTGTTTCTGTATGCGGGCTTTCTCTAGTTGCAGCAAGCGGGGGCTACTCTTTGTTGTGATGCTGGGGCTACTCTTCATTACGGTGCACGGGCTTCTCATTGTGGTGGCTTCTCTTGTTGTGGAGCACAGGTTCTAGGCACGTGGGCTTCAGTAGTTGTGCCACGTGGGCTCAGTAGTTGTGGCTTGTGGGCTCTAGAGCGCAGGCTCAGTAGTTGTGGTGCGTGGGCTTAGTTGCTCCGCAGCATGTGGGATCTTCTCGGACCAGGGCCCGAACCCGTGTCCCCTGCACTGGCAGGCGGATTCTTAACCACTGTACCACCAGGGAAGCCCAGTTAATACAAATTTATGTTGTATGTGTACAATACATACATACGTGTGTATATATATGCATGCTTATACATGTATATTTGTATATGTATATTCATATACACACACACTTGTGTTTGCTTAGAAAAAATTCTGGAAGAACACATAAAAAACTGTTTACACTAGTTATTACTGGAGAGTAGAGATAGAAAATGAGGAAGAGAATAAAGTTCTACTTTTTATCTTATACTCTTTCATTCTGCTTAAAATTTTATACCATAAACAGTATTACTTTTTTTTTTTAATCTTAGAATATTTCCTTTATTTCAGTGCATGCCAGATACAGGTCCTCCCCTAAGAGTCATAATTGCTGTGAATATATTAAAGGCTCAGAGAATTCCTACTGTAAATGAAAGTGTAATTTTGTTTTACCTTTTATTCCAAATGTATTTCACCATAGGATCTAGAATTCTGTTTTCTTGGAAGAACATTTACTTTTTGAGGACCACCAGTGTCCTACAGGACATGTTTGGGAAACTGTTCTAGGTTGATGTAGGCTAAAATAATATTCAGAGTACCATTTCATGCCTTCTGAGTCTTTCCATTTCTACTCGTTATTGTCTTTTGTGGTACTTCTGGATAACCGTAAATACAGTTTTGAGTTTTGGGGAGGTTTAGATCTTCCCATAAAAGTACCTTATTCTTCATTTAGAGCACAATGAAACGTTCTATTTTTTGAGGGTAATTACCTGTCTTATCAAAATATCCAATGTGTGACACTCTGTAAAGGGGACTTATTGTGGCTCTCGCTTTTTTTGGGTATTTGTTTTCATTTTTATTTTACAAGTAATTTGTAGCAATTACAGAAAAATCAGAAAATAGATACCATAAATATAAAGAAGATAAAAATCACCTATCTAGATTGAGAAATCTTATCTTTTTAAAATCATTTTTTAAATTGAAGTATAGTTAACTTAAAACTCACTTTGATGTCTGATATGTGTGTGTGTGTGTATATATATATATATATATATATATATATATATATATATACATATATATATAGTGTATGTGTATATACATATATGTATATAGTGTATGTGTATATATGTATGTAGTGTTAGCATTTTCATACCAGTGAATCTTTTCCCTTGCTTTAGAGTCATTTGAGAAAAAGTATCTAGTAAATGGTATCATTTTGTAAAGGAAGAAATAAAACTTGCATGTTTTTATAAACAATCTTTGAACTATACAGATACATAAACAAATAAACAAGAATTGCAATATTTAAGTTAAATGTTGTTTTAATAATTATGCTATAAAATGGGTTTTACTGTGGTAAGATGAGTGGGAAAACAGTCTTCCTATCGCAGTGATTTAAGTAAAGTGCACAGAATAAATATCAGGAACTATTCTGGATATGCTGTTGGAAGCTTCAGCAGTAGGAAAGTGTTAGGGACCAAATGTGATTTTTCATGTTGTCACACTCTTGACTTGAGATCTCATCAAGAGAAGACTGTGGAGACTTCCTTAGGGCATAGAACACAATTCTGTGTTTTATCAGAAGGGACACAATTCCTTTTGGTTGTCTGACCAAATGCTTCATATGCAAGTTCAAATATTTCAGGAAAAAAAAATACCCAGTTAACACCCTCTTCTTTTAAAAAGAGAAAAGCACAGCCTTTGGGGTATTTTAGTGAATATGCAGCAAATGCAGTCCTCTTTTGTCACGCACTCAGGATCTAGATGTAAGCACCCATAACCCCTCTTTCTGTAAGTCTTTCCCAGGCACTAAGGCTCTTTGCATACTCCGATGGAACATGACACCACATAAATCTTGAATTGCATTTTGCATTTAGCTCACATAAGGAAGGACTAAATTATATCAAAACAGGTTTTCTGGTTCAATGATGATGATCTGAGCCATGAAAGACATGTTATCAGCACTGACAGTTTACATTCCTCACCAGATAATAAACACAAGCCCAAGAGTTAAATGCTAATGCTGCCCTCCAATCTGTAGTTTTAGAACAGGTTGTATTACTGAGAGACTAAAGTACTGGGGATATGTGAAGACATACACTTTGTCTGATTTCATTGCTCCAGACCGTACTGCCAGCTCTGGGTGGCTGACCCTTAAATGTGTGCACCTCATCAGAAAGAGGGGGTGGCAGGGGTAGGTCAGAGTGGGGATGGATGAACTTTTTCAGATCTATGTCTTCTACTAAAAGCATCCCCGGAGTGGGTAACTGCAGGCCGTGTGTCAGTAGCCTTATCTTTCAAAGAAGAGCAGCCTATAGTACCCTAGACTCAGAGCTAGAAGGGCCTTTAAAATAATGTAGACCAAATCCACCTTCTTATGTGTGAGGAAACTGAGACCCAGACAGGTGATATGAGTTACCTAAGGGCATAACATTTCTGATAAAATAAATCACATTCTTTGGTATTCTGATAATTACTGAATATTTATTACAAGATAATTTATTTTATTTCTTGAGTATTTCAAATTGATACATGCTATACCTATAAAGACATATAAATCTTTGTCTATAAATCAGTTGGTTGGAATTTAAAAGCCTCCCTCCTATTTATTTATTCATTTGGTAGTGAATTTAGTCTTACCACTAAATTGTATGTCCTATATGGTACTGATGAACCGTTTTGGTTTCTTAACTGGTGATTCAGTTAGCTTTGTAGACAAATATCTTCAGTGATCAGTAGGGTGCTAAAGGGTGATCCATGGGTTGGCAGACCACAGTGCGCTCCATGATGACTTGTCAGTATCTATTTTGAAACTGTATAAACCTATCCCTCATCCTGACAAAAATCCTGCAAACTGAGTTTTCCCCTCTGGTGTTATAGACTTTTAAGCTTAGAAAATTTAATAACTTGTACGTGATCACACTCTTAGAGGTTCTGATAGTCTGCTTGGTCTGCCATAACAAAATATCACAGACTGGGTAGCTTAAACAACAGAAATTTGTTTTCTCACAGTTCTGGAGACTAGAAGTCCAGGATCAAGGTGCCAACAGTGTTGGTTTCTGGTGAGACCTTTCTTTTTGGCTTGCAGATGGTCACCTTCTAACTGTCCTCATATGACCTTTCCTCTGTGTGTTCATGGAGAGAGAGATCTCTGATGTTTCTTTCTCTTCTTATAAGGACACCAATTCTATCAGATTAGGGCCCACTCTTATGTCCTCATTTAACCTTATTATCCCCTTCAAGCTCTTTTCACCCAGTACAGTCACATTGGGGTTAGGGCTGCAACATATGAATTTTGGGGAGACACAATTCAGACTAAAACAGAAATGGAAGAGTTGGGCTGTGAACCTGAATCTGCCTGACTTCAAAAGTCATGTTTATTCTGTAATACCTGCTGATTCTTAGTGTGTGAAATTAGTGTATAAAGTGGCAACAGTAGTATTTTTCTCCTGTCAAGTTAGTGTATTTGTACCATAGTTCAGAATTTAACTCCATTGTGATCCTCCCCACTGCTCCTCCCATGGTTGGTGGGAATGGCTGATAAGCCTAACTAAATGGTACAAAATAAAATAATCTGACTATCACTGATATACTTTAGCTCCAGAAAAGAGATTTCTTCTGGGGCTGTGAGTGCTTGTGTGTTGCTTGTGTGTTGATCTATCATGTCTGGTTCAAACTTCAACTATCAGAACTTGGCAAACAGGTGACACCATTGACTCATTCCAAACAAGTACAGTCACTTAATATTGACTCTGTCCATACAAATACGTATTGAGTGCTTACTATGTGCTTGGTGCTTTTCTAATGGCTGGGGATATGGCAGTGAAAAAGACTGATAAGATCCTTGTTCTCATGGAGAAGACAGGGGACGGTAAGCAGAGAAATAAGAATTTCATACAGGATTGATGCTCTAAAGAAAATGAAGTAAGGTAACAGGATAGAGGGCACTGGGGGTGGGGTAGCATTAGTTTGGTGCTCAGGGAAGGCTTCCTTACTATGGTGACATATAAGCTGTATGATAAGCTGTATTGGTCAGGGTTTTCCAGAGAAATCGAACCAATAGGATGGATGGATAGATAGGTGGATAGACAGATAGATAGATAGATAGAGATTTATTATAAAGGATTGGCTCACGTGTTTATGGAGGTTGAGAATCTGCCATCAGCAAGCTGGATGCCCAGGAAAGCTGGTAGTATAATTCTAGTACAAACTCGAATCCTTGACAACCGGGGGAGCCAGTATTGTAAGTCCGAGTCTGAGTCTGAAGTCCCAAGAACTAGGAGTTCTGATGTCCAAAGGCAGGAGAAGATGAATGTCCTGGCTCAAGCAAGAGAGCAAATTCACCCTTCCTCTGCTTTTTGTTCTATGCAGACCCTGAATAGATTGGATGATGCCCAGTTGCAGGTGGTGACCTTTACTCAGTCCACCAATTCAAATGCTAAACTCTTCCAGAAACATCCTCACAGACACACCTCAAAATAATGTTTTACCAGCTATCCAGAAATCCCTTAGCCCAGTCAAGTTGAGGCAAAATGACCATTATAGAAGATGTTAGTCATGAAAACATTGGGGGGTTAGATAGTCCAACCAAAGGAACAGTAAAGTAGAGGCTCTGGGTGGGAAACTGTGATTTGTTTGAGGAACAAAAAGCCAGTATGGCTACATGTCATGAACAAGAGGGGTCATGTACCAAAATGAGATGGGAGAAGTCAGTAGGGGCCAGTCGCAGAAGGCCTGGCCCAGTGTGCAAGGGAGGCTGGCATTGATTCTCAGGGCATTGTGACTTTCTTGGCCTGTGTCGTGCAGGAGAGTAAC
Source organism: Eschrichtius robustus (assembly GCF_028021215.1). Classification (NCBI taxonomy): domain Eukaryota; kingdom Metazoa; phylum Chordata; class Mammalia; order Artiodactyla; family Eschrichtiidae; genus Eschrichtius; species Eschrichtius robustus. The sequence continues at coordinate 27,542,315 of NC_090838.1, forward strand.
ATGGTCTGATTGGCACTGGTAAATAATAATTTTGCAGTGTACATACCACTTTCAATGATTGTAATTTTGTGTTTCTTCTCACAAAGATGCTTCTCATGAGCATCTTCCTGTGAGGCAGAAGGGAGCAATGTAGTCTGTGGAGTGATCAATTTAAAATCAGTTTTTGAAGAATTGCTGTACTATTTATATTAATTAGATTATTTATATTAATACAGAAAATTAGACTATTTATATTAATAAGGATCTATTTAAGCTTTGCTTGTAGTTAACTCATATCTAGTGTGTCAAGAAGCTTGGCCACTTGTTTGTCATTTCCCCTCTGTTTCTCCACTGTTCAGATAATCTGGATGATGTTCTCATGAGAAGTGATATACAGCTTCCTTTCTTACTGACTCTTTTCCTTCCCTCCTTCTATCTACCCTTCTCTCTTTCCTTCTAGTGAAAAAGGCATTCTGCATTTTCTGTCAATAGGTGGTCTTTCCTTCAAGCAAATTCAGCCTGTTCCAATTATATTTTCTGGGCACTGATTTCACTGTCTGCTTATAAACTCCCCCAGTTATCAGAATTCAAAAGCGACAATGGGTGGGAAATCGGAACCTGGCAGATGAATGGGAGGCTAGCAGATATTTGCTGCTTGCCTGAGGTAGCTGTTGTGAGCCAGACTCACCCACAGAAGGCTGCTCTTGGAGAAGGGGCTATGTCGCCTTCACCTGCTGGTACTCATCTGTTCTGGTCTTTGTGTTTCGATGACCAGCTGACCTGTTGTGGGACAGCTGGTGTGGTTTGGGGACGTCTGTAGCTGTTAATGTGGCAGACTCCCAAAGAGCTGCTGATGACTATCAGCATCACCCACGGGTGAGCAAGGAGAATAAGAAAGCAGAGGTACAAGACAGGAAAACCAGGGAGATCAAAGGAGTAATGGGGACAGGATGAAAAAAAGAAAAGTGAGAGACAGTCAAGCTATGCTGTAGATGGTAGGAGGTTTTGAGGGCATAGAAGAGATAATTCTAATTTAATGTGATGAAATAGCAAACAAACACTGGAATGCATGATGACAGGCGTAGGGGAGAGTGACAGGATATGCTCATTTGTGCTTGTTCACTGATTTGTCATAATGCTGAGGGCCCAACTCTTCTCTGGAAGTAGGCTGCATGTGCTAGCACAGACTTCTAGAAGGGATCTCTGGTTCTTGGTAGCAGCACAGCATTAATCAAGTGCTATTTTATGAGGATCATCATTGTAAGCATCTGAGTGCCCTTCTTTCTCCTGCAGGAGCATATATGAACCTGGACAACATACCCCCGAAGTACATCAGCCCTGAAGATAGTCTTGGAGCCTCTCTGTCTTTTTTTCTCCTCTTACTCCTTCTTCCTCTTCTTCTTTCGGTACCATGTGCCCCTATGTACCAAGTCACCTTGCAGGGCAGGTGAAGTATAAATGGAAATCCATAGGACTACAGTGGAACCTATTAATAATGAAATATGCTACTCACATATTAAATAACAAATGTGGTACAGCAATATATGTGCTTTCTTAATTAATATATTAAATAATGAGATCTAGTGATACATCTGATAATTTCCATTATATTGAAGTGGTATGAACCTATTTTGAGATATCTGGATCATTTGCAATATAATATGAAAATATTTATGATTCCTATTGGTTATAAAGTCACAAGTACCATTGATTTTACTGATTTTTTTTTTTGCTTATTCGTAATTTAAACCATGCTAAATTTCAGTCAGATGTTAGTAAAAATAAAGATTTAATTTTTTTAGCCATTCAAGGTCACAGACCTCCTATTTTCTGTTCACTGGTCTTGGGTTAAGAGTTAAGAATCTCTGCTCTAGTTGGTCCCTGAAGTAGAGAGATTAAGTAGCCAGCCTACCCATCCCCAAATTGGTAGGATGTACTCTGATTCTGGGTTCTTTTCATAGAGTTTAAAACATCCCTGAGGAAACAGGATAATTTTAATGAAGCCTAGAGCTTTATGTATTCTGAGGGTATGCTGGGGTAATCAGTACAGAACTGGATATTATCAGAATCACCTGCATTAAGGCTCAGAATCCATATAGTCTTCTGGAACTGACCTGCTTCCCCATTGACCCATAGTCCTAGCCTTAGAAGAGACCACCTGCAGGGCCACTGTGAGCTGAAATAATTTGCACATGTGCATCATAATGGCACCAGGGTGGTTCCAATGGCAGCATCCCAAACCAGAAGAACATTTATTCACACATCAAGGTAATTTAGAAGAAATAAAATTGACTTTCTGTCTATTGGGATGATTCTTGCTCTGGGCTAGTTTTCATTTGTAAACATCAGGTCATTGTAACCCACATAATATTAGACATGAAGCAACAGATACTCATTTTGGGAGATGTTTAACGATGTTACATGGGAAGTACGCAGGTATGGCCAGAATGAGTGATCCATTTCCTGCCTAGGATGTCAGAGCACCTTCCCACTGTCTCAGTGCACAGAGGAATGATGGCCTCACAGAGGGACTGCAGACAAGGGGGCTCAAGTTGAAGACACGGAGTCTAGGTCTCAAAAGCCAAGACTGATCAATATTATGGGTCCTGGAGCTTAAAGAGAACATTTTATTACAGGAGCTGCTCTGAGGGGTTACAGAAAGGACTCCAGAGCAGATTCTGTTACAGTCTGCCAATAGTTACTCATGGCAAGCAGAGTAAAATCAACCTCATCTAAGATGGAGGAGGCCTTCTGTGCTCTAGGTTTGGCCTTTCCTCAGACCTCATCCTCTTCTCCTCTGTCCCTTTTTCACTGTTCTCCAGCTAAATTCTCTTTCAGGGCCTTTGCTCTGGCAATCCTTCTGCTCAACCTGTTTTTCTCCCTCCTGCCCCTTCATTAACTCTAGACCCAGTTTCCTATCATTCCCCACCCCACTCATTCTACCAGAATCAACTTAGTCTCCTCATGGAGACTGTCTCCCCACTCTGTCCATGAGGACATTCCTTCTTCAGGTCTTTGAATTTGCTCTTCCCACTGCCTAAAACTTTCCCCAGATAGTCACCTCACCTTGCTCAGATCTCTGCTCAGTTGTCACCCTCAGGAAAGCCTTTCCTGACCACCCTATTTAAAATGATCTCCTTCCCCTTTGCCCCCCATCCTCTCTGCTTGATTTTTTTCCCCCTGTCATTTATCTCCATCTGCTATTCCTTTATTTATTTTTGCTGCCTATATCTAGAATATAAGCTCTATGAGGGCAGAGATTTTTGTATTTTGTTCGATGCCATAGCCACAGTTCTTAGACCAATGCTTGGCACATAGTAGGCATTCAGTACAATTTTGAACACATGAATCTTCTGCCATGTGCCACCATTGTTTAGGTGTACGGGATGGGAGGGTGAGATGGTTCTGGAGGTTTGGCTTCTCCTTACACAGAGTCCTAATCACCCCCACCAGGTTTATAACCACAGTCTGTACCCCGCTCTCAGAGGTATTACAATTTCTGAGTCTTCCCAGGCTCCTGAGGTGAGAACAGTCTTCCTTTCTTTTGGCTGTCAATCCTCTATTATCTAAATAGACCTTCTCCACACTTTCTAAGATCTGCAAAGACAGTTACCTATTACATATTTTCTATCTTACAAAATTTTGTAGTTCACTCTTGTTCTCCTGTCTTCTTGCCCTACCAACTTACAGCTCTGCCTAATGAGAAAAATTGCTGTATGCTTCAATGCAAAGAAAATGACAAATACAAATATTCTGGATTTTTTTTGTGGTATGGGTCTGAGATGGTGTACTCAGGAGGAAATGAGATTCCTGGAGAGTTCAAATAGGTTGTATGATTGTGTGGGGGAGACATCACAGAAGAGACAGAAGCCTGGATATATGTTTGGACTAGATTATCTTTTTGGTCACTTTCAACCGTAGAAGTCATGATTCAGTGATTCTGTGAAATGCTCTGAACTGCTAAAATAAAGGGTGCTATGGATACAAAGAGCATTATTATTAGCTCCATTTTTTGAAGTGATGTTATAATCTTTGTTCATTTCCAGTTTTATTATTCATTTGAGCTTAGTGAATTTTCTCACCAGTTTCCCTTTTGTATTATCACAATATCTAACAACTTTAATCAGCCAATTTGTCTTGACAAAAATTACATGCATGGCTGTCTCTATTCATAGCACTGTTTTGTTTTTTAAATCTCCATTCAACCATAGCCTCCCTCTCATAGAATACCCAATATGTGTATTCAGTTTCAGTGGTTTGGCTTCACCAAAGGTCCCTTATCTGTTTTCCACAAACATGACCAGCTTTAATACCATTGTCTGAGAGCATTGTTTTTAATCATTCCATATTCACGTGGAACTCAAATGTAGCTCCATTATCAAGTTTCAAAATGAACCAGAATTACTTAATGGAATCTTTAAATAGATTGTTAGAAGCAATTTTATTCCCTTGTGTTATTTAGTCCCATGCTCCTGTTTTGTCAAGAAATATATTCCCTTTTACCTGGCCTTGTCAGACTTGATTATTAGACAGGGAGTGCATTAATAAGATAAAAATCTTAGTCAAGATTAGAATCTTATATGAAGCTCAGTGTTTTGTCTGCCTTGGAATTATCTAGAATATGGCCATATACTCAGTTTTAAATTGGATACATTGCTTTCTTGTTGGTGAACATTCAGCCTTATTGCCACAAGGCTCAAGTTCTCTGGACTTCTGATAATCCATCTTAACAGAGTTTATGGTATTCATTTCTTATCTTGAATTGGTTTTTTAAAGTTTGTTTTGGGAGATGATGATGCTTGCACAAATTTCTAAACACCAAGGCCATGATCTCCTAGGGGGCTACACAGTAGTTGGGACCTTTTAGACCAGACAGAGCAAGTCTATTTTCGTGTTTTGCCTCTAAAAGCACAAATGCAAGCTGGCCAATGAATTCATCTTTATTCCTTGTAAAAGTCAGTCCCAGGCCAATCAAAGGAATGCTGAAAGTACAGATTCTTTTTGAGGTTCCATTTAAAAATGATATTTGTTCAATACAGAGAACAGATTAGTGGATACCAGAGGGGAAGTTGGGGGAGGGCAAAATGGCTAAAGGGGGTCAACTGTATGGTGACAGATGGAAACTACTTTTGGTGGTGAGCATGGTATAGTATATACAGAAGTTGAAATATAATGTTGTACACATGAGACTTATATAATATTGAAAACCAATGTTACTTCAATAAATAAAAATGTTTTTAAAAAGTGAAATTGATTTATTTGAAAAGTATCAGTATATGGTACCTACCTCTAAAATCTTTTATTTCATTTTGAAATCAGAGGACTTGCCTTTTGTCGGCCTCCATATTTTCTCAAGACTTCCCCTCAGATTATAGCATGTGTTGGGGTTCTAATTCCTGAATCTACTTCTCATAGACATTCTGCTTAATATTACTGAACTTCAGTTTATGTGCATGAGAAATTAGATTTCTAATGCCTGTCTTTGTGTTGTTAAAGCAAATAAAATATAGCCAAAACTAAGATGAAATAATTTTAGAACTATCCATTATTTGGTGTTATGTTTCTGTGCTTCTTCCATTGGCATGAGTAATTTATATCTATCTGTGTATTAGTATTGTAGACAGACAGATACTTCATAGATAAGAGACTAGGAGAACCTAATGATAAGCTTTAATCTGAGAATGACTATTTAATTACTCAGATATTCAGTTTTTCTATTTGCCCACAGAAACAGCCAAATATAGGCATATTTAGCTCTAACAATGGCTGTGTTTCCCTAAATTTGCATTTAATCAATTGCTGGCAAATCAAATCATATTTCTAGTACATGGAGGTAGGATGTAGAGGTGGCATGCTCTTTAAAGAAAACTTTTTATGAATTTAACAACTAACCCCCTAATGCACCTGCCTTTATAAATTTGGAATTTTTAACAATGGGTTTTGGTGAAAGAGTAATCCAGGTTTTATAAATGAAGTCATATTTCAAATGTACTACAAGAGCATTCTTTTAAAAACTGTTACTTTATCTTGAATCCTTCTATGAATATGTTTTCTGATTCATTTCATATTTATACTTTTGACAAATTTTGATTTTTATAAATCAATTTTAGTTTTTCTTAAAGTGGGGGACAGCTGGATTACTTCTCTTTATCCTACAGATGCATAGTATAGGGTAATTGGTTAATATCCACAGCTTTCTAGAGAGATGAATAAAACATTGAGCTCTGTATACTATCAATATCCTCTCTCACCTTTTCTTCTCACATGCAGGTGAATTTGTTGTGGTTGAAAAATTGGCAGGGAAATGTTACTGGTTAATTTCTCTATCTCAGGATAGAGTGTTCTCTTCAAGATACATTTTTATCTTATGAAAAGAAATAAAAATAATTCAAGTAGAAGGAAAAGAAAACAAGTACAATAGAAACTTGAAAATTGCAAATTTATTACAAATAAAAGAACTAGCATAGGAACAAAAAAAAAAATCCTGAATTTTCTGTAATGATTAAATTTCATTTTAAGCCTGGAGTACAGTAGTGAGAACAAAGACACACTTCCCACTCTTCCACCTCTTGTATGTTTCCTTTTCAAGCATAAGGAACTTCTGTATCATCTCTGAACTATTCTAGAAAACTTTCAAAATGTTCTCAGGCCCTGATGTTCGGCCTTACCTCTCCCTGAACCCCTTCACCACCCTCCCTCCCTGGTGTGCTCAGGCACACACACACAGACACCCAGACACAGGTATCTCTGCTACTCTTTCTTACTTGGGTTTGTACCACATTTTCACTGAGTTCTCTAAGTAGTTGATATTCACTTTCTTCATTGTGCAAATGAGGAAACCACTGGTATCCCAGGCATTTCTCAATCTTCTGTTTGTAATATAAGATGCTTGAAGGTTCTGGAAATATTGCAACTGAGATGAGGATCTTCCTTTTTTGCTGCCTTAGCCTTGTGTGGGCTTAAAGGGGCTCTTGAAAGCAATGGATGTTCTCTACAGGGAAAAGGCTTTAACTTAAGAGCAAAGGTCAAAGAGTTGACCCTCTGTACTCTGGTTTCAGTCTCTTGCTTAGGCTGTGAGGCATATTTAAGGACTGAGAAATCTGGGTTCTGGGTCCTCATTTCTAGAAACTGATCATTATCTTTTTATATAATATTCTCATGCCTAAAAACCTTGCAAGCTTCCATCTGATGCTCCTTTCAGGGAACTGTTTAGACCTTGCCCAGGTTTGGGGACTCTTTAGCAGTTCTTTACTATTGTGTAGGAAAGTAGACTCCTGTTAGGTTGATATTGCCTCCTTCCTGTAGGTTATAGTGTCCTCAGTTTATATCAGCTGATGGAAATGCCTCTGGGTAAATGAATCAGCTAGTAAGGCTACTGTTATTGAGAGGAAAAGACCCTCCCTCCGACCCACCAAAAATAGAACATAAAGGGTAAGAAATTTTCTGATGGCACTGAGGTCTAGGGAATCTTTGAAGCAGAAATCTTAGGGATCCTGCTTAGCTACTGGCTCAATATGGGACCTTGGGTAAGTTGCTTCTCTTTCTGGACCTGTAGTCTAAAAATAAAGTAATTTTGTCACTAGGGAAATAGCTCATACCTATTGATATTTTTCTTTGTTTTGATTGTTTTTTAAAACAGCTTTGAATTTATTGAGATATAATTTACATGCCTACAATTCACCCATTTACAGTTTCAAATTAATGTTTATTAGTATATTCAGAGCATTGTGCAACCATCACCATAATCTAATTTTAGAACACTTTCATCCTCCCTGGCCCCCAAAAGAAACCCTATACCCATTAACATTAAATCCCCATTTCCCTTCTGTCTTCTTCCCCCAGCCCTAAACAACCCCTAATCTACTGTTTGTCTCTATACATTTTCTTATTCTGGGCATTTCTTGTAAATTGATTTGTACAATATATGGCCTTTTGTGACTGGTTTCTTTCACATAGCATAATGTTTTCAAGTGTTAAACATATTGTAGTACGTGTCAGTACTACATTCCTTTTTATGGCTGAATAATGTTCCTTTGCATAGTTATATCACATTTTATCCATTCATCAGTTGATGGCCATTTAGGTTGTTTCTGCTTTTTGACTGTTTGTACTGAGATAAAAATCCTCTATCACATATATGATTTGCAAAGGTTTTCTCCCATTCTGAATTGTCTTTACACTTTCTTGATGGTATCATTTGCAGTGAAAAGTTTTAATTTTGAGGTAGTCAATTTCTATGTTTTTTCTTTTGTTACCCACCTTTTGGTGTCATATCTAAGAAACCATTGCCTAACCCAAGGTCATGAGGACTTACTCTTTATGTTTTCTTATGAGAGTTTTATAGTTTTAGCTTTTGTATTATGTCTGTGATCCATTTGTTTGTCTTTCATTTCAGAGTTGACCTAAACACTGAATAATATCCTTGAAAAGATATGGTCAAAATGGCCCAACTCCTAGTAGAGCCAAATAATGGAAAAGTTGACAAGGATTGCACTATGTGCTGAATATTGTTTCAAGCAGTTGTATCATGATTCCATGCTCCTATCTATGTTTTCTTTACTTATACCTCTGCTATGGTACTTTTGTTTTGTTTTGTTTTGTTTTTTTAAACAGAGGTCTTTGCTCTCCTAACGCTTACATTAGAGAAGCTTATCTTTTTATTTTTTTTAATTTTTTTAAATTTTTGGCTGTGTTGGGTCTTCGTTTCTGTGCGAGGGCTTTCTCTAGTTGTGGCAAGCGGGGGCCACTCTTCATCACGGTGCGCGGGCCTCTCACTATCGTGGCCTCTCTTGTTGTGGAGCACAGGCTCCAGACGCGCAGGCTCAGTAGTTGTGGCTCATGGGCCTAGTTGCTCCGTGGCATGTGGGATCTTCCCAGACCAGGGCTGGAACCCGTGCCCCCTGCATTGGCAGGCAGATTCTCAACCACTGCGCCACCAGGGAAGCCCTGCTATGGTACGTTTTAATTTTAATTTTGTTCTCTCACTTTGCTGGTCAAGTTAAGAAATAGTTTCCATATTCAAGTCTGGAACTGATAGCTAATGGGTATTGAAATAAAGCATACATTGTTGCTATTGAATTATTATATTTTTCTATGATTTTTTTGCTCTTTAGTCTACTTACTACCCAAACCCTAGTCTTTTTTTTTTTTTCAAAACCCTAGTCTTTTATCATCCTCTAAAATCATTTTCAGTTTATCATTTTCACATGACTATAAAATGTGCCTTTTCCTAATCTCTTTAGTTTCTCATTTTTATTATTATGTTCTGGACGATATTTTAAAAATCCTTCATTCTTTGACAGGGATTTTAAAAAAAAGATAATAATGTTGTTCCATATAATTATTCTGCAGTATTTACAGCTCTTAATATGTTAAACAGCAAAAGATTTATGCTTGGCCTTTTCAGATGAATATCAACTGGGTTAAATTTACTAATTAGCCAATGATCTGACCTCATTGGTGTTTCCAAACTTAGTGATCCCCACCCCCCAACACATAAGGCTCAAGTGTTAATCTGAACAAGGGAATGAGAAAGTTAACTACTGAAGACATTTAGTAATGGTCAGGCTTTCCAGTATTAGCCATATCTTGCAAATCCTTGACCTCCATGTTTCTTTATAAAGTTAGTCACACATGTTATTAAGGGAGCCCTTGGACTGTTCCCTTCACTTTTAGGGAAGCAATTATCTCTATTGTACTTAGAGAAACTGTATCCCACATAGTGGTTGTCTTCCTACTCCCTAGGAAATAATCTGCTGGAATTCAAAATACAATTACCACACTTGAACACCTTCCTATATCCTGTAGCTGACCATTATTAATGGCATCCAATTATTCATAGCAATCAAGCAGCTGACCTTGATAAACAGATCACAGCAGCGGGTATTTGACAGTCAGTATGCTGGCTGGGCATAATAGGAGGAGACAATGTCATATCCTGGTCGTCTTGAGCGAAACAGCATGTCACTGACAGACTTATCAGAATACTATAATAACTTGATTGCAAGATTTAGCATGTCATTATTTTAAAAGCATATATTTAGATATACTGGCAGGAGCATAAAAAAAAAAACATTGATACAGGTAAGCTTGGCTTTTGGGAATCTCTGGCTTACCTGACATCGCTGCTAATTAACTGCATGACCTTTGGTAAGTCATTAGGTTTTCTAAGTTTTAATTTCCTCAATTCTAAAATGAGGGCATTTTGCCTACTTTCAAGGTTAGTTGTGAGGATTAAATGATATAAAAATTATGAAACAATCAGGTAAGCAGAAATTGCTCAGTCATTGTCTGTTCCCGGTCCATAGAGTCAGCCTGAGCCCCAGCTCCAGCAGAGGTAAAGGGCATAGCACAAAAGCCTTTTTATTCTTCACCAAAGTGCAGGATAGGTTCTGACTCTCACATAAATGCTGCTTTTTTATTCTGCTTTTTCCACAAGCCCACAAGTCAAAGGTTTTCCATTGTTGTGCAGTGGTATTAAAGTGTGATATTTGTTCATGGTGAAGGAGCCTAAGCATAAAAACTGACATAAATTTCCAGGTGGTTGGCTTTTGACCCTTCCATTTCCTTGACTGTATTTTCCCCTTGAGTTGGCATGATGTATAAGAGTTCTGATCCAGCTGCAGAAAGGAGCAGATTGTTTACTTATGGAAGTACATTTATTCTCTCATGTCACTAGGAGGGTGATTTTCACAAGGGACTAACTTTATGTAAATTTTGAGCTACGTGATTTGAAGGGGGATGGAGAAATTCACACAGTTTATATCCACTAGAGGGTCATTGGGATGTCTAATTCAAAGTGGCCAGAGAATTCCTTCATTATGTCCTACTTCCATGTCTCCATTTGAGATGCTCCAGTGTCATTTACATCCCAATAAGAAAAAAGTAATCCATACTTTTATAAGACTGCTAGAGTAAAGATAAAAAAACTCTTTAGAATTTCTTATACACACTGCTTATCAGTGGTGGATATGCAGTGAGTTAATTTGCCATGAACACTCTGAAGCATCAAGCAAAATCTACTAAGAGAAAAAGGAACTTAATTTTAGAGAAGGTGGCTAATAGTGTTAGATTAGCCTGGAACATAATTGGGAATTGTGAAATAGCTTCTATTTTTGCACTCCAGATGGACCATATGCTATGTAAGCAGGTAAAGAGAAACAAGGGATTTAGTGGTGGCTCAGGACTCTGGTATATTCAGCCTGCAAGGTTGGGCAGTTCAGAAAGTGGCCCTGTCTGCTTTGTAGGCAATAAAATGCCAGGTTAGGGGCATAGTCTTAAATCCTGACAGACTGAATTTCAAATGCTAGTTTTTCCACTTTATTTATTAAAGTTTTTTAAATCTGAGAAATGGCAGTAACTGTCAGGACTTAATGAAATCATAAATGCACTACTATCTAGATGCTAAGTGTAGTGAGTTGCATAGTAGTCCCCCAAAAGATATGTCATGTCCTAAGTCTTAGAACCTTTGACTGGGACCTCATTTGCAAAAAGGATCTTTGTAGATGTAATTAGGTTAAGGATCTTGAGATGAGACCATCCTAGATTAACCTGATGGGTCCTAAATCCAAAGACAAGTGCCCTTATATGAGACAGAAAATAAAAGACAGACACACCGAAGAGGAGACCATGAAGACAGAAGCAGAGTTTGAAGTGATGCAGCCACAAGCTAAGGAATGTCAAAAGCCACCAGAAGCTGGAAGAGGCAGGAACAGAATCTCCAATAGAGGATCTAGAAGGAGTGTGGCCCTACTGACACCTTGATTAAAGACTTCTGACTTCCAGAGGGCACACGGCAGAAGCAAGAACTACAATCCTACAGCCTGTGGAACGAAAACTACATTCACAGAAAGATAAAGTGAAAAGGCAGAGGACTATGTACCAGATGAAGGAACAAGATAAAACCCCATAAAAACAACTAAATGAAGTGCAGATAGGCAACATTCCAGAAAAAGAATTCAGAATAATGATAGTGAAGATGATCCAGGACCTCGGAGAAAGAATGGAGGCAAAGATCGAGAAGATGCCAGAAATGTTTAACAAACACCTGGAAGAATTAAAGAACAAGCAAACAGAGATGAACAATACAATAACTGATATGAAAAATACACTAGAAGGAATCAGTAGCAGAATAACTGAGGCAGAAGAACGGATAAATGACCTGGAAGACAGAATGGTGGAATTCACTGCCATGGAACAGAATAAAGAAAAAAGAATGAAAAGAAATGAAGACAGCCTAAGAGACCTCTGGGACAACAGTAAACGCACCAACATTCGCATTATAGGGGTCCCAGAAGGAGAAGAGAGAGAGAAAGGACCCGAGAAAATATTTGAAGAGATTATAGTTGCAAACTTCCCTAACATGGGAAAGGAAATAGTCATGCAAGTCCAGGAAGTGCAGAGTCCCAGGCAGGATAAACCCAAGGAGAAACATGCCGAGACACATAATAATCGAATTGACAAAAATTAAAGGCAAAGAAAAATCATTAAAAGCAACAAGACAAAATGACAAATAACATACAAGGGAACTCCCATAAGGTTAACAGCTGATTTCTCAGCAGACTCCACAAGCCAGAAGGGAGTGGCATGATATATTTAAAGTGATGAAAGGGAAGAACTTAAAACCAAGATTACTCTACAAGGATCTCATTCTGATTCAACGGAGAAATCAAAAGCTTTACAGACAAGGAAAAGCTAAGAGAATTCAGCACCACCAAACCAGCTTTACAACAAATGCTAAAGGAACTTCTCTAAATGGGAAACACAAGAGAAGAAAAGGACCTACAAAAACAAACCCAAAACAATTAAGAAAATGGTAATAGAAACATACATATTGATAATTACCTTAAATGTGAATGGAGTAAATGCTCCAACCAAAAGACACAGGCTGGCTGAGTGGATACAAAAACAAGACCTGTATATATGCTGTCTACGAGAGACCCACTTCAGACCTAGGAACACATATAGACTGAAAGTGAGGGGATGGAAAAAGATATTCCATGCAAATGGAAATCAAAAGACAGCTGGAGTAGCAATACTCATATCCAATAAAATAGACTTTAAAATAAAGAATGTTACAAGAGACAAGGAAGGACACTACATAATGATCAAGGGATCAATCCAAGAAGAAGATATAACAATTATAAATATATATGCACCCAACATAGGAGCACCTCAATACATAAGGCAAATGTTAACAGCTGTAAAAGAGGAAATTGACAGTAACACAGTAATAGTGGGGGACTTTAACAACTCACACCAATCATCAAGACAGAAAATTAATAAGGAAACAGGAGCTTTAAATGACACAGTAGACCAGATAGATTTTATTGATATTTATAGGACATTCCATCCGAAAACAGCAGATTACACTTTCTTCTCAAGTGCACACAGAGTATTCTCCAGGATAGGTCACATCTTAGGTCACAAATCAAGCCTCAGTAAATTTAAGAAAATTGAAATCATATCAAGCATCTTTTCCGACCACAATGCTCTGATATTAGAAATCAGTTACAGGGGAAAAAATGTAAAAAACACAAACACATGGAGGCTAAGCAATACGTTACTAAATAACCAAGAGATCACTGAAGCTATCAAAGAGGAAATCAAAAAATTCCTAGAGACAAATGACAATGAAAACACGATGATCCAAAACCTATGGGATGCAGCAAAAGCAGTTCTAAGAGGGAAGTTTATAGCAATACAATTCTACCTCAAGAAACAAGAAAAATCTCAAACAATCTAACCTTACACCTAAAGGAACTAGAGAAAGAAGAACAAACAAAACCCAAAGTTAGCAGGAGGAAAGAAATCATAAAGATCAGAGCACAAATAAATGAAATAGAAACAAAGAAAACAATAGCAAAGATCAGTACAACTAAAAGCTGGTTCTTTGAGATGATTAAACAAAATTGATAAACCCTTAGCCAGACTCATCAAGAAAAAGAAGGAGAGGACTCAAATCAATAAAATCAGAAATGAAAAAGGAGAGGTTACAATGGACACCACAGAAATACAAAGCATCCTAAGAGACTACTACAAGCAACTCTATGCCAATAAAATGGATAACCTGGAAGAAAGGGACAAATTCTTAGAAAAGCACAACCTTCCAAGACTGAACCAGGAAGAAATAGAAAATATGAACAGACCAATCACAAGTAATGAAATTGAAACTGTGATTAAAAATCTTCCAGCAAACAAAAGTCCAGGACCAGATGGCTTCACAGATGAATTCTATCAAACATTTAGAGAAGAGCTAACACCCATCCTTCTCAAACTCTTCCAAAAAATTACAGAGGAAGGAGCACTCCCAAACTCATTCTGTGAGGCCACCATCACCCTGATACCAAAACCAGACAAAGATACTACAAAAAAAGAAAATTACAGACCAATATCATTGATGAATATAGATGCAAACATCTTCAACAAAATACTAGCAAACCGAATCCAACAACACATTAAAAGGATCATACACCATGACCAAGTGAGATTTATCCCAGGGATGCAAGGATTCTTTAATATACGCAAATCAATCAATGTGATACACCGTATTAACAAACTGAAGAATAAAAACCATATGATCATCTCAATAGATGCAGAAAAAGCTTTTGACAAAATTCAACACCCATTTATGATAAAAATTCTCCAGAAAGTGGGCATAGAGAGAACCTACCTCACCATAATAAAGGCCATATATGACAAACCCACAGCAAACATCATTCTCAATGGTAAAAAACTGAAAGCATTCCTTCTAAGATCAGGAAGAAGACAAGGATGTCCACTCTCGGCACTATTATTCAACATAGTTTTGGAAATCCTAGTCACACCAATCAGAGAAGAAAAATAAATAAAAGAAATACAAATTGGAAAAGAAGTAAAACTGTTAATGTTTGCAGCTGACATGATACTATACATGGAAATCCTAAAGATGCCACCAGAAAACTACTAGAGCTCATCAGTGAATTTGGTAAAGTTGCAGAATACAAAATTAATGCACAGAGATCTCTTGCATTCCTATACACTAACAACGAAAGATCAGAAAGAGAAATTAAGGAAACAATCCCATTCACCATTGCAACAAAAAGAATAAAATACTTAGGAATAAACCTACCTAAGGAGGTAAACGACCTGTACTCAGAAAACTGTAAGACACTGATGAAAGAAATCAAAGATGACACAAACAGATGGAGAGATATACCATGTTCTTGGATTGGAAGAATCAACATTGTGAAAATGACTATACTACCCAAAGCAATCTACAGATTCAATGCAATCCCTATCATTCAATGCATCCCTATCAGTCTCTATTTCTGCCTTGCAAACTGGTTCATGTGTACCATTTTTCTAGATTCCACATATATGCATTAATATACGATACTTGTTTTTCTCTTTCTGACTTACTTCACTCTGTATGACAGATTCTAGGTTCATCCACCTCACTACCAATGACTCAATTTCATTTCTTTTTGTGGCTGAGTAATATTCCATTGTATATATGTGCCACATCTTCTTTATCCATTCATCTGTTGATGGACACTTAGGTTGCTTCCATGTCCTGGCTACTGTAAATAGTGCTTCAGTGAACATTGTGGTACTTGACTCTTTTTGAATTATGGTTTTCTCAGGGTATATGCCCAGTAGTGGGATTGTTGGGTCATATGGTAGTTCTATTTTTAGTTTTTAAAGGAACCTCCATACTGTTCTCCATAGTGGCTGTATCAATTTGCATTCCCACTAACAGTACAAGAGGGTTCCCTTTTCTCCACACCCTCTCCAGCATTTATTGTTTGTAGATTTTCTGATAATGGCCGTTCTGACTGGTGTGAGGTGATACCTCACTGCAGTTTTGATTTGCATTTCTCTAATGTCATTGCCTTTAGACAGTTTAAGTATAATGTGTGTTGAAGAAGGTCTTTTTACATTGAGATAATTAGGTATTCTCTTAGTTTCGCGGACTTGTATATACCGTTCCTTCTCCAGGTTTGGGAAGTTCTCAGCTATTGTATTTTTAAATAAACTCTCTGCTCCCTTCACCCTTTCTTTTCCATTTGGGATACTCATTATCCTTATGTTGCCTTTCCTGGAATTGGATAATTCTTGTAGTTTTCTTCATTTAAAAAAAAAATTCTCTCTCCTCTTTTACCTGAATCATTTCTATATTTCAATCTTGAAGCTCACTGATTTTCTCTTCCATATAGACTACCCTATTTCCAGTGCTTTCTATTGCATAATTTATCTCATTTACTGAGTTCTTTAGTTCCAGAACTTCTGTTTGCTTCTATTTTTAGAGTTTCAATCTCTTTGGTAAAGTATCTCTTCTGTTCATTAATTTTATTCCTGAGCTCATTGAACTGCCTTTCTGAGTTTTCTTGTAGCTCGTTGAGTTTCTTCATGACAGCTATTTTGACTTCTCTATCAGTTAGATTACAAACTTCCATGACTTTAAGTTTAGATTTTGGAGAATTGTCATTTTCTTTTTGTTGTACCGTGTTACGATGATTTTTCATGGTGCTTGATGATTTGTTCCTCTGCTGGCACATTTGAAGTAGCTAACACATTTTTTTATTTAGGCAACGCTTTTTAAATTTTGATTCTAACAATTCAACAGCTTGGTAATTATAGGATTTTCTTTTGTTTTTCAGTGGGTGGTGCTATAGCTCAAGTTTTTGGTTTCTCTTACCTGAGCTGCCTCTGGCTGTATTTCCACCCTCTACCACTTCTGCCCGAAGTTATGCCAGTGCCCTCATCATCATCACTGTGCCTCTGGGGTCACTGGTGCCCTGCTGCTGCCAGTGTTGCTGCTGTTGCTGGTATTGTTGCTGGGTTCACCAGTATGATGGGGGCCTCCACCATGTCCAGGGTTGCAGAGGTTGTGGCTACTGCCACCATAGCAGGGGAGGAGAAGTGTGTGTAGGGAGCTGGGTGCCTCTGCCATGTCTGGCATTGTGGGATTCTCAGGTGTCACAGCTGCAGGCAACACGGCTGGAGTCATGGGCACTGATGCAGCTGAAAGGACTGGGTTGTTGGCCCTGTGGCTGCTACTGCCCAGTTCCCTGTGGCTACAGGTGCCTCTGTGGCAATGAAGGTAGAGTTGTGTGCTCCACCTCCCCTGCTGCTACCAGGTTCTCTGGGTTGTGGGCTCAGCTCCTGGGGCCTGGAGGCTGGGATCACCTCCACTGTTCCCCCGTCTGCCTCCTTCATACGTTTCAATCCAGACACCTTCAGATGTGCAGTTGTGTTGGTCCCTCTGGTGTCTTTGTGTGCTGGGCAGAGGAACCTTTGTTGAGTTATGGAGGTTGTCCTGTCCTAGTTGTAGACTGAAGGGGAGAGACAAAGGGAGTGTCTCACACTGCCTTGATGCTGATGTCACCAATCACTAAATACCTTTAAAAGAATACTATATGATGGGCATGGTGAACAATATGTATAGACCCCAGCCTCACTGAATGTACTTTTTAGTGGGAGATACAGACAAATAGAAAATAAATTCTCACTGCAATAAGTGCTGTGAAGAAATCTGTCTGGGTTTTGGGACAGAGAAGAATAAGGTGGATTAAATAGGATAATTGAGGTGGTGAGTTCCCCGCAAGGAAGGAAACAGGGAGAAAAGTAGAGACACTGTTTTTGAGCAAGTGACTGAGTCTGAAGAACTGTGGCAGAAGTTTTAGGAAGAAAAACGGAGGTGTTTTTGTAGAGGGCTTCTGTGTTCAAGCAAAGTGTTGACTTTTAAATTTGACTTTGTATTAGGAATGGGAAACAGAACACGTTTCCATTTGCAGGATGGAAGTTGGGGCCACAAGGCAATTTCCTAGGTGTTCTAGGGCAGGGGTCAGCAAACTTTTTCTCTAAAGGACCAGATAGTAAGTATAACTTGTGGGCTATATGGTTTCCGTTGAGACATTTTGACTTTTATGTTATAGCAGGAAAGCAGCCATAGACAATATGTAAACACATGAAGCTGGCTGTGTTTTAAATTTCATCTATTGGATGCTGAAATTTGCATTTCATATAATTTTTACGTTTTGAAATATTTTTCTTTTTTTCTTTTTACAACCATTTAAAAACGTAATAATCATTCTTAGTTCTAGAGCTAAGAACAGGCAGAATAGGCAGGCAGTGCACATAGCACATTAGTCGTGGTTTGCTGACCCTTGTTTTAGAGTGAAACTTCCGTTCTTACAAGGAGCGGAGCAACTTTCTATGCCTAGAAATTCTGCCTAGAAAGCAGCAGCCAGCAGGCAGGAATAGACATTGATATGGGGAGGAGAAGACCCCTCAGGAACAATGTGATATCTCTGCATAATTCTTAGTTCTTGCTGGTCTGATCAACATGGGCTTGAATTAAAAACGAATTTTTTTGCTTCATAAATCAACATTTAATGATAATGTTTTTTTCTTGATGTTTCAGCTATAAAAGTGCAAATTATGCATGAAATTGATGTATATTATTCCATAATGAACTAATCTGATAGAAAAACACATTAGTATTTATACTGAAAACAAGTCATTCATAACTATTAAGACATTTTGAAATGGAGACCCATGTTCCTGAAAACATGTATGACTGGAAATTGGGGCCATTCGGTTATGACCAGGGAGATGGAGCATTGTATTCCTCCCACCCTACTGGCATTGCCTAGTTGCCTTTATGACCATAGATTTTAAAATGACGAAATACATTTCGTAAAATTTCTTATTCCATGGTATCATTTCCTGAATGATAATGAATTGTGCATTCCTATATAATACTGCATTTACAATCTCCACTGTACTTGGGGATCTGGAAATATGCTGATAAACAAATGGTTATGAATTTGAATTTGTCAAATGCTTTGTGGATTCAAGTGCCTTATTATTCAGAACTCATGGGTACTGCACAAATTAAGTTTAAGTTATGGCTTCTCAATTCTTAAGCATAGGCTTTCTAAGTTCCTTTAAAACCTCATGTTTTAGCCATACTGATTCTATTTTGGCGCTCACAGAAAGTACATTCTATTGTCAATAAGTTTTTGTATGTTTAACATTAAATGTCAATTTAAATGGAGGCACTGTCTACAGATCATAGATTTTTAGAGCTTAAGGAGGCCTCAGAAGTGACCTAGCCCAACTTCCTCACTTTATACCTGAAGGAAATGATGGGGAAGTGACTTCATAATTCATTAGTTTTACCATTAGCTGTAGGTAGTTTCTATTTCACTCGGTAATGAGCTCAGCTGTCCTCTGCACACTCAGAAATACTCTCTCAGCGGTTTGTAGAGGGGACAGAATCATTCCCAGCCTCTCTGATAGTCTCTGTTTTCCTAGTAAACATATCTTGGGAGATCAGGAAATCATAGTGGGTTGTCTTAGTAACTTTCTTTTCATGTAGCCCATGGCTTTGGACCTTGACACTAGGAACTACTTCATGTAATATTGTTACCTTATTAAGAGAGTAAGTGAAGAGTGTGTACACTCGCCTTGGAAAGAGTGGAAGCAAAATTATTCTAGAGGGACCTGCTCTGTAAAAGAGGCTTGGTGGGTGTTCTGTAGGTATTAAATTAGACTAGCGAGTAGCCGATCAAGTGGCTAAGACTAGTGATGGAGTGGAGGTGCATGGGTGCAGGAAGCAGTAGTCAATAACGAGGTTTCTGGTTGGTGAAGGACAACTGAGGCACTCTAGACAATGGTCAATATTTGTCTTTAAGAAAGCAGCAAATAGAAATCTATACCAACTGCAGAACTGAACCCTAGATTTGGGGCCAGGATTCAATTCTTGGGAGAAGCTCTCACAAGATATACCTATGTCCTCAGGGGAATGTCTAGAAGACCAGAAATGAGACTTTTTCAGAACTTGGGAAGGGGAGGCTAGAGAGGAGCCCAGAAGTCTTGGGGGTAAAAGAAAGGCAATGAGAAAGGGGAGGGAAAGCAGTTAAACAATTTAAGCACATTTTTCCTCTGTCTGTTTGGGCTCAGGGAGTGTGAGTTCTCAATGAAGTCAACTTTATAGAGGTAACAAAGGCAGAGTTGAGGGCAGTGACCCAGTCCACCTCTGTCACTCCACTGTAGACCATACTCAACAGTTGTGCCTGATCCCTGTCTGCCTTCACATGGGCTGTTGGGCATGACAATGCTCACTCGTTCTCTAGAGATTTTCGATTAGGAGACTTCTGTGAAAACAAATTCTTCATAAAATCTGGAGATAATCAATAGTCTTTTAACTGCTTTTATTGTAGAGGAAAATAGACAATAATATTCCATTTAATAATTATCTTTTACTAATATGGCAGAGTTATAGCAATTTACATGGCCTTTTATGTATTTAAGTTTACACTCATAAGGGTTTTAGACTTTCAGCCCATGATTTTTAATGTTTGGTGTAGTTCTTGTTTCAACATTTTATGAAATTAGAATTTTAACACTATTGATATTTATAAATAGCTGAATCATTTAAAAGATATATAAAGTTTAATGTCCCTTTAAATCGCATTGAAAAACTCGGTCTCTGTGGTAGAAATGGTCTGGTACTTTCCTGACTCATTGTTGCTCCTAGTAAGTGCGCCTCTCCACCTGATTGCTGTGTTTTTCCTGGTCTTAGTTCTGCTTCTGGGAAGGTTGCATATTTCAGAGGATCTTAGGTCAGCTTAAAGTCCAACTTGCTGCTCCTTTCCTTATTAACCAGGCTACCCATATGTGGATCCAGGTGAAGCTTCACGTACATAATAACTGTGTGTATTTATCTGCTCAATAGTTATACTTACATTTCCAGGGTTGGATCTCATCCTTTTAGGGTCCTGGCTAATCTATTTTGTCTTGGTTTTGCTTGCTGAAATGTGGTTGCTTTAGGTGGGTTTTTGACTTTGACACTTATGTAACTCTGGGTCTAGTTTCTCACCTGTCATCCTAGGTTCCTCCCTGAATACCTGGAACCTACTTTCTATTTTTGAGCTCTAGTTCTATACAAATTATGGACATGGGGCTTGAACTGCACAATTTATTTTCTTGACCTGCTTTTTACTTTCTTTGCCTTCTATAGTGATTGACAAACCTCTCTCTTATCTGTTCTTTTAGGTTCTCTGAGCTCTGATTCAGCCTTTAATCATTGCTCCCAAATCGTTCATTAACCTCTCTGTGCCAGTGTCTTGATTCCTTTACCCCTCCAGCGTTTTTTTTTTTTTTTTTCCTTCTTCTTCTTGTTTTTCTGGTTCTCTGGGCTTCTTAATAACCACATATCAATACCTCTTCAATACTTCTGACTTTGATCATAGATATCCAAGACTTTCCACATTCTTTGCTATCTCAATACAAGACTAGATGTCAATGCTGGATGCCTTCTACATTAAAACCAAAACCAAACCAAACCAAACCAAACCATATATACTTAAAGAAAACATAAACAGCACCATTCCACCACTGGATTGGTTAAAAAAAAAAATCAGGCTGTATGCCTACATAGCCTAATATGTATTCATGTTATAGCTCGGCCAGCTTTATTTTGATAGATTATCTACCCTAAACAGAAATACTTTTTGTAGAGCTCCACATACAACATGAAAAACAACCTTGAGTTATATTCCTAACTCCCATTTGAATTAGAAAGGAATTTGACTCACCAGTACTCTTCTCTTCTTTGAGGTGGCTCACACAATTTCCTTAAAATATTTTAATTATTTGAAAGAATATTCTAGGACTTTTTAATATTTATTGCTTTTGATATAACATGAACACAATGCCTACAAATGGTTTTCAGAATATTCGAGTTTTGATCACTTATCTTTTGATTTATTGGTTTAAAAAATTTTCCTCACTGAGAGGCTTTCTTTCATACATTGTGAGATATTACTTGCTTTGTAAAATAACCTGGAAGAGAAAATAGAATACTAATGTTTAAAATCCAATTGATGACATTATTTTTAGTTGGATTTTGTCATCAAGTAGTATGAGATAGGCTTCCTTAAGCCTATTAAAAGGCTTCTTTCAAAAAACTTTATTTTTAAAAAGAAAATCAATGTAAACTTTATTCAGTCTTTTAAAATTATTGCAACCTGATTTATGATCAACATATAGCTTATCTTGGTGAATATACCATGTGTACTTGAATGCATATTCTTCTGTCATTGGAATATTTTATGAATGTCAATTTATAGTTATTTAGTCTTCTATATCCTTACTGATTTTCTGTCCACTTGTTTTATCAATTACTTAGAAAAGAGTTTTGAAATATTCAGCTATTTATTTATTTCTCCTTAAATAGTCAGTTTTTGCTTCATTTAAGTTCTACTTTTAGGTGCATAAAAGTTCTTTTAGGTGCATTTATTTTTTGCTTCATTTAAGTTCTACTTTTAGGTGCATACTTTTAGGTGAATTGATATTTTTATCATTAGGATTCCTTTATCTTTATCCTTGGTAATATTTCTTGTTGTAAAGTTTACTTTGTCTAATATTAATACAACCACCCCAGATGCTATAGACTGAAGATTTGTGTCCCCAGAATTCATATGTTGAAACATAATATCTAGTTTGATGGTATTTGGAGGTGAGGCCATTTGGAGATGGGTTAGGTCATGAAGGCTCCACCCTTATAAAAGATTATAAGATTAGTACCCTTATAAGAGGATCCAAGAGAGCTCCCTTGCCCCTTCTGCCGGGAGAGAGCACAGTGAGAAAACAGCCTTCTGTAAACCAGGAAGCAGGCCTTTACCAAACATGGAATCTGCTGGCACCTTGATCTTTAACTTCACAGTCTCCAAGACTGTGAGGTAAAATTTCTGTTATCCCAGTTTATGGTATCTGTTACGGCTGCCTGAACACACTAAGACACAACTTTATGATTAATATTTGCAAAGCATGTCTTTTTCCATGAATTTACTTTATTAAATCTATCTATATCTTTATATTTGAAGCCTTTTTTTTAAAGATAGCATATAATTGGGTCTTACATTTTCATCCACTCTGACAATGTCTGCTTTTTAATTAAAATGTTTGGACTATTTATATTTTAGGAAAACATTGGTTTAAGATTGGAGGGTTGTAGTTATTTTTTTCTCAAATTGTTGATAATACTTGCCAGTGAGTTTCAGTCTTGTTAGTTTTCTCTATTGTTTGTTTACTTTATATACCAGTTGAGTTACACATTTATTCTTTCCTCCCTTTACTTATTCTGAGTTTAATTTGATCTTATTTTTCTTGTTCTTTATAGTGTCTTAGATCATTGATTTTAAATGTTTCTTCTCTAATATAAGCATCTAAAGATATAAATTACCTTTTAAAGACTGTCTTAATTACATCCCACGAAGTTTAATATGTTGTGTTTCCCTTATAATGCAGGTCAAAATATTTTCTGTTTTCTTTTGTGATTTTTTTTCTTTGACTCATGTCTTATTTAGAATTATATTTCTTAGTTTCCAAGTATTTGGGGATATTACAAGTATCTTTTTGTTATTGATTTTTTAATATAATTCTAATTTAGTTTGAAAATGTATTCTTTATGTTTTCAATCCCTTGAAATTAAGGCTTGTTTTTTTGGCTCAACACATGGTCTATATTGTGAATGTTCTATGTGTGCTTCAAAAGAATGTGAATTCTACAGTTGCTTTATGTAGTGTTATATAAATCCCAATTAACTGGTTTCACCTAGTGTTCTTTAATTGTTTGATAGTGTTTTTCACATCTTCAATATTCTTTGATCCTTGTCTCATTAAGGCATGTCCCTCAATCATCTTTATTATTATTCCTTTACTTGAAGCATACTTTGTCTGATTTTTAATATAATCAGTCCAGTTTTATGTATATTGTTTGTATGGTATATATTTTACCATCATTTTATTTCCAACCTTTCTGCATATTTATATTTAAATACATCTCTTGTGGAGAGCATGTATTTGGTCTTGATTTTTCCCAGTCTGACAGTCTTTGCCTTTTAATTAGAATGTTTAGATATAATGTAATTTTGATATAGTTAGGTTTAAGACTACCATCTTACTTTTGTTTTTCTATTCTTTCCCCCGTTCTTTGTTTTTTTCCTCTTCTTCCTTATTTTTGATTAATTGAATATGTTTTACTCTTCTATTTTATCTTTCTTTATATCTCCTTATTTTGTTATTTTAGATGTTGCTGTAGAGATTAACATATACATCTTTAACTTACCACAACTTAACTTGAGTTAATATTATTCCATGCTATGGACTGAATGTTTGTGTCCCCCCAAAATTCATATGCTGAAGCCCTAATCCCCCCAAGTAATGGTATTTGGAGGTGAAGCTTTTGAGAGGCAATTAGGTCATGAGGGTGGAACCACCATAATGGGATTAGTGCCCTTATAAGAAGAGACATGAGAGAGATGATTCGTCTATCCTCCTCATGGGGATACAGCATGTCATCTACAAACTAGGAAGAGAGCTCTCATCAGGAATAGAATTGGCCAGCACCTTGATCTTGGACTTTCCAGCCTCTAGAACTGTGAGAAATAAATGTTTGTTGTTTAAGCCATCCAGTCTATGGTATTTATTATAGTAGTCTGATCTGACTAAGGCATACCCCTTCATGTATAATATAAGAATATTACAATGCTATGTTTCTATTTACTCCCCTTGTATTATTTTTCCTGTTATTGTCTTACCTTTTACTTCTACATGTGCTTAAATCTCCTAATCCACTTCTATTACTTTTGCTTTAAACAATTTTTTAAATAAAGTAAAAAAAGAGAAAAGGTGTTTTTTATATTTGCCTGCATATTTACTATTTTCAGTGCTTTTCATTCCTTCTGATAGATCAGAGGTCTGCACACTTTTTCTATGAAGGGCCAAAGAGTAAATATTTAAGGCTTTGTGGGCAATACAGTCTCTGTTACAACTACTCAACTCTGCCATTGTAGAGTGAAAGCAGCCATAGATAGTTTGTAAGCTAATGATTATGGCTGTGTTCTAATAAACTTTTTAAGTGAATAATAACATTTGAATTTCATATAATTTTCAAAATATTATTTTTTTGATTTTTTTCCAACCACTTAGATGTGTGAAAATCACCTTAGTTCATAGACCAACCAAAAACAGGTGGCTGGTTTAAGTTGGCTCACAGTCTGTAATTTGCTAACCCCTGGTATACATCCTTAATGCTAGAATCATTAAGCCTCAACCTGAAGGCCATCTTGTAACATTTCTTGCAGTGCAGGTCTACTAATGACAATTTTCTTTTCTGTTTCTCTGAAAATCTACTTACAATGTTTTCAAAGCCTTAAATGTTTACTCTTTGGCCCTTCACAGAAAACGTGTGCAGACCTCTGATCTACCAGAAGGAATGAAAAGCACGGAAAATAGTAAATATGCAGGCAAATATAAATACAATTCTAGGCTGACAGGTTTTGTTTTACAATACCTTAAAGATATTATTCTATTGTTTTCTGGCAAGTTGCATCTCTGTGCTCTGTTCCCTCTGCCTGAAAGTGAAGTCTTTGTTTAGTCCATAGCTGCAGCTTGGAAAGGTAGAATACTGAAGCAAATTCAAAACTCACCTTGTACATTTCTCTCCTCTCAGAAACACGGTCTACATTGTCTTTTGTCTAGTGCCTAAAAAGTTGTTTTATATATTTTCTTCAGTTATATATTTCTTTTTTACAGTGAAAGTAAATCCTATTCCTGTTATTCTGTTGTGGCTGATCCAGAAGTCTCTTGAATATGTTCAAAACATAAGTAGTGATTAGTTTATGTTATAATCATAAAAAGTCATGTTTGGGTCCTGAGAAATGTTTAGTATTTAAGAGTAAATATTTTGCTCTATAATTAACCTCTTTCTCACTCTGGGTTTTCTAAACTTCCTTTTTTAAAATAGGAACCCTAGACAGTTGGACTATGGGGTCATAGCAAAAACCTTATCTTAGGCCATGAATCTTGATGGACATAACCTCAACCTATCAATATTTGTTGAGTACCATCTATGTATAAAATGCTGGTAGGTCTCAGAATTGTTATTCTTGCAAACTCAAATATTATAAAATAAATCATGATATAATATCACTTTTTGAAGAAAAGTTAAAGAATAATGTCACAGAAACAAGATTCCACAATTCTAAATCATTGGATGTTGATCTATCTGAAAAATGAGTGTTTTCTGAAAAACAAAACAAAACACTGAGAACTGAATTTTAGTCCTAACTCTTTTGGAATGATATTGTGCAGTTCACAGTATTTCCAGGCATTGCTTTCTTCCTCTGTGGTGCTCAGTGATCTTTAAGTTCTCTTAGATATCTAAAATTTGTGATTCTCTGCATGTCCTTGTGTACCATTTGTACCTTTCTTCTGTCTCATGCAATTAGGACATAAACAGAAGAGCATAATGTTTTTGAGATTCTGCATTCTGAATATGATTTTGATTATTTAAAATATGAAATGTTAGAGTGCACTTAAGTTGCAAAAAATGGTTTTCTAAACATAATAGCTAATTACCTTACATGTATGCTTTTATGTGTCCTCTGAGTCATATCTGCTCTCAGTAGCTGCTGACAAAACAGGATTTTACTGCTGAAAGAGCAGCAGATCTAATACTGCTGCAAAAGAGCAGGCTGAATATTATTTTGCCTTGGGTCATCAATAAAATTCTAGTTATGCTCTGATCCTACACTTTTTATTGTTCCCCATGATACATGACAGGTAAACGAAGACTTTACTTTTTCAGGCATTGCAAAACTTAAATGAAGTATTGGAAAATACCTAAAAAGTCCCAAGTCTTAGAGAGGTTGGAAAGCTTTCTCCCTGACTTAGTGACACACGAAAATTGGTGTATTTGTTAGGGTAATGCTGACTGCTATAACAAATACACCCACACATAAAGTGGCTTGCAATAAATAGGAGTCTGTCTCTTGCACATGTAGTAGTCTCTGGCAGGTGAACACGTGAGCAGTGCAGGTCTCCTTTTTGTGGTCGTTTTGGAGCCCGTGTTGACGGAGGCTCTGCCATTATTCAGGGATATAGGCAGATAGGGACTCTGTCAACACAACATACCATGTCCATGGCTGCAGTAGTCATATCCATTCCACTTAGTCAGAAGTGGGGAGAGAGCATGAAGAAGTTCATGAGAGGTTTCTGTGGGCCATTCTTCTTCAATTCCATTGGCTTCATCTATCTAGAAAACAGATGAGAGAAATATCAGAACAGGAAATAGAGCCCAAACTATCTGACTCCTGAGCCCATGCTCTTAAGTCTTCTACATTATCTTTTCTGATCTTGAAGCTACTTGTCTGTCTTAGTCCATTTAGGCTGCTATAACAGAATATCATACACTGGGTGGCTTATAAACAACAGAAATTTATTTCTCACAGTGCTAAAGGCTGCGAGTCCAAGAATAAGGTACCAGCAGATTCAATGTCTGGTGAAAACCTACTTCCTGGTTCATAGCCTTCTTTCTGCTGTGTTCTCACATGGTGGAAGGGGTGAGGGAACTTTGTGGAGTCTCTTTTATAAGGGCAGTACTTCAATTCATGAGAGCTCGTCTGTCCTGACCTAATCACCTCCCAAAGGCCCCACCTTAAATGGGGCCCCACCACATTGAGGATTAGGTTTCAACATATAAATTTTGGGGGAGGGGCTTCCCTGGTGGCGCAGCGGTTGAGAATCTGCCTGCCGATGCAGGGGACACGGGTTCAAGCCCTGGTCTGGGAGGATCCCACATGCCGCGGAGCAACTAGGCCTGTGAGCCACAACTACTGAGCCTGCGCGTCTGGAGCCTGTGCTCCGCAACAAGAGAGGCCGCGATAATGAGAGGCCCGCGCACCGCGATGAAGAGTGCCCCACTTGCCGCAACTAGAGAAAGCCCTCGCACAGAAACGAAGACCCAACACAGCCATAAATAAATAAATAAATTAAAAAAAAAAATTTGGGGGGACACACAAACATTCAGTCTATAGCATTGTCCAACTCTGGAATTCTACCAAATAAACTATTATTCGAATGCAATCTTGTATGAAACTACTAATGAAGAACAATGAAGTTTTTATTTGAATGTTTCCTATGATTTTCCAGATTTTTCCCAAAAGGCCCTCTGTCTCTTTTTTTCATCCAGCTCTAAACTGAATGTGAGAGCAGAGCTTCCTCCTTTTGATAACTTGGAGATCTAAATTTGCCCTGGGAGATTCAGGGAACACAGATAGGCACACAATCCACAATCAGCAGCTGTTTCTGTCTTGGAGCTGCAATGTTCGTATTTTGAAAGGTGGTTTTTAAAACTAACTTAATCTGTAGCCCTGTTAAGTGGAAGGGGCTTCACACCCCTTCTGGATCAAAGAGGATGAAAAGTTATGTTTATTTATCATTATATTTGTTATCCAGTAACCTCAGGTTTCATGTAAAAACTCAACTGTGTACTTGTATCTGCTTTGGCGTTAAAAAATATATATATACAGTCTTAATAATTGTTAATGTTCCATTTTCAAGTCCCCAGAGATATATCTGTCTTTTTCAATGCATGCAACTCAGTTTTCAGATGTGCCCCTTGAGGCTTTTTCAACTTTTGCTATTTTTCTGGACAGCCATTTTATAGTCCTGATGAACAGAACATATACTTTCAGCTATCCAGAAAATATACCACATTTACATGGTATTAGCTAAAACGAAAGATACTTTCCATCCAAAAAATGTCCAAAGACACTTTCTTCCTCCAAACTGAGGCAAAACTGCCAGACATTTGGCTTCTTTTAAAAACATATATATCCAAGACAACTGCGATTTTCATGAGTTTTATGGGTAGAAAAAAGCTTTCACTCAGCTCTTTAATTCAGAGTTGTCCTGCAATATAATGATAGGAACTCCAGTGGGCTTATTCTTTAATGGAAGATGGGATTGTTCTATATTTGTGTCCACTGAAGACAAAATTAATTGCAGATAGGAAGTTCGTGGACTCACATGGAAAAGATAATGACCCACATTTGATGATAAGTTCTGACCATTATTAGATGCTTCCAGAATTACTATGGTAATTCTGGAAGCAGAATTCTGAATATGGTTTAGGTAATTTTGCATGCTTTATTTTGTTGTAAAAATAGTTTGGGGGGAATATAAATGATGTGCTCAATGGGAGTGATTATGCTTTTTTTTTTTTTTAAATTTTATTTATTTATTTATTTATGGCTGTGTTGGGTCTTCGTTTCTGTGCAAGGGCCTTCTCTAGTTGCGGCAAGCGGGGGCCACTCTTCATCGCGGTGCGCGGGCCTCTCACTGTCGCGGCCTCTCGTTGCGGAGCACAGGCTCCAGACGCGCAGGCTCAGCAATTGTGGCTCACGGGCCCAGTCGCTCCGCGGCATGTGGGATCCTCCCAGACCAGGGCTCGAACCCGTATCCCCTGCATTGGCAGGAAGACTCTCAACCACTGCGCCACCAGGGAAGCCCGATTTTGCTATTTTTTAATTGTGGTAGAGTACACATAGCAAAATTTACCATCTTAATCCTTTTTAAGTGTACAGTTCAGTGGTGTTAAATGCATCCATAATGTTGTGCAACTGTCACTACCATCCATCTCCGTAGACCTTTTCATGTTATGAAACTGAAATGCTATGTCCATTTGACAATAACTCCCCATTCTCTCCTTCTCCCAGTCCCTGGCAACCACCATTCCACTTTCTCTCTCTATGAATTTGACTACTCTAGGTACTTCATATAAGTGGACTCATATAGTATTTGTCTTTTTGTGATTGGCTTCTTTCACTGAGCATAATGTCCTCAAGTTTCATCCACGTTCTAGGATATGTTAGGATTTCCTTCCCTTTTAAGGCTGAGTAATATTTCATTGTATATATGTACCACATATTAGGTTGCTTTCATGTTTTAGCTGTTGTGAATAATGCTGCTATGAACGTGGGTTTATAAATATTTCTTCAAGATCCTGCTTTCAATTCTTTTGGGTATATATCCAGAAGTGGAATTGCAGGATCATATGGTAATTCTATTTTTAATTTTTTGTGGTGCTGTCATACTGTTGCTCATAGCAGTTGTACCATTTTACATTCCCACCAACGGTACACAGGGATTTTTTTCCATGTTTTTTAAAAAATTAATTAAATAATTTAATTTTGGCTGCTTTGGGTCTTCGTTGCTGTGTGCGGGCTTTTCTCTAGTTGCGGCAAGCGGGGGCTACTCTCGTTGCCGTGCATACGCTTCTCATTGTGGTGGCTTCTTTTGCTGCGGGGCACGGGCTCTAGGCACGCGGGCTCAATGGTTGTGGCTCGTGGGCTCAATGGTTGTGGCTCGTGGGCTCTAGAGCGCAGGCTCAGTAGTTGTGGTGCACGGGTTTTATTACTCCGCAGCATGTGGGATCTTCCTGGACACTGGCAGGCAGATTCTTAACCACTGCGCCACCAGGGAAGTCCTTTCCATGTTTTTTAAGGGAGGCAGCTATGATGCGATAGTAAGTGCATCAGCTTTAGAGACAAAAACAAAATGAGTTTTAGTCCCTGCATATCATTCATGTGACTCAGGACTGTATGATTCTTAATCTCTCTGAATCTCAGTTTTCTCCTTTTTAAAAAATACCTACTTCACAGGATGCTGTGAGGTTAATAAGATAATGTGTGTAAAGGCCACTGGAACTGTCAAGTTCTATAAAAGTGTGAAATATTTATTATGATATATTTGAATATTGAGAAATAAAAATCTGCATTCTCTTTCCTGATCTTGTACATATGTGTGCACACACACGGACATAGTGTCACTGAGTATTTCCCTATAGGGCTTACTATTTACAACACATACTGAGTTTCAGTAAAAGTTAAATTTAATGCCAAGGATAATAATCTCATGGAGAAGAGCTCCATTTTATACCATTAGCATAAGAATATCAATAGAAAAATCCCTGCTGTGTATAGCTACACCTATTAGCCAGTAGTGTGCTATGCCATAACTTTCCTTTCTGAAGGAAAATATTTAAGTCCCAGGGAGTTGTGTACAGTCACTATGACTGACTTAGGTGGATTTAAGTAGCTTTGACATTTAGTATCTATGTGACAAAGGCCAAGTTCCTATGTCTCTGAGCTTCAATTTATAAGTTTCAAAACTGAGGGAATTGGAATAAATCATCATTAGGGGCTTTTCCAGATTTGAAAATCTCTGATTCTAGGATCACTGTGTGGTTGGTCTAATATGATCTGATTGTTAACTCCTGTCAATGTTCTTGAATTCAGGTAACATAATGGATCCAGAAGCAATTCATTAAGAAAGTAAAGTAATAATAGAAGTAAGAATAATTTCTACCAAGCATGAGTGAAATTTCTCAAGTCCAATAAAAGAATGACTTGTGGTTGGATAAGATCTGATAATGTTTGTAGTCTTTGGAAGAAAAATTATATAAAAAGTGAAAGACTGATTATTAGTATGCAGTTAATAAAAATAGTATAATGTTCTAGAGTAGTTCTGTCCAATAAAATATTGTGCAATGATAGAAATGTTCTATACTAGCACCATCAATATGGCAGTCATTAGCCACTATGTGTCTATTAAGAGCTTGAAATATGATTAGTGAGACTAAGGAACTGAAAAATTTGAATGTTATTTAAGTTTATTTAATCAAACTCTAATAGCCATATGTGGCCAGTGGCTACTTAACTAGAGAACTGTTATAGAGAATATGATCTGTTCCCTGAATTATAAACTTCTTTAGGGCAGGAAATCTGATTATTCATCTTGCTGTGCATTCACTAAAGCCAACACAAGGAGATCAATAAATAATTGTGTCAATAAAGGATGTTCCTTAAAAAAATGATTTGTGGTCAAGTATATTTAGAAAATACTATATCTTCTATCACATTTTTTGAGGTTCATAATGCACAATAACACATTAAATTCTTTGACAAATTCTCTAATAGATAGATATATTTTGTTTTAAATCTACATCTTTCAAACTTATTTCACTACAGACTTCTTTTATATGTGTGTGTGTGTGTGTGTGTGTGAGAGAGAGAGAGAGAGAGAGAGAGAGAATGAATATCCCATAGAACACAATTTGGGAAACAGCTCATTTATTGAGAGACATAGGGCTTGGTTGGTAGAATACAGGACCACCCATCAGATGGATGAGCTCACTCTATCCAGGTGCCTAGATTCTTCTCTCTATATAATATAGATGGAAGGTATTGATGGAGTGAAGGGCTTTGGAATGGAAACCAGAAGGTAGGCATCCAGGAAACTGGGATAGAAAATATTTAAGGACTCAGAACCCTCTGTGGAATTGGGAAAGGAGGCTTGTTATCTGGAACTCCATGTGAGAATGGTCTTCATAAGGTGAACACCTGCTCCCTTGAGAAATACTGTTTCTGACTATTGAAAGTAATGTATGTTCTTAATGTTTGTTGTTTTTTTGAGTCTCTTAGGGATTGTTTATTTAGATGCTTTTTCTATTCCTTTTGGAGGAATGTCAGCTTTAAACCTGACTTTGGTATTTAAAGTACTAGGATTTCCCTGAGAAAGATTTTTGAAATTTATATTAAAATGAAAGACACAAAACCTCCAATCCTTATCCTTGGGTTTCCATGATTGAAATTTTGGTTGGAGTTGGATCACATTTACCTAAAAATTAGATATGGTTAATATCTAATATAAGGAGCAAGAGGAGAAAGATCAAACCTTCTTGTTTATCTAGCTTTGTATCATCCTGAGAGTCTATGCATAAAAGTGTGAGTGAGAAGTAGAGCTGCCTGAAACTACCTGGTATAACACATTTTTTCCAGAGAGTAAAAATACTTGGTTACCTCTTGATTTATGAGACAATGAAATATTCCAGCACATAAATATTGACCCTGAGACCCATGGGATATAGGAGTGTTAAGCACATTTGCAAGACATAAAGACCAAAGCTAAATGAAGTTACATCTTTTCCTATAAAACACAAGCTGTCCCTCAATGGATTTTACCATCCTGTTGATTTTATTTCCTCCATCTTTATAATTGGAGACATCCTGGCAGCCTGTTGAAAACACCGCTAGTATTTCTTCCTGAAATTTAGCCAACCTACTAATTATCCTTAAAATTCTGATTAGGCATTTGCCCCTAAAATTAACACATCAGCGAAATACCAGAATTTTGAGCCGGAAGCTGAGAACAGGAAAATGGCTAAATAAAGCCATTAAAAAAACAATCTATAGGAACAATTTTCTGACATGAAATAGATTTTTAAAAATTAAAAATATTATATTTCATTTAACTTGCCTTGGATCAGGAAGAATCTTAATTCTGCATATTGAATACAGCTGCCCTAACATTTATTTTTTATCTGCATGGACAGGGGCACCATGGAAACAGGGCAGAAGTTAGCATATACAGATGCAGATGCTGGTAGGTGTACAGATGTTAGAATTCTCTTGTAGAAGGTTGCATAAAATAAGTCGGGGACACATTGTGTTGTATCCCAAGGTTTGGTGGGGAAAAATGCATTTCCCAATCAGGCCCTGCTTTTCAGCACCATATAAGAATCCCCTGGGAAGCCATGAAGCTTTAGAAATCTTACTTCAGTTATAATTATCTCTCGTCTCCCATCAGATCATATCATCCTTGAGAATAGAGATAATAATAATGAATGTATTCTTTAAACAAACATTTATCTCAGGTCTGCTAGATTCCAGGCATTGTTCTAGGTATTACAGTCATGGTTCTTGCTTTCAAGGAGTTTATATTCTCTTGTTGGGGGAGAGACAAACAATAAGCAAATGAAGGGCTGAATATATTTCAGATATTCACAAGTGCTGAAAAATAAATGAAACAGGTAGCATGATAAGGAATGAGGGTAGTCCAGGAAAGCCCTTCTGAGAATGGAACTTTAGAGTTGGACCCAGCATGAGGAAAGAGCCAGTCACAAGAGGGCAGATTGAAGTAAGAGAAATAAGTACAAATGTGTTAGAGTAGGAGAGTTTTAGTTTTCAAGGACAGAAAGAAGATCAGCAGGTTGGCTGGAGTAAAGGATCTGTTGGGAGAGTACAGCCAGATTACATAGGGCCTTGAAGGCCATGTTAACACTGCTGTTTTGCTGAGTGCTTTACCTGCATGGTCTCACTTGGCAAAACCACAGCTCATTTAAATTTCAACTTTGTCTCTTCCTCTGTGATGTCAATAAGGCAATGATGATGACTCTCACCACTTCTATCCCATGTAGTACTGGAAGTCCTGGACTGAACAATTAGGCAAGAAAAAAGAAATAAAGGCATCCAAATTGGAAAAGAAGATGTAAATTTATCTCTGTTTGTAGACATGATCTTATATTTAGAAAACCCTAAAGACTCCACCAAAAAAAAAAAAAGTTGGAACTAATAAAAGAATTCAGCAAAGTTGCATGCTACAAAATCAACATGCAAAAGTCAGTTGCATTTCTATACACTAACAATGAACTATCAGAATGAGAAATTAAGAAAACAATCCCATTTACTATGGCATTACAAATAATAAAATACTTAGGAATAAACTTAACCAAGGAGGTGAAAGACTTGTATATTGAAAACTATAAAACACTGATGAAAGAACTCAAAGCAGACACAAATAAATGGAAAGACATCTCATGTTCATGGACTGTAAGACTTACTATTGTTAAAACGTCTATATCACCCAAAGTGATATACAGATTCAGTGCAATCCTTATCAAGGTCCCAATGACATTTTTATAGAAATAGAAAAAACAATTCTGAAATTCATATGGAACCACCAAGGACCCCCAAATGGCCAAAACAACTTTGAGAAAGAACAAAGCTGGAGGCATCACACTTCCTGATTTCAAAATATATTACATGAGCTGTGGGAATGTAAATTGATACAGCCACTATGGAGAACAGTATGGAGGTTTCTTAAAAAACTAAAAATAGAACTACCATATGACCCAGCAATCCCACTACTGGGCATATACCCTGAGAAAACCATAATTCAAAAAGAGTCATGTACCACAGTATTCATTGCAGCTCTATTTACAATAGCCAGGACATGGAAGCAACCTAAGTGTCCATGGACAGATGAATGGATAAAGAAGATGTGGCACATATATACAATGGAATATTACACAGCCATAAAAAGAAACAAAATTGAGTTGTTTGTAGTGAGGTGGATGGACCTAGAGTCTGTCATACAGAGTGAAGTAAGTCAGAAAGAGAAAAACAAATACCGTATGCTAACATATATATATGGAATCTAAAAAAAAAAAAGGTTCTGAAGAACCTAGGGGCAGGACTGGAATAAAGACACAGACGTAGAGAATGGACTTGAGGACACGGGGTGGGGGAAGGGTAAGCTGGGACGAAGTGAGAGAGTGGCATGGACATATATACACTACCAAATGTAAAATAGATAGCTAGTGAGAAGCAGCTGCATAGCACAGGGAGATCAGTGCTTTGTGACCACCTAGAGGGGTGGGGTAGGGAGGATGGGAGGGAGACGCAAGAAGGAGGAGATTTGGGGATATATGTATATGTATAGCTGATTCACTTTGTTACAAAGCAGAAACTAACACACCATTGTAAAGCAATTATACTCCAATAAAGATGTTTAAAAAATATATTACAAAGCTACAGTAATTAAAAGAGTTATGATACTGACATAAAAATAAACAACGGAACAGAATAGAGAGCCCAGAAATAAACCTTTACATATATGGTCATCTGATCTTTTGACAAGGGTGCCAAGAATACACAATGGGAAAATGGTGTTTGCAAAACTCGATACTCACAAAAAAATGAAATTAGACCCTTATCTGTGCCATACGCAAAAAGAACTCAAAATGGATTAAAGACTTGAACATAAGACTTAAAACTCTAAAACTCTTGGAAGAAAACATAGGGGAAAGTCTTAATGACATTGATCTTGGCAATATTTTCTTGTATATGATACCAAAACAGGCAACAAAAGTAAAAACTGACAAGTGGACTGCATAATCTGAGAAACTTCTGCACAGCAAAGGAAACAGAAAAGGTAACCAATGGAATGGAACCTGTGGAGAAATAATTTGCAAACCACATATCTTATAAGGGGTTAATCTCCAAAATATAAGGAACTCCTACAACTCAATAACAAACAAATAATCTGATTAAAATATGAGCAAAGGATTTGAATAAACATTTTTTCCACAGACAACATATAAATGGCCAACAGTTATAGCAAAAGATGCTCAACATCACTGATCATCAGGGAAATTCAAATCAAAACCACAATGAGATATCACCTCACACCTGTTAGGATGGATTTTATCAAAAAAAAAAAAAAGATAACAAATGTGGAGAAATTGGTATCCTTGTAAACTGTTGGTGGGAATGTAAATTGGTGCAGCCACTGTGAAAAAAATTATGGAAGTTCATCAAAAAACTAAAAATAGAACTACCATATGTTTCAGCAATGTATATATTCAAAGGAATTAAAATCAGTATCTTGAAGAAATATCTGCACCCCTATGTTCATTATATTGAACATCTGCTCCATGTTCATGCATCATTGTTCACAAATGTCAAGACATAGAAGCAACCTAAATATCAGTGAACGAATGGATGAAAAAATGTGGTATACATACAATGGAATAGTATTCAGTCTTAAAAGAAAATCTTGCCATTTGCAACAGCATGGATGAACCTGGAGGACATTATGCTAAGTGAAGTAAACCAAGCACAGAAGGACAAATATTACATGATCCAACTTATCTGAGGAATATTGTCAGACTCATAGAAACAGGGAGTGGAATGGTTATTTCCAGGTGATGGGGAGATGGGGAAAAGGGGACGTATTACCCAAAGGGTAGGAAGTTTCAGTTATACAAGATGACTAAGTCCTAGAGATCTACTATATAGCATAGTGCATATAGTTAACAATACTGTATTGTATATTTTAAAATTTGTTAAGAGGATAGATCGTATATTAAGTGTTCTTATCGCAAAAATAATATAATAAATAAGAAGGCAGGAGGAAACTTTTGGAGGTGATGGATAGGTTTTTGGCATAGATTGTGGTGATGGTTTCATGGGTGTATACTTATTTTCAAACCTATCAAGTTGTATACACTAACTATGTATAGCTTTCTGTATGTCAAAAAAAGAAAACAAACAAAAAATCTGTCTCAGTATGAGGGTATGAGGCTTAGTGCCCTTGTCCTCAGTAATGCTGATAATAGAAAACTATATTTCTGAACTGCATTACTTTACCCCTGCCAAAGAAGTACTTTTTCATGAATTTACCTTTTAATGATGTGGAGGATCCAAATGAGGACTGGTCATGTGATGAGAACTTCTGTTTCTTACAAAGGTGACTACTGAATTTAATGTTTGTCAGATTGCTCACTTTTCCTTCTGTAAGTATCCATGTGAAAATTGGGATTTTAAAATTTGGATTTATAAATATTTATCTCTCCTAAAAACTTGACAGTGGCTTCTTGCTCTTCCTCTCTCCCCCTCTTCTACCTTTTCCTTCTTTCACTATTTTGCCATGACTATCAGGAAACTCAAATATAAATTTAATTATAAAAAATACAATAACCACAGGAGCCTAGGTATATATTAATTTGTATCTCCCAGTAGCTGTAGGGTTGAAATTTTCCATTTCTATTTTAATACTCACACCTTATATGTGTCTTTAATTGCAGTACCCTCAAATCCTTTTTAGACAGGTAAAGCATTATTTGTAAACTAACATATGCTTAATAAACAACCATCTGCAATGGTAATAAGCATTTTCTTATTCCTATAGTCATAATTTCATAGTTTCATTCTTTGGGGTTTTTAGCTTTATAACTAATTCCCATTATCCTTTCACCAATTATTTGTGTTCTGCCCAAATTACCTCAGATCCTTCTACCTACCCTCCCAAGTTGTGTAGACTTTCTTCTAGTGGTTTATATCTGGATTCTCTTGGAAAATTTCTCTCTGGCTGCTAGCCACATTAACAGTTTACACCGAACTGGAAGTACCTGGGAGTTCACATCCTTCTGGAGTGGCCCTTAGTCAATGACCGATTAAGGCCTAGCTCCTTTACCTTCAATTGGGACAAACT
The DNA here is from genome assembly GCF_028021215.1 of Eschrichtius robustus. Lineage (NCBI taxonomy): Eukaryota > Metazoa > Chordata > Mammalia > Artiodactyla > Eschrichtiidae > Eschrichtius > Eschrichtius robustus. The sequence continues at coordinate 27,580,246 of NC_090838.1, forward strand.
ATGATATGTAATTTATACTCTAGAGCTTTCAGCTCCAGCAGGCTGAAGCTGAGGCTGGTGGTGAAAGTGAGGCTAGGACTTGACATGGAATCACACCTTTGTATGGCTTCTTCACCTCCGTTGTCCTGCTTTCCTCATTTCCTGACTGGTTACTCTTGGGAGCACTTCCTTAATAAATTTCTTGCACATGAATTCTCCTCTCAATGCTTGCTTCTAGTGAACCTGACACCATTTATTGAGTTTGGATCTTTACACACACACACACACACACACACACACACATGCACAGTCTTAGAACACTGACTGTAGAAGAAAAGGGCTGAATATTAATACTTTAATTAATTAAAGCATAGAGACATTCGGAGTAGAACAACATAACTATCCCAATCCTAGGGTAATTAACAATAAATCCTTACTGGAAGAACCAAACTTCTTCAGGGATATTGTTGATGAAGATATAGTACCTACAGTGGGTGGAGTGAGGCAGAGTGGTGGCTTTGGAGTCAAACAGATATTAATGTGAATCCTGACTATGACACTCATTAGATGTACAACACAGTATGTCTGCACACCTTATTTTTCTTATCTCTAAAGTGGGAAACATAACACCTACCTTGTAGGAATGTTGAGATGATTAGAAATTGTGATGTGTAAGACAATAGCCTCAGTAAGATGTTCATTCTCCAATTAAACCTACATTTTTAGAGATGTAGAGGTAACATTTTATTTAAAGAGAGATAAGATTCTTAAATACACAGAAGAGAAATCTCAGGGTGGATGGGAGTGAGATAGGAAAACCAATGGAAAGTCATTAGTAAGATACAAAAGAGTCAAGGCAAGAAAAAGATTTAAAAAAAAAAAAGAACCATTCAGCTAAGATTCCTTTTAGTTGTTAATTAAAGGAAGGAGATTAAAAGAGAAACTAGACCTTAATATCTGTCTGTTGACTGTTGAATTTAGTATAATACCTATCACAGAGAAGGTTCTTCCTCTAAAATAGAATCTCATTGAATAGTGTTTAGAATTTGTTGTCTAAACCTCATGCTCAAATTAACCTCATAGTAAACCTTACATAGCTCTTATTCCACATGTGGATTCAGTCATTTCCAAAACACAGCAACAGTAAAACTTTTAGTGCTTTTTGTAGGGTATCTAATTAATGAAAGGTTTAAAATATCACTCTGGTTAGATATCTAAGTTGTGGGGATGGTACCAGATCATTGTAGTCAATATCCTGGAGTCTGGAACAGGCACACCAGGATATCAGCAACTCGTGTAGAACATTATCTCAGCCAGGACTATTTATGTTTGGACATGCTGCTATTTACAAAGTAACACTATTAATGAGGGCTAATTCAATTTAGCTGTTCAAAACAATGGAACATTTATTTGTCTAAATAAATTTGAAGAAATATTGCCAAAGAAATAAGTGAAAGATTCAAGCTTGCTCATTTGCAATGGAGTGATTGTTGAAAATGATAATGGGAATGACAGTTACAAAACTAAGTCCAATGAGAGAAGCTGTGAAATTATGACTACAGGGGAAAAAAGTTTGTTAGGAACACTCACTTCTGGGGACAGTTTGGCTATGGTGGTGGAGTAAAATAATGGTGAGTCTGACTCTGGACACATTTAATAGGAAACATAGTATACTCTACCACGCCCCCTCCAAATGAAACAGATGGCTCTATGGGGAGGATATAGTCCTGGAAAATATCATGGGAAGATACCATTTAAGACAGAGATCGGAGAAAGAGACTACGACCAAATCACTATCCTCATCTTTTCGTTTATTTCATGGGTAGACAGTAACATTCTTTCACTGTGTGCTTGCTATGAAATTTTGGAAAAGGCATATGGTGATATGTCCAGTCCAAAAGAACTATGATTCAATTCTTATAGATAAAGGAGATTAGCAAAGAGGCAGCCTCTGTATATTTATGTGGATTAAATACCAAAGCCGTGGAAATAGTTGTAGGATGACTAAGCTAGCCAGTCTTGTATGATGTAATCATTCTATTGGGAGACATTTTCTTGAATCTTTGCTAATTGTACTAAACATTAAGAGAATTACCACAGTTCCCTTTGAAACACTTCTGTCCAAAGGAGAAGGAAGAGAAAGATCAAGTAGTTGGGACGAAAAGAAATGGTAATGGGTGATAAAGCTTAGTACAAACTATTTTTGCGTTAAAATATAGGGAGTACCAAAGTATATTTTAGATACCATGCATTAAAAATCAACTTGGGGGAAATAGTTTAAAGTTTTCCTAATTGAGAACAGATTCAGTTACAGAACAGGAAAAGTCTCTGAGTCTCATTAATTCAGTAAGAAAGTAAAGCATATGCTTCTAATAATGCAATATAAGATTAGCCATCATGCGTATAATTGCGGGTATCATATGAAATTCACTTTCTCTAATTATGTGTATTCACTTCTCTTTAAGAATGAGAATTCTAAGCTTTTCCACACAAATGTATGTATACTTTCAAACCAATTAATGTAAAAATGATCCTCTAGTAGGGTTTCAAAAATATTGAGAAAATCTTAACCTGAGTCAATGAATGTCAAGAAACTGCTTTTAAATTAAACACGTGAAAACTTTTAGATTTTTTGTTTTTGAAAATGCTTATACTTTGGAATGAAATAATTCATCTAGCTAGACAGAAAGCATACCCCCAACTCTCTAATAAATTTTGTTTTGAGCAACATTGGTTTATATTGTATATACTTTCCAGACTAAAACTATTAATCTTGTGCTACCACGAATTCACGTGTGTGCTGAAATAGCATTTCTGTGAGAGCTAGTAGTTTTCTAGTTGTACCATGAAAAACATTGATTATGCATTACAAAGAATCAGCAATAAAAGCAAATGGATAAATATGTGTTGGTTGAGATGAAAGGGGATATAAATCTTTAGACACTAGATTTGTGAGCACAAAGTAAACAGAAGTTGGGCCGTATTTGGCATTTCTTCAACAAACAATGTTAAATGTTTAAAAACTTTGTGATGAAATGAATTCATCTTCTGGTTTTTGACCTGTTCAAATTTTCTGTCCATATATTGTCCTCTAGAGGAAGATACTTCTTTACTTTAAACTGATGACTTAAAGTATCAGGTGACGTTTTCTCTGTGGGCAGAAGTAGGTCAGTGATTAAATTTTCTTGAGTCAGTATAGAAACTACAAAAAGTAAAATCAATGTTGTATTTCATAAAGGTAAACTTAGTCTATTAAAAAAACTGCCTTTTTATTCTGGGCTTATATCCTATTTACTTATGTGGTTTTAAATTTCCCTTTTATGAAACGATAGTGATGGTAGGTAGGACTTAGGTTTTTATCTTTTTAACATCCTTATTTGGCAAAAGAAAAGTTGATGCCATATGTTGGTCCTTGTTTTAAAAAATTACCTAAGTAGTAAATTCCAGAACTGGTTTATACTCAATATAATACAGCTGTATTGGCTGTGAAAATATTGAAACATGTTCATAACTATTCTTGCCCTAAGTGCCTGCCTTCCCCCCACTCTGGCCACTCAGTCCCCTTTCTTGAGACCCCAGACGTCCTTGAAAGTAAGTATCTAAAGAGTTAATGCCTGTCACAGCTGGGTTCATCAGGATACTTTCTGACTGCTGTTAAATATTTTAAATAGAACCCATAGCAAAATCCAAATGCCTAGGAACCACTGGTGTAAAATGAGTGTTGTTATCTGATTCCTTCAAGAAAGCCAAAAAATGCTAGTGGCTCTCAGCCATGTAATCCCTTAAAAACTGTACTCAGGACAATCTGGCAACTCCTATAACTCAGTATAAAAATCTCCATAAATAGAAACATAGGACTTTATGCTTCTTAGGCATAAATAGTTATAGAATGAGAAAGGGTGGGGAGACCTTTTAAGCGCAGATAGCAGGGCGGAGACGGACACCCTGCATCTCTTTTCTCTTTCTTCTCAGAATTCTTTCTTTAGTAAGAGAGATATGATCTATGCAACTAGGAAGAAGAAATGCACTGACTGAAAAAACGTTCAGCTTTGACAAGAGCAAGCTTTAGAACAAAAAGATGAGAACAAATACCTAAACAGACTTTAAAGACAACATTAAGCAAAGTGATTAAAGAAGTTTAAAATCTTGTTTTGCATTTGCTGGAGCACATTAAAAAATAAAATACCCCTCTCTCCCTTGTTCTTTTCTTTTTTTTTTAAATTAATTAATTATTTATTTATTTTTGGCTGTGTTGGGTCTTTGTTTCTGTGCGAGGGCTTTTCTCTAGTTGCGGCAAGCGGGGGCCACTCTTCATCGCGGTGTGCGGGCCTCTCACTATTGCGGCCTTTCTTGTTGCGGAGCACAGGCTCCAGACGCGCAGGCTCAGTAGTTGTGGCTCACGGGCCTAGTTGCTCCGCGGCATGTGGGATCTTCCCAGACCAGGGCTCGAACCCGTGTCCCCTGCATTGGCAGGCAGATTCTCAACCACTGCGCCACCAGGGAAGCCCCTCTCCCTTGTTCTTATATGCTTGTCTTCCAAGCAAAAGATAGGAGGACCAAAATGAGTAGTTAACTTGGATTGACCTTCGAACAGCTGCCCCATTAAACTTCAGAGGATGTGCATCCCCATTGTTGCAATCAAGTGACTATCGCTAGTGCTTCTGTGTATGTTAAAGCTGAAGAAACACTTGAAAGAGGTGACTAACCCTTTTTGGGATCTGAATCAACAAAATGTGTGATGCTCTTACATGAATAATATTGTTATTTGAAATATAAACTTTATCTGTTTCTCTGCCCTTTGAAAAAAGGTGAAGCTAGTCATCTTGGTTTTGCTTCTCTTATTTTATTGAAGCTCTGCCAATATTTCTGCAGAAGAAAAGAGATGTGTTGACAGTTCTCTATTACAAAATGCATAAATAAAAAATTTTGGTGTCATGTAGAAGTTTAAATATTGAGAATATAATTATACAATTATGGTTTAAGGTTTTCACATTGATTATCTTTAGAGAGAGTCTGAGATAGAGAGGGTTCATGGGCACACTGAAATGAGCAGAGAAAATGCCACTGCAGGTGTTTGCTTTGACACGGTGTTGATGGAAAGCCAGGGTGACCTAAGTAGGGAAATGAGCAAAAGAGAGCGTTGAGGGGCTAGTATAAAACACAAGTATGTGACCGTGTCAAGCTTTAATTCCTAGAATTGTTTTGGCTTTTCTTGTTTGAGAATGCTGCTTTGCTAATTTCTGTATAAGCCCAATTAGTTTTTTATGAGGACAGGGCAATTAGAGTGGAGATTTCAGAAAAAGGGTTATTTAATCACACATAGGAAGCTACAAATTCCTTATTTTCATTTGACAAACTTATCAGGTAAAATGAATTACTTCTCTAGGTTTTCTTTGTCTATATTCTTTAACTTTATATACTAGGAAATTTATAACATATGCACATACAATAGCAGAGAGACTAGTGTAATGAACTCCTATTTATCCAGCCTCCAAAATTGTCAGCTTCCCTGCCAACTTCCTGGCTCCTCTCATTTCCCAGAGTATTTTCCAGCAAATCTCAGTCATTATGTCATATCAACTGTTGTATTTCAATATACATCTCTAAATAATAAATACTCTTTTAAAATATATCTACAACCCCATTGTCATACTAAGAAGTGCTACATCATATTTATAGTACCATAAATAAATAATTTCTTAATATAATAAAAAATCCAGTGTTCACATTTTTTTATCTCATTTTTTAATGATTTGTATGACTCAAATAATGGACTTGAAATAATGTCCATACATTACAATTGGTTAGTATGTTTCTCAAGGCCCTGTTAATCTATAAGATTACTCTTTCTGTTTTACTTCCTCCTTGCTTTTTTTTTTCTTTTCTGGTTGTTGTCATAGCAACTGAGCTCTTTGTTTATAGGGTAGATTTTGTTGATTACATTCCTGAGGTATTGTTTACATGTTTCTCTGATCCCTATGTCTTCTGTAAATTGTTGGTTAGACCTAGAAACTTGATCAAATTTAAGTTTGATATTTTCAGTAAGACTACTTCCCAGATGTTACTGTTTACTTTCATAAGGATGTACAAAATCCTTATCCTGTCTAGTTGTTTCTTTCTGTATGTGTGATGTTAGCAGCAATTCAAGATCTTTATCTAGATCTCTGTTTCTTTCATTCCTTCTTATGAAAGATTTGGCTACCCTGAAATACAGCTCATAAAGTCAAGGCAGAACAACTGCTAGACTCCATCCCTTTAGTTATCAGTTAGTATCATTATAAATTCATGGATTAAATCCATTTGATGCATCTTGACCCACAGTGCTACTATCCTTACTGATAGAAGATAGCCTTTGGACTTGAATACCTTTCAGACTTGAACTGCAACATTGGCTCTTCCCTGGGTCTCCAGCCTCCTGGCATACCCTGTAAATTTTGGACTTGCCAGCCTCCATAGCTCTATAAGCCATATAAGCCAATTCCTTAAAATAAATCTCTCTTTCTCTCTGTTTCTCTGGAGAACCCTGACTTAGACAATTGTTAAACAAAATTTGTATTAATTCAGCAGTCTTCCTGAGTGTCTATTGTTTCAGGCATTCCTTCAGGTGCTGAATATACAACAGAGAAGAAAATAGACCATCTTTTATTGACCTCCTGGATCTTAAATTCTTCTGTTTTCACCAATTAATTACTTCCTTAAAATGCTTTGAGGCATCACTCCTTTACTATTTATGCTATTTGTTCAGCATTTCAGTTCCACATGGTAGACATATAATTATTATTTTGCACAGTCAATATGTGTTTAGAATCACTCAATTTATTTGCTTACTCTTTCTACTCCATATAAGACCATTCTTCTGGGATAGCTTTCCTTTTCTGGAAATGCAGCTTCTAAAAGTTCCTTTAGTAAGAATCTGTTGGTGGTAAATTATCTGACCTTTATTTAATCTGAAAATATTTTTATTTTGCCCTCATTCTCTAAGGTTTTGATATGTGTATAACTTTAGGTTAAGAATGTTTTCTTTTGGAATGAAATAATGCCATTTGCAGCAACATGGATGCAACTAGAGATAATCATACTAAGTGAAGTAAGTCAGAAAGAGAAAGACAAATACCATATGGTATCATTTATATGTGGAATCTAAAATATGACACAGATGAACCTATCTATGAAACAGAAACAGAATCATGAACATAGAGAGCAGACTAGTGATTGCCAAGGTGGGGGAGGGGTTGGGGGAGGGATGGAGTAGGAGGTTGGGGTTAACAGATGTTGGCTTTTATATATGGAATGGATAAGCAGCAAGGTCCTACTGTATGGCACAGAGAACTATGTTCAATATCCTACGATAAACCATAATGGAAAATAATATATAAAAAAGAATGTATGTATATGTATAACTGAATTACTTTGCTGTACAGCAGTAATTAGCACACGATTGTAAATCAACTATACTTCAATAAAAAAGAATGGTTTTTTTTCAAAATATTTAAGCTTCATTTCCACTGCCTTTCAATTATTAAAAAACAGTCAATTGTGTGTCTTTTCTCTGACTACTTTTAAGACCTTCTTTTTCTCTTTGGTGTTGCACTGTGATGTGTCCTAGTCTAAAGTTAGATTTATTTATACCAATTGGTATAAATTTTTACAACATGGATCTGAGGGTTTATGTCTTTCTTTTAGTCTGGAAAACTATCAGCTTTATCATTTGGAATATTACTTCTATCTCTTCCTCTCTTCTCCTTCTGTAACTCTAATTATATCTATCCTATACCTCATCACTTTATTTTCTCTGTATCCTAATGTATATTTCATATATTTTATCTCTTTGTCTCTCCATACTATATTCTGCAGACTTTTTTTGGCCCAAGTGGGCCAAAGCTTGAGGTTTTTCAAATTTTAGGGGAAATATTCTGTCTCTCCACCTGTCTCCAAGTTTGCATGCTGTCCTTTTCTTTGAGGTTGGTTTATTTCTAGCTCATCCTATTTTTATTTCCTATATCTGTTTCCATATATATTCTCTCTGTGTGTGTGTGTGTGTGTGTGTGACTTCTTGTTAGATTTCCTACCATGGATAGGCTCTACCTTTTTTCTACTGTCACAATGTTCTAGTGAGGTTTCACAATAAGTGTTAGACCCCAGTGTATCAACGTTCATATCCCCTCAGGTACTTACATTCTAAATAGGAAACCACTGCTTTGGAGAATTCAGAGTCAGTAACAAGTTTTAAGTAAGCAAATGCCTTGATTTTACTGTATTAATAAATTATGAACATTATGAAAATTACACAATGATTAAAATAGCATGAAATAAATCATACAGATAAACATCTTCCTTCCCCAGTGAATCATCTTGAAAGTCTTTTTAGATGTGCACACCTTGCTTTACACAATGGAAGTTCAAAACAATTTTTAAGCAGGGGATATGTCATGATTAAATTGGTATTTCAAAGAGATCATCTTGTGTGTGGCAAGGAGGAGGTTGGATTAGAGCAGTACTCAACTTTGGCTGTTCATTAGAGTTACATTGATAGCTTTAATAAAGTTTTGATACCTCAAATATTTAATTTAATTAATCTGGATTGGGGCCTAGGCGTCAGCATTTTTCTAAAACAACTCCCCCAGGTCATCCTATTTTCAAGCCATTGTTCAGAACTATGGAGCTAAGGCAATGTAAATGGAGGGAAAGATTTAAATTTAAGAGATAATTGTAAGACAGAATTGTGTGATCTGATAACCAACTGGGCATGTGATAGTGAAAAATGAAAGATAACCGAGAATTTTAGCTTAGATGACAACACATGCATGAGAAGCCAACTTTTGTGTTACTGTGTGTTAAAGTAAGTGCTAGCTATGTGTTAATTTAATCTTCACAGCTGTGGCAGAGGCTGGTTATCTGTTCACCATTTCTCTTTCCTTCTGTATGTAGAGCTGGACTACATTCCCCAGTCTTTTTTTTTTTTTCCTTTAATTAGGCCATGTGATTGAGTTTAACCTAAAGGAATGTGAGCAGAAGTGATATATACCATTGCAGGTCTGTCCCATAACAACAAAACCTCCTAGGAAAATAAAGCTGATGCCCAGGGTGTGTTTATTATGTCATATCTTCCTTCTTTCTTGGGTCCCTTAATGAATGCATAGAGAAGAGCAGAGCATCACAACTTTTACTTACCATGTCATTGAAATTGAGGTGAGATAAATTTTTGTTGCCTTAAGCCACTGAGATTTCTAGGTTTGTCTGTTACAGCAGCTAGGGTTACCTTAACAATTCTATAAGGTAAGTGCTATTATTAGCCTTACTTTTCAGATAAATGTAGCAGAGAGAGTAGGTTTTCATGGAAAGACTTTGAGATGCCTGTATTTCATTCAAGTAAAGGTACTTACAAATATAGGTGTGAAACTTATGATAGTGGTCAATGTGATAAATACATTTGTGAGTCATCAGCATGCAGGTGATTGTTGAAGCTATGGAAGTGAAAGTGATCTCTTGAGGAGACAAAGCAAAGAATAAAGGAAGTGGACTAATGATAGAATTTTAGTACTAGTAATATTTAAAAAGAGGATCTATTGTGGGAGACCAAGAAAAAAGTTAGAGGTTAGAAAAAAATGAGATGGAGTATCATCAAGAAAATCAAGAGAAGATATACCTTTAAAATGAAAGGTCTATCATAGTGACAAAAGATACAGAGTTCAGTGAGCTAAAAACCAAAGAAAAGGCCACTTATTCAATTAAATGGTGAATGCTGACCTTTATAAAAGCCCTTTCAGGAGGTTGTTCAGATTGGAAGTTGGATTAAAATCATTTGACATGTAATTGAAAGAGAAAACTTGTGGGTGATATATGTAGTTTATCTTTTTAAGATGTTTGGCAATAAGGACAAAAGGTACCATATAGAGTAAGCATTTTGATCCCTGGGTCAGCTGAACACCAGAAAAATGAGATTTGCGACAGTAGGGTATGTTTCAGACCAGTTTCTTTGCTTTGAGAAATTTCTGCATGTATGAGAAAATAAATGAATCACTTTTATTTACCCCAATAATATTTACAAATAAATATTAAATGTAAATGGGACTATGTCTGAAAAAGTTAGCACCTTGAAGGCAAGATGATATAAAATTAGGTAAAATTAGGTAGACTGAAACAAAGTGACACTCTAAGAATCAAGTTTAGGGATTAAAAAAATATGGACAACATCGTGTTGTAGGAAAGTAGGGAATAACTAAATATGTTATTTAGCCAGGGGAACAGGAAAGAAAGAAACTTGGAGATGAATCAGACATGGTGATGACTTGCTAATATAGTATTGATATTATACAAATCTGATTCATATTTAATGAACAAGGGTTAAAATCCATGCTTCTTTTCGTACTTTTCTCAGGCAGGAATGCTGTATTTATATTGAGAATGTAAAGAAATATTAAGAAAAAGTGTTGTCCCTTTGTCTTGGACCAAGGACTTTTATTTTTCTTTGCTGACAGTAGTCAGAGATCAGACTTAGCCAGATCAAATTTTCTCAGTGGCTGAGAAGAGGAACGGCTAAGCAGGTCAGTTTCTAGTAGTGGAATTGGAAGTATGTGGTAGGAAAAGATCGAGCCAAGGATATCTTCAAGCAGGTCTGTGTGTTGAGTATAGATTATCTGGTGTCTTGAATTTGGTGTTCTTGAAATTATTTGTTGTTATCTTCTGCTCTTTTTTTCTGTTGTTTCTCTTTTTCTTTCTAAGTACATATTTTTTATATGCATTTGGTACTGGGGATATGAACTCAGGATTATACTTCCCCTCCTAGATTAGGAGCAATTTGAGGGCAGGTTTATTTTTTAATCAGAGTCTAGTTACACTGAAGCATAATCGGTGTACAATAAATAAAATTATTAGGCTTTCTAATAGTTCTCCACTGAATTGGGAATGAGGACAGGCAAGAACAAATTTTCCTGAGGAGCTGAGGCACAGGAATGCAGAGCGGTGAAATTTGAAGTAATCTGAGCAAATCTGACACAACCTCTCTATATCCTCACTCTATAGTACTTGTATTTCAATTCAGTTCTAAGCTCACTGAAATGACTTTGAATGTATCCTATTTCTATTGCAGAATTTACCAACATTAAAAGGAGGCATCAATCTCTTAAACTGATCAATCTTCTTAAATTCCCAGGATCTAGGAAGAGTTGTTTGAAAATAATTATTTGATTTTAATATATTGTTTGTAGGTTTCATTCATTCATTCAACAGATATTTTTAAGCATCAAATATGTGCTCAGTTATATATCAGGTTCTCGAATTACAGTGGTAAGCAAGGGCCTGATCTGTGCTCTATCGAGGCTTATAGTCAAGTATAGATTAATCAGATGCTCATGCTGTTTGAAATGGTATATAATTAAATGGAAATTAATGTTTTTAGGGGCCATATAATGATGGAAGCTGATCTAGACCTGGCTTGTGTGTATTGAGGGGAGAAGGGGATGTACAGGGAAGGCTTCTCAGAGGAAGTGATGCCAGAGCTGAGGTCTGAAGGCTATTATTTGTTTATGTCATTGTTTTTACATTATAATATTTTTCTTACCATGAGAACATATGATCTACTTCACAATGAGGCCATTGGCTTTATGAAACCATTTTAAGTACACAGAGGGTGGTGAAAAGCAAGGGCTGCCTGTTCTTTGCTGTTTCCTTGCATTGCAATAAGAAAATTTTGTGCATTTGAACTGACTGGGTTTATATCCTGCTGAAATGGACAGTACTGGTGCAGGCACACAGATAAGAGAAATAAGTGTAAATGACCATGAAATGCAACGGGTTGTCTCGGGAAGAATGCTCTTATTTTATACTCTGAGATTGTAGCTTAGATGTGGCAATGGAAGTAAGAGACACCTTTTATTTGGGGGCTTCTCTGGAAGTGCCTGCTTGTTGTAGAAATACACCTTTTCTACTAGTTGTAAGATGCTAGAAAAATTGTTCAACCACTTTTGGTCTGCTTTCTTATTCACAAAATTGGGTTAATAATTCATAGTGTTTTCTGAGCACTCTTCTACACTTGAGCTGTGAAATACAATACACATTTTATTTATGATGGCCAGTGAATACTGCAGTATTTATTGAGTGGGAGCAGATATGGAGGGTACTAAACTCATGACAGATGTTTATTCATATAACATTATGTACATATTACTGGCTAAAATACAGCCTCAAAAATTGAAATTTATACATGAAATTGAAAAAAATATATAAACCATGCATATGAGAAAGGTAGTAGGACATTAAAACATGGTGAAGATCATCGACTTTGGAATAAGTTAACAAGTGGTTAACTTGGGCAGACGTTTTACATGTTTGAGCCTCAGTTTCCTTATCTGTCATAGGGGGATATTAATAACAGCGAATAATAGTACCTTCCTCATAGAGTAGCTGTGAGAATTAAATGAGGTGATTATTTTGATGTAGCAAGCTCAGGTTCATATTAGCCAATATTATGAGGGTTTTTAAATCTCTTTAAAATCTAAAGCTCAGTTTCTTGAATTGATGCAACAGGGAGTAGGTGGAGATGTGCCAGAGGGTACTAGGAGTCACAAAATAAACGTAAGATATCTTCCTGAAGTATGTATTTTGTTGGCATTTACATTTTAATATTTTTATATGGAACATAAAAACATTCTTTTGAAATTTTTAGATAAAGAGAAATGCTTCAAAGAAATATGCTGCCCTTGGGGGGTGGGGTGAGGGTTCAGACTACAGCTCTGGAGCCTGGGAATGTGCATCCATTCATTTCTTTAGCCTGGGGTTCCTCAGTGGCAATGGTTAAGAATTACTCGTCAAAAGACAGCTATTGTTGAAAGATGCAGAAGTAAAGGCGCTTCCTGTTCAACCACTGATATCAGTAGATTAAAAATCAAGAGGATTATATGGATTTGTCTTTGCAAATCCTAAAGTGATTTTCTGGATTTGGGAAGAATGTTGACATGTTTTAACTTTGCCCTTAACTGAGAAATGTTCCCAGCATCTTGCTCTTTTAAGTAATTGAAAACACTGTCAACTCAGATTGCCTCTGAAAAAGGCAAACTAAGGTGTTTTCAGAGACACTAAAATATGATATGCCTCACATTTATTTTGGTAAATATCTTGATTTCCTTATTTACTATGAGAAAAAGAATTTGGCAAATTTTCAATTCTAAAATACATAGTTCTTAGAGAATATACTGTATATTTTCTCCCAAATTTATAGAATTGCCAAAACCTAAATCTATGCTTCCTTATTAACATTTGGGTGTTATTTTAAAAGAAAACCTGGACTTAATTAAAACATAGGCAGAAAGATTGTATATATGTATATATATGTGTATATATATATATATATATAGAATAGATTTTATGTCACCTTTCACTTGTGTAGCTTCTGTATTGGGAGCTTCATGTTTAACTTTTTTATTATTTTAAGTGGAAATTGGGGGCCATTAATTGGAGGAGGAGTTGTGAGTCTTGTCTTTGGGGTTTTGCACATTCATTTCTCTTGTTTGGAGGATCCCTTCCTTTATCTTTTGGGCTAATTCAAAGCCCACTTTGGCTATTGCTTCCCCTATGAAGCCTCTCAGACCATCCACCCAGCAGAATTGATTATATCTTCATCTGTGCAGTATTTTGTACCCACTAAAATATAGAGCAGTGATTTCCTTACATATCTGTATTTCCTATGATTTGAGCTCCTTTGTTCAGATTCCACATCTTCTTAATCTTATGAATTCAGGCATGTGAGAAGTCTTCAAAACCTGTCTGTTAATTGAAATTGACTCAAAGAAGGGTTGCTAAACACTAGTAGCAGGTGGAGTTGAGAATATAGAAGATGTCCACAGAGGCCTTCTGGAGGTATTAAAAGAGCCATTTGTCTCACAAAAGTACCTCTGAAGCAACAACAGGGCCTCAGATGGTAGAAAAGTCCAGAGTTATACCAGAATATATCTGTTCCTCCACAAAAACTATGTTGGGAAAGGATCAGTATCCAGGAGTATAGGCGGGGCACCTTGGGGATGAATTAAGTCAGCTTTCATCAACCTTCAACTTGTGAGCCTATAATATGGCAAGTAATTATGCTTATTACTCAAGTAAATTGTTAATCAAGTAATTTAATTAATCTATAAGCCCTACAAGCTATGAATCTATAATATGACAATTAATTACATATTCATTAATCAAGTGATTTTCACTCAGATCTGTGGTAGTTGCTCTGAGTAGCTTGGGGATACAGAAGAATTATAGGCCTGTTCTCTGGCATGGAATAGCTTCAATTCAGTGAGGGGCAGGCAAAGCTAACATACCTGGAACTATAGGAGACAATATAAGCCAGTATAACAGGATGAAGAATGGAATGTATCTTTTTGTTGGAAATTAATTAATACTCAAAAGCTGAGGATATCAGGTGACAAGTATGCTCAAGTTCTAAAAGAGAGATGCTATCTCCTTCACTGTCAAGCCTTGAGATGACAGCAGCCCCAGCTGACACTGCGAATGCAGTCTCCTGAGAAACCCTGAGCCCTGCTGTGCCCCAGTTCCTGACCAAGAGAAGCTATGAGATAATCAGTTTTGGTTATTTTAAGCTGTTAAATATGGGAGTAATTTGTTACTCAGCCATAGATAATTAATACAGTATCCTTTTAAAAAATAAAAACTCACACAAGGCCCTCAAAAAAATAAAAGAGAGATGCTAGACAAGTTTGCATAAGATTTGAAAAGATGCAGTGAAACTGGACTATGAACTTTAAACTCCGATCTTTTACTTGGAGCTGTAACAGAAATCTAGAGATTCCCCTGACAGGAGATTCTTTGCAGAGGTTTGTGACTCAGTCACCTCACGTAGGCGACACAATCAAGTTGGGGGAGAGAATCTGTAATAAATATCAGCGGGAATCAAGAGAACGTCTCTGAGAGATTAGGGGTGTTTTCCAGAAGTGGAATGTGGCATACAAAAGTTCCCTGATGTTTGAACTATAATGAAAATATTTTGTGCACTGGGAATGGATGGATTTATACCCTACTGAAGTGGACAGTCTGGGGAAAGGACAAATAGGAGAGAAATGACACATGCAGAGTCCATGAAATATAGGATAGTGTAGGGAGAAGGGAACATGATGCATTTTCTGGGAGAACATGACATTGTCCCCTTTAGCTTTGTGGAGAGAGCAGCTGATTCTGGAGTCTGCCTTGAAGTCAGGAACTGGGTGGAGCTTCTTCCTTCTGTAAGGCAAGAAGGGAGAGGTGTGCTTCCTGAGCCAAAAGGCCATACTCACGAAATCTGGTGGATAAGAGGGGGTGAGTTTCCATGGGAGGGGTGGATGCTTAGGATAGTAGTGGTGTTGGACCTTGCCCAAAGTGTTGCCTGCAGGGAGGCGACTTGCGCAGAAAGAGGATATGAGGGAATACTGTTGAAGGCTGCCAACAGACATTAGGCAGAGAGGGCATAAGACATGTCAAGATTCCTAAAGGAAGTAACTCCAAAGAAGCCATAAAAGTTCCCCCCAAGAAAGAACCAGCTTGTGCACCTGCACCACAGAAGACCCTAAATTACAACAATGCTCATCAAAGAAGATATTGATTGAATCATCTTCTTCCTGTCTCTGCCTCTGGATGGGTGACAAGCTGCAGAATGATTGAGGAAGATGTGGGGCAGGGAGAGAAAAAGAAGAAACCTTGTAATGTTTGAAGGTGACCTGGAAAGCAGTATGATTTGCCCAAGATACTGCATAAGATCTAAGGAGGGAGAGCCAGAAGAGAGTGTTTGAAATCAGTGGCGGGTGTCTAGAGCCCTTTCTATATTTATCCTATTGAGTTGAGCCCATTCAAAAACATGCTTCTACACATTTAATTAAAATTTAGGTAGTATTGGAATGACATAAGAGCCACGGATGAAATTCCATATGGATGAATGGTTGGGAAGGCCTCAGGGAGGGGCTGTGACTTTACCCAACTCCTAAAGTAACGACTGAGAAAGAGCAAAGAGACAATTTTATTGTTAATATTTTTACTTATAAATATTACTTCTCCACTTTTTACGCAAATGGTAGCATACCGTATATACCGTATATACGGTATATACGGTTTTATGTCTTGCCTTTCTACAGCTAATGTATCTTGAAGATTTTTTCATACCAGTATTTATCATTCTTTTATCATTCATTTTTATGCATACATCTTATTCTATTGTAGGACTGTACTGAAATTTATTTAACCAATAAATTTTGATTGATGCTTAAATTGTTTCCAATCTTTCTCTATCATTAGCAATGCTGCAGAGAATAATCTGTACAAGTTTAAGTGTAGAATAAATTTTTGGATGTGGAATTGCTGCATTTTAAAGAATAAATATTGGCAGATTGCCCTTCATGAAGGTTGCATGGGATTTACACTTGCACCAGCAATGTGTGAAAGTGACTGTTCTGTATTCACTCACAAACACTGAATGTTAAGTTGTTTTTTTAAAAAAAATTTTATTGTAGTATAGTTGATTTATAATATTATATTAGTTTCAAATGTATAGCATAGACATTCAATATTTTTATTTTGTAATGACTTTAAATGGATTATAATCCCTGTGCTTTACAATATATTCTTGTTGCTTATCTATCTTATACATTAGTATTTTTTGATGAAATAATATATTTATTGAAGAAAATAAAGCACCTCATTAGCTGGAAATGAATGATAACTTTGATTTACATTGTATTCGTCCTGTGTTTTCATAAAACTAGTACATTTTGCTGACAGTTTCCTATACCCTTTATATGAGCTGAAATCAGCTTATAAAAGATAATGATGATCAGTAAAACAATGCTCAATTTTAATTCAGGTTGCATAAATAAAAGAAAGATGGCATAATATGCTATTGCACTGGTTTAGTTAATGTTTCTCTTCAGAATTATAGGAATTATGATGATGTTAGCAGTGAAAACCTGTACACTTTTCTGAATCTAACCAAAACTAATTCTATTTTGTTAGTTTTGTTTTGCACCAAACTGGCTCTCAGGTGATTGATTGGAGGAGGCTGGGGAGACCCACCTATTCCAACCACAGGGATCACCTTCTATCAGTCTGCGGATGCTCCATTACAACTCTTCCTCCAAATACAATCAACATTATTGGTCCAGTCTGATTTTCTGCATTGTGTTTGGAGAGATTGTTTTTGTGCACTCCACCACTCAAGTGTGGCTTAGGACTCAGGACATACTTAGGTGACCATGACTCTTGTGTTATATTTCACAGTATTCAGTTCTAGTCCTTCAACCCTTCCCTGCTATATCAGTTTGGCTCATAAGCACCTTGTAGATTTCACTTGCCTTGCTTGTCCCCCAGGACCCATGGTTAGTCATTTCGGTGTTTCAACATTTCTGTTACCTTGCTAATCTCTAATGTTGGATCACCCCATTATCTGCTTTCTGCACTGCGAGGTAACCAAGCTTTGTTTCAGAAAGCCACGACAATTTTTGGAATGAGGTCTGTGCAGCATCACACTCTTTCCTCTCGGCTGTGTCCTCAGTGTGTCTTACTCTCCTATTTATCTCTTACAGACTTTCTAGAATATTTCTGAGAGCAATTGCACCAAATCTTTCTCGCTACTTTTCAAACACTTGATTACTCAACCCCCCCAGCATAGATGACTTACTCTACTTTGAGATCACATATGTCCCCTGTTTTAATGCGTTAGCAGTCCCCTGTGGACTTTCTCACCAAGTCCAACTTCTTAGCTGCATATTCAAGACCCTTCATGCTTTGGCCCCAACATCCATGCTCTTGTGTGTGTATCTGAGGGTTTCCAGTTTTGTTTTTGTTTTTTAATTGTGGTATAGATGTTTTACAATGTTGTGTTTCGACTGTACAGCCAAGTGGAGTTCCTTGTGCTGTACAGCAGGTTCTCACTAATTATCTATTTTATACATATTAGTGTATATTACACATAGTATTTTGTATCTCTTAATCCTATAGCCCTATCTTGCCTCTCCTGCCCTTCCTTTCTCCACTGATAACCAATAGTTTGTTCTCTGTATCTGTGAGTCTGTTTCTATTTTGTTATATACATTCATTTGTTTTATTTTTTAGATTACACATATAAGTAATAACATAGAGTACTTGTCTTTGACTTACTTCACTAAGCAGCATACTCTCTAGGTCCATCCACATTGGTGTAAAATTTCGCTTTTTTTATGGCTAATATTCCATTGTAATCATATATCACATCTTTTTTTATCCTTTCATCTGTTGATGGACACTTAGGTTGCTTACATATCTTTGCTATTGTATATAATGCTGCTATGAACATTGGCATGCATGTATATTTTCAAATAAGTGTTTTTGTTTTTTTCGGATATATACCCAGGAGTGGAATTGCTGGGTCATATGGTAGTTCTACTTTTAGTTTTTGGAGAAACCTCCATACTGTTTTCCATAGTGGCTGCATCAATTTACATTCCCACCAGCAGTGTATGAGGGTTTCCTTTTCTCCACATCCCTACCAACGCTTGTTGTTTGTGGCCTTTTTAAGGATAGTCATTCTGAAAGGTGTGAGGTGATATCTCATTGTGGTTTTGATTTGTATTTCCCTGATGATTAGTGATGTAGTATCTTTTCATATGCTTACTGGCCATTTGGATATCCTCCTTTGAGAACTGCAGTTGAGTTTTTAAAATCCATTTTCTATTTTTTTTTTCTTTTATTGATTTGTAGGAATCCTTTATAATTCTGCACAGTAGTCCTTTGCAATATGTATGTACAGCAAATACCTTTACACATTCTGTGGCCTGCCATAAGAGTTATAATGAGTTACAATAATCTTTTGATATGCATTGTCTTCTAGAAGCTTTAAAATTATACCTTTCACATTTAGGTCTGCAATTCATCTAGGATTGATCTTTTTTTGGGGTGTATAGTGTAAGGTAAGGAAGGATATTTTTTTTTTATATGGCTATCCAGTATACCTGGCTTCATTATTAAAGAGATGTTTATTTTTCCATCACACTAAAGGTGTTACCTTTTGTCATTAATTATGTGTTTGATCATATATTTGAGGGTCTACTCCTGGATCCTATTTCTGTTCCACTACTTTGTCTATAATTACACTAAGACACTCTGTCTTACTTATTGGAGCTTTATAATAATTATTGATTTTTGGTAGTATAAATCTTCCAGTTTTATTGTTTTTCTTTAAGATTGTCTTGGCTATTTTTGGCCCTTTTCCATATTCATTTTTAAATCAGCTTGTCAGATTCTACACACAGTGAAAGTAAGAAACCTATTGAGATGTTTTAGGGATCACATTGAAACTGTAAATAAACATGGTGAGAATTGACATGGTTATGACATTGAGTCTCTCAATTCATGAACATTAGCTATCCATTTAATTAGGTCTTCTTTAATTTCTTTTGATATTTTGTTGTTTTCTATGCAGAGTTTCTGTATATCTCTTGTGAAATTGATACCTGTATACTTGCTATCTTTTAAGGCCAAAACATTTTAATGGCATTTGTTATAAATTTCATTTTGTATGTGTTGTGCTGCTGTTTTTGGACTCCAATTTTTATCTTTCCAGCCCTATGAGATGCGTAACACTGCCTGAATTCTCATCTTCTTAGCATTGCTTTCTCTTGGACTTCTTTGCCTCTCAATTTCTGAAGCTTAGCTAGTGGTGGGGAAGAATGGGTCTGATTGTTGAGCTTACTTATCTGTGTTTACCTTCTCAGAGCTTGGTCCTTCAAGTCCAGACTGCGTTAATAGCTCTGAACTCCAACTGTTTTCTCAATAGTCCAAGAAAATATCAAATCTTTGTTCTAAAATGAGTAAAAACAGGCACAAGCAAATACTGAAATTAGTGAAATTAATGAAAAATTAAGATTAGTGAATTAATTCATTGTAAACTGTGAAATTAAATGTTAATTTATATTCATTTTTGTACCTACTCATAGTTGTTTTGCAGTCTCTGATAACTTTAATTACAGAGTATTTTAGGTATTAACTAAAGTAATTTCTTTCCCCGTATATTGAGTCTAAATAAAAGGAAACCTCAAACGAAACAAAACAAACTTTGCCCAACTTCTTCTCTTCTTAGCTACTGGTCCCTCTGTGGTTTTTCACCCTGTCCATTTGTGTCACTTATGAATTGATAAGTGCCTTGAGGGTAAAAAACAGCATAGAATTTAAGGCTCACCTAAATGATTTTCCCTTCTGTCAGGAATCTTGTCTTGGTACCTCTTCAATGATGTCAAACAGATTAAAAAAAAATTTTATCCATGTGTTCTACTTGTTTTCAGTGAGAAGTGGAATGTCTCCTGATCTTTATTTCTTATTTTGCTGTTCACTTGAGTTTTCTCTTTTTTTAGCCACTCAGTTATGTTTTATTTTATCAGTTTTATTGTTTTTCTCAAAAAAATTAGTTCTAGATTTTTTAGTATTACTACTATTTTACTAATCCATTGAATGCAGTGTTTTCCTTATTAATTTTTTTCTTTTGCTCTCCTTAGATTTATTATTTTTTGTTCAGTTTGTTTCATTTCTTGAGTTAGATGTATATATATGCCTGTATGTTTTAATTTATTTACAGTAATTCAATATATATATTTCATTTACTTATAGGAAATTGCTATATATGTATATATAAGCCTATAAATATTTCTCTAAGACTGAGATACAACTTATAGATATTAGTATGGTATATTCTTATAGCAATCTATAAAGATATACTGCAATTGCAGTTTTAATTTTCTCTTTGACATGTTGTTCAAAGAGAGTGTGTTTTTTTTTTTTTTCATTTTCAGATTGTATGAACTTTCTGTTTTTATTTTTATTTCTAATTTTATTGTATTATGGCCAGAGAATTTGGACTATTTCTGCTTTCTAGAATTCATTGAATTTTTTTGTGGCCTAATAGCTTCGTGAATTTTTCATGGATACTTGAAAGAAAGCGTAGTCTCTGTATCTTCCTTTTCTGCTTTTAATATGCTTCTATTTCTTCCTTGAATATTCACTAGTTTTTGTGAATATTGATACTGTCTTTTATAATATATAGATATTTCTACTATTATAGTTTTATTGAGCATTGTAACCTTTACTATTTTAAAACTTTCTTCTTGTTTCATCATATGTTATGTTTTTTTGCCATTTATTCAGTCAGTGTGATACTTAGATCATAGTTTCTGACTTGTTTTTATAGTAAGAAAGTAACTTATCATTTCATTTAAAAATTTTCTAAATTAATGTTTCAGGTTTGATTTACGTTTACAGTGTATATTTGGTTTTGCTTTGTGATCGAATATGGAAAAATTTTTCTTTCAATAAATGAATACAATTTTTTTTATTCTTACTGAAATAACAAATATGTTTCATCTTAGTTTGTCATATTTTATTTTACATTCTATATTTTTATAGCTTTTAAAAATATTTCATGGCTTGCTCTGCTTTTTCCACTTTATGTTTGTGCTCCTTCTGGTAATTAGAAAAGTCTATATTTTTTTGTGGTTATCTCCCATAAAGCTATAATTTTATATGATAGTCTTAATTCTTTCTATAGACAATATTTAATAATTTTCTAATGTGATTAATTATAAAATTAGTATGATTTTCTACTTTCCTGCCTCTTCTCCACCTCCTAATTTTAACTATATGATATTTCTTAATATTTACTTTTGTTTTTATCAGATAATCTTCTTCTATTATTGATTTTTCTGATTTAACTATTTTTGACCTCCAACTGTTAAAAGTAAGTCAGCATCCTTACATTACCTGCCATCTTTATTTCACCTTCCTTCTTAACATTTTGCTTATATACTATTAAGAGCTGTAATATCCTTTTCTGTCAGCAAAACTCCACAGTTGTTTTAGTCTTAGACCTACAGTTACATAGATGTAACTCACTGATATTTCTTCTGCCACTTTCTCTCCTGTCATCTTTTTGTGGCCTCTAGAAAATTCATCCAGACAGCTTCATAGGAACAATATTCTTCATGTTCTTGCTGTTATTAATATATTATCAAACTTGATTTTTAGCCTTTTGAACACAGACTTGTGTTGAAATACTAATGAGGAAACATGAATGACGTATTTGGTGGACACTTTTTCTTCTTTTGTTCCTGCCACTCTCTACCTCTTGCTGTCTAGCCGGTTATAGGGGCAGGGCTCTCAGAAGCCTTGTTTCTGCAAAGTGACTGTACATCCCTTGGCAACGGGTGAATGGTCTTGAGTAGGCGCCAGACCCAAGTTCAGTCAGTCAGAGACCCATCTATAGACATTTGGGGGAGAGAAGATGATTAGAGATATAGATAGAGATAGGGACAGGGACAGAGAGAGAGAGAGAGAGAGAGAGAGAATCTTTCTCTGGGTGGCTGGACCTGTAAATAAGGCTGTTGATACCCGGTTTATAGCTAGTAAATGGGAAAAGCAGAGATTAAAAAAAATAATAAATGGGGCAGTAGCACAGAGAGATGCAGAGCCAAGTGAGGAGGAAGACTTTCTAGGTTTCCTATAGATTCTAGTTTATGCTTCCAGTTTGTTCCTGAGACCTGACTGCTTCTCTTGTTTCCATGAAACATCTTTATAACCTTATAATAAATTCACCTATTTTACTGAAATCGATTTATTTGCAGCTATAATAAGCCGACTCATACCCTGAATGTAACCACAGATCACAGTCCACCCAGCTAAAAAGAGTAAGAAACACTAGATGAGATTACTCTTTCTTACCCTGCAGGATATTTTCAACTGTAGAGTCACCATGTGAATTCAAACAGACTCTTTATTAGCTAGCTCAGTTACCAGATTAGATCTGGTTTAAGTACCAGGAACTTATTGGCTGGTCACTATAATATAATAGTGCAAAATTAAAAGCAACTGAGAGGTTCAGTCATTTGCATTGGTAGTGGCTCATTAAGTCAGCCACATGAGCTGCAGGCAGGTACATCTGGATTCACACAGCTTGCTACTCTTTCCCTTCAATTCTGCTGTGGTTATCTGTGCTTGCAGCCCAGCCATTGGCTGATCTTAAAAGCAGTCTGATCAAAAAGCACACCTCACCAGATAGGACTATTTCTATAGCGCTCACAGTCTATAATCCAAGGCATAGCAGCAGGGTCGAAGTATCCCCAGGTAACTGAATATTCTCTTGGTACTTTGAAGAGCAACCTGAAGTTCTTAAACTTCTCCAGAATTGTTGGGGATATGGTGGAGGTGGCTGAGGGAGGAGCTGTAGCCTTAGAAATCATCCCAGTCAGGCATGTTGGTAATTTGTAGGCCTGTTCAAAATACATACAAAAATTTAAAGCTTAATTAGTTTTTAGCTTAGAACTTGGTTGAAAACTTCATTTAGTCTTTTTATTTCTTTCCCGTTATTGAGACAACAGATATTTTATTAAACAGAAAATAAAGGAAAATGAAACAAAGAAAAAAGTCACTCAGAGTTCTACCAACTAAAGAAAAACACTGTTAATTCTAGCATTTTGGTATTTTTTTCTTTCTAGATTTTGTTTTTAACTTTTCAATATATTTATTCTTTCATTTGCTTGGCATAATGTTGTATATTTACAATTCCGAATCTCTTTTTTATCCATGAATTTTCTGTATTATTATAAACTCAATGTAAATATTTTCAAGGGCTTCATAATATTCTGTGAGATGGATATCACATAGTTAATTACCCATTGCTTTGGGACATTAATATTTCTAATTTTGGGATTTTTTAATGTTCCAATAAATCTCTTTTGTATAAAATTTTTCGTATATGTAGAATTTTTTTGTACGTTAAATCTTCAGACATTTCTGCTCTGAATTTGAATATTTTATCTCTGACAGTACGTCAGTCTCTCACCTTGGCCCAGCTTCCCTTTACATTTGCAGGGACTAGACCTGGGTCTGTGAACCGAAGGGGGCCCACGGCAGGTCTGGGAACGCTGAACTTGAACTGCTCATTTGAATGAATCTGAAATCCGGTTTGATCCCTTTGTTTTCACCTCACTGCATCCCAAAGATGAGAACTGGCTGAGAACGTGCCCAGATTTGGCTCTGCCAGCTGGCAAGGCATCCCCAAATAATAGGAGATTATTAGAATCCTGCCCTTTTCCAGCGAGCTTTTATCCACATTCATCTTTGTGTTGTGCCAGTTAGGTACAGTGGTTTTCTTTGTATGCACCCTGGCAGCCCTATCCACATAGATTTGGGAGGAAAATCTCACGAAATGTGAGATCCTTTTAGATAACAGGAGTTTGTTAATTTTAACCCAAAGATACTTGTGATGGCAGTGGGGCTGTGAGTGTCAGCTACAGGTAAGGGCTCAGCTGCTAGGCTGCCTGTGTGGAACTTTGCAGATACTCCATTTCTTTCATGGCTGCAGTCTTATCGAGGTCAGCAATTGATGTGAAACCAAAAAAGGGAATCAGAGACAGGGCTTCTAGAAGAGATGACATCGTGAGTCCAGTCCTTGCTTTGGGTGCCTTTATATGGCTCTGCTTAATTCCTTTTTGCAGAACTGGGGGTGGTGGTGGGCACTGCCCCTTCTCTGTTAGCAATCTGAACACTTCTAGTATTAGTAATTGAAGAGATATTGATGGATCTTGGGAAGGGGTTAACTTCTTTCCCTCTGGTTATTGTCATCAGTGGGCAGGGGGACATACTCAGGTGGTCAGGTGGTGTGTGGGAGCTGAAATTCCTGATAAGAAACAATTGTCTTCATCTCAAATAGCACCTCTACCTCCATCCCTGGGCCTGGGATACTGGGTTATTTCTCTGCTATTGCTCAAAGAGAAATGCCAGTATATTCCCATGGTGTGTGTGTTTGTGTGTGTGTGTGTGTATGTATAATTAATGAACTATTGCAACATGATGTTAGCTGCTTTTTTTGCCAGAGGGAATCTTATAGTATTTTATAAAATACTAGAATTTTACAGCCAGAAGACACCATAGATATCCATTAATCTATGGATTAACCACAATAATTTTTTTCTTTCATTTTTATTGAGATATAATTATCATAGAGCACTCTATAAGTTTAAGGTGTACAGCATAATGATTTGACTTATATACATCATGAAATGATTACCGCAAGTTTAGTCAATATCCATCATCTCATATAGATACAAAATTAAAGAAATAGAAAAAAATTTTTTTTTCCCATGATGAGAACTCTTAGGATTTACCTTCTTAACAATTTTTAGATGTAGCATACAGCAGTGTTAATTATATTTATCATGTTGTATATTATATCCCTAGTACTTATTTACTTTAGAGCCATAAGTTTGTACCTTTTAATTGCCTTTATCCAATTCCCCTTCCCCCACCCTGCTGCCTCTGGTAGGTACAAATCTGATCTCTTTCTCTATGAGTTTGTTTGTTTTTGAAGTATAATTGACATACAATACCATGTTAATTCCTCAGGGAAGAGATGCAGAGCAGTTTTAGGGATTTTTCCAAAGCAGAAGAGGTATTGACTCAGCCCAGTCTACAACCTGGGTATTCTGGCCTCAGCCAAATGGTCTTTTCATTACACAAAGCCTATTTTTGTAGTAAGAGAAAATTTTTTTCTGTATTTTTTTCTTTTTTAGAACAAAAATACTTTGCTGAGGCAGGAGAAAGAATAACACAAAAGATTCATTATTATTACTGTTACTATTTAGCATACTACTTTATACTTGTTATTTTTAAAAAACACTTCACTGATGTATAATTAGCTTTCAGAAAGCTTTACATAATGAGATTGGAGATGAGACTATACCTGTGAAACCATCACCGCAATCTATGCCATAAACATACCCATCACCTTCAAAAGTTTCCTCCCCCCTCTTTATTTATTATTATTATTATTTTTGTAAGAACACTGGACAAAAGTTCTACACTCTTCAAAATTTTAAGTATGCAATACAGTATTGTTAACTATGGGCACTTTTAACTATAGTCTGTGTAGTAGATCTCTAAGACATTCATCTTGCATAACTAAAACTTTGTAACCTTTGACCTCCTGGCTTGCCCATCTCCCTAGCCCTGGCAACCACCGTTCTATTCTCTGCTTCTATGAGTGTGGCTATTTTAGATCCCTCAGATAAGTGGGATCATGTAGTGTTTGTCCTTCTGTGTCTGGCTTATTTCACTTAGCGTAATGTCCTCCAGGTTCATCTATGCTGTTGCAAAGAGCATGATTTCTTGTATTGTTAGCCTTCTTTTTTGTGTGTATGCACATTTTCTCTGTCCATTTGTCTGTCAGTGGACATTCGCTTTGCCTCCATGTCTTGGCTATGCTGAATAATGCTGCAAACTAACATGGAAATGCAGATATCTCTTCAAGATCTTGATTTCAATTCCTTTGAAAAGATACCTAGAAATGACATCTCTGGATCATATGGTAGTTCCCTTTTTAATTTTTTTGAGGAACCTCCATACTATTTTCTGTAGTGACTGCACCAATTTACATTCTCACCAACAGTATATGAGAGTCCCTTTTTCTTCATATTTTCACCAACACTTATCTTTTGTTTTGTTTTGTTTTGTTGACAGTACCCATCTTAACAATTGCGAGGTGGTACCTCATTACGGGTTTGACTTGCATTTCCCTGTGATTAGTGATAATGAGTGATGATGAGCACCTTTTCATATACCTGTTGGCCATCTGTATGTCTTCTTTGGAGACATGTCTGTTCAGCTTCTTTGCCCTTTTTTAGATTGGTTTAATTAATTAATTTTTTTGCTATTGAGTTGTAAGAGTTCCTTGCAAATTTTGGATAATAATCCTTTATTAGACACATGACTTGAGAATATTTTCTCCCATTCCGTTGGTTACCTATTAATTTGTTGATTGTTTCCTTTGCTGTTCAGAAGCTTTTCACTTTGGTGTAATCCCCCTTGTCTATTTTTGCTTATGTTGCTTGTGCTTTTGATGTTATATCCAAGAATTCATTGCCAAGGCTGATGTCAAGAAGCTTTTTCCCTTTGTTTTCTTTCAGGAGTTTTATGGTTTCAAGTCTTATGTTTAAGTCTTTAATCCATTTTGAGGTGGTTGTTAATAGAGTTATCAGTGGAAAAACAATATATATAACATGATAACTATGTCTGTTGAATGGATATATTGAGAATCTCTGCTTTGCATATATCATGTCTATTTATTTTGTTGAATGAAAAGATGGATACAAAACAGGACTACAGAAGACTTGATGCATCCTCCTGGAAACAAGTAAATTATAATATTTTATCCTTCTTAAGGTTTTTTATTCTTAATTTTCTATCATGTAATATTTTTCTTATTTGTTTATTTTCCTTTCACATATGTGGGGGTTGAAGAGTGATGAAAATGTTTCACATCCCTTTGGACTCCTTCTTTTCCAGAGTTCTGCCAAATGTCCATTAATGAATTCAGTGTAGAGCAGGAGTCAAGAGACTTGAGCTGTCTCTGTTGAGTTTGGGCAGGTAATTTCATCTGTCTGGGGACTTTCTACCCCTTAGGTATAAAATAAGTCATTGTACTAAAGACACATGTAGTTCCTCATAACTCAAAAATTCTATGTCTTTAGCTTTATAATAAATATATATTGCTATGAGAGCTTGGTACAGGGCACTTTGCCTGGGCTTTATAAACATTTGTCTGATCAAACTTCTGTCATAAATGAATGATGGGAATCAATGAGCATTTATTTAATGAGCAGTTTATCCTCCTCCACTTCTCCCATCCTCTCAAAATGTACAGGTATATTTAAATGGGTGCACAGGAATCAGAAGAATTCAATATAGTGTTTTGTTGATTAGAAACAGAATAGTCTAGAGCCTGACAGACTTGTGTTTGAGTCCACATTCTTTTCCTCATTCATGTAAATTACTTAATTCCTTTGAGGTTTAGTTTCCTTGTCTGTAAAACAGAGATGATTATATCCCTTCATTGGATCATTAAGAAAATTAAATGATATAGTGTGTAAAGTGTCTGGCATATAGTGAGTATCAGTAAATCTCTATTGATTTTCTGCTCTTTGAATTTCAGATTTGCCCTTGAGTAACTACAGAAATCATGCTACACACAGGTGGCAGTTGCTGGCCATCTCTGGTGTGCCTTAGCTTGGAGGTGCATTACTCTGATTTCTGTCTCCATTTCACGTGTCCGTCTTTCCTGTGTGTCTGTGTCCTGATTTCCCTCTCATTATAAGGGTCACAGTCACTGAATGAGGGCCTGCCCTAGTCCAGTTTGACCTCATCCTAGCTTGAGTACATCTGCAAAGGCCCTATTTCCAAATAAGATCACATTCACAGGTACTGGGTTTTACTTCTTCCTTTCCAATCTGCATTCATTTTGTTTCTTTTTCTTGCCTTATGATAGTAAATAGAACCTTAAGTACAATGTATGATAGAAGTGCTGAGAGTGGTCATTCTTGTATTTTTCCTGATATTTGGAAAGAGTCTATTTTATCCCTATTAAGTATATTAGCTCTAAGTTTTTGATAGATGCCCTTTATTTGGATTCAGGAAGTCGCCTTCTATTGCAATTTGGCTGAGAGTTTTTTTTTAAATCAGGAATGGGTGTTGGATTTTAGGAAATGCTTTTTCTTCATTTATTAAGATAATCATGTATTTTTTTGTTAAAATAGTGAATTATATTGATTCTTAAAAAATTTTATATTGATTCATATTTTGATTGTCAAACTAACATTTCATCCCTGGGATAAATCCCATTTGGTAATGATATATTATCCTTTCTGTATATTGTTGTATGTTATTAGTTAAATTTTTATTTATTATAGAATATTTGCACTAATATTCATGAGGGATATTGGTCATTAGTTTTCTTTTCTTGTAATGACTTTGTTATGTTTTGGTATCAGACTAACAGTGGCCTCATAGAATGAGGTGGAATGGATTCCCTCTTCTTCAATTTTATGGAAGGGTGTTTATAGAATTGATATTATTTCTTCCTTAAAAATTTGGTAGAAATAACCATTGAAGTCCTCTGGGCTTGGAGTTTATTTTGTTGAAAGGTATTAGCTACAAATTTGGTTTCTTTAATAGGTATAGGAATACTCAGGATATCTGTTTCTTCTTGTGTGAGATTTAGTAGTTTGTGTGTCTCAAGGCATAAAGTTTTTCATATTTCCTTATTGTTCTTTAATATCAGTAGAATCTATGGTGTTGTTACTTCTTTCATTCGATGCTGTTAATTTGTCATTTTTGCCCCAGTTTGTTTGACTAGAGGTTTACCAATTTAATCTCGAAGAACCAGTTTTTGGTTCAATTTCATTCTTCTATTTTTTCCCTTTTTTTCTATTTCATTAATTTTTACTTTGATATTTATTATTGCTTTCTTTCTAGTTACTTTGAGTTTAATTAATTTGAGTTCTTGTTTTTCTCGATGCTTAAGGTGGAACTTTAAGTCATTGATTTGACTCCATTCCATCTTTTCTAAAATAGGTGTTTTTAGTGCCATGGATTTCCTACTAATCAATGTACCACAAATTTTGAGATGTTGATATGTTGTGTTTTCATTTTGATCCAGTTTAAAAGACTTTCTCATATCCTCTTTGATTTCTGTTTTGATCCATAGGATATTCAGAAATGTGTTTTTTAGTTTCCAAATAGCTTGGGATTTTCTCAAGCTCTTTATTTATCTTTATCAATCTATTATTGATTTCTAATTTAATTACATTGTGATGAAAACAACATACTTTTTATGACTTGGATCCTATTCCAGTTATTGAGACTTACTTTGTGGCCCAGAATATCGTCTATATAGGTAAAAGTTCAGTGTGCACTCGAATGTGTATCCTACTGTTGTTTGGTGAATTATTCAGTAAATGTTAATTAGTTAGGTCAAGCTGGCTAATGGTGTTATTCAGATCTTTTAAATCTTCACTTACTTTGTGTCTCTTTGTTCTATAAATTATTGGAAGAAGGGTTGAAATATCCAACTGTAATTGTGGGATTTTCTGTTTCTCCTGGAAGTTCAATCAGTTTTTGCCTCATATATTTTGAAGCTCTGTTTTTAGGTGCATAAATATTTAGGGATGTTATACCTGTTGATTAATACTCACTTATAATTATGAAATGGCCTTCTTTATCCCTACTAGTAATTTTTGCTTTTAAATATACTTTGATATTAATGCCAACACTCCAACTTTCTTTTGATTAATGTTAATATGGTATATGTTTGTTCATATTTTTACTTTTAACCTATTTGTTTCTTTATATTTAGTGCATGTTTCTTGTAGCAGTATATAGTTGTGTCTTTAAAAAAATCTATCTGTAATTGATATATTTTGGTTTAAATTGATCATCTTGCTATTTGCTTTCTGTTTGTCTCATCCATTTTTTATACCTTATTTCCCCCATTATCTTCTTTTTGTTGGATTAACTTAATATATTTATGACTCTGTTTTACCTATATTGTTGACTTAACTAGATAGAGCTCTTTATTATAGTATTTGCTAGGTTTTATATTATATATCTTTAACTTATCACATTCTAACTTCAGGTAAAATCATACCACTTCATGAACATTTTATGAACTTTTCAATGGTATACATCTTTTTCTCCCTGTCCAACTTTTGTGGTTTTTCTCCCTGTCCAATTTTACAACTGTTATAAACCATGTTTGTTCTTCTTTTTTAAATTTATTTATTTTATTTTTGGCTGTGTTTGGTCTTCGTTGCTGTGCACGGGATTTCTCTAGTTGCGTCGAGTGGGGGCTACTCTTCGT
This sequence comes from Eschrichtius robustus, assembly GCF_028021215.1. Classification (NCBI taxonomy): domain Eukaryota; kingdom Metazoa; phylum Chordata; class Mammalia; order Artiodactyla; family Eschrichtiidae; genus Eschrichtius; species Eschrichtius robustus. The sequence goes on from NC_090838.1 coordinate 27,610,898, forward strand.
TGTGGTGCGTGGGTATCTCATTATGGTGGTTTCTCTTGTTGTGGCACTCGGGCTCAGTAGTTGTGGCTCGCAGGCTCAATAGTTGTGGCTCATGGGCTTAGTTGCTCTGCGGCATGTGGAATCTTCCCGGACCAGGGCTCGAACCCATGTCCCCTGCATTGGCAGGCAGATTCTTAACCACTGCACCACCAGGGAAACCCCAACCAGGTTTAATCTTACTATTATTTTTGTTTAAACAATTAATTGTCTTTTAAAATATATTTAAAATAATAAGAATAATATATTTTCCCATTTTATTGCCATTTTTAGTGCTCTTTATTCCTTGTGTAGATCTTTATTTCCATTTGGTATCATTTTCTTTCTGCCTGAAGGACTTTTTTAAAAAACATTTATTGTAGTAATGATCTGCTGGTGACGAATTCTTTCAGTTTTCTGCATAAGTCTTTATTTCATCTTCTTTTGAAAGAAATTTTCACTAGGTATAGAGTTTTAGATTGACAGATATTGTTTCACTGAGTTTTTGCTTGCATTTTTTCCAGACAAGAAATCAGCTGTCATTCTTATTTTTTGTCTCTTTGGATGTAATACAACTTTTTTTCCCTCTGACTAATATTTTTTCTTTATCACTGATTTTGAGCAGTTTAATTATGACATACCTTGGCATATTTTCTTCAGTTTCTTGTGCTTGGGGTTTCTAAAATTCTTGGCTCTATGGGGTTATAGTTTTCAGCAAATTTTAAAGAATTGTAGCCATTATTTTTTTCAAGTATTTTTTTCTACCACCTCCATCATCCCCCAAACCCAGAGACTCCAATTATACATATATTAGGGCTGCTTGATTCTGTCTTACACTTCATGGAGGCATTGTTCATTGAAAAGGCTTCTCTTTAGTTCATTTTGGGTAGTTTTATTGCTACATATTTAATTTCATTAATCTTTTTCTCTTCCATGTCTAACCTGCTCTTAATCTTATCCAGTCTATTTTCATTTCACATGTTACATTTTCACCTTTAAAGGTTTGATTTGGATCTCTTTCTCTCTCTCTTTCTCCTCTCTACTTAAATCTCTGAATGTATGATATATAGCTGTAATAACTGTTTTAATGTCCTTGTTTTCTAATTTCAACATATGCATCAATTTTGAGTCATTTTTGATTTATTACATTTAAAAATTTATTTTCCTTCTTGTTTTTTTGGTCTGGTAATTTGTTACTGGATTCCATCTGTTGTAAATACTACGTTGTTTGGTGTTTATAGAAATAAATTTTTTTTTTAATTTAGAAAAAATACTTTTTTATTACTATAAATATTCTTGTATTTTGTTCTGGAACACATTTAAATTATTTAGAAGGGTTTGGTTTCTTCAGCTCTTGCATTTACTTACAATTTGTTAGGTGTAACTGTAGCAGTGCTCAGTCTAAGAAGAATTGCTCCACTAATAATACAAGACCCCTCTTTGTAGTCCACCCAAAACTCAGTGAATCATGAGGGTTTTCATTTTGGCTGGTGGGAACAGACACTATACCTGGCCTTGTGTGAGTGTTGGGCATTATCACCTCTAATCCTTTTGTATGACTCTGCTCAGCTTCAGGAATTTTCCTCACGTACACTTGCTGATTATTACTCAGCTGAACACTGAGGGGTCCCTTTGCAAGCTTAGGAATTCTTTCTCTGTATATCCTTCTTCTCTTTGGTGCACTGTCCTAAGAACCTTCTTCACAGACTTCTACCTCTATCTCCTCAAGTTACAAGGTACACTCTGCTCTGCTTAGATTCCCTCTACCTGTACCATGATTTGAAACTTTCTTAAGGAAGTAAACTTGAGCAACTATAGATACCACCTTACTTGTTTTCTGCCTTTCAATGATCACTGTCCTTTATTGCCTGATATCCCATGTCCTGAAAACAATTTAAAAAATATTTTGTCATTTTTGTTATTTCAGGCTGGTGTGTACATCTGGCCAGAAGCAGAAATTTTCAGTTGTCTTGAAATCTTAGTTAAATACTGTGTGGATTTTTTTTTCAACTTCTCTATGCTTATATCAAATCTCCCAAATAAGACAGTGAACTCCTCTAGGACAGGGGATTCATCTTAAACTTGGGCATGTTCCCTGTAACACTGTGTACTTTGCTGTAAATTTTAAAAGTTAACTGGTACAAGGGTAATGACTGCATAGGAATTATTTGCAACATTCTTTCTGTCCTTGTCTATCACACGATATTTAATAATGTCGTCTTGAGTTTATTGTTATCTGTGCTCCTCTGAAGGAAGAGGAGGGCTGAGTCAGTCTGGCTTTGAGTGAAAGTAAGAATTACAGGGCCTGAGACCCTGGGTTGTAAATGAAGTTTACAGCCGGGTAGAAAAGTTAAAGACCAAATGCTGAGTGAAAGTCAGGAAAAGGAAATACAGAGGAGCCCAGTGACTGAGATTCCAGTGAGGAGCCAAGAGTATGGAATCTGGGAACAAGGATAAAGGGGGAAAAAAGCAGTCCTGCAAATATCCTGAGGTATGTGCTGGATGATATCCATTTGAATATTTTTAAAAAATCACGTGGCATAGAAATGGTAGAAAGGTGAGCTAATCTGGCATAAAGAGACAGAAGTTTGATGGAAAACTCACTTGATGCACATTAACTATAACCGGTTCCTCTCCCAATTCTGTTAGTGTGGCTCTAATCGCTACATTAGCTCTATAAACCCCGCCATCCTGCTTATTCAGAGAGGTTTCCTGGCTTTGTTGCTTTATAACGAAGATGTTTGTAAACATAATAAACACTCACACAAAACATCCGTCTCAAAATTGGTTCACTTTCTTCATAAAGGAGCCAGAAATTCTGATATGATCACAATAAAAAGATCATGCTGTTTGTTATACTAAGGGCATTTCATTACCCTAGCAAGTGTTTTAAATGAATAATAAGTTTAAAACCCAAATAGAGTATTATAAGGTAATATCTCAAAACATTTCAGAATTATTTGCTCTTTCTTCAGATTCTGTAGCTTCTAGGTAGAGCAGTGTCTGATAGGCCTTACTCAATATAACCATAAATTTCTGTGGTTTCTACCCACCCATCAGATTCCATAAAAGCCAGATAAAAATTCCTCAAGATCATTTAAAATAATAATAGAGCTACGTCCTGGCACTATGATGAAAGCCATGCAATATATTATCACATTTAATACTTGCAATAATGCTATGAAGTAGGTATTGTTATTATTTCCATTTACTAGAGGAAAATCCAGTATAGAGAGTTTAAGTAACTTGTCCTAAGTTGCTGGTTTTCAGGAAGATCAACACCAGATCTGTTTGATTTCAAACTTCTTAATCACTGTTCTGCATGATTTTCTCTCATTCTCTCTTTTGCCTCTTTTTTGGAGGGAAGGACTGAGCTACAAATTCAACAGGCTTTACATAATACCAATTTATCATTATTTCACTTAGTCAAAAGGTGCTATAGACTTAATGTTTTTGTCCCCCCAAATACATTTGTTGAAACCTAATCCCTAGTGTGATGGCACTTGGAAGTGAGGCTTTGGGGAGGTGATTAGGTCATGAGGATAGAGCCCTCATGAATGGAATTCGTGCCCTTATAAAAGAGACCCCCATCAACCATGTGAGGACATAGTGAGAAGATGGTTGTCTGTGAACCAAGAAGTGGGCTCCCATTAGACACCAAAACTGCTGCCACCCTGATCTTCTTCCCAGTTTCTCAGAGCTATGAGAAATGTCTGTTGTTTAGGCCACCTAGGCTATGATATTTTATGTTTTGTTATAGCAGCTCAAATAGATCCAAGGCCATTCTAGAATATGTTCTTGGAATTCATCAAAAGGCCCTGACTTCTTTGTAATTAAAGGGTTTGCTTGAATTAGGAGTCTCTCTTCCACTCTCTGCTACTACCTTAAAAACATATTTCAGGATAAAATGGCACTGTCTACCCATAAAAATTCATAAAACACAATAGGTTTTCTTTATTTTTGCTACTGTAAAATTCACATTAACTTTCCTTTTACTGGAACTCAATGCAAACCAAATATTCATGGTTTATTGGGAGGGAGAGAATTTATCTGGAGGTTGTGGGCATTCCCTCACAATTACTGATGGGGGGCAGCAGAGGGCTTTCCAAGTGAGCATGGCTGAGGCCAGATGAGAAAAGCTTTCCTTGGGTGTGTTGGGAGTGGGAATAGAGAGAAGGGTGAGCAGTGGTGGAAAGGGTTATCAGAAGTCATGAAAGGCAGGAGAAAAAGGAATCAAGTCATGGGTGTAGCTAGGCCAGGTAGGAGAGAGTCAGAGACACTGCCAATTAGAGTTGAATATAACAACCAGTTAAATAGACAAAACCCCATCTGCAGGGCTTTCTGTCTAGTCCTATCCAGCTTCAAGCTATGAAGAACTATAATTACAGATTTTAAAAATCTTAGGTGGTACCAGTCACAATCTTATATACTTTATATTTGATATTATATTTGTTGATTATTTTTATTACATTTATTTGTTATATTTGTTACATTTATATTTATTATTTAATTCTCATGAAAATCTCATAAATTCTTTTTTTTATTTGAAATACAACTTTATTCTGATTCTAAATGAAAAGGAATGGGAATGACAGTAAAAAACAAGATTCTACCACTGAATATAGTGATGTGACTGTAACAGTCTTATATTTGAAACTCAAGGAGGAAACAACTGTGTTGCAAAACAGCTAAATATGCAGGTCCAAAAAATGAAGGTTTTTTTTTTAACTGCCACATTCACTCTGAAGCCCATTCATCTCCTTTAGCATCCCAAAGATTAAGCACATGTTCTGCTTAGCTATATAATAAAGTGGCAAACACGCTGCACCACTGACATCACAGGACAGTTGCCTATAAGACTAGACTTCTGACTCTGGGCTCCAGCTTCACTTTCTCACATGTCATCATCTTCATCTGGGAGAGCAGTTGTCTGAGCAGCCTCTAGATCATGCTTATACTGCACTGCCAAGGCTGGGTCCATGACCACCTCTGGCGGGGTGAGAGCAGGCATGGCGATGAACTCCAAGTTAGGGTCTCTGATCAGTTTTATAGCAAGCCAGAGGAAGGGCTTTTCAAAGTTATAGTTACTTTTGGCAGAAAGGTCATAGTACTGAAGATTCTTCTTTCGGTGGAAGACAGCTGACTTTGCCTTAACCTTTCTGTCCTTAATATCCACTTTGTTGCCATACAACATGATGGGGGTGTTTTCACACACTCGTACCAGATCTCTATGCTAGTTAGGCATGTTCTTGTAAGTAACTCTCGATGTTACATCAGACATTATAATGGCACACTGAGCTTGGATATAATAGCCATCTCTCAGTCCACCAAATTTCTTCTGACCAGCTGTATCCCATACATTGAACTTAATAGGTCCTTTGTTGGTATGGAACACAGGGGGATGGACCTCAACACTCAAGGTAGCTATATACTTCTCAGATTCACTAGTCAGATGACGTTTCACAAATGTATCAGTAGTTTTTCCAGTACTACCATCACCAACCAATACAAGTTTGAACTGAACTTGGGGTTCTTCTGGGGCAGCCATCGTGATGTTACTTCCAGAAGCAAGTCTGTGCCCTTCTGACTGAGCTCATAAATTCTTACAAAAATCCTATGGTGGGGATTATCCACATATTACAAAAAAAGAAACTAAGCAAGTGCAGAAAATTTGGGGTTAGATCTTAAGGCTAATCTAATCTCAGATCATAGGCTTTCTCCCTTAAATTCTCAACAAAGTGACAGTTTTCTTCCAGTGAAAGATTATTTCTGCACGCAGGAAATTTGAAGAAAATCAATGCAGCGGTATTTTAAAAGTTCCAAGTTCCCTTTATAAATCTATTTTTTGTCTAAGCAATATTCTTTATTTTTAAATTTTTTTTAACATCTTTATAAGCAATATTCCTTAGAATGCACTTATTGGAATGAAAATCTTTCCTTGGAGATTTGTAGTTCTTTGGGATACCATTCAAATAATTTAATTATCAAATTATCTGAGGGTAATAAGAGAATAGTAGGTATTAGACTAGGGGGTCCCTCAGTTGCAGAGGTGTATGTGACCTTGAGGCCTTCAGTTACTTATAGAATTGCCACTTCCTCTTAGAAGCTGTTATATTACCACATAAGCTTGATTTATGCTAAATTTAGATAAAAATATGAAGCAGCCATTATATGTGCTCAGATTATTATGAGGCTGCAATAATTTATATACATTGGTTGGTATTTAAAAATTCTAACATGATTTAGAAATTCATATTTAGAAGTTTGTTTTCCAGCATAATTCTAGAGGAGGGGCCAGAACTGTGGAACCAGTATTCTCTCATGATTTGATTAAAATAGTGAAATCGGCAAAATTCTACAAGAGCAAAAGAAAAAGGTGATCGTAGCGTTGGTATAACAGAATGCCCTTCAGGATGCTCTACCTCATCTCAAAATAGCCTGCAAAAAACTGAAAAATACATAAATAAAAGGATATATACGGCAACCAATAACAGAATATTGTTTTCTCTTATATTGCATAGATGTGTCCATTTTATGTGTATATTGTAGAACTATGGCTAGGCTAGTAGGCATAGTTACATACCTATGAAATTAAGGCTATGTAAAGTTATTGGATAGAATCTTTAAACTTTGAGACTCTAAGATGGTCTTCATGATTCCTGCTTGCTGATATTCATGCCTTTGTCCATTCCCCTGCTCTGAGTATGGATGGACGTGTGACTTGCTGCTAACCGATAGGATATGGCACAAGGAATGGACTATGACTTGCATGATTATGCTACATTATTTAAGAATCTGTTGTGCTAGAGGATTTCCTTATTAACTTGATGAAATAAGTAGCCATATTGGGAATGTCCATGTGGCAAGGAACTTAGGTAAGCTTCCCTCCAAAGGCTATCACGGAGCTTGGCCTCAGTGCTACAGCTGCAGGAAAATAAATTATGCCAACAACCTGAGTGAGCCTGGAAGTGGATTCTTCTTCAGTGAAGCCTAGATGAGAAAACGATCCTGCTGACACCTTGATTGCTGCCTCAGAAGACCCTAAGAAGAAGACCCAGCTAAGCCATGCCTAGACTCCTAGCCCCCAAAAACTGAGATAATAAATATGTGTTTTTTTAGGCTGCCAAGTTTGTGGTAATTTGTTATTCAATGGTATACCTTTTTTTTTTTTTTTAAATTTATTTATTTATGGCTGTGTTGGGTCTTCGTTTCTGTGCGAGGGCTTTCTCTAGTTGCGGCAAGTGGGGGCCACTCTTCATCGCGGTGCGCGGGCCTCTCATTATGGCGGCCTCTCTTGTTGCGGAGCACAGGCTCCAGACGCGCAGGCTCAGTAATTGTGGCTCACGGGCCCAGTTGCTCCGCGGCATGTGGGATCTTCCCAGACCGGGGCTCGAACCCGTGTCCCCTGCATTGGCAGGCAGATTCTCAACCACTGCGCCACCAGGGAAGCCCTCAATGGTATATCTAATATATACTCCATCTAGCTAATATTAGCCTTACCTCTAATTACTCTCTCATATCACTTTGTTTAAATCTTTTAAAAAAAATTCACATAATAGTTGTTTACTTTTAATTAATTATCTATCTCCCTTCCCCTAAATCTCTTACTAATTTTGTAACCTCTGACAAGTCACTTGAATTCCCTGAAGCTCAGTTTCTCCATCTATATACTGAGTTTAATCATACCTATGCCCCCAAGGTTGTGAGGGTTAACTAGGCTTGTGTTTGAAAGAAGCCCTGTATGATGTCTTAACTCCTGTCTTTTCAGACTCTTTCTAGATAGCATTAACTTTCATCATGACTCATTCTGTATCCCCTAGATTTTGATGCATATCAGGCCCTAAAATCTTGGCTTACTCCTGGATTCTTGTCTTCTGGTCTGTCTGGCTCTCTGAGTGGACAACAATGCTTGTTTATCTCTGACTGCTTTGTTGTAGCTCATAAGCTGAGCTTATTACACAAGAAGGGTGGTGGTGGCCAACCATCTACAACAAATGAGAATTTCAAAGCTGTTTTTAAAAAAAAATACTTTGGTGCTCTTTGAATAGGGTGGTCACACCCGGCCAATTCCACTACCCTCTTCCTACTAGATAAACAAAACATGAAATTTCTCTTCCTGTAGCATTGAGTCCACTGGGAAAAACATGAACACACTGTGCTTTTAATTAGCTGGAGAATGAATTCTGAGCCTGGGCTGTTTAAAAAAGTTGGGACAGATTCTCAGCACCTGCAAAATGGTAACAAGTTTCCTGGATAATTGTGGTGGCTTATCTGAACATGAGTTCCTTACAGTCCCCCAAAACTACCAGTGCCTTCAGGGCCTCCATAAATAAGTGCCTGGTTTGTAAGTTTGTATCTTCTGATATAAATCCCATGCTTTGTTACCCTAGCCCTCTGAAAAAGTTGTATGTGAATGAAATGTCACAGAATTATAGAAAGGAACTTAGCAATAATCTAGCTAGCATTTTTGAATACTGTACTCTCTGCTGTGCAGAGTGCTTGATACAGTGTCTCATTTAATGTGATCCAACTCACTCATTGTACAGATGGAAAAATCTAAACAATTTGGTTAATTGGCAACTTTCATTTATAGCATGTGCTCTACTTCATCATAGTGCTTATATATGAACAACTGAGTACATAAATTACATTTACATGGCAGTTTGAAAGTAGGCAGTGTAATATAATGGTTAACATCCCTGGCCTTTGGGTGATACAGATTGGGGTTTGAATCCTGGTCTGCTGTCTCCAGCTGTGTGATATAGGCTGAGTTACTTAACCTCTCTGAACCACTATTTCTCCATCTGTATCATGGAGATTATAATGTTACATCGGCTTGTTACATGAATTAGATAAAATTAAGAATGTGAATGTAAAATTAAGAATCTAAGTGATTGTGTAGTAAAGTGTGCAGTAAATGATAGCTATTATTATAAAGTACTTTCATATCAATTAAACTTCATGTAAGAGATTATTACTATTATTATCATAATCTACATTTTATCTTTTAGTATTTTATTATTTTACACTTTTTTCAAATAAGAAAATGAAGTCATAGAAAAGAGAGGTAAATGCTGGTCAGGTGTTCTGTGATATTAGGCAAGAGCTAAGACTCAGATTGAGATGTACAGACTTCAGCTCTCAAGCTGTTTCCTATTCTGCAATGCTGTTTCTTTACAGTAAGTGCTCTTTCCATTCAGCTGAGAACTTAGCTCCCTGCTTAGGCTATAACTCCTTGAGGGCAGGGATTTTGCATCTCCAGGGAAACCAACACATAGGCCTTCAATAGATATGTTTAGTTTATAAAAACAAGTTAACACACAATTCTAAGGAATATGAACTCTTAGGACAAGATAAGTCACTTGTCCCTCAAACTGAATCTCAAAGGCAAAAGCAAGGCAGTTGTCACAGAAGGACAAAGTGCAGCATGAACTACCCAGAGATCCAGGACAGGGCATCACTGCTGAGTAATTACTTTGTAGAGGTAATATAGGCCATATTTGCATATATTAGCCTAAGGTGATGTGTGTGTGTGTGTGTGTGTATAAAAGCCACATTTTTCCTCCTTTCTGCCCCGCTGAGCACAGTTTCAGAATTTGGTGTTCATAAGGATATAGGGCTTTATTGATTAATTACTTCACCTAATGGGTATTTATTGAGCTTCTAATATGTGTCAGACACTGTATTAGACCCTGAAGACACAAAAATCAGTAAAGCTGAGTCTTTCCTTATGGAACTCATAGTAGGGAAGAAAGATGAAATGTTAACTAGAAAAACATATATATATATATTTTTTACACACACACACACTGTATTTTATTTTTACAAGAGATAAATAGACTGACACCAAGCATTGTACATGGATGACTACAACAAAAGCAACAATGATTGCAATTACCAAACACGAAACACACTCATACTATGTCATAATATTGACATTCAGTCCAGTAATCCTCCACTGTAACAGCTCCTTTACTTTGCAGTGAAAATTGATTTGTATGTTCTTTGCCTCTGAGTCCTTGTGGGATTTTTTTTTTTTTTAATTCAGACAAAGTCACAAAAATTATACTCATCATCATCAGTTCACTCAGTCCCATGTAATTAATTTTTTTTTTCATCTTGATCTTTTGTTAGCACTTTTATGAGTTCATCAGTTTTTCATTAGAGTTCTGAAAATGCTTATTCATTCAGTTCAGCAGTACAGTCAGTTACCAGAAACCTGTACTTGTCAGAGTCTTTTCCATGAATTTCTTGAAGATGAAACCCTTTTATAGGAACATATTTGCAAAAGCATCAGAGTACACCCAGAACTGTCTGTAAATGACAAAAGACTTAAAAATGACCACAGTTAAAGATTTGATGAAAGTTCATAATAATGCAGTTGACAAGAAAATTAGTTATTTCTGAGATATACATTTTAAAGTAATAACTAGGATTATGACTTATAACATTATACCAGAACATATAAGATTTTTAGAAATTTCATGTAGTGTCTGAAACATTTATATTAACATATTTCCATACAAATAACCCAATGAAAGTTTAGTATTAGTTGTTTTGTTTGTTTGTGTTTTTTATACTGCATGTTCTTATCAGGCATCAATTTTATACACATCAGTGTATACATGTCAATCCCAATCGCCCAATTCAGCACACCACCATCCCCAGCTCACTGCAGTTTTCCCCCCTTGGTGTCCATATGTCCGTTCTCTACATCTGTGTCTCAACTTCTGCCCTGCAAACCGGCTCATCTGTACCATTTTTCTAGGTTCCATATACATGCGTTAATATACGATATTTGTTTTTCTCTTTCTGACTTACTTCACTCTGTATGACAGTCTCTAGATCCATCCACGTCTCAACAAATGACTCAATTTCGTTCCTTTTTATGGCTGAGTAATATTCCATTGTATATATGTACCACAACTTCTTTATCCATTCGTCTGTTGATGGGCATTTAGGTTGCTTCCATGACCTGGCTATTGTAAATAGTGCTGCAATGAACATTGGGGTGCATGTGTCTTTTTGAATTATGGTTTTCTCTGGGTAAATGCCCAGTAGTGGGATTGCTGGGTCATATGGTAATTCTATTTTTAGTTTTTTAAGGAACCTCCATATTGTTCTCCATAGTGGCTGTATCAATTTACATTCCCACCAACAGTGCAAGAGGGTTCCCTTTTCTCCACACCCTCTCCAGCATTTGTTGTTTGTAGATTTTCTGATGATGCCTATTCTAACTGGTATGAGGTGATACCTCATTGTAGTTTTGATTTGCATTTCTCTAATAATTAGTGATGTTGAGCATCTTTTCATGTGCTTCGTGGCCATCTGTATGTCTTCTTTGGAGAAATGTCTATTTAGGTCTTCTGCCCATTTTTGGATTGGGGTGTTTGTTTCTTTAATATTGAGCTGCATGAGCCATTTATATATTTTGGAGATTAATCCTTTGTCCGTTGATTCGTTTGCAAATATTTTCTCCCATTCTGAGGGTTGTCTTTTCATCTTGTTTATGGTTTCATTTGCTGTGCAAAAGCTTTGAAGTTTCATTAGGTCCCATTTGTTTATTTTTGTTTTTATTTCCATTACTCTAGGAGGTGGATCAAAAAAGATCTTGCTGTGATTTATGTCAAAGAGTGTTCTTCCTATGTTTTCCTCTAAGAGTTTTATAGTGTCCAGTCTTACATTTAGATCTCTAATCCATTTTGAGTTTATTTTTGTGTATGGTGTTAGGGAGTATTCTAATTTCATTCTTTTACATGTAGCTGTCCAGTTTTCCCAGCACCACTTATTGAAGAGACTGTCTTTTCTCCATTGTATATCTTTGCCTCCTTTGTCATAGATTAGTGGGTTTATCTCTGGGCTTTCTATCTTGTTCCATTGATCTATGTTTCTGTTTTTGTGCTAGTACCATATTGTCTTGATTACTGTAGCTTTGTAGTATAGTCTGAAGTCAGGGAGTCTGATTCCTCCAGCTCCGTTTTTTTCCCTCAAGACTGCTTTGGCTATTCGGGGTCTTTTGTGTCTCCATACAAATTTTAAGATGATTTGTTCTAGCTCCATAAAAAATGCCATTGGTAATTTGATAGGGATTCCATTGAATCTGTAGATTGCTTTGGGTAGTATAGTCATTTTCACAATGTTGATTCTTCCAATCCAAGAACATGGTATATCTCTACATCTGTTGGTATCATCTTTAATTTCTTTCATCAGTGTCTTATAGGAAAAACATATTTTTGATAACCTACTATTGAGATTGAGGTAAGCTCAAGTTGTTCTTAGAACACATAGCAGGGAGATTCTGATTAGGACCGGGAGGATCAAAGAATACTCCTTGGAAGGAATGATAAGTGAGCTAAGTCTCAGTGGAGTTAACCTGAATAGGAAGGAAAGGTGTCTATTAAATACCACATGCTCAAAGACATGGAGATTTGAATCATCAGGGGCAGTTCTGGGAAATACAGGTGATTCAGAGCATAACTCGGAGGGAGAGGGCCAAGGCCATAAATATAACTGTTGAAGTAATCATGGGCAGATCTTGAAGACCTTATAAAGCACTTGAAGGATTTTGGACAATAGCCTAAGGCATTTAGAAACCATTAAAGTTTTAAGCAAGGGAGTGACATAATAATATTTAGAAAGATGACCCTAATCATTTGTGCAGAGTAAGACTCATGGGCTGATGCTGGTGGAAGGAGAACCTTTAGGAGGCTGTGGAAGTAAACCAAGTGAGAAGTCGTAGCAAGGACCTGGTCACCAAAATATAGGGCAGAGGAAGGAGAGGAGGACGCTGCAGACGACACCCAGACTTTGATGCTGGTGACTGGAGAACGGTGGTATAATTCACTAAGGAGTAATGAGGAACAGACTTTAGTGGGCCACAGGGAGCGCCTGGTTGTGTACATGTAATAAGAAGGGAAAGGGGAAGAAATGGATAAGGATATTGGAGGGAAGCAGTGGTATCACTGAAGCCTGAGCTGGAGAAAATGATGATGTTAAGGGATAATTTATCACAGCAAATAGAGAAAGAGAGAGGTGGAAGAGAAGGTAAAATAAGGACTAAAAAGTGTTAATTGGATTTAACAAATATCAGTCACTAATGACCATGGTAAGAACAGTTTCAGAGAAGAGCAGGAAGCCAAGAAAAGACGGTTATATATTTTTATTTGGAGGGAAAAAAGCCTAAGGATGGCATGGAAGTCATATTAAAGTTTTCTTCCCTCTGGGAACATGGTAGGATTTCATTTTCTCACACCCTTTGAAGTTAGAGCTATGTGACTTGGTATTGCTAATGAAATGTAAGCAGATGTGACATTGTCACTTTGGGGTGGAAACAAGGTGGTGTGTAATTTTCTACCTTTCGCTTTCCTGTCTCAGAGATCTGGAAAGCATGTGTCAAGATAAATCTCCCTTTAGCCTGCTTGAAAGACTACAATGAACACAGCATCCCAGGTGACCCACATTGAGTGTGTAACATGAGCCAAAGTTCAGTTAATGTTGATTTCTCTATCTCTTGCATTTTGCATTGCATCTCAGCTTTGTATCCACCAATCTCCTTTTTTCTCTTTAGAGTTATTTACTCTTATAATATAGAAAGTGTACTATGTGACCACATGTTCAAGTACCCAGAACAGATTGGCTAGAGGCTCTGTGTCCCAGTTCCAAATTCCCGTAAGAAAGAATTTGATTGGCCAAGCTTGGGTCAGGTGATCCCTTCTAGCTCTAATAAGCTTTGCCACAATATGGAAGGGGAAGAGCTATGTCATGATACGTAAGTTGTGATGGGAGCACAACTCACTTCATGAGAAGAGGTATGGCATAATAGATGGTATCTTTGACATCTCCAGTACAGTTATGAGACTTCAGTGACTGTATCTTGTGGAATTAAAGGCACTGGCTCACTTCAAATAGGGTAGATGCAGTCTATAACCATATCTAACCAAGGGTCAAAGAGGAAGTTCCCATACTTTCAGTACCAATGTTCAATGCCCAGTATTTTGGGTGGGGTGTGGGTGGGAGTTGGAGGAAGGTATAAATCTCTCTCTGTCATATGCAAAACCATCAGGCCAGAGGGCCAATGGCTCCAACAAGAAACAAAGGTGTAACTCGTAAGTAGGAGGCTTCAGACCAGCACTGGCAATGGCTGCACTTGCGCATAAGAGGAAACATACCATAAAAGATCATTATTCTCATCTGAGGGCAAATTATTGACTTATTGGGGAAGAGGTATTCAGTAGATGGCAGATCCCCAAATCAAAAGGTCTTTAATCCAAGCAGCTGTGAATGATGCTGGGGTTAGCTTATCGTAAGGCCACTATTAACTTTAAACCAGTATGGTTTCTCCGTTTCATAACGTCAAATTTCTTGCTTGGTTAAAAAGCTAAGTGAAACAAATCTTTTCATAAAACTTTCCTTTAGTGTATTGTGGCTGACAAACTTGCAAGTAGGCAGTTTGTGAAAGATGTTGGGGTTTCTGGCGGAGGTATTTTCTGAGATTCCAGGTGTGATCTTGGACCAACAGAAATATGATGAACTTGGAAAGTAACTGGAATCCTTAGTTCTCCATGTATTTCTAATGCTAGAGTTTTGTTGCCATTTGTACAACTGGACAACTTTTTATTTGCCTTAAGAAGGGGATACCATGAAGGGAAAAAAAGTGAAACTCTCACCTGTGTTATAAAACTCTGGAAACTCAGGAAACTCTCACCTGATGTTGTGAAATCCTAGCTTCTTTTTCCAACCCAGTCAGGAGCAGGATTAATTTGCCGCTGATACTCTTGTGGCCATAATCAGCACAGCAGGCATAGGATAAAACTGAAGTGGGCAGCAGACTATTTCCCTCCTCAGAGCTCCATCTTCACATGATGGGACTCAGCTCTATTTCTGGCCTCTCAGCCATTGATCCTGCCTGAAATCCGAACTCATGGCTTCTGCTCATAACCACTCTTAGCAGGGTGTATGCTCAATGGCTTGTTGATTAACAACAGAGGGGAGTAAATGTCTTTCTAAGTTTATGGTAATGATTGCCTTCTACTGGGTAGGACTCACTTCTGACCTAGACCTAAAGTATTTGCCCAATAGTATCTTGCTGTTTTCCAGGCATGATACCTGAGGCTACAGTCTGGTTTAGATTTTTTTATGAAATCCAATCAATATAATATATTTGGAGGTTGGCAGGGGCTACAAAAGTTAATGGAAGGATTTTAAGCTTCAGACAGTCATAACTGCCAGATAAAGCCAAGCTTCTACTTGACTATCCTACGATTGGGAGTTAGTACCTGCTGAGTGTTTCCTTGGAAAGCAGCCCATCTAAAGCAGATCAACCATGTGGACCTGAGGCACAGTAATTGGAGAAGTCCTGGACTCTCTCCCAGGAATGCCTTTAGTGTTATCTTTTGCCATTTTAGTTATTGTTTTTCTGAACTATCATATATATATATATCTCATATATATTTTTATAAATAAATAAATAAATAAATAAATTTTAAAAATTGTATAAAAGTGGACCTTTTCCTTCCACCGAAGATGCAACCTCCTAGAGGGAAAGGAGCATGATTTTTATTTCTAGGGTCGTCTACAATGCCTAGTAGAGTGTCTGAAAGGATGCAGATAACAAGATGCCTGTGAGAGATTCTCTGAGGCAGACTTCTACTTGGTTTCAAAATGCTGTTGTTTTTGTCTATATTTGATCTGATTATTTAATTGGCTCCAGCTCATTGTCCTGCTTTGGTCTCTAAATAGTGTGGTGTGTATGACTGTTTATATGGCCTTATAGACTCAATATCTAAATGACTGAGATAATTTCATTTCAGAGCTTCATTTTACAGATACATAAATTGAGACCCTGGGTAGAGTGAAATCAAAACCCAGGTTTTCTCATTTTCATGTCTGTTTGCTTTTTCCATGTCCTTGAACCCATTGCCTTGCTCTGCCTTCATTTCTTCATGATCTCTGGTTACATGTCCAGCTTTGATCTTGACTCAGTCTTGACCTGGGATGGAATCCCTGACTCTCCCTTGACTTACTCTTGTCCTTTAAACCTGGCCTTTACCTTTGTTCACCTTTCTAGATTTCTAGCTATTTTCTTCCTCTGCTATGCCCTGAGTTTAGTCTGACACTGGGGACCTCCATATATCCATGAGCCGCTATCGTCTGAAAACACACACCCCAAGGCTTTAACACAAGGAGAATCAGGAGGGCTGCTGAGCAAGGTTAGAAATGCCTTGCACCTGCCTGGAGTTGAGCAGGTGGAATGGTGACCAGCAAGGCTGCAAATCACCAGGCTGCACCCAGCCCTAGGGCCTCTGAGGAGAGTTATAACTTAAAAAAGCATTAGAAGCCCTGAGGCCAGCTGTCTGTCCTTAAAGTACTCCAGGGGTGCTTTTAGTATTTTAGAAGAAGGGAGAATTTTCTAGGAGGGAATAAGTTTGCCACTCACAGATGGAAGCAATTCCCTAAACCAAACCCTGGAAAACATTCTGGTGATTTATCAGCTTAATAGCAGCTTCTTTCTCAGCAGAATTCGGAAAGGCTGAATGAGACTTTGACCTCTAATTTAGGGAATACAGTATGTACAATGCTTAGTTTTAGTGAAATGAAAAAACTGGAGCTATGTATTATCATTGTTGCTGTTATTATTATTAGTTATTGAAAAGTATTTAAAGAATAGTTATTTACCATGAGAGTCACGCAAGGCCAACTTTTCATTGAGAAGAGACCCAAGTAATTTCAATAGCCAAAGCCTGGGCTGCTTTCAGCATCCATTTTCCAAAAGGCAAAACAGCAACCTTCCTAAAAAGCATTCATCTCTGTCAGATTAGTTTATCAGATCAGCTGGCAAAGAGCTAATCTGGCCTGCTTCTTGCTACTCCAGGCAGCCTAGAGGCAAAACTGAGACTAGGAGAAGACTAGGTGGACTTGGTTGAAGGTGGAGTTTATTGAAGTTTCATTGTGATGAAGAGGAGGAATTCTTCTCTAAAAGAAAAAAGTGGGGCTCTGGGCTACCGGACTAACTTGACCAGACTGGTCAATTCAATTCAAAGAAATGCTCCAATTGGTCACACAGGTTGTAAATAACCAGGAAATGTAGGCAAAATAGTTTAAAATTTGTGCTTGTTAGGATTATCTGGAACACCTGATCTTGAAGTCTGATTCTATCAAAATAACGAAATGTAACTCATAGAATTATAAATGGGATTCACTGAAATGCATTCATTTGTCCGTCTGCCAGTTATTTCTTGTTTACCATTTAGGTGGGGAGAGGGGAAGAAGCATCAACTTACAATTGTTAAAAGCATACTGGAATTTCAAAAAGCCATGACTCTTAAATTCTCTCCATCTTCTCTTTCAGTAACTCCTTATCATCTTAATTTCATGGGTCAGATGTTAGGATGAGCCTGAATTGCAGGTGCTACTGAGAAGGAAATGACTAAATGAATAATATTTTTTACTGCTTAATATTTATTGAATCCATCTATTTCTAATGACAATATTGTGTTTCATCTCCTACAAGACTGCTTTTGCATGTGGAGATGACTTGTAACATATACTGCCATTATTATCAGGGACTTCTTATAGTTATCACTGTTGATTTAAAATCTTAGCAAACTACAGTACACAGAAATCTGAAATAAAATAAGCATCTGGCGACAATGTACCTTTCTCCTTGATTGAAAAAGTTCCCTATGAAATCTAGTGTTATCCATAGCATATACCTTCATTTGTTGCTAAACAGACACACAAAAATATAATATATCACATTTTAATGGTAGAAATGTGAAATCTTATAGCGTGCACTGTTTTGTGTGTGTGTGTGTGTGTGTGTGTGTGTGTGTATGTATGGGCACATAATATATTAAAACCCAGTACTCCACATATTATTTTAAGTAGATTTTTACTGGTAAATTGGGAAAGAAGAGTAAGAGGGATAGAGTGGGTGTGTGTGGTAGGCATTCAACATAGGTTTGCTGAGTTGAGTCAAATACTCTGGGTGCCTGAGACAGAGTGGCAGGGTGAAGGTCTGAGTTCCAAGGTCTGGGCTCTCCTGAGAAGTTGCAGAGAGGTTGGTTGGTTCCTTCTCAGTTCTCACATTCCTAATCTTTCACACTAGTGTATTTCTGGCCTTCTTCATTCTCTGAGCAAGTCTTTAATGCTGTTCTTTGTCTGCTGACAACTTAAGAAAGCCCCCTGCAAAGGGAGAGTGAATCACTAATACGGACAGAGATAAATTTTCCAAGAGGAAAAGGTGGGGAAAGAGAAGAGGAAAAGTGAATAAATAAGATACCTATTTCCCCCTAATTTAATGCACAGGCACAGAGGAAAATTTAGCTCTACAAGTTTTTTTGTTTTGAATAAGATTTAAATAAAAGCTTTCTAAACCAATAAAGACATATATCAAATTCCTGTTGTCCTCCTTTACAGGAAACTACCTGAATCCTGACAGAAGAGACACATAACTGAAAATGAATTGCTCATTTTGGAGAAATACATTAATTGAATGTATTTGATGCTGTGTAACCTACTCATTTATTTAAAAAATGGCAAAAAGTATTTTAATACTTAAACACACACACGCACGTAGACGCACAGAATTTCGTTGTCATGTGACAGTTAGGTTGGTTTCCTTTTGTGTTGAAATGGTTGGAATCCAGGAAATCTCATCTAGTCCTTTTGTATCTTCTAGAATAAATTAAAGAAACTGGAATTGAGCTTCCTAAATGGACAGTCAAAGTAACCCAGTGTTACTCTTAGGGATAATGTCAGCAATACCTAACACACAAAACATTGCCCTGTCCATTTGTTTCTTGTGATTCTATAGTAAAAGATATTGCTGAACTAGTAGTATTATATTTATACATGCATTTATGTTTTATAAATCTGTTACCTAAAGGTAATGGATCCTAAATCTAGATTTCTATCCCTAACATTTTCCTAAGTCCTGGAAAGGTATTTCCAAATGCCAGATGAACATATTTCTAACTGTGGTAGGTAAAAATTTTAGAATGGTCCCATGACCTTTGCCTGGGTGTACTCCAGTGACTATGTTACATTACATGGCAAAAGGTTGGTAAGCAGTTGGCTTTAAGATGAGGAGTTTATCTAGGTGGGACTAATCAAATCACATGAGCCCTTTAAAAGCAGAGGTTTTCTCTAGCTCGTAGCAGAAGAGAAATCAGAGAGATCTGAAGCATGGGAAAGATTTGACGCTCTGTTTTCGGATTGAAGATGGAGGAAGCCAAGGAGCAGAGACCCCCTAGTGGACGACCTGAATGAATTTGAAAGTGGATTTTTCCCCAGAGCCTCCAAGATAAGAAAAAGCCCAATCCTGGTGAATTCCTTGAATTTTCTCAGCAGAGAATCTAGTTAAGCCTGCCTGAACATCTGACCTACAGAGCTGTTGCCTTCTGTCTGAGGTTGGGGCCTGGCCGTGGGCAAGGGGTGGAGGGGGTTCAGACACCTGGTCCCACCACACCTTGCATGGGGTAAGGCAGTAGCCATCCATGTCCTCCTGGGCTAGGAGCATCACAGTACACACAGATGACTGAGCAGAATCCTCTTGCCCACTTCTGAGTCAGGTCCTGAGAAGCATGGAGGCTGCAATCCTTTGAGGGTCTCCTATCTGCCATTGGTTTGGGCCGTGGGATACAGGAAGAAGATACTGACTTGTATTTATATATTATTTGCTAAACAGGATTCCTTCTATTTAACTTCTATAACAACTGAAATTTAAACCAATGCTATTGTCTAGTATCAATCACCAGGAAAAAAATGTCAGTCAACAGTAATAGACCCATAACATCACTATAATTTGATATATAATTGGCCTATAGTTTGGCCTATAATTCATTTTTGGCACTTTGACATCACGACCATTGAGTTTAGGTGCTCAGCCATTCTGATGATTGCACTGTGTTGTGTTGTGTTCAAGTGGGTTTCAACTCAGTAATAAGTCCTGGATTGACTCTAACCTCAGAGTCTTCCTTGTGATCAGTTATGTGGTCATGGAAGCAAAGGGGTTGGGCGGGAGTGGTGGAGGGAACTTGAATTTGGGTTGAGAAGCAAGGAATCATATGCAGAACCAAGGAGTAGGTAGAACCCGAAAATTCGAAGTTAGTAGTACAAAGAGCTGGAAAAATGACATATCAGGGGTCAGGCATTTGTGTGTAGCTTCCATTTCCGTCATTAGCATGCTGTGTTGGCTTTTTCAGAGCAGGTTTCTCAGAGTCTCAGTTTCTCTAGTTGTAAAATATCTGTTCTAAATAGGTCAATGGTTGTGAGAACTGGAAAAAATCAACCCCTCTTGAGCTCTATCCACATGCCCTCACACTTCAAAAGAAAGCACTCTACACAGATATGGAAGTTGGAGTTTTTTAATTTAATGGGCAAGTAGGCATGGAAGGCCTAATTCTTTGATACTTAGAGAACAGCCATTCTGAGGATGCCTTCTTTGGGAGTGATATAAGTATTTGATTATTATATAATGATTGTACTCTTACACTTCAGAGCAGATTAAGTTTCTTTTTTTAATTGTTCTCAGTTTAAGTGAGGTATAATTGGTATACAACATTATATTAGTTTTAGGTACACAACATTATGATTCAATATTAGTATATATTGTGAAATGATCACCACAACAAATCTAGTTAACATCAGTCACCATACATAGTTACAAATTTTTTTCTTGCGATGAGAACTTTTTTTTTTCAGGAATAGATCCAAGTACATATATAGAAAAAAATTTTTAACATCTTTATTGGAATATAATTGCTTTACAATGGTGTGTTAGTTTCTGCTGTATAACAAAGTGAATCAGCTATATGTATACGTATATCCCCAAATCCCCTCCCTCGTGTGTCTCCCTCCCACCCTCCCTAATCCACCCCTCTAGGTGCTCACAGAGCACCGAGCTGATCTCCTGTGCTATGCGGCTGCTTCCCACTAACTATCTATTTTACATTTGCTAGTGTTTATATGTCCATGTCCCTCTCTCACTTCGTCACAGCTTACACTTCCCCCTCCCCATGTCCTCAAGTCCATTCTCTACGTCTGCGTCTTTATTCCTATCCTGCCCCTAGGTTCTTCAGAACCTTTTTGTTTGTTTGTTTTAGATTCCATATATATGTGTTAGCATACGGTATTTGTTTTTCTCTTTATGACTTACTTCACTCTGTATGACAGACTCTAGGTCCATCCACCTCACTACAAATAACTCAATTTCGTTTCTTTTTATGGCTGAGTAATATTCCATTGTATATATGTGCCACATCTTCTTTATCCATTCATCTGTCCATGGACACTTAGGTTGCTTCCATGTCCTGGCTATTGTAAATAGTGCTGCAATGAACATTGTGGTATAAGACTCCTTTTGAATTATGGTTTTCTCAGGGTATATGCCCAGTAGTGGGATTGCTGGGTCGTATGGTAGTTCTATTTTTAGTTTTTTAAGGAACCTCCATACTGTTCTCAATAGGGGCTGTATCAATTTACATTCCCACCAACAGTACAAGAGGGTTTGTTTTCTCCACACCCTCTCCAGCATTTAATGTTTGTAGACTTTTTGATGATGGCCATTCTAAGCGCTGTGAGGTGATACCTCACTGTATTTTTGATTTGCATTTCTCTAATGATTAGTGATGTTGTTGAGCATCCTTTCATGTGTTTGTTGGCAATCTGTATATCTTCTTTGGAGAAATGTCTGTTTTGGTCTTCTGCCCATTTTTGGATTGGGTTGTTTGTTTTTTGATATTGAGCTGCATGAGCTGCTTGTATATTTTGGAGATTAATCCTTTGTCAGTTGCTTCATTTGCAAATATTTTCTCCCATTCTGAGGGTTGTCTTTTCATCTTGCTTATGGTTTCCTTTACTGTGCAAAGGCTTTTAAGTTTCATTAGGTCCCATTTGTTTATTTTTGTTTTCACTTCCATTTCTCCAGGAGGTGGGTCAAAAAGGATCTTGCCGTGATTTATGTCATAGAGTGTTCTGCCTCTGTTTTCCTCTAAGAGTTTTATAGTGTATGGCCTTTCATTTAGGTCTTTAATCCATTTTGAGTTTATTTTTGCGTATGGTGTTAGGAAGTGTTCTAATTTCATTCTTTTACATGTAGCTGTCCAGTTTTCCCAGCACCACTTATTGAAGAGGATGTCTTTTCTCCACTGTATATTCTTGCCTCCTTTATCAAAGATAAGGTGACCATATGTGCATGGGTTTATCTCTGGGCTTTCTATCCTGTACCATTGATCTATATTTCTGTTTTTGTGCCAGTACCATACTGTCTGGATTACTGTAGCTTTGTAGTATAGTCTGAAGTCAGGGGGCCTGATTCCTACAGCTCCGTTTTTCTTTCTCAAGGTTGCTTTGGATATTTGGGGTCTTTTGTGTTTCCAAACAAGTTGTGAAATTTTTTGTTCTAGTTCTGTGAAAAACGCCATTGGTAGTTTGATAGGGACTGCATTTAATCTGTAGATTGCTTTGGGTAGTAGAGTCATTTTCATCATCAAATACTTACAATGTTGATTCTTCCAATCCAAGAACATGGTATATCTTTCCATCTGTTTGTGTCATCTTTAATTTCTTTCACCAGTGTCTTATAGTTTTCTGCATACAGGTCTTTTGTCTCCTTAGGTAGGTTTATTCCTAGGTATTTTATTCTTTTTGTTGCAATGGTAAATAGGAGTGTTTCCTTAATTTCTCTTTCAGATTTTTCATCATTAGTCTATAGAAATGCAAGAGATTTCTGTGCATTAATTTTGTATCCTGCTACTTTACTAAATTCATTGCTTAACTCTAGTAGTTTTCTGATAGCATCCTTAGGATTCTCTATATATAGTATCATGTCATCTGCAAACAGAGACAGTTTTACTTCTTCTTTTCCGATTTGGATTCCTTTTATTTCTTTTTCTTATCTGATTGCTGT
Organism: Eschrichtius robustus; assembly: GCF_028021215.1. Classification (NCBI taxonomy): domain Eukaryota; kingdom Metazoa; phylum Chordata; class Mammalia; order Artiodactyla; family Eschrichtiidae; genus Eschrichtius; species Eschrichtius robustus. Next base: position 27,633,822 of record NC_090838.1, read on the forward strand.
GGCTAAAACTTCCAAAACTATGTTGAATAATAGTGGTGAGAGTGGGCAGCCTTGTCTTGTTCCTGTTCTTAGTGGAAATCGTTTCAGTTTTTCACCATTGAGAACGATGTTGGCTGTGGGTTTGTCATATATGGCCTTTTTTATGTTGAGGTATGCTCCCTCTGTGCCTACTTTCTGGAGGGTTTTTATCATAAATGGGTGTTGAATGTTGTCGAAAGCTTTTTCTGCATCTATTGAAATGGTCATATGGTTTTCTCCTTCACTTTGTTAATATGGTTTATCACATTGGTTGATGTATGTATACTGAGGAATCCTTGCATTCCTGGGACAAACCCTGCTTTATCATGCTGTATGATCCTTTTAATGTGCTGTTGGATTCTGTTTGCTAGTAGTTTGTTGAGGATTTTTGCATCTATGTTCATCAGTGATATTGGCCTGTAGTTTTCTTTTTTTGTGACATGTTTGTCTGGTTTTGGTATCAGGGTAATGGTGGTCTTGTAGAATGAGTTTGGGAGTGTTCCTCCCTCTGCTATATTTTGGAAGAGTTTGAGAAGGATAGGGGTTTGTTTTTCTCTAAATGTTTGATAGAATTCGCCTGTGAAGCCATCTGGTCCTGGGCTTTTGTTTGTTGGAAGATTTTTAATCACAGTTTCAATTTCAGTGCTTGTGATTGGTCTGTTTATATTTTCTCTTTCTTCCTGGTTCAGTCTTGGAAGGTTGTGCTTTTCTAAGAATTCGTCCATTTCTTCCAGGTTGTCCATTTTATTGGCATATGGTTGCTTGTAGCAATCTCTCATGATCCTTTGTATTTCTGCGGTGTCTGTTGTAACTTCTCCTTTTTCATTTCTAATTCTGTTGATTTGAGTCTTCTCCCTTTTTTTCTTGATGAGTCTGGCTAACGGTTTATCAATTTTGTTTATCTCCTCAAAGAACCAGCCTTTAGGTTTATTGATGTTTGGTATCGTTTCCTTCATTTGTTTTTTTGGTTCTTTTTCTGATCTGATCTTTATGATTTCTTTCCTTCTGCTAACTTTGGGTTTTTTTTGTTGTTGTTGTTCTTCTTTCTCTAATTGCTTTAGGTATAAGGTTAGGTTGTTTATTTGAGATTTGTCTTGTTTCTTGAGGTAGGATTGTATTGCTATAAACTTCCCTCTTAGAACTGCTTTTGCTGCAACCCATAGGTTTTGGGTCGTCGTGTTTTCATTGTCATTTTTCTCTAAAAATGACAATAAAAAAAATCAAATTTTTTTGATCTCCTCTGATTTATTCAGTGATCTCTTGGTTATTTAGTAATAATATTGGTTAGCCTCCATGTGTTTGTATATTTTACAGATTTTTTCCTGTAATTGATATCTAGTCTCAGCATTGTGGTTGGAAAAGATACTTGATATGATTTCAATTTTCTTAAATTTACCAAGGCTTGATTTGTGACCCAAGATATGATCTATCCTGGAGAATGTTCCTTGCACACTTGAGAACGATGTGTATTCTGTTGTTTTTGGATGGAATGCCCTATAAATATCAATTAAGTCCATCTTGTTTAATGTTTCATTTAAAGCTTGTGTTTCCTTATTTATTTTCATTTTGGATGATCTGACCATTGGTGAAAGTGGGGTGTTAAAGTCCGCTGCTATTATTGTGTTACTGTTGATTTCCCCTTTTATGGCTGTTAGCATTTGCCTTATGTATTGATGTGCTCCTGTGTTGGGTGCATAAATATTTACAATTGTTATATCTTCTTCTTGGATTGATCCCTTGATCATTATGTAGTGTCCTTCTTTGTCTCTTGTAATAGTCTTTATTTTAAAATCTATTTTGTCTGATATGAGAAGCTTTCTTTTGATTTCCATTTGCATGGGAATATCTTTTTCCATCCGCTCACTTTCAATCTGTATGTGTCCCTGGGTCTGAAGTGGCTCTCCTGTAGATAGCATATATATTGGTCTTGTTTCTGTATTCAGCCAGTCTATGTCTTTTGGTTGGAGCCTTTAATCCATTTACATTTAAGGTAGTTATCGATATGTATATTCCTGTTACCATTTTCTTAATTGTTTTGGGTTTGTGTTTGTAGGTCTTTTCCTTCTCTTGTGTTTCCTGCCTAGAGAAGTTCCTTTAGCATTTGTTGTAAAGGTGATTTGGTGGTGCTGAATTGTCTTAGCTTTTGATTGTCTGTAAAGGTTGTAATTTCTCCATCGAATCTGAATGAGATCCTTGCTGGGTAGAGTAATCTTGGTTATAGGTTTTCCCCTTTCATCACTTTAAATATGTCCTGCCACACCCTTCTGGGTTGCAGAGTTTCTGCTGAAAGATTAGCTATTAACATTATGGGGATTCCCTTGTATTTGTGGCTTTTCCCTTGCTGCTTTTAATATTTTTTCTTTGTATTTAATTTTTGATAGTTTGATTAATATGTGTCTTGGCGTGTTTCTCCTTGGATTTATCCTGTATGGGACTCTCTGTGCTTCCTGGACTTGATTTACTATTTCCTTTCCCATTATAGGGAAGTTTTCAACTATACTCTCTTCAAATACTTTCTCAGTCCCTTTCTTTTTGTCTTCTTCTTCTGGGACCCCTATAATTCGAATGTTGGTGGTTTAATATTGTCCCAGAAATCTCTGAGAGTATCCCCAGTTCTTTTCATTCTTTTTTCTTTATTCTGCTCTGCCGTAGTTATTTCCACTATATTATTTTCCAGGTCACTTTTCCTTTCCTCTGCCTCAGTTATTCTGCTATTGATTCCTTCTAGAGGATTTTTAATTTCATCTATTATGTTGTTCATCATTGTTTGTTTGCTCTTTAGTTCTTCTAGGTCCTTCTTAAATGTTTCTTGTATTTCCTCCATTCTATTTCCAAGATTTTGGATCATCTTTAGTATCATTACTCTGAATTCTTTTTCAGGTACACTGCCTATTTCCTCGTCATTTGTTTGGTCTGGTGCGTTTTTACCTTGCTCCTTCATCTGCTGTGTATTTCTCTGTCTTCTCACTTTGCTTAACTTACTGTGTTTGGAGTCTCCTTTTCACAGGCTGCAGGTTCATAGTTCCCGTTGTTTTTGGTGTCTGCCCCCAGTGGGTAAGTTTGGTTCAGTGAGTTGTGTAGGCTTCCTGGTGGTGGGGACTGGTGCCTGTGTTCTGATAGATGAGGCTGGATCTTGTCTTTCTGTTGGGCAGGACTGCATCTGGTGGTGTGTTTTGGGGTGTCTGTGACCTTATTATGATTTTAGGCAGCCTCTCTGCTAATGGGTGGGGTTGTGTTCCTGTCTGCTTGTTGTTTCGTATGGGGTATCCAGCACTGGAGCTTGCTGACCATTGAGTGGAGCTGGGTCTTAACATTGAGATGGAGATCTCTGGGAGAGGTCTCACTGATTGATATTACATGGGGCTGGGAGGTCTCTGGTTTACCAATGTCCTGAACTCGGCTCTCCCACTTCCGAGGCTCAGGCCTGACACCCGGTCAGAGAAACAAGACCCTTTTGGGAAGTATGAGGTCTGCTGCCAGCGTTCAGTAGGTGTTCTGTAGGAGTTGTTCCATATGTAGATGTATTTTTTTTTTTTTTTATAAGGACTTAAAATCCTTCATGGGTTAGGTTTTTTTTTTTAAAGAGCTCCTGACTTATTTATTCATTTATTTATTTTATTTCTTTGGCTGCGTTGGGTCTTCGTTTCTATGCAAGGGCTTTCTCTAGTTGTGGCAAGCAGGGGCCACTCTTCATTGCGGTGCGTGGGCCTTTCACTGTCGTGGCCCCTCTTGTTGCGGAGCACAGGCTCCAGACACGCAGGCTCAGTAGTTGTGGCTCACGGGCCTAGTTGCTCTGCGGCATGTGGGATCCTCCCAGACCAGGGCTCGAACCCGTGTCCCCTGCATTGGCAGGCAGATTCTCAACCACTGCGCCACCAGGGAAGCCCTGTAGATGTATTTTTGACATATTTGTGGGGAGGAAGGTGATCTCCACATCTTACTCCTCTGCCATCTTGAAGGTCCTCTGTGAGATTAAGTATTTTGAACTAGAAAAGTGGAACATTTGTATGTTTGCGCTTACTAGGATTACAAACTGCGGTAAACAGGTACCTGGAACATTGGATTTTCTTAAAAAACAATCTTTGAACAGAGATGGTTTTGGCTAGATGATCTGACTCTGTCCACCTGCCTTTAGATGATCATAGTTTGATAATTTTCTGTACACCTGGACTGTTGTTTATTAATATTGTACAATCTGGGATTATAATGTAGTATTCTTGATAATATCATTGCCTGATATAAATGTTTCCTATCTTACTTATGATAAACTGGCAAGTTTCTGCATCTGTCCAATTAGTGAGTTTAGAAGTAGAATTTTTTTGGATAACACCATGAGGTTATCTGGGTTATAAAATTTCAGAGGTGGGCCATTTTAACAGGGCGGTAACCCCTTGAACCATCATATAATTGCCATTACAAGGAATATATCTACATCTATGAGGGGAGGACATAGGTCCCTAAATTTATATAAAAGCTTTCTTTTCCTTTCTCTTCTCATTTAATATTACATTTTCACCTTGATTCCTTCAGACTTGAATTTTGAACTCTTGCCCACAAAGAGGGTATGATGTCTTCAAAAAAATCACTGTACTAGGCTGTTTCAGATTGTGCCCTGCCTTAGAATTTGTTTGGTGGGAGGTTGTTTCTTTAAACTCTTTGTTGTCCTATTTGAAATTAATATACTGCAACACTTGTTAATATGGCTGGACCTTCCATGGTTTTAATTTGAATCACTGAGGTATTTAAAAGATAATAGAGAGTAGCTTTCATCCCTTTGGTGGTGTGCTAAGATTAAATACTTACTTTCTCAAGCCTTAGCAGCCAGTCTAAGTGAGGACACTGCAGAGGAGATGATGAATAGACCAGAGAAGCTGCAAACATCTATGACACCCCTGAAGGTGAAATTCAGCAAGCTCCTGCTGCTACAGTTTCTAAAAGTAAATACAGGATTTGGCATTGCTGAGACATCTCTACTCAAAGAACTCAAAAGATTTGAGGGGAAGGGGAAGGCAGGGAGTTGGAAGGGATGCCAAGGCAGCTGGAGAGAGACCCTGAAATAAGTAATGGTACACTATTTAGTTACTGAACGTGAGGTGCTTCTTTGCACCGCGTTTTTAAAAGAGTAATAGATTTTTATTGCTACTAAGCCTGAAATAAACAAGTGATTTGATTATTTTGTCTAGATTAACTGGTAATGAATCAATTAGCAACCATTAAATTCAGCCAATCACCTAGTTACTAACTGGTTTATAAATCCACCACTCCAGTAAAAGGGGTATGTCTACACATGGCCTTGGAAACTCAATGTCCCAGAAAAAGGGGTTTTCAAACACATATTTGTCTTTTAGCTGCACATGCTTATGAATCATATGTCTGGTATCTTTTATATCTTGTTCACTATTTGAAAAGTGGATTGCATAACTAAGGCTCATTTTAACACAGAGAACCATTCCTGGGAAGAGAGAGTTATACGTGTCTAGCTATAAGGAAGTACCATGTTCCTATAGTTCTTGAGCTTGCAACAGTGTAAGCAGGTTTAAAGCTAGTATTTACCCTCTTCCCTTTCAAAAAAACAATGTACCAAGTCTCATTCTTTACTTCTGTACATTTGAAGAATGATCCGTCCAACAGCTTATGTCCTCTACCAAATGCTGTGCCGCACAGTATCTAGAGACCACTACCAGAGATGTAAGCACAAGTTGGGAACTGGTTTGAAAATTCCCTTACAGCTCAAAAATGAGACATGAGGCCTAGAGCATGCGCTTAATAGCTTACATGTCCTTTCTACAACCTCTAAGGCTATGGTTATGGAGTAGCCTGCACAGAAGAGTCTATCTTCTTCCCTTGCTAAGTTTAGCAAATGCTGAAACATTTAGTAGAAAAAACAAAAGCATAGGTGCTTTTGGTTTTATCAGGAAACATATTTTGACAGTGAAATATTAAAAGCTTCTAATTAAATTCAAATCAACTTCCAAGAATGCTTACAGTATTAGGATAGGTTAGACTGTGCTTCAGGAACAAATAAATCCTGGTATCTCAGTGGCTTAACATATAAACATTTATTACTCGCTCAAGCAAAATCTTCTGCAGGCTCAGCAGTTCCTTCACACACCTTCCTTCCAAGTGGTGACTCAGGACTCCCGACCGTGCCCATCTTGTTGCAACTCTGCCATTCAACATGGGGCTTCCTGGTTGCTGCAGCCATGGAAGAGAATTTAGAGGGTAGTTCATGGACTTTTCACTGCTTCAGCTCTAAAATGACAGGTGTCATGTCCCAGCATAGTTTACTGGCCAGAACAGGTCACTTGGCCCCACCTAACTGCAAGGTCCCTGCGAAACAAGATCTGTCTTAGGTCTTAGATACAGAGCAAAACCAGATGTTAGTGAGCACTGTTAGTGTCAACCCCACCTACAGTGTGCCGCCCACTTTGCTAGGTGGTGAGGATAACAAAGATGAGTGCAATGGAGTTTTCCAATTTCAGAAACTCATAATCCATTGGTTTAAAAATATGCTTATGAAATTTTAGTGTAGTATCCATATTAACAAAATAAGACATTAAATTGACTATATGGAATGGTTTCAGTTATTTAAAAATAGAATCATTCAAAGACATGAATATCACAGTATAAATAAATAGTGGCCTTTAAAATCTAAAGCTCAACATGAAATTAGACATTTATTAAGATTTTCACTTCATTATATATTGGCTACCTGTAAAACTTTGGCTTCATGCAGTTTAGTGGAATTGGGAAAGTGAAATGAAACCAAACACAAATGAAAATCCTTCTTTGTTAGTATTGAACTGCTTCTGATTCTAAGGAGGAGGCAACTCAGTATGTACAAGAATGTGCAGGATTTGAGAGACCAAGCTGAAACTTATTCCTAGTAAGTGGCTAGGCAGATAGAGATCCCCAAGAAGAAATGAGGGATCCTTAGAAGTAGAGGACTGCCACCAACTGACAGAGGCCAATTTCATCTCATTTTGCCAGTTGGATAAGTTATAAAAAGGGAGGACCTTTGTCAACTCTTTCCCCCTTTTGAATGATGTGTTAATCAGAATTACAAGTCCCTCAGGGACTGTTTTCTTTCTTACCCTTTTTAGAGTTGTTTTTTCCTGAAGGTAAGAGTAAAACTTGATCATCAAAGAAAATTTAGAAAGTACAGGAAAGGCTTAAAAAAAGGAAATAATTATTCTTAATGCCCTTGTTCAAGGATAGCCTCCATTAACATTTTAGACTTTATATATTTATTTTATTTTATATCATTGAAACTGTACCTTATAGGCAATTTGATGTCTTGCTTTGTTAATAGAGATACTGCCTCCTACTTACAGTTCATAAACATATTTTTAAAATGTGGGATATCACTGTGTATTCAGCATTGAGAACCACTGCTCTGGCACAACCATTTCCCCCTTTTTTGATCTATTTTCTGTTTTCCCAGGCCCAACATTTTATCCATAGCCATGTCTAATTCCATTCTCACCTGTCAGAGAATATTAAAAACCTACACAACCACAGCTGACATTTTATTAACATTACTCAGGGGACCAGCTTAGAAAACCTATACATTCTTCCACATTAAGAAATTGATTGGCTGTATTGTACCTCAGCCAGTGTAGACTCAATTCTGGCTGCACATTAGAATTACTTGGGGAGCTTTTAAAAAATCAGAAACAAAACAAACACCTCTGCTCATCACCAACCCCTGGAGATTCTGGTTCAACTATTATGGGATGGGGCCGCCCCAGTCAGTGGTATTGTTTTTATTTTATTTATTTATTTATTTTATTTTTGACTGCGTTGGGTCTTCGTTGGTGCATGCGGGCTTTCTCTAGTTGCGGCGAGCGGGGGCTACTCTTCGTTGCGGTGTGTGGGCTTCTCACTGTGGTGGCTTCTCTCATTGTGGAGCACGGGCTCTAGGCACGCGGGCTTCAGTAGTTGTGGCTCGTAGGCTCTAGAGCACAGGCTCAGTAGTTGTGGCACATGGGCTTAGTTGCTCCGTGGCATGTGGGATCTTCCTGGACCAGGGCTCGAGCCCGTGTCCCCTGCATTGGCAGGCGGATTCCCATTGGCAGGTGGAAACCCCAGTGGTGCTGTTTTTAAAGCTCTCTGGTAATATGTAGCCAGTTTTGAGAACCACAGAACCTTCATAGGGCGAGAAGATCAGCAGCCATGAGAACACATAACCCTAAGGCACAAAAGATCAATAGCTAGATCTTCCCCAGTCCTGAGGATTCTTTGAACAATGAGAAGTATTTCTTTGCACATAGCAGAGTGGGAAATTGGACATAAGTATCAATAACGAGAGTGATAATGAATAGTTTGCCTGGCTGTGCCAAAGGATGTGCATGTGGGAGTGATGGGAAATGAGATTTGTGAGGAAGAGAAGTAGACACGTGGGGTCAGGCAGTATAGTCTCAACTACAAGGCCAAGGGCTCTTAGAAATGCGATTTACTAGACAGTTGGGAGCTCTCGTAAGTCCCTGAGCAGTATAATTCTCAGACAACTAGTGCTTCTTAAATTGTTTTCTGCTTCTAAATCACCTTATCTAATCACACATTGTATGTCTATATGAGTGTGCCATTCCACTGTTGCTTATGTGTATGTAGTATATTTGGTGTATTGAACCACCATACCTGTTGGGGTATAACCATTAAGCAACTATATATTTATTCCTCTGTCCCTTTAAAAATATTTGTTGGAGCTAGTTCTTTCCTTGCTTCTGGATGAAAATCTAAGTGGTCCGTGACTACTCTAGCAAGTTCTACATGATGGGCACTATCAAAAGCTGCCTCTGTCCTCTGGATCTGGCATGTGTTTAATCCTTCCTTTCATGGGATACTCAAATATTCTTTGGTGGAAACCTTCTCCTACTACTGCCAAGTTACTGCAGATCCCTTGATAATAGCAAATATTTCTTTATTCTGGCTGATGACTTAGTCCTTCCACAGGCAGGCACTAGAAATCAGGTACTGCCTACAATTTCTCTCTGCTCAAGTCTGTTACCCACTCAGACAGGACTTAATAACATTCAGGCTCTCTCTCTCCTGCATGGCACACATCTGGTCCATGGGAAATGCTTATGCGTGTTTTGTGCCAACAGACTCTGGGAGTTCGGGCTGAACCCACTCATCCACCATTCCTTTGACTTGTCAGTAGTGGCTAGTCCGCTTGCCTTTGGACTGTTACATTTGTAGGAAAGTCAGACATCAGGGCCCAAACCTTGTAACTGTGGGGAATAAGTGCTCCCAAGTGTTCTGTTGAAGCCCCTCTCATCAGTGTGAGGTGAGAGGGCCAACATTTCCTTACTCTGACTTGGGATGGAGGGTGGGATTCACTCCGCATTGATGCTTCTTTCCAAAAATGCCTCCTCAGAACTGCTGAAGAAAAATGTATTAATCACAATTAACTAAATAAGTCACTGATGCTACTTTGCCTGAATGGTTCTACTTAAAGTTACCCAGGTGAGAAGTGGCTAGATTGGAAACCACACTTGCCTTTATGATGATCAGTTTGGGACTCATATTTAAAACTACTGATTGTTTTCTCAGTCCTTGGCATATTAATGCATCTTCATACTTATGGCTCATTACTCCTTTTGGCAGTCTTATGGACCTCTTATTTCACTTCTGTTTCAACTGCTCTGGTAATGACTGCCTGCCTGTCCCCCCAGAGGACCCCAAAGCAAATTTCAGGCATGCCCCATAGCCTATATTTAAAATCATGTTGCTCAAAACATACTCTCCAAATTTCATAAAAATCTGTCAAGCTGATTTTGCTTGATGTAGTAACAGAGATATGTTAAAACATGTACAAACGTATTTTTATTTTTATAGCTACACATACATGCAGTTAAAAATAAATAAATATTAGGTAGTAAGTTCAACTGGCTACGGAAAAGAGTATTTTGATTATGTTGTTGGAATAGATGGGAATTTGAATGGTATTGTTTCTCAACCCTGCTGGAGGCTGGGGGATAGTAAATTTTCTCAAATACCATTTAAGTCTCTGTGCTCCTTGCTGTTTGTCTTGCCAGGATATCATAGGTCTTGATGGATTTGTGATGTGCAGTCATGCTTGGCTGATTGTTCCACCTCTTTGATCGTCCCACTAGGCTGTCCTTTGGAAATCTGCTGTTAGCCTGGGCCTGCTGTGTTGCCATGTGCCCTGCAGCTTTCATCTGATAAACAGTTCTTTCTGTTTGTTTGCTCTGCTAGGTGCTTACTATACAAATTTGAGTTAGAATAAAAGGTTTAGTTTTGACCTTCCCAAATTGCTAAATATAATTGCATCTTTTTATACATCTTTACTATACTAAAGGCACTGCTGAACAGACATAATCCTTTCAGAAGGGAAATGAGTTATTTGGCTTCTTTGGAAGTTGTAGATTCATTTTCATTTTTGCTCTAGTAGCCATTGTTTATTTGAAAATTTTCCTGCAGTTTATTAAAGTGAGCTCTCTCTGCATTTTGCTGGAGAACTTAGCTCTTCCTGACACAAATGACTGGGGGTTTTATTTTTATTTGTTTATTTTGCTATTACTTTTAAATATTTAGTGAATCACCAGCAGATTTTAAAGCTCACTAAGAGGTTTCAGAGTTTCTTCTGCTTAAGCAGTGGGTTATAAACGAGATGTAATTTTTAAAATTGAGATTCCATTACAGGTAGAGTTGAGGGTTGTATTAAATTTAGTAGGAGAAAAAACAGAGGGGGGTTAACTTCAACATTTACCTTTTGCAAACATCTTTATTATTCTCCCATCATTTGGCCTCTCTCTGGGAGAACCTCCTGCTCTTGGTGGCAAGTACTCATTCTGTATGAAGAGGTTATCTTCAGGGAATGGGGGCATCCCCTCTCCTTATTAAAGTCCTGGGATCTGAACATTTTTCACCAAAAAATGGCTTAAAGTTTGTGTACTTGATGCAGAGAGGTGTTACTTAACTCTCATTGTACTTCTCAAATTTCTAAAATTAAGTGTTCATAAAGGAAAAGAGGTGTAAACCCTAGGGTTGTAGGTTTAGTATATCACAAGCAAGATATTTCTTTAATATTTTTATCTTCAAAAGTCCTATAACACTGACATTCAAATATGTATATATGTATACATATATATAATATTTATCTATGTCTAATGTAAACAATTTATATGTAAAATTAAAGAATTTTCCCCTAGGCAACCTTTGAGTAAAATTAATAGTTATTCCTGTTCTGGGTAGAAATTCAGTGTGGTCTGATTCCTTTAATCCTCCCATTTTACTCTTTCCTAGGCGATTAGAATTGTTATGGCTTTTCTTTCAGAGGATATGATGTGTGATGATATGTTGTGTCGTCTTTCTTCCACTCTAGTAAGTTTCAAGCTGTACTTGATGGAGCTCCTATTATGGCTTTATATTTTCCCCATGTTAGCTCTCTTTAGAGGAGGGCTAACTTTGCTGCATATACAACTGCTGTTTCTGACAAAGATGGAATTCAATGCCCTCATGGTCACCATTTATTTATTTTTTAATACAACCTCCCTCCTCTTTTGTTCTTCCCTCTCTCCCAGCACACTTTGAGGCTGGCTCAAATGCTTTCCATTTGCTACAAATCCCTTTCAACAAATTTTATCTTCTTTACCACTTACTTCCTCTAGAAATACATTGTTCATTTCTTAAAGATGTACATAAATCTTTTAGGTATGGTATTTAAAGCACAATAAACGTAAGCCTAGGTGCTTTCAGAGTGAATTAACCACTAAAGCTTATATATAGAGCTATGCATGTGCAAGTGTATGCAAATAGTGAATAGAAGTCAGAATATTATTGTCACCAACCATACTGATAATTGAAGATTCCACAGATGGTGTGTCAATTCTCTTCTCCCTTTGCCAAGCACTCTTCTTGGTCCTTCCCCAATCCCCCCTTTTGTGTGTTCATCATTCTAGCTTCTAGGATCTCTTGGAAGAAGCAAAGATGTTGTCAATAGAACATCCAGTACATGCCAAAAGGAACATCTTTTCTTCCTGCTGTTTTGCTTCCTTCCTTTTCCTTTATTCTTCCTATTTCTAGACTATGCATACCCTGTTAACAATCAACAGTAATCCATTAATACTCATGAGGTAGATATGCAGGAGAAAATTTAATTGGCATCATTCTACACTTGCAAACTGAGAATAGGGATAGGTTTAAATCACTCTAGATGAGGAACCAGAATCTAAACTTATTGCCATTGACTCAGGGCTATTCCTTTCTCTCTCCCTTGCAATAGCACATCAAAGTACATCACAGCACAGATTTCCAGACATAAATAGAATACTTAAATTAGAGCTGTGACCTGTCTTTAATAATAAACCAATAATGAAATACTGACCAGAAAATCACCTAATTACTGAACATATATGGAATTTCCACTATACTGCTTGGATTTGAAGGGACAAATTACTTTAGATTTGAATCCTATCCATTTAGCTGGAATTATGTCCAAGCTGTAGATTATCCCAAAGCAATGGATACATAAGTAACTGTATATCTCAGAATACTGGTTAATTTTTGTAACTTCCAATTAAAAGGTTTCTAGTCTTAGATTTCATAGGATTTGGTTGGAATTGATATAATAATTGAAGCTTCTCTTTGTTATTCTATAGTTTCCTTGCATTCATACATTCAACCAACACATACTTACGGCCTAATATATGTCATATACTGTTCTAGGTGCTGTAAAAATTACTTACTGAGTGAATGTGTTTGCAATTTTGCAATTCAGCCATATTTGGAAAATGGATCTAGAAGAAGTGAAGGTACAGTAAGGTTAGGGTGAAGTCATAGATACAATATCTCTCCATTGCACATTACAATCATTCCCTTTCATTGTTGTTTAAATGAATCATAGAATTTTTGGGATGCATGGAACCTACTCTAATCCCCTACCATGTAGAGTAGAGAAAACTGAGTATGGGCAGATTAAGTGATATGCTCAGGATCACAGAGCAAATTATTGGCAGCTGGATCCAACCCAAGATTGCTGAGTGTTAGGATTGTTAGGAACATGTGCATTTTAGCAAGACCAGGGAAAACCCTTAGGCTTCATGAAGTCATTGATGACCCTGAATCCAAAGGTATGCCTTCTGCCTTTTTAGGAAAAGAAAAAAAACCTCACATTGTTGTCAGGGTCCTAGCTTTCAAATTTGGTTAGTAGATTCATTGGTGCTGATTGGCCTGTTTATATTTATTAAATATAAACAAATAAATAATTACTTTTTTCATGCAGAAGTTAAGGAGATGGTATTTTGGAAGATTTTTCCATCTAAGACAAAATTGACTTCTTCTTGTGTGGCCTTTCGGTTCCTCTTGTCACTACTGAACAGAGGTAGCATGAACATCACAGAGACTGAAAGCTGTATGGAACATTAGGTACCATAATTTAACCTTTTCATTTTACAGTTGAGATAACAAAGCCTAAATAAAGAAAGTGACTTGCCAGTGATGTACAAATAGCTAGAGGCAGAGCAAGACATCTTGATTCTTAATTCTAAATTCTTCTGCCTCCTTATTTCATGTTCTGACATTATTTGACAGAATATCAGAATCTTGTTTCATAGGCAATAAAGTGTTTATCCTTCGTTTGAAAACAAACTTTCTGCTAGCACTAGAAGATGATTCTGTGTCTGTTTGTATCCATTCCTGGGTTTCTGGGGTCTTTTCTTCCAGCATTCTGAGGCATAATAGTCTATGGTTTCACAGAGAGTGACCAAATTTCAATAAAAGTTGCTCTGGATGGGCCTTGGCTTTATTCCTTTAAGTTCTTAGAAAGGTGGTGATTGGGCTGGGAATTTTCTATAACAGAAAAATAAGCTATTTAAAGAGACGTTCCTATGCTACTGACAGTTTCCTTTTCTTTCCAGATTTGGTTCATTCTCTTAGGCATCTTATTTTAGAATTATATGAGAGATGTATGTGTGTATATCTGGAAAGTTTTACAGATATTTAAACAGAAGAAGCATGAAAATTCTCTCTTGATAACAAACCCCACAAATAATCACCCCTTAAAAATAAGTTATGGCTGAGTAATAGCCATGGCTTTCATTGTCTACAATGGACATCCATTAGGAATCTGGGGCGCAAGGTTGATGGATCATTGCTAGCAAGTAGGAGGACTCTGTTAGTAGTCATTCTGAAGGGCTCAAAAGTTTATTTGAAAGTTCAGTTCATGGAGAAAGAAGGTCTTTGTGAAGCCCTTTCTATAGTTGATGAAAGTTCAGCCACTGCTGGTATGCTGGGGATAACATGATAGATTTGCTTCTGGTATCTACACCCTCACTCATTTGCTCTCACACCTTTACTTCTCAAGCCAAAATGGCCCATGTCCTTGTTTTGGATAAGCCAATATAAAAATTCATGGAAAAAAAGCTGCATGCCTATTTGTCTATATTAGGTAACAAATCCCTGCTTCCAATCAAGGAAAAGAAGTTCAACCTCACTGAATTTTCTTATTGTTCAGACTGCTTTTATATATTCACAAATTGATAAATATTTATATAATTTTACGTCATGACCTGCTCTGTCATATTACATGTACTGTGTACTGACCTTCATCCTTCTTAGTAACACTCTCTTATTTGTGTTGTATAGAGATCTAACTCCTACCCTTTGCCCCATTGGTCTCACCCAGAGAGAATTTGTCTAGCCCCTGCACCCCAATCTTGATGACATCTTGGTTCTCAGCATGAGGAAAATCTGAGAGTCACCAATGATCCACTTAGAAAATCTTCTTTTTTTCTGCATGTTTGCTGATAAAAACAGAATTGCTCAGAGGAGCAGGAAGATTTCTGTGGTTCTATTACTACCACTGCCTTGGAGTTGTGTAGATTTCTAGTTTCCATACTTCACTGGATCCTTATAAGACTCTATGAGTTAACTGAGACAAATTTTCAATCATATTTTCAGGTGAAGAAATTGAGTCTCAAAAAATAAAGTGACAGCAAAAGTTACTGAGACACTCGGTGATGAAAATAAGACTGGAGAACAGATCTAATTTTTGGTACAGAACTTTTTCCTAAAGCATCCCAGGTCTCTATATTTTCTCACATAAAGATTCAAAGTTTGTTACCGTATAAGCAGCCACAGAATCCTGAGCCTATGAGCAAAGTCAGTGTATAATGTAAACCCCATGTATCTGACCTGTGACTGTTTCTGCTAGTACAGCTGATAATGATTGTCACTGTTAAGGTAAATGATTGAGTAAAGCCCAGGAAATCTCTAGGCCATGTTGGTATTTTTTATTTATAGCTTGAGGCTGTGGTGGGAAAGCAAGAGAAGGTAATGAATGTTTATTGAGTGTCTCACTAGGTACAAATTCTGTGCAGGTGCTTTACCTATGAGCATAGCAATCCTGTGAGGGAGTTACACATTTTCTGCATTTTCAAAATGAAGGATGTGAGGTTCTGAGGAAGAATCAAGATCTTGCAGCTAGAAAGTAGCACATGCGGGTGAATGCATTGTGGTGAACCAGAGTCTTCTTCCGTAAGTAAAACCCAACTTCTTCATCAGAGCAAAGATATTTTAAAAAGAGCCGGATGTTCTTCTGCACTGTAGCAATTGAAATCGTCAGTTAACGAAGCATGGTATGGCCTGGGGAGACAGACCAGGATTGAAATTTTAATTTAATAAATTGTACTGTATTATTATTACCATCAAACTCAATACATTTCAGTGTTTTTGGTCTTCTTTATCCTTTAACTAAGGAAAAAATACATTTCATTTTACTTAAACTGGTATTCTCTTTCAGTCACAGAATCTTTAACCATGTATTTATGTGGTATTACACTCATACATTTACATATTTTAGTACCCAAGGGAGTTCTGGGAATTTCAAGTTTAATATAAGATGAATTTTGGAATAGAGACTATCTAATACTTATGTCTCCAGACATTCTCTGGAGACTTCCAAGTGGGGGGAAAAAAAAAAAAAAAAAAAAAACTATTTCAAAGCTTCCAAACACATCTAAGAAGTGAAATCCTGTTGATAAACCCTGTGGCTAAATTCCATGAACTAAAACTTTTGCAAACGAATCTTATTGAAGTTTTATTGAAAAAAAAAAAAAAGCAATTCCATCAAAACAACAATAACAACTGAATCAATTCCAGGTCAATGCTAAGGACTATGCTTAAGAGAGATGGTTCTGATCATTTAATTTTTTAAATGGAAATATGAGCCTAATGAAATTTCCTCACATCCAGCTTCTGCTCTTGGCAGTGAAATATCTCCACAGATACACTTGTCAACATAATAACTGGCAGCATTTTTCTTTCATCCAAAGAGGTAACATTTGCAATTACTGATGAGATCTGGAAAGATCTACTAGATGAGTGGCTAGCCAAACAAGGTCCTAGGGGTAAAGGCTTTTCTAGATGTACTGATGGAGCACTGTCACAAAATGTTGGTTTATTTAGTCCTCTAATTAACATTTACCTATGAGCATGGCAATCCTGTGTGAGAGTTAGACATTAGATATTAAGTTCCTGGGTGCAGCAGTTTAAAGGTGGGAATTAATCCAAAGTAGTTTTGCCGTTATAAAGCTGTGTCTGGTTGAGAAGCTGATAATCATTTTCCTGATTTTTTCTTGCCATCTAAGGCTGTGCTTAAGAGAGCATCCTGTTTGGGGTTGGATTAAGGGATAGTTGGAGCATAGTGTCATCACACTGACATTTCATAATTCTTTCTGGTAACCAATTGAATTCACAGAGTCCAAATTTTAAATGAATGCTTCAAGTATCTTGATGAGAATAATGACAGTCACTTTGCTTCAAAATATTCCTTAAAACTGTCACTGTTTGCAGATGACATGATACTATACATAGAAACCCTTAAAGATGCTACTGAAAAACTACTATCAGTGAATTTGGTAAAGTTGCAGGATACAAAATTAATATACAGACATCTGTTTCATTTCTATACATTAACAATAAAGTATCAGAAAGAGAAATTAAGGAAATAATCTCATTTACCACTACATCAAAAGGAATAAAATACCTAGGAGTAAACCTACTTAGGGAGGCAAAAGACCTGTATTTGAAAACTATAAGATGCTGATGAAAGAAATTGAAGACCACACAAACAGATGGAAAGATATGCCATGTTCTTGGATTAGAAGAATCAATTTTGTTAAAATGACCATACTACCCAAAGCAATCTACAGATTCAGTGCAATACCTATCAAATTACCAAGGACATTTTTCACAGAACAGGAACAAAAAAATTTTAAACTTGTAGGGAAACACAAAAGACCCAAATAGCCACAGCAATCTTGAGGAAGAAGAACAGAGGTGGAGGAATCATGTTCCCTGACTTCAGACTATACTACAAAGCTATAGTAATCAAAATAGTATGGTACTGCCACAAAAACAGACATATAGATCAATGGTGGAAAGCCTAGAAATAAACCCACACATTATGGTCAATTAATCTATGACAAAGGAGGTAAAAATATATAATGAAGAAAAGACAGTCTCTTCAATAAGTGGTGCCAGGAAAACTGGACAGCTACATGTAGAAGAATAAAATTAGAATATTCTCTAGCACCATACAAAACTAAACTCAAAATGGATTAAAGACATAAATGTAAGACCGGATACTATAAAACTCCTAGAGGAAAACATAGGCAAGACATTCTCTGACATAAACTGCAGCGATAATTTTTTTGGATCTGTCTCCTAGAGTAATGGAAACAAAAGCAAAAATAAACAAATGGGACCTAATTAAACTTAAAAACTTTTCACAGCAAAGGAAACCATAAACAAAATGAAAAGACAACTATGGAATGTGAGAAAATATTTGCAGATGATGCTACCAACAAGGGATTAATCTCCAAATACAAACAGCTCATACAGCTCAATATCAAAACAAAACAACAAACCACCCAATCAAAAAATAGGCAGAAGATCTAAATAGAGATTTCTCCAAAGAAGACATACAGATGACCAAAAAGGACATGAAAATATGCTTAACATCTTTGTTTAACCCAGTTTTCTCAAGAAGCTACAAAATGTGTATTATGTCCATTTGGAAGGGAAAACTGAAGCCTAGATATTTTTAACTTACCCCGTATCACCTAGTTAACAATGGCAAAGCTAGTATTGGATCCCAGTTTCTCTGACCCCAAAGGTCTTCATCCTTCTGCCAGACCATGCTACGTCCTAGTGCTGATGTCCCTCAAAGTATGCTGACCTGCCAGGTTTTTTTTAATTGTCAGAATATCCTAGGGGATGATTACACTAGCAGATTAAACCTCCTTTCTATCCAAACAGCAATACTCTGATAGCAAAGTGATTTTTAAAAAAGCCATAATTGCAGAGGAACAAAGAGAATATAATAGGAATTTGGAATACAAGAAACATTTGGAATACAAGAAAGCAGACAGGCAAGTGGTAACTGCACTAATCAACCAGAAAGATCTGGGTCTAAGAGATCATGAGAGGAGCTGGAAGTCAGCTGATAGCTGATAGTAAGCCCAGCCTCTGCCTGAAGGACCATCTTGAGAGTTTATACCATTCACCAAAGGAATGAAGTGCTGGAATTTTTAGAGCAGCTCAGGCTCTCAACAAGTATGCAAGAAGTTAAGCTGTAAATTTCGGATTTTAAATGCTCTAGAATTTCCCATTTCTGTTTTCAGCTATGGAATAAAGGAAGAAACAGAGAACTAAAAGTTCCTGTGGTATAGATGCCAACAACCAGGACGATCTTGGGTGTGTCATTACCTCTCTGGGTCTCAATATTCTGAAATATAAAAGGAAAAGGCTACACTAAGTCACCTCTGTGATCCCATTAGTACAAACATTCTGTGATCCTGAAGATGTAATCTCTGTTTCATAGGTCTGCATTTATGTCAAGGGAAATGTCATTGTAAGTTTTTTATCATCATAGCAAAACCATGAAAGTAGCAGATGAGCAGTACATTTGTATATCACAGTGTAACCAGTCATCCCTCAATTATACAAATCTTATTGAAGAAATGACAGTCAAAAGGCTCTCCATATTCAAGTATAAAAAATCTATAAAATTATATTCAACTGGCTAGCAGCCTATGTCTGAGTTTTTAATAGAGTTATATTTCTTTTCTGTGTTCAAAGAGGGCGTTTCCACTTGAATATAAGAGATGGGGTACCTCATTTGGCTGCCCTTTCTAAACTGTGGGCTAAATTTATTAATGCAGCTCATGACTTCTCCCCTTTATTTATTTCATTAAGCGTGGTTTTTATTTTCTCATAAGCCAATATATATTTTGTTATTACAGAAATAAATATCAAGTAGGTAGGAATGAGATTACAGATTTATCCCACATAAAGACAATGTGACAGCTGAAAACCTGCATTTAAAAAGAGCTATATCAATGTGAATTATTCACTTTCCCCAGATTACTTATAAATATATTTTTATTCCTCAAGGATTATATTAAAAAACATTTAACACAATATTCATTCATTCAAGTAAACAAATTCAAGTTATTCACAATTTTTAGGATTTCATTTCTTGTTTAATTAGGTCATCTTGTGTGGTTTAAGCAACTTGATTTTTTTAAAATAAAAGAATTAGTAAAATTTCTGCTTGATGGTAGTAATTACATTGGATTTGGAGACAATGCAAAATGAGGGGACAAATACAACTAAAAGAAACCTAGAAAGGTTATAATAGAGGAAAAAAAAGAACTAATATGTTTCCATCTAAAACTTCAACTGAACTGAACAGATAAGAAAAAAATACTGAAGGGACTAAGAAAAATGAATACAAAATCCAAATAATGGTCTGATTTTGGAACTTAAGTATTCCATGTGTCTTTCATTTACATAATCTCATTCTCTCTCTCTCCATATATATATATATATATATATATATATATCTATATCTGTATCTCTCTCCATCTATATATATATATATATGTATCTCTATATATCTACACACACACACACACACACACACACACAGAGTTGGGAACACTAGATTAATTCATATTTTGTTTCCCATATTGGAGAAACAGATTTGGAAATTAGACCTTTAAAGATTTTGCTATACTACAGATTGAAATAGATTGTTCATTTGATGATACTGAATTCCCAGTATGACAACCTTTATCATGACCTACATTTCTATGTAAATGAATTAAAAATATTGAATAGTCTTTGTGTTAGGGACCAGGAGGACTCTAAAGATGAAAAGAAAAAAACTGACACTTATTTGGCACATACTGTGAGCTAAACACTGTGTTAGTCAATTTGTGTGCAACACTGTTAATATTATCTGTATTTCACTGAATCAGAAATTGAGGCCTGAAGAGAACCTCTAGCAAGTACAGCACCTGGGCCTCATACCCAACCATCAGATTTAATACATCATCCCCTGTACTACACTGGCTCCCTAAAATACAGTCCTAGTCTGTAAGTTGCTTATCAGGCATTGTTTTCTCAAAATAGTAGACAAAGGAATATAATACTTGTGGAGCATGGTAACTGACAGAAGGGATATAGAAATGTTGTTGGAGGAGATCAGAGTAGGGAATGAGTATATTTACTTAGTGGAGCAACAGGAAACTCTTCATGTGAAAGACAGTATTAGAGATGGCTTCCTAAGCAATAAGAAAATTTTGACAGTTGGAGATGGGGGTGGGAACATTCCAGAAGAAAAGAAGTCAGCTAAAAAGTTACTTATGCAGAAAGTACAGAGGTAATCCGGGAAAAGGAAATTAGCCAGTTTTATGGGAGTCTTTAAGTTAAAAGCCAAGGAGTCCTTAAATGTCAAAAGAGACTGAAAGTGCAGACCTTAATTAGGAGGTAACCATAATAGACTAAATATCAATACATGTGGGTCTTGGCAACCACTGGATATGGTGGTGTTAGAGAGGGAGATGACGACAATGATTCAAAGATTAGGATCGAAATGCTATCATCATCATATTATTGTTATTATTATTGCTAATAGGAAAAAGAAACCAGAACTAGTAAAAATCTTCCTGCATGAATATATTTGTGTTGCTTTTCTTTTTGAGTCCTGTTCTCCTCTAGGACACATATCCCAAGCATAAAATTAACAAACATAACAATTTCTAGCCCTCTATGCCATATGTGGACATATGGACCAGATATGATCCCTGGACCAGAACCTAGGTTCCCAGGCTGTGGCCCACAGTACTGGGATATATAGGTTACCAGCAGTGCATCATCCCATCTCCAAGTCAATCAAGAGATCAATTTTCCCCATGAGGGCTACCCTTTCTTTCTTTTTTTTTTTTTTGGCTGCGCCTCAAAGCTTGCAGGGATCTTAGTTCCCCCACCAGGGATTGAACCCAGGCCCTTGGCAGTGAAAGTGCGGAGTCCTAACCGCTGGACTGCCAGGGAGTTCCCAGGACTACCCTTTCTTAATTGTGGTAATTTATGTGTCTATTCAATTAGCTCAATATTGTTTTTTCTTTCAATATGTACATTCTTTTTCAAAAAACTGCCAAGTTGTTAAGACTTAAATACTTAAGTTATTTGGACCCAACTACTTAATAAACAGAACTGTTAGGTTTTTTGTTTGTTTGTTTGTTTTTTGCCTCTGGGCGATGTGAGAAAAATTACTGAGATATTAAAGGTGCTGTAAACTTAAATTTTGGGGACTACAAATATAGAACTCTGTATATAGTACTGGGCAGAGTGTGAGTACCATTAAATAGGACAAGATTTCTTTGAATCCCACTCCCAAGAATTTTTTCTCCACCCCACATCAGCTACCCACTTCCACAATCATATTTTAGATCTTGTCATCAGGAATAACTGTACCATTCCAGTGCCCCATTTTCAACCATTTTCCCAGTGGGACTTCTATTAATCAGTATCTTTTATATACGTTATTCTTTACTATTCTCTTGTGCTCACTTCCCTGCTCACCCAGCTTAGAATCCATGCAACTTTTCCCAACTACAGCCTCAACTCTTTTCCTTTCACTTTTCCTGTCATACTTACTTGACAATACCTCTACCCTCATTAAACCTAACTCTCCAGATACTTCACCTCTGCACCTGTGCATCAAAGTGTGGCTGGAGAAAAAGACACAATCATGCTGCCTAATCCATGTTAAATTCTCAAACACATCATTGACGCCTCATGGTAAGCCTAATAAATTCACCTTATTTTCTGAGATGACTCACACCTTCCTCTCCTCCAAACTCTAATACTCTTTCTCCAATCCTTTATTCCTTCCTTCACTGAAAAAATAGAATCTCTCAAAATAGACCTCATTTTCCCTCCCCAAATCTCTTACTATACCTGCATCCACATCTCTGTAGTCTTTTCCCTCTTGTTTCCTGATTGAACTAGCCCCATTCTAACCTACAGCTTCTGTATTTGTATATTAGATATCAGTCTCTCTTGCCTATTCAAGGGCTTCTCTTTTGCATCTCAATATTTTCTTTCTCTTGTTGATCACTCCCATAAATATAAAATCATGCTATGAAGTATTTCATTTTCAAATATAGTAAAGGACCCATCTTTAATCAAACAATCACCCCGTTTGTCTGCTCCTTTTTACAGCAAAACAAAAACTTGTCTCTACTCATTGTCTCTTCCTCATCTGTCATTCTCTCTTTGATCCACTCCAATTCTCCAATTAGGCTTTTGTTTTCACCATCTCTCAAAATAACTCTTATAAAGGATACTGCCATTTTGCCAGGCTCATGGTATGTTTTCAGTTTTTATCTTACTGTATTTCTCAGTAGCATTTGGCATTGATGATCATTCCTTTTATTTAGAAACACTTCCTCACTGGTTTTTGGGGTCCTGCTCTTCTAGCTTTTCTAACATCTCTTTCATCATTGTCTGTCTCATCCACTACCAAAGAATCTCTGTATGGAGGGTTTTATCTTGTTTACCTGTATCCTCAGTACCTATAACAGAACCTGGCACATAATACTAGGGGCCCCAAAATAGAGATAAGTGTTTTAGATGGAAAATTTAGGGAAGACAGTGAAGGCAGTGCCTTTAAACTGGACTGGATTGGGCAGGATTTCATCAAATATTTTATTTTGAAGTGTTGGGGGAAGTAAGTTAGAGGAAAAAGCATTAGCAAAGATGCAAATTTAGAAGTCATTGGCCTGGACTTCCCTTGTGGTCCAGTGGTTAAAACTCCGTGCTTCCACTGCAGGGGGTGCAGGTTCGATCCCTGGTCAGGGAAATAAGATCCCACATGCCCTGCAGTGAGACCTTAAAAAAAAAAAAAAAAATCATTGGCCCAACTTTGGGAATAATGACTTGCTTTCCAGTCACACTGCAGTATGGGGGTTAGGATTTCAACTTTTAAATTTGGGGGGACACAAACAAGCAGTTCACAGTAGACAACTATACTGCATCCAGAGGCAAGTGTACATTCAGGCTTAGGAACAGTTGCCTTGCACATGGGTGACATTGGATACAAGATATGTGGATAGATTCTTTATTTATTTTTTATTATTTATTATTTTATTTTTGGCTACGTTGGGTCTTTGTTGCTGTGCGTGGGCTTTTCTCTAGTTGCGGAGAGCGGGGGCTACTCTTCCTTGCAGTGCGCTGGCTTCTCATTGCCGATGCTTCCCTTGTTGTGGAGCACGGGCTCTAGGCACGCGGGCTTCAGTAGTTGTGGCACTCGGGCTCAGTAGTTGTGGCTCACGGGCTCTAGAGCACAGGCTCAGTAGTTGTGGCGCAAGGGCTTAGTTGCTCCGCGGCATGGGGGACCTTCCCAGCCCAGGGCTCGAACCCGTGTCCCCTGCATTGGCAGGCAGATTCTTAACCACTGCGCCACCAGGGAAGCCCCAAGATATGTAGATAGATTCTTATTAGAACAGAGTGCATTGATGCAATGATGCTTTTGCAGGCCATATTTGAAAAATGAAATTATTATTCATGGCAATCACTAATGCCAGGCCTTTTCAGTAGAGGGCACTGGAGGGGTATCTAGGAACATGTCTTCCAGTTTCAGTGCTATTTATCTTGGTCGATCAATGACTTCCTACATGGTTTCCCCAGGAATCCAGTGGGCAGTTCCCAAGTAAGCCCCAGTGGACAGCTCTCTAGCAAGTCCTGTGGGTGCCCCAGTGGGTGTCTTCCATGCAAATCTAATTGGCACCCCAGTGAGTGGTTATTTTCTTGCTTGCCAGCCTCAGCCTGCAGGAACTCAGCAAACTTGGCCATCTGTTGGGCCATAGCCACACCTTCCAGTGAAATCTGAACCTCAGCCCTGGTGGAGCTCATTTCTGGGTTTGTTTCTTCCTTGGGCACTATCCTTCAGCCCTATGGGTAGTGGCTGCATCTCATGTTTATTTTCTTGTATTCTTTAGTGTTCTTTTACCTTTTACTAGTAAAATGTTTATTCTCTTTGTACTAGTTAGCAATTCTTTAAAGTTTCCCTGATTAAATTACTGGTGTGGTTTCTGTATCCGGTTGGGTTCTTACTGATAAATTATTATTCCATGTATAATGGATATCACCCAGATGTAGCAATTGGTAAATTCAGAGTGTGCCTTTTAAATGCTAATATATTTTCCTTTCCAATTACCAGCAATTGGTCATCATATGGCAGAATCTACATCCAAACTTAGTAAAAAAAACCTCAATTTACTCAAGTATATGTTGAAATAAAAGCAAAGCACCATAAAATGTCTGTTGTCAAATGAATTTGAGAAGCATATGAAGATGTTTTCTTTTCTCTTTTGCAACAGACATATATTTGAATGACAAATCATAGAATAACATGAACTTGAGATTTAATTGTGATCTGTTGAAACTGCATTATCCAAGTCATGATATGGAAAAACAAAAACAACAAATAAAATATGTTTTGTCAAACCTCTGTGTCTAGAGTAGTGGAGAGAAATAAAAATACTGAGCCAGTGTTATTTGAAAATACGGAACCAGTTCTTGGGGAAATTATTATTGCCTTTTCCAGAGATAATTCTATGGTCTAGACCAAGGAGTGACCAATTAAGGCTGCAGGTTGACCTCCTGCTTTTGCAAATAAAATTGTATGAGAATACAGCCATGGCCATTCATTTACATTTTGTCTGTGGTGGCTTTTGCTTGACAATGCACAATAGAGTAGTTGTGACAGAGACCAAATGACTCCACAAAACCCCAAATATTTATTATCTGTCTCTTTAGGAAAGTTTGCTGACCCTGCAGGACATGGGATCTGTTTTCGCCATTGAGGCTTGAAAGCAGCTAAATAAATGATTGTGACTAAGTTCCAGTAAAACTCTATTTATAAAAACAGGCTACAGCCCAGATTTGGCATATGGACTTTCATTTGCTGACCCTTACTGTAGAGCATAGTAGGTATGCAATAAATATTAGCTGAATAAATTTAAAAAATTGATTTAAAAAATTCTAATATTGCCAACATATTCTGTTCTCTTTTTCAGAGTGTGTGTGTATCTAGATGATACTCATGTGACAACTGACCACCAGGCCTGATGGATGACTTACGTAACCGCTGGAGAGTTACCTACATGCGATCAGAAAGTACTGTGCCCGTGTGGAAAACATTGCAGTCCTGGGGCTAAAGATAAACTTCATGCTTGATAAAAAACGACCAAAAGGTAAGGCTTCTCTCTGGTGTGCTGCAGTCTTCAGTCTTCTGTTTTTCATCCCCACTGGCAACTCAAAGCTGTCCTTAATCCATCATATACCTCTTGAGCATGTGCTCTGGGTTCACTGTCATGATGAAAAACTACTCCATGAACTCAGCAGAGGAGCTCCACATTGAATCTCAGCTGTTTACATAGCTTCTGAAGAAAATGTCACCCAAATGTGGGAAACAATCCAAGATGCATTTCTAGTATTTGTTTTAAACTAGAAATATTGACAGTGGTACATGTTTTTTTCGAAGCTGTTTGTTAGTTCTACAAATCCAGGGAGGCAACTTTCACTAGCCAGTTTGAGATTACCTAATTTGATGATGCTACCTCCGTTATCTCATTCAAACCTGCCCTGGCACCTCTATCCTACTGTAAGTAGCATAATCCAGGCCCTCATACCTCTTCTCTGAATTGCTGCCTCCAGCTCTTCATGTCTCTAATTTGTTTCACCTTTCTCAGCCAGATTAATCTTCCTGAAGCACAAATCCCATCACATCACCATTTTTCTCAGAAACCCCAAATGATTCCCATATGCCTGGAGAATAAAATCTAGTTTTAGTCAGTCAACAGCCTTCGGTTCCATTTATCTCTACCACTCCCTTCCCCTTCTGCTTACTCTAGACTACTTCCTTTCATGGAGGGTTGCCAGATAATAATATACAGGAGACCCAGGTAATTTGAATTTCAGATGAAAATGAGTAACTTATTAGTATGAATATATCCCAAATACTGCATGGGAAATATTCATACTATAAAAATGATTCATTATGTATGTGAAATTTAAATTTAACTGGGTATTTTTATTTGCTAAATCTGGCAACCCTACTTCCATGCTTGCTACATTTACCAGATTCAAATATATTTTGTTTTCTATATGTACCTCATGCTTTTCAGTTTTTCTGATTCTTGTCAGAATTACCTCCTAAATACCTAGATGCCATAAATAAAATATGGAGCACATAACTGTTCCCTCTCCTAAGTCAACATGATGTAGAAGAAAGGATAAAGATGAGACATACTTGGATTAGCATTATGGCTTCAAGTTGGCCATCTGTGTGACATTAGGGCAAACTGCTTAGCTTTTATAGTCTTCATTTTCTCCATCTACACAATGAGGATCATAATACCAACTTGAAGTGATTATTTTAAGGTTAAGTGTGTAATTTTATAAAATCTTTCTAAAAATATGTGGTTCATAGGAGGGGTTCAATAAATGACAGTACCTTATCAACTTTCTTCTTTTATCAGTGCTTCTTAAACTTCAGTAACCTCAAAGTTCCCCCAATATATGGATTCCAATGTAAGAAACACTTTATTAAATAGTTAGGTGGTCATTTCACACCTTACACATAAATACTAATCAAACTTAAGCAATGAAAGTCTGAGCAAGCATGGTTATTAGAGGTTTATCTAGATAATCTAGAATAAGATATATTTTTCAACTCAACAAAATACAAAGACAATATTTAAACACTATCATAAAGAACTTTAGGAGTCACAGGAATACACCAATAGATCCTTATTAGAGAGACACGGCAGTCAGTCTTATTTGTATATATGCTTTACTCTCTACTAGACAGATTGTCTTTAGTCAGGCCAAATATCTGGGTTTTGTTTCTTTTCTATAGAGAAGTCTTCTGTAGAGCAGAAACTTATATTCATTAACTGAAAGGCTGATTGACTGAATATATAAATATTGACCTCAAATTCAGAAGTATAGGCTTTAATGATGACTTATGTGTATGTTTAGCAATACCATTTACATCCAAGGCCCGTTTTTTTTTTTTTGGCTGCGCTGCATGGCTTGTGGCTTGTGTGATCTTAGTTCCCTGACCAGGGATTGAACCCATGCCTTCAGCAGTGAAAGCGCAGAATCCTAACCACTGGACCGCCAGGGAATTCCCCAAGACCCTTCTTGATGGTGTATCTGTACCACCTCTTCGGGCTAGAGAATGGGTTATGTGACTTTGGCCATGGTTTATTGGACATCTGACCTGGCTGGTGTATGCTGAGTCAACCAGATTTTGTCTCACAGGATGTGGGAATTGTTGTCAATCTCTGGTGGGTATTTAAAGTAAAGTGCTGTCTGCCTCCCATGGGGCATCTTATTCTACTGGGAGAAGCAGATAAAATTATTCTGCAGAGGGTGATATTAATGAGGCAGCTACTGAACTGGGGCTTAGAGAAATTGCAAAGTAACCTGTGACCCGGCTTTCCACTACCTGATTTAGTCCCTTATGGAAGTAAAGTGCTTGTAACTCCTATTTTTGTTAAGAAAGTTTGAGGCTATTTTTTGTTATTCACAGTCAAATAACCTCTAATGAAAGCACTCGGGTCAAAATGGGAAATTGAGTACATCTTCCAGGACAGCTGCATAGAGTGGTGAGGATCACCTGTGGGCAGTGTGAATTTTAGAGCTGGCTGTGTGCATGTGCTCTTTCAAGGCAGAGGAAGCTTAAAGGAAAGCAAGAGGGAATGGTAGACAGGTGAGAGAAAAGACCACCGTTTGGCTAAGTGAATATCAAAAAAATTGGGGAAATTGTCTAATGCAATTCTTTACTAAGTCATAGTAAATGGTCTGCACCCTCTCCTTCATTTTCCCATGAGATGTTCAGAAAACATAGTATTCACTAAACTTTGGATGAGTGTGCCTTTTTTATAATCAATGTGCAAGATGAATATGTTGGGTGGCAAGATTGATACCTGTTTTGACTAAATGTAGTAGTGGGGCCCAGACTTGGATTTCAAATATGCTGGGCTATTGTTTCAGTTTTCATTTGAAGGAAAGGTTTCATAGATAAAAATTTTCATAAAACAGGCATAATAAAAAGAGCCTGGACAAAGAATTGAAAGGTATGGGATAACGTTCAAGATGCCTCACCTCTTCGTTATGTCTCATGTCATATTACTGATAGAGTAATCCTGGAAAATATTAGAAGATTTTATGAGTTCAAATATTATCAAGAGAATGAAAACAGTTTATAAACCACAAAGAGCTACGAAGGTTAGAGGCAGTATTAGGTTTACAGTTTAGATTATGAGCTCCTTTTCTTTGCTTCTGTTTCCTAATATCCAGTGCAAGAATCATAATAACTTAGGAGGTGCTCATAAATTGATTGTTGAAGAAATGAACCTAGGCTTCAGAATCACATATGTATTTTATATACATACAAATAAATCAATCTCAAAGCATTCATTGACAAAGAGAATGCAAACTGTCCTTGTCTACTAGGGAACAAACGATAGGAAATAGCAACAGAATTGATTTAGGTTAAAGTCACATCCCAATAGTGAGGATGGTAGCAGAGGAAGTCGAATATCCCTTCCCTAGAGAGTCTAAAGAGATTGGATTTTGTTCTCCTTGGAGCAATTTAAATCTAATCTTGATGAACTTGAAGATCTCTCAGTATCTTTTCTATCCCTTTAATCTTAGGATTAAAATGAATCTGAAATCTTTACATCTGGGACAGCAATTGATGTCTTCTGTATAGGCTTAGATAACTCTGATTCAGTGGGAAGTGTCCAAAAAAGGCACTGCAGCATATATGTCACTTGGTTGGTGTCTCATTTGGCACATTTATCATAAGCATTTCTGATATATAATTCTGAAAGGCTTAAAACAATCTGTGGGTGTTTTTACCTTCAGTGAATCACCCTGAGGGCATATAGCATGTTCCTTTAGGTCTTTGATGTGAGGAATAGAGAGTGTATGTAACTTAGTGCTCTTGTGACTAATTTCATGTAGGTTGCTTTTATTTATGGAACAACATGAATGAATCACTCCATGTAGTTCAGTGGCTTTACATAAATATGTAAACAATGCATCCCAGTTTCTGATAGTTTTTAGAATGATGGTAACATGTAGACCAGAAGATATAGCATCTATACAAGTTTACTTCATAGTTTTTCTGGATGATTTTTGTTCTTAGAACAGCCTTCAGGTTGGGGCAAGGCCCTGAACTTTAGAGGGCCCCGTGTATCACACAAACACAGACAGAGTACATTTATCTAAGAGTATGT
Organism: Eschrichtius robustus; assembly: GCF_028021215.1. Classification (NCBI taxonomy): domain Eukaryota; kingdom Metazoa; phylum Chordata; class Mammalia; order Artiodactyla; family Eschrichtiidae; genus Eschrichtius; species Eschrichtius robustus. The sequence continues at coordinate 27,663,473 of NC_090838.1, forward strand.
GGCTTTTTCTGTCACTTGGGATCTAGGACTCATACTGGCATAATTCAGTCTGAAACCATGAGCATCCATTCTCATGACCAGCACCATTCTCACCTCAGGAAATCACTTCTCCACATCTTGCCCTATATTTTCAATATAAAAGGTAGTCATATCGAAATGTTACAAAGATTAGTGAGACATGATACTTCTGGTGTCACAAATGGACTGTGCTTTAGAAATCAGAGAGAATTTGAGTGGCAAACTTACACAGATGAAAGAAAACACAAATAATTTGCGTCAGTCTGGGTTTGATCAGGAAAACAGAACCACTCTAGGTATTATGAGAAAAAATATCAATTAAAGGAATTAAGGTTGCCATGATTGTGGAAAGAGCTGAGAGAGTGGATGTTGGAAGTCTGTAGCTTGAAGGTGAGGGAAATAGTCACTAAGGACCTCAGCTGGAGGCTCTAAAACTTGTGATTCTTAAAGGATTGCCAGGGAATTGCTGCAATCTCAATATCTCTGGGAAAGTTCCTACCAACTAGTGGGCTATGATGAAAATATGGACGCATCTGGAATGCTTGGGAAGTCAATGAATATCCTCCATCTACCCATGAATCTCGTTACTGCAAACTCCAAAGAATAATGATTTCTTCTCCATTCTGCCTGCACAATATCACACGAGTTTCTCTCATTGGTAGTCTCTAACCCAGAACCATACAAAGTTCAGGCTCCTAAAAAATGTAGTTCCCGGCTACTCCTCTGCATTGCATAGGAGGGGAATAGGGGCAGTGTTGAGTTGAGGACCGGCAATTCCACACAATCACCCCTTTATCAACTCAACATCCAAGTGTAACACTTCTCCTTCAATATTTAATTTCTGAATAAAGACAAATATAATGTCTTGCTTCCAACTAATACGATGCACTTAACCTTAATTCAAGTACAGACACATTCATTTTCCCCAAAGGGAAGGCAGAAAGGCTCATATGCCACTTTATTTCTGATAGTCCATGACTTGAATATTAAAATATAGAGTTGACCACTCTGAGCATATTTTATATTCATAATGGAGAATATAGGGGAAGCTTAGTTTATGCAAATATATACATATCAAAGAATAAAGAAAATATGGACAGTTACTAGCCCTTTTTTTCTGCTTCTTGTCACATGGCCATAATTGGTATTTGTAACTTCCCACTTCCACTATCTATAATCCCTTTGCCCTCAGCAAGTGTATCATAGTTTTTTGCCCAGTGGGGACTCAGAATTGGTATCCATGTTGCTGATAAATTGCTCCTTCAACAGTGGATATAACTATATCAGCAATGGGGAATGAAAAGTCATGTTTTTGAGCCAACACATAATTTCCAGCCATGGTTGATATTCACAGAATGGAACGTTTTGCCCATCTAATTGTTAAGTGTCTCCTCTGCTATGTTTACTCTTGTATTGTTACATGACACACAAATATCCCCCACATTTTATGCCCATTCTGAAAGATTCATCCACGTACCTCTTCTCCTACGCAGTTTTTCCAGTTTTTGAATCTTGTCCTTTTCAAATCCCTGGTCATTCAGCTAAATTGTTAGTGACTACCTATAGATAAGTGTAGATTTACAGTTTTGTTTTCCAAGTAATCTTATCTTTGAGGCTACCTAACTTAAAATTCTAACTGCTCAAAATTCTACCTGCAAGGAGGATATCCGTTAAATAGCTTCCCATCAGTACTACTACTGCCATCAGTTTCCAAATAGTTTTAGATTATATTCTGGAACCATTTGTAAACCATGCCCAACTAGTTTCCCTTTTCAGTGAAGTGGTCATAGTGGAGTTTTCATGAGGCCATGGTATGAGGTGAGGGAGAAGAGGCAATGCAACATGAGTAGGCACCATGAGAATCTAAATCACTAGCTTGTGGCAGCTTATGTTCACCTTTCTTCTGGAGCCCAGTCTTGCACATACCACTTCCACTTGATGATGGACCGCTGTCACCCACATCAGTCTTTACGGCCTGGTGGTTCGTGTAGGATTCAGCTTATGATGAGCAGTTCACTTTACATAGTATCTCTGTGGCCACAGTCAATTATTCAGGGCCCAGTGTACAGGAAAATGGTTTTCTGCAGAAAAGAACACGATTTATTCTAGAATCCTAGTGTCTGCTTGATAATTCATCACTAGGGTCCTGTCAAGGCCCCGGTTACCACCCCTGTCACAGATACTTCATGTTCCACTGAAGCTGCTGCATCACATGGCACAAGTGGCAGAGAGGCTTACACAGCAGTGTGGAACAACAGTAGAGCCTGCTCTTTGGGCTCCACTAAGAACTAGAAATCTTACAAGTTACTTGGTAAATGTGTCCAAGCAACCTTCATGACCAAATCTGACATACTTTGCCTTTAAAACTCAGATGCCCAATAGGCCTTGGTGGTAGTGGATGCCAGATGTACCAACTTGTCCTTCACCTCAGAGCTGATATATTGACATGCACTGGAACTCTAGAAACCTTACTGAAGTTACAGAACCCTAAATTATTGAGGGGTTTATGTCTTATGCTTTGCACACATGTGTCGTAACAAGGTGTCTGGGGTAGGGATTAGAAAAATTTTTCCGTAAAGGGCCAAATAATAAATATTTTAGGCTTTGCAGATCATACAGCACTCTCTGTCACATGTTCTTCTTTTTTGTTTGTTTGTTTTGATTTTTTACAATTATAAAGATGGAAAAAAAGTTCTTAGCTCATGGGCTGTGCAAAAATAGGCTCCTGGTAGTTTGATTGCTGCTTTTAGGCAATACTTCCCAAACTATCTGTGGTATGGTTTTTTTTTTTTTCTTTTAAAATTTCCAATCCATTTCAGACTGCCATTTTTGTAAAAAACAGTAAAAATGAATAATTGAAAATAAAATTATAAAGACAGAAAATAAAATTTAATTTTTTAATATTAGGTTCAATAGGCATAAAATTGTGCGGTCAAATTGCTATAAAACTTCTAAATTCTTAGTCTAAATTTCTGTACTTAACTCATTGAAAATTAGCAACATACAATTTTCAAATCTCCGTTGGTATGCAGACTACACTTTGAATAATACTGATGTAGAGTATTTGTTACTTTCTGCTCACTAGGTCAGTCAGCATTCAATGAGTTGAACTGTTGTCATGATCTGTGGAATGGCCAAATAACCAGTTCTTTATAGCCTAGATTAAAACAGTAGGCTGGAAAGTTAATATACTACTAAAAGAAGGGAAAGCAATACACTATTCTTTTGTTAAAGGAATAGAGAGAGAAAAAAAATCAGAACGGTAGCTGCACATCAGGAAATAGAGATTGTGTTGATTTGCTGGAACAAATTTGTGTTGATTTGATGCCTTTGTATTAATTTATGATAAACTACTGTAATTCTCCAAGAAGCATCTGGCTTCTGCATAGTCCAAATAGGTGAGTTGAATGGGTATGTGATAGGTATAACCTCCCCCAACATCTTTCAAGTCCTTGACAGTGACATTCATCTCTGTAGTCCCTCTGGGAATGCAGTATTTCTTTTGGTTTTACCACTCCTTGTCATGGACTACTAGTGTCTTATTATCCAGTGCCAATGGGGTCTTTTTAAGATAGAGTTATGTTACAGCTGGATTGGGACAGATCTCTACTTATCTCTGGGAAACCTGGAACTCTGGTGTTGACACTTAGGCAAGATTGAGATGAGGTAGGCTAATTAGTGGTCTTTAATGTGCTGTTAAAAGTTCAAAATTCTCTTGGTGGAGGCCAGGGTCAGCTTTTTTACATTTTTTAGGGATATTCATATTGATGACTTACCCCTGGTTTAGCCAGTTCCATAGCCAGGCTTTGGCTATGTGATGAATAGGGTGTAGAAGAGCCCTCTGGAAACTCTTGCCTGATCTCTCCTGAAACTAGAATCTTCATACATATCCAGATCATTGTGGTTGTTTGAAGTCCAGAAATGAGGCTCCTCCTGTGCTGTTGAGACAGGAACCTGGGAAGCTGTGCCTGGAAGTCTCTCAGCCCCTGATGCTTCCTGTGCTTGCTTTCTTCCTTCTACCACATGCTTTGTCTTTTCATATACTTTAGGTGAGTGTACACTGAGAAATGTAAATTCTCCAACCTTATGTAACCATTGTAATGTCATTGCTATCTTTAATTAATCAAAAAACCAATTCCAGGTCTTATTCTTCTTTTTTTAAAAAAAACTCTTGGGTTTATTTATTTATTTATTTATGGCTGTGTTGGGTCTTCGTTTCTGTGCGAGGGCTTTCTCTAGTTGCGGCAAGTGGGGGCCACTCTTCATCACGGTGCGCGGGCCTCTCATTATCGCGGCCTCTCTTGTTGCGGAGCACAGGCTCCAGACACGCAGGCTCAGTAGTTGTGGCTCACGGGCCTAGTTGCTCCGTGGCATGTGGGATCTTCCCAGACCAGGGCTCGAACCCGTGTCCCCTGCATTGGCAGGCAGATTCTCAACCACTGCACCACCAGGGAAGCCCCCAGGTCTTATTCTTAAGATTCTATTATCCTAGAACATTTTCCATAACAATAGCATATCCATCTGGATTCAATCAGGAAAACAGAGCCCCACTAAGTAATATGGGAATCAGGGATTTAATATAAGAGTTAGGTCATCATAAATGTAGACAGATTTGTAGTAATGAGGGATGGGGAGGATGCAGCCAGAGGTCACAGTTACTGACCACCATTGATGGGGGTGTTATTAAAAATTACTGCCATTTTTAGTGTTTGTTGAGAAGACTCTCACTGAGGGGAAAAATAACTATTTGTATAATTTTGACTTCAAATGTTGATTACTAGCTCTTAAATATGTGATATGTGGGCCTGTGTTTATAGTTTTATCTGGGCCCCACAAATGTTAGGGATAAGCCTGCTTTTTCTCATGATGCTCTCTTGTGATCTTTTCTTGACAAAGTCTTTGCTTTGCCTAAACTTCAGGTTCATTTGTTGTGTATTCCTCACCTATCATATCTGACCAACTCAAAATTTCCCTTTACTGTAATGGTAATCAGCTCTTATGCTTGTAGGTCATCTCCAGGGCTTTATTTTAGCCCCAACATTGGGTCCTCAAACCAATATTATTAAGTTTGTATTAACTCAATGGAGTATCATGTAGTAGCTTTATTATAGTATATTTGCATTTAATACAATAATGACTTGGTAAAAATGGAGATGATTTAAGAGTTTCTTTAGCCCTATGGTTGAAATAGGAATAAAAATATGTAATAATAAAGGTGTATGGGGTTTCCTGGGAGTGGGAGTTAAGCATTATCAAAAGAAAGTTTGAGGGTGATTTTGGGCTGTTCCCTTTCACCCCCACTATTCAATCAGAAATATTTTCCTTTATCATATTTGTTTACATTTCTTGGTAAGATTTTGTTTTAAACTAGCTTTCTTAAATTTAAAGAATGTTTAAAACCCATGGATTTAACCCAAGTCCTTATTTTATATTTGAGGAAATTGAGGTCCACAGAAATAGATGAATTTGCTTAAGGCTACATAATGAAATAATGGCAAACCTGGGAGTAAAACCCAGGTCCCTAGTCCCTGACTATGCTCTTTTCAGTTTTCTTACAAGTGCTTATATTACAGAGATCTTGGAACTCTGGGAGCTCTCTACAGAGAAACAGAAAATGCTATGATAGCTTGTTTTACTTACATACAAATATAATTTCATGTTAATCAAATAACGTTTATTATATTCTAGTATATATGAATAGAAGCTGATACCAGATTCTCTCTCTCTCTCATGTTCCCTCTTTCTCTACCTATCTCTTTCTCTATTGCTCTGTCACACACACACACACACACACAAGAAAAAATAACTTAAAATTAAAAACATTTTATTTTTTCCACATGATTGTTTCTCTCAAGTTGGGAAAATGTCATTTTAATGGCAGGACACCTACATGTAACTGGTGAAACACCACTCTTCATGGATGCAGATGCAGAATTTGAGAACCTGGTACCACTTCATGCTGCCTTTCACACACATTTTCTAAGGTTCTCATTTTAAAAGTTAAAGCTAATGTTTTACATGTTTTAAATTGGCATGTATTTTATATAATTACAAATAATTATTTTATTTCCTCTCAAATAGCTTGAGGAAATGGAGTTTTGACATCTGGTCTGAGATTTAAAATGCATTCTAAAAAATTTATTCCTTAATTGCACATTTCTGAGTTTGGCCTTCAGTTGAAAAGTGTAAAGATGCAGAGGACAGTATTCAAATGACTTGAAAAATTATGATTTAAAAAAAATCCTGATCTAATAAGAGTCTAAGTTTTCTTTCTTTTTTTTTCAATGTTAGCCTTTATTTTATTTTATTTCATTTTTATTTTTAACATTTTTATTGGAGTATAATTGCTTTACAATGGTGTGTTAGTTTCTGCTGTATAACAAAGTGAATCAGCTACACATATACATATATCCCCCTATCTCCTCCCTCTTGCATCTCCCTCCCACCCTTCCTATCCACCCCTCTAGGTGGTCACAAAGCACTGAGCTGATCTCCCTGTGCTATGCGGCTGCTTCCCACTATCTGTTTTATATTTGGTAGTGTATATATGTCCATGCCACTCTCACTTCGTCCCAGCTTATCCTTCCCCCTCCCCGTGTCCTTAAGTCCATTCTCTATGTCTGTATCTTTATTCCTGTCCTGCCCCAGGTTCTTCAGAACCATTTTTTTTTCAGATTCCATATATATATGTTAGCATATGGTATTTGCTTTTCTCTTTCTGACTTACTTCACTCTGTATGACAGACTCTAGGTCCAGCCACCTGACTACAAATAACTCAATTTCATTTCTTTTTATGGCTGAGTAATATTCCATTGTATATATGTGCCACATCTTCTTTATCCATTCATCCGATGATGGACACTTAGGTTGCTTCCATGTCCAGGCTATTGTAAATAGAGCTGCAGTGAACGTTGTGGTACATGACTCTTTTTGAATTATGGTTTTCTCAGGGTATATGCCCAGTAGTGGGATTGCTGGGTCTTATGGTAGTTCTATTTTTAGTTTTTTAAGGAACCTCCATACTCTTCTCCATAGTTTTGTAGTGAGGTGGATGGACCTAGAGTCTGTCATACAGAGTGAAGTAAGTCAGAAAGAGAAAAACAAATACCGTATGCTAACACATATATATGGAATCTAAAAAACAAAAACAAAAAATGGTCATGAAGAACCTAGGGGCAAGACAGGAATAAAGATGCAGACCTACTAGAGAATGGACTTGAGGACACGGGGAGGGGGAAGGGTAAGCTGGGACGAAGTGAGAGAGTGGCATGGACATATATACACTACCTAACATAAAATAGATAGCTAGTGGGAAGCAGCCGCATAGCACAGGGAGATCAGCTCAGTGCTTTGTGACCACCTAGAGGGGTGGGATAGGGAGGGTGGGAGGGAGGGAGATGCAAGAGGGAGGAGATACGGGGATATATGTATATGTATAGCTGATTCACTTTGTTATAAAGCAGAAACTAACACACCATTGTAAAGCAATTATACTCCAATAAAGATCTTAAAAAAAAAAAAAGAAATTGGTGACCAACTGAATATGGTTGTCAAGAGAGAATTATATTGTATTAATGCATAAAGGACAATTTGGAAAGAAAAAGAGAGAAGGAGAAGAGTGAAACAACATCAGCAACATCAAGAAAAGAGTTTGGGCAAGCAGTTATTGACCAAATTTAAATTTATATTTCCTTAAATGTTTTCAGTTTTAAAGGCTCTCTTCAAAAATAAAATTTTAAATTGAATATATCCTCTCTAATACTCTTCTCTTTCCAGTTTTGTTTTCTTCTATTCTGATTCTTCTCATTTTCACATCAGTTTGACTATATAGGAAAGAATTGTTCAAAACTAACATAACAATTATTGAATTAAGTAGCATATCCTTACTCTTTTAAATTTATTTTTATTTATTTATTTTATGTTTTTTAAAGATTTTTTTGATGTGGACCAGTTTTAAAGTCTTTATTGAACTTGTTACAATATTGCTTATGTTTTATGTTTTGGTTTTTTTTTTTTTTTGGCCATGAGGCATGTGGGATCTTAGCTCCCCGACAAGGGATCAAACCCACAACCCCTGTATTGGAAGGCAAAATCTTAACCACTGGACCGCCAGGGAAGTCCCCTTATTGTATTTTAAAATGCAATAAAAAGTTGATATGTTATCCCTACTTAAACTCATACACAATTTTTGGGAAAAAATAAGAGAATTTTACTTGCTTACAAGGGACCACAATTTTAAAAGAAAGAGGCCCATGAAAAGAGACAATCCATAGTATTTCAGCACAAATTATTACATGGGAGTCCCAATTCAAATTGCATAATGTTTGGTCTAGATTTGACAGAAACCAATATGTTTTGATAAATGAAAAATACAGATCTCTTTGTTTTTGACTGGTTTCACAATCTCTCCTTTTCAGTTCAGCAAATACTTATAAAATACTTTCTGTGTTTATAGCCTAATTGATCCTATGGCAGATAAAATAATAGCGAATAATCCCAGCATTTTTTAGATTCCTTTGTCATCCAATTACAGAGGCCATCTGTTCTTTTGGGTGCCTTGGTAAATCATAGCTGGTATTAGGAAGGTCCTACTCATGGCCCATCTTGGAAAGCACTCTCTTTAATTGAGAAATGCAAAGCTTTTCCAGGCTGAGGAAATGTAGGGCAAATTTTAATTTTTGTTTTTTTTTTCTCTTCAAGTTCCTTCTTTTGGTCAGTCATTCCTTTGAGGTACAGATTTGACTAAATAAGTTTGCTTTGTGATTTTTCCCATTCAGTATCATTAACTTGGTTTTATCAATATAGTAGGTTAGAGACGTGTGATTTTCCCAGTTGTACCTGTAGTGCATAGGAATGGATATTGGACACATGCAAATCTTGCAATTAGCTTCATATTCTCTAACCAGCCAATCTTTTCACCCAGCAAACTAACTTGTAAACCAAGGGTGGGGAACCTAGGTAATGTTTGGTTGTCCTGTGGTTATCTGGACAGTGCTTTGTTTGCTATAGAATGCTATAGAGTACTAGTCAGTGGGCAAATTAGCAGGGATGTTAGTACAACATTTTTCTCCATGTAAAGCATGGTTTCCTCCTTGAGAGACCAGAAGTATTTCTAACACTGTGAAGTTTTTTTTTGTTTGTTTTTGTTTTTGCTTTTAGGTGACAGCTTTATTGAGATATAGTTCACACAATATTTAATTCACCCATGTAAAGTATACAATTCAATAGTTTTTAGTAAATTTACCAAGTTACCTAATCATTACCACAATCAGTTTGAGAACACTTTTATCACCCTGCAAAGAAACCCTGTATCTCTTAGCCATTAAGTCCTAACTAATCTCCTTTCTGTATCAGTAGATCTTCATATTTTGGATATTTCATACAAATGGAATCCTGTAATATGTAGTCTTTTGAACCTGCTTCTTTCACTTAGTGTAATGTTTTCAAGGTTCACCCATGTTGAAGTATATATATCAGTATTCCATTGCTTTTTGTGGCCAAATAATATTCTGTTTAATGGATTTATCACAAATTATCCATTTATCAATTGATAGACATTTGCATTGGTTCCACCTTTTGGCTATTGTGAATAATGCTGCTCTTCATTACAAGTTTTTGTGTCATGTGTTTTTATTTCTCTTGGATATATACCTAGGAGTGGAAATGTTGGGTCAAGTGGTACCTCTATAGTTATTTAGACAGTTATGAGGAACTCCCTCAGTGCTTTCCAAAGTGGCTACACCATTATATTCACATAGTTGTGTACGAGGGCTCTGATTTTTCCACATCCTTGCCAACATTTGCTAGTTTCTATCTTTTTGCTTATGGCCATCCAAGTGGATATGAAGTGATATCTCATAGTGGCTTTTTTCTTTTTTCTTTTCCTTGATGACTAATGATGTTAAACATCTTTTTATGTGATTATTGGCCATTTGTATTTATTCTTTGGAGAAATGTTTGTTCAGATCCTTTGCCCATATTCAAATTGGGTTATTAGTCTTTTTATTATTGAGTTGTAAGTGTTCTTTATATATTCTAAAACGAGTCCTTTATCAGATGTATGATTCTAAAATATGTTCTCCCATTCTGTGGGTTATCTTTTAACTTTCTTGATGGTGTCCTTTGAAGCACAAGAGTTTTTAATGTTGACAAAGTCCATTTTATCTTTTTTTTTCTTTTGTTACTTTTGCTTTTAGTGTAATATTTAAGAAACCACCAAAGGCAAGGTCATGAAGATTTACCCCTGTGTTTTCTTTGAAGGAGTCTTATAATTTTAACTCTTACATTTAGGTTATTGATACACTTTGAGTTAATTTTTCCACATGCTGTGAGGTAGGGGTCCAACTTCATCCATTTGCATGTGGTTATCCAGTTGTCCCAGCTCCATTTTAGTACTGTGCAATATTTATGGGTCCTTCTCAGAATTTCATTAATTATCTGGCTATCAGTTCAATTGAATTAATTGATCAGATTAGTCAGTCTGGAATATATTTGCCAGATATTTTATAATTCAGCTAATTTTTCTAATTTCTTATAAGGCAAGGTTTGAAAATGGAAGGAAATGTTGCATATTTTCTTCATTTATCAGATTTGAGTGAATCTATCCTGAAAGGTTTTGCTCATTCTTTATTATTTAGGGCAGGTCTCTTCTGGGATGAGGTGCACCACTGAATGACATTGAGTGGATCCCTTTCTATTCATAAGCAGCATGATCTAAGTGAGGTGATTTGAGCCTGCCTTTTCAGGCAGTTTATATCATGCTTTAGTCCCATTAACCCAGAATAAAGATTGATTTATTTACCATGGCTTGTATCTTAGAAATAAATCATAAGAGTTGGGAGTGGGGGCATACATGTGTGCTAAGTTATTAGGAGACATATATATTGTGTTTCCCTGGGGATCCACTGGGGAAAATACTTCCATGGCTAAAATAGCTCAGTTTTTTCCCCAAATAGGATGCAGGTTGTACGTTTCATAGATACTATGATTACAAGAACTGTGATCCATAGGAGTTCCCTGTGTAGTTTGACTTTCCAAGCACAATACCCTTGGCTTGGTATGATTGTGGAGCCTATTTTAGTAGGGAAAGATCTCAAGTAATTTCTTACAAAATACTTTCCACATAGAATTCAGCGTAATCTGCTCAGTCATGTGGTCCTCAGGCCATAGGGATTCTCTTACCATGAAATGGAAAATAATCATTATTTCTTTAGAGATTAATAAAAGAATGAACCAGCTGTAATAAAACAGTGTCTGAATAGCAAAGTGTGACTAGGGTTAAACTTATAGCTCTAAGCAAAATGATCATATTAAACCAGAACAAAGTAAAGAACAAAGTTATCAGTGACAAGGAAAGGAGAAAAAAAATTAGTGCATGATTATCCATACTTCCAGTCATGGAGTGTGACACAAAGGACTTTGTGAAAAGCTATCCATATTTGAAAACTGTCTACTCGATCCAGGGATCTTAGTATAGGTGTCTACTCTTGTGGATCATCTGCTCCTGAAGGCTTTTTAGTTAGCTTTCAGTGAAATTCCTAGCATAAGTAGAGATTCATTGGTAAAATACTTTATCATTTGTATTGGGCTCAATTCCTTGAAGTTTAACAGCAGTAAGAGTAATTAAACATCCTAAAATCATACCTCATAACTAAGTTCTAACGTAGATATATGCTGATGTGTTTTCTAATAGGCCCACTATCTAGGTTAAAAATCATGGAAAACATTTATTGGGTTTTCTTTTGGAAAGCAAGCTTATAGTCATGGTGCTGAGAACCTATTATACCAGTCATAACTCTGATATTCTCCTCACCTCCCCACCTCCAGGAAAACAGGAGATATGTAAGGTCATATTATATGACAGAGAATTAATTTTGTTTCTTCCTGTGATAGATTCTGGTTTTAGTGGGTATTGAGAAAGTTTGTGGAATGGGTTTATGGGTCTCTATCCGCATTTTGATTTTTTTGTTTAGAATATACAGAAAGGATCTATAGATCTGTTCATTTATAGGTCAGAGGGAACTTGTTTATGCACGGGGTTGTTAGGGGAAAGGAAATGTAAAGATATAGAAATTTTAACCTAGCTTTATAGTGTCATTATAGCCCAGCTTTATCTAGTTCATTAGACTTTTTAAAGTAAATTCTTTCTGAAGTGAACTGAATTTTGCAATTTCATTTACAAAAAAAAAACCAAACAAACCTCTACCCAGTAATTTAACCAGAGTAGAGTTGTGTAGAAGAAAAACATACTTTTAAGTTCTTTCAGTAAGAGTCTAATGGAGATTAGATAAGGGCTCAGAGACAGAATCAGGCAAATTTGAAGGGGTGGTAGAAATTCCCAAGGACAATTATACTCTAATTTACTCTGGGGGACCACCTGAGGGTAAAGTGGAGCAGTTTTGTGTGGAAAGAATGGAACTTACATCCAATAGAAATGTCAAGGTTTGCCTTAAACAATTATGCTAAGCTCATTTTGAGTGGCTAAAATAATCACTGAAAAAAGCTATGTGTGAATCTATGCCCTGAAGGAACCTATCACTGGAGTCCCAAGTAGGACATGTCATTATCCTTTTTAATCTCTTTTGAGTCTTAATAGGCTGTCTTTTTTACAATGTCCATATTATTTCTGGTTTCTTGTTATGTGTTAAAATTTAGAGCACAAGATGGACCCTTTTGAAAAGGGAATTTGTTGTTTCCAGTGCTCTTGGTCATCTTCACTCTGTTTAATTTGCAGTGCTGTAAGATTTTTCCTTTTCTTTTATTCTTCTAAGAGTCTTGGTAGTGCTCAACTATTTTTGGTAATTCCAGATGAGCCACTTGCCAATCTCAAATTCAACCAATCATTTTATTATTTCTGTTTATAATCCAGATATGGTACCAGAATATTGTTTAGAAGTACTAGTGAGACTTTTTCTAAAGTACTCAGTTGATTCAAGACTCTTTTACCTATTGTTCTTATTTATTTTTATTTATTTATTTATTTTAAAGCCCAGGACATGCCACTCGCAGCTGCCGGGGTGGATGTAGTCGCCTGCCCCTTGCCCAGGATGCCTGGCTCCTGGTCAGTGGGTTGGCTGCAGCCCACTGTGCGCCCTTATAGGTTTGAATACTTGTCCAGTTAACCATAATAGGGAAGATTTCAGGAATGGCCTACAGTAATTTTCTTTTCAATCTAATTATTTGTTTTATCCAAGTCCCCTGGTATGATGGTTCATTAGGTTTCCAGTCTACTTTGAGTCATTTTTTCCCCTCCCTCTGATGTGGTAACCAGGAATCTATTAAACTGATGCAAACCTGGAACCTAGTGTATGGAGGTAATAGTATTCTAGATTTCTCTTTACATTTTTGCTTGTTGCCTGTAAACTTGTGAAATTATTTAACTATATTGTTAAGCTTAGCATGGGACTAGGTTTAAACACTTGAAGAGGTGAGCAAGTTCTTACTGGGTATTGAAGAGAAATCTCTTTTTTGCTAAGGGTGTACTCAGCTACTGGAAAAGATACGGGATTTTGTGAGAGTATGGAAGGAACAGTAGCTAAATGTCCTTTGGAACTGCCATGGCTAAGGAAGCTGAAAAATAATTGCAAGTCCTCTTCATAAGAGACTTTATCCTCAGTAAATGTCAAAGGAAGGGGAAGATATTAGTGTTAGGTTTTTCCTGAATTTTCTTTGTTAAGATGAACAGGGAATCTTATTAAAAAAAAAAAAAAAAAGCTACATGAGACTCATATTGATATAGAGAAGATTTACTGTACCAATGAAAGAAATAGGATCATTAGGCATTTGAGATTTTGTTTCCCTTGAGTTCAAAAGCACTCCATAAGTGAAGGATTGTGTTAAAGGCACAATTACTAACTGTAGGTCACAGAAAATTTGGGTTGTCTCGAGTAAAGGAATGCCACTTAGCTAAATACAGAATTGTGATATAATGATAATATATTAAGTGATGGAGTTCAGGAACCCTACCCTAAAATATGGCACTTTGGCATATTGCATATTTTAAGCTGAAGGAATTTGAGATGTGGCATGTGCAAGAAGGACTTTCTGACCTTGCCCTGAGTCAGGGCATAAAGCCCTCATATGAAAGGTAGCCTCATATCTTTTCATGACGTTCCACTCTTCATCAAACCTAACATAAAAACGCTCAGATTTAACCGTTTCTTCAGGTCTTCATTTTCTTACAAAGGCTCCCGTGTCACATAAAACTTATATTAAGCAAATTTGTGTGCTTTTCTCTTATTAATCCGTCTTTTGTTATAAGGGCCCCAGATGAAAATTTAGAAAGGTAGAAAAAAAAGATATTTTCTCTCCTGTACATAAGCAAACTGGGGTTTTAAGGTAAGATGGGCCATGGGGGCTGGGGAGGGACATTTAAGAGTTAATTATTCCCACAAACACAAAAAGACAAATATAGTCAACACAAGATAATTTGAAGATTTCCTCATCAGCCAAAGCATAGGAATGTCAGTGGTATAGTAGAAGACATAAGACATCTTCCTCAATCATATAGTTGAGGCTGGCCTACAGTCTTTTTACTGCAGCCCCTGTAACCTGGTTGTAAAGAAGCCTGAGTCACCAGAGGTTTCCTGGAATCCTAATAGACATATAACCAGAACAAAAGAGTTACTACTTCTTAACACTTTCTTCCAGTGGAGAGAACCACATAGCCATGGGATAAAACAATCCAGGTCATCAGAAAGCCATGAACCAGAAATAATATAATCACACACTCAGGGATGCAAAGTTTTCTAGCAGTGAGGTGAGACTCACCCAAGGAGATCATGGAGAGCAGACTGGGTATAAAGGATGGTTTGCCCTTCTCTAGTAATGCAGGCCAATCGGCTCCGAGGGATTAGGTCTCAGAAGGACTTCAAGAACACTGTTAAACATTTTTTAGAAAACAATTTGGGGAGGGATAGAATTTTTATTTGTATGTAAGAGATATAAACTTTAAAAAGGAGTTCGTGACATAGACTAATCACTATTTAGGACTAACCTTACTACACAGCAGTCCCAATTCTGATTGGATAATTTGGGTCAGTTTTGATAGAAACCAAGAGTTCCTATCTTCAACAACAAATACTACAATTTTCTGATTTTCCTAGGCAACAGTGTCTTGGGAAATGTTCCTTCCATCTATGGTGACTTCTGCATGGTACTTCTGGTACTCAGAAGTTCCTGCTATTCATGGCCTTTTTTTTTGAAAAGTAAACCTTTTGTTATTTTAGAGATGCAAATCTCTTCCTGAGTGAGAAAAGCATTTAACTCAGTTTATGAAGTTTGCTAGAATGAGGGCAAAACATCTTTTTTCTTTTTCATTATTCCTTCCCCCCTCCCCCTTATTTCCCCTTCCTTGAGACTGAGAAGAGAAATATAGAGGAAACATATTTTCATAGGTTAGTTTTATCCTAAATAAGATGTTTTTATAGGGACCTGGACCTGGACAACCAAATATTATAGATTAAGGATTTTTTCCAAGTCTCAAGTTTATAATGTACTAGAATGTGGAATTTAGAATAAACACTGAACTAGGATTTAGAACTTTTATATTCTAGCCTTAGTTTTACCTTTATGAGCTGTGTAAACCTGGATAAAACTATTCTTGCTAAGTCACAAGTTGTTTATCTGTAAATAGAATAATATACTGTTTCTTCCAACTCCAGCTGAGGATTGTGAGATTCAAACACATTGAAAACTGAATATTATAGAATATGAGTTGTTATCATTCAGTTAAAAATAAAAAAGGACAATGCCAAGACAAAGCATTTGTAGTGTCAAAGTATATAATGAGAAAATTTACAAAATAAAGAAATCCAAATAGCCAGTAAATATATACACAGATATTCAATTTCATTACTAATAAAAATGCAAATTAAATCAGTAGAGAGATTTTTTTTGCCATAAAACTAGCAAATATTTTTAAAATTATAATTTCCAGGGTGTCAGGAAACTTCAGGCCTTCACACAATGCTGGTGAGAGTGTAAATTTATAAACATTTCTGAAAGGCAACTTGTAAAGTAATAAAACTCTTAAAAATGTTTGTGCACTTTGACAGAGTAATTCAATTTCTGGGAATTCTTCCTATGAGGAAATCAGAAACATGCAAGATGATGAATGTATAAGTGTATTGACTTTAACATTAGAAGTATGTACAAAAGAATTGGGGACTATTTATATGATCAACAATAAATTAAAATACATTCAATGGATATCACCTACTCCCATTCTTGTTATAGTCATTGATAAGCTCACTTGTCACTACTTTCCATTCCTTGTGATTTCTGCTCCTGGCTCTCAATTCTCCTGAATATATTTCCTTTATATTTCTTTTTAACTCATTATCCTTATGTATAACCACTCCAACCCTGACTTCTCAATTCCTTGACTTCTCCTCCAGTGATCTTTTCTGCCACAGTAACTCAGCAACACACTGTCATGGTCAACTCCTACAAAGAGTGGTTGTTCAAATTAGAGTAACTGTATCTTGGGACACAAAAGCCTTTCCCAGGGAATTCTTGGGTAATTAAAGAAAATCACTTTCCAAATTCTCAACATTCATAGGTCCCCTTTCCTGAAATAGATTAGTTTGAGAAAGAGCTTGTGGTGTGCATCATGTCAGTTATCCTCTTATGTCTCCACTTCTGCGATTGCCTTTCTATTTTACCAACTGTATTAATTTCTTATCACTGCTGTAAAAAATCACCACAATTGTACTGAAGTAAAGCAACAGATTTAACATACTATCATTCTGGAGGTTGAAATTCGGAAATTGTACCAAAGGTGTTGGTACAGCTGCATGTCTTCTGGAGGCTCTGTGGGAGAATCTGTTTCCTTGTCTTTTTTGGCTTCTACAGGCTGGCCACATTCCTTGGTTCATGGCCCCGTCCTCCAACTTCAGTGCCACCGGTATAACATATTCCATTGCTTTCTCTGACTCTGAAACTCTTGCCTCCTTCTTAGAAGGACACTTGTAATTACATTGACCCACCCAGATAATCCAGATAATCTCCTCATCTCAACATTCTTAATTTAATCACGAATGCAAAATCCTTTTTCCATCTAAAATAATATATTCACAGGTTCCAGAGAGTAGGACATGGACATTTTTTTTGGAAGGGGGTATTATTTTGCCTGCTAACCATTCAACCAGGATCTTATTTTAGTGCATGTCTCCTGGATGTAAAAATTTCCAAAATGCCAAATTTAGTATTCTAAATATTGATGATTGGCTCTCAAGACTGAAAACAGCACTTTGGCTCTGTTTCCCACCAGTTTCCTGCCTTCAAAAAAGAGGTTAATAAATTAGTTAAAATTATTTATTTTAAATTATAGATTTCTATATAATTTCAGATATATAATTCTGGAGGGGTTTAGTTAATTGAGCAGAATTAATATCAGTATAACCATTCTTCTTCTATTTTCATCTGATTATTTACATAAATAAGTTTTCTCAATGCTTAACTATGAAAAATGAACAAATAAAAATGTAATATATTTGATGCTAAACCTCCTCCCATTCTAATAATAAGCATAGCTAGCCCATGGAAACAGCACTTTTTTTTTAAAGCCTATCCGTCTTATTAAGAAATGTGTTTTTATTAAGATCTTATATTTTATATTTAATAACTATAAAATTTTGTGGCATACTTATAATGCTTTGATCAATTTGCTACTACCAATAATTACACAATAACTAAATCTAGAAAAAATTTTAACATAAATTAATTTAGAAACATTATTTTGCAGAAATGTAAATAGACTAATAACTTTCAAACATAAAAACAAACATCACTGAAACAAAATTCTGTGGGAGGAGTAGAATAAAAAAAGATGGAAAAAAATGATGTAAAATATTTATCCCTTAAAGAGGAACTGACCTAAATGGGAAGGAAATCCAAAAAAGAGGGGATACATGTATATGTATGGCTGATTCACTTTGCTGTACAGCGGAAACTAACACAACAGTGTAAAACAACTAAATTTCAATAAGAATAAAATAAAATAAAATAAGGGACCTTATTTACATATTTTAATATGTATGATGGTACATATCAAATGACTATAAGTATATTCTATAAATTACATTATTAAGTGCTGTAACATTTTAATTTTAAAATTCTAATATTTACAACATGCTAAAAAATTACATTCTTTGTATCTCCTTGAGCTTCCAATGAGAAATTATATATCATCCCCAAATTTTTCATTACCAATAACTAAACCTTTTCTAAAACCTTACACAATTACTTTTAACTTTGACATTTACTCCTTCAAAACCTTGGATCCAACAATATTTTCACATTATTAGGTCCTATAGTCCATTGTTCATACAGCTTTTTCATTGCCCTTAAGCCTGCTTAACCTTTGTCCCATCCTTATACATTTCTTTTATATGCCCTTAGTATTTTGTCCATTTTCATCATACTTGAAAAACAATTCAACTTTGAAGTTATGAATAAAAATCATATTTCCAACTATACTGAGTGTGTGCTTCCCAATTGAGCATAGCTGGTAAAAAAAAAAGAAAGAAAGAAAGAAAGCAAATACTGACTGGTCTCCCTTTATATTTAATATTTATATTAAATGTATATTAAATGTATATGGACTAAATGTTTTCAATAGAAGCAGGGGTCATCAGACTGGATAAAAAAAATCAAGACTTAATGTGTTGCATATTTGAAAGTTGCTAAGAGAATAGATCTTAAAAGTTCTCATTACAAGGAAAAAAATTGGTATCTATGTATGGTGACTAATGTTAACTAGACTTATTGTGGTGATCATTTCACAAATATTGAATCATTATGTTATACACCTGAAACTAATATAATATTATATGTAAATAGTACCTCAGTAATAATAGTAATAAAGAGAAAGTATATGCTATTTGGAAGAAAACCATTTTCAATATAAAACACAGACAGGTTACAAGGAAATGATGGAAAAAAATATTCCATATAAACATTAATTATAATAAAGTTGGAATGGCTATATTAATATCAGAGAAGTACAAAAATTTTATTAGGAATAAAGGGTGACATTTCACAATGATAAAAGTTTCAACGAATCAGCAATATATAACAATCAGATGTTTATGTACCCAATAGCTAAACATAAACATTTACAAAGGAAAAACTGATAGGACTGAAAGGAAAATTAGACAATTTTGGAATTACATTTGGAGATTTCAAAATTTCTTTCTCAGTAATTGATATTGTAAGTAAACAGAAAATCAGCAAACAGACCTGAACAACACTATCAACTGACTTGAACTAATTTCCAGTTATTAAACACTCCATCCCAAAATACAGAATACTATTTTTTTGCTATTTTTAAAAACGTACGTGATAGACCATATTATGGACCATAAAACCAGTCTCAATAAATTTGAAATTATTAAAATAACACAAAGCATATTCTCTGACCAAAACAGAATTAAAATAAACATCATTAACAGAAGAATATTTGGAAAATGTCAAAAAATTATGCCATAGAGTTTTAAATAGCCAATGAGTCAAATAAGACTTGAAAGTTGAATATATGAAGTTAATGAAAAAGAAAACACAACATAAAACAGTGCTTAGATGGAAATCTATGATTTTAAATGTTTATGTTAGAAAATAAAAAAGGTCCAAAGTTAATTATCTAAGTTTCCAACTTAGGCTACAAAAAGAACAAGTTAAATCCAAAATAGATAAAAGAAAGGCAATAATGAAGATAAAGTGTGAAAATCAATCAAGAGTAATAAGGGAAATCAATGAAACCCATACCTAGTTTCTTGAAAATATCAATAAAATTGATAAACATCTGGTTAGATTGAGCAAGAAAAAAGATGACGTAAAATACAATATCAGGAATAAAAATGACAGCTATATATTTTACACACGTTAAAAGAATAATAAAGAATATTATTAAACATTTTATGTAATAAGAAACTTAGATAAAATAGGCAAATACTTTGACAGGAACAGGATAACAAAATTGACTCAGGAAGATATTGAATGCCTATGTATTCTAGAAAGCACCTCCAGTCAACATCTGACATCTCTTATTTCCTATTTTCACTCATTTCCTGATACTCTCCTTGGTTCACTCCATGTCAACTCCGTTGACCTCCCAGCAGTTTCTTGAACATGCTCGGCACCCTCCTGCCCGAGCTGCAACACTGTGCTCCAGATTTCTGCTCAAATGTTACGTGATCAGTGACATCTTCTTTGAGAACCCTAAATAGTTATCTCCCAAGTCCCCACTATCTCCCTATCCTCCTTATCTTGCCATTTATTCTTTGTGGTACTTTTCACCATCTTACAATAAATATTTGTTGATGAGTATATGAAAATATACAAAATCTTACAGAGCATTTAAACATTTAGTGTGAGAGGAAAGTTCTCAAGATACATTGATTAAGAAAAATGACATATTGCAATGCCATTCCCCTGTACATTCTCAATTTTGTCAATAAATATTTTGTATATATGTCTGTACGTACAGAAAAGGATTTATATGCATTCACCAAGATCTTATTTCTGTGAGGAAGAATGCTAGTGGATTTAATTTTCTTCAGCTTTCTACAGTGAATGTTTATTACATTATAAATAGACAAAAAGAACTTAAATACAAATGAATTGACTGAAAAAAAAGTGGTCAAGGGGACTCTTCAGCTTAGTCCCTCTCTGACACATTTGAAACACGGGGATATTACAGGGACTGAGTTCAGAGACTTGAAATAGCAGACGTGTCCAGAGAAGGCATTCTAGAACATATACTGCTGAGCATGTACTTTTTCCAAAGGGAATGAACAGCTTTTTTAAATATATGGCTAGGCTCTTCGCATGTCTTAACTTTGATATATTATTCATGCCTCAAATCTGCTTCTTCCTGTTTTCACCAGGGCTCCAAAAAAACCCCAAAACCTTAACGCCAGGTAAATTGTTTTCACTTCTAAATATATGTATGTAAAAAAATTCACCAACTACAGTTAAACTAGGTGTTATCAGTTAATTATACTGTCAATTTTAGATTAACAGGTACTACGGAAAGGTGGGAAAGTCTAACAACCCATGGATCAGAAAAGTGTTTTATTTTTCTTTGTCTTCTGAAGAATCAGTGAGCATTGCTCAAAATTGGAACATCATGTATATCCTGAATAGAGTGAAAAAAAATTTAAATCAACTGAGTTTATGTTAAATAAATAAATGGATTCACATAATTTTAAAATGCCTCAACCATTAAAATATTCACTAGACTCCACTATTTAGAGTTAGACTTATTTCATTCCTAGTTGAGTTGTTTAAACCCCTCATTCATTTGGTTCTGTAATATATAGTATGAAAAGTACATCACAAATTCAGGTATGAATCAAAACAAATGAGTAAGTGTTTACTTACTACAGCACCAGCCACAGCATTTGACATGTCTGTAGTGTTCCAGGAAATAGAATTTCCATATTTTTGGGGGGAAGACTCCTTGGTCTAATTCTTACAGAAACATACTTTTCTTTGAAATTTTGCGGGCCGTTTTCTCTAACAAACTGATATTTGCTATCTAAACCCTCCACCTTTGCTCTGAAGCCTCATGGAACCTTATATACTTACCTCTTGTTGTTGGTTGTCTACAGTTCCAATATCTTTTCCACGAAACTCACATGTCCTTCTGCCACAACTCTCCCTTCTCCCATTGATTTTTGTGTCTGTGTTTGAGGGGAGGCTCCTGACTAAAAGTATACAATTAGTCAATTGTTAGAAGTAATGAAAATAAATAGATTGAATTTCTTGTCCAGTGTTGACTAGGAACCTAATGAAGCTTTCAGAAGCCTGTGGGAAATAAGGGATGAGCTCTTGGCCAACAGACCTTGGAAGGGAGAAGTAACTTCCATTGGCAGTTGGAACAGATGGCATCTTAAGCATGACAGATTTCCCACCACTCCAAGTAGAATCAATATCCAGGAGCATGAAGTAAATTAGCTGGCAGTGGATGAGAAGTCTTCCTATTAGTTTGATTTAGGTATGGGTCGATTTTCATAGTTTTGCCATGATACTTTGTTTCAGTTCATTACTTTTAACCAGGTCCAATGCAACCATCTCAAGGATTCTGTGATGATTAGGTAACTGAAATAAGCATGAGACTGGAAAGATTTTAAAAGAAAGAGCAAAATAATTGACATGGCCAAACTACATCTCCATGTTGGCTTTCCTCCTCTGTGGATATTCAGATAAGGCAATTTCATGGGCAGCAGTCTTCTGAGCAAAAGTTGTAACGTAGATGGAGGATGATGGGGATGTATATGGATAAGATACTGATATTTATCATGGCTTGACTTTATGCCTGGTGTTTGCCAACTGGAATTCTTTTAATTCTTGTGGCAGATCACTTGGGTAGTGACAAAGTCTAACCTCAAATCCATGTTTGTCTGAGTCCAAAATCCATGCTTTTTCAAACTTTCAGCTACATTATATTGATGGTTGGTCTTCCATTACCATTTAGCTCTTTTCTTAAACTCAACATCCTGCCTGAGTCCGTTTTTAAAGGCTTTTTCCCCAGGAAAGTCTTTATGTCCTTGGCCTAGGATGCACTGACTAAATATAAGGGTGAATTGCATTTTGATTGGGAAACCCAGTGACATAATTCAAAGAAATGAATTCCTAATGGCAAATTAATAGGTATTTATTCATTTACCATCCTAATATAAAAATTGACTATTCACCAAGCATCTACTATGTGATAAATACACTGTGCTGGGTACTGGAAAAACAATAGTGAGCAAAAACTGACAATTTTTGTTTCTATGGCGGAGAAAGACATTAATCAAACAATCACATAATTACATGTAAAAAATCAAATTTCTGAAGAGTGATATGAAAGAGAATTAAAGTATACCTATAATATTGAAGGCTTCTGTCACAGACTGGGTTCACAGAGTGTAGGGAGTTTATTAAAAAGTATTCTTGACGTCAGCTCCTGTGGAAGGGAAGGAAACGGCAGGATAGATCAGAGGGAAAAGTTGGGTTATGATGCAGGCTCACTGAAGGCTTCACCTGACATACTGAGAACCCTGAAGCTAGGATGACCCTTCAGAGTTGCCTAAAGTTGGGATGAGGGACCAGGTCTTTATATCCCATATCAATTAGTCATTGGATTTGTGTTGCTTTGGAAGGGAAGTATTTTGAGGACAAAGTATAATGTGTGAAAATGGATATAACTTTTTTCTAAAAATTTGACTTAGGTGGGAAAGAGAGCGATAAGAGTGATAACTAGAGGGCAAGGAGGGCTGAAGTGAGAATTTTGTTTTCCAATAAAAGAAGCTTAGGAGCATGGTCCTGGTGAGGAGAGGCTTTATGGTATATTGTTGGGGGAGCTGCCTGTGGGTAGGAGGTTTTATCAGAGGTACAGATGTCTCACCACAGAAACAATCTATGTGTAAGCCCTGCCTTGCTCCTTGGTTTGGGTATAAATAAGAATGGTTCACATAGATTTAAAACTTTAAACTCTTTACTTACAGATTGCAGTTCCAACCTTTTTCAAGATATTTATTAGGAGACCTACCTCAGCAAAGTGGAATGATTAAGGTCAAACATAGAAGCCTGGGTCATATGGTAGACATGAGGTAAAAGAGAGAATGAGTTTGGCACAGGATATTGGAAACAATCATTTTAGGATCTGGAATCATTCCTCACAATAACAACAAAGGATGTGACTATTGATTGATGCAGGAGTAGAATTTGTGCCTTTGCTCTAAGTACTGGGAATTTACCTGGTATAATTAGAACTAGTCGGTATGCCTGTTTCCAAGAAGAGGATTCAAGACATGATAGCTACTGGCGATGGCAGCAGGAAGCTCTGTGGTTCAGTTTATCAATGGTCTTCTTACATCTGGAATTGAAAGGTGGGAAAATATGAATTTCAAACTTTCTATGACATTAATATTCTAGATATGTTGGTCTACCATTTAATCACATGGAATTTTGCTATTTCCACTTTCAGTCTGAGTGGTTAATTCTGCTGTTCTCACCAAAACACATTCTTGGGGGAGAACTATGTTATGTTCATTCATTCATTTAACAAATATTTTCTCAATATCTATTGTGGGATTGGCACTTTCCTAGTGATAGAGTACGAAGTGGTTGTAAAAAATGGTCAGAGCAGTCTTGCAGGGGAAGACAGACTTGGTACATAAAAGGAATAAATGGTTATATGTTGTTATAGAAAAGGATTCAGAGAAGTCTTGGAGGTATGGTATGGTGGGGAGAGAAATTAATAGATCAAGTTATATTTTGGAGAAAAATTACAAAATATTAATGAATTGAATATGGGATGTTATGGAGAGAAATAAATCTTAAATGTTCCCAGATTTCTGGATTAAGCATCTCGGATGGACTATGGTATCATTTACTGAGAAGGAAAAGCCTTGGGAAAAAGAGATTGAAGGAGGTTTAGGCTACTAGGGATTCAATTGTGGGCATGCTATGTTTGAGATACCTATGAGCCATCAAAGTGGATATTTCAGGTAGGTAATGGTATATGTGTATGTTTAAAGATAAGAGCAATGATCTGTGTATGAGCAATACCTTTTGGAGTTGATGACACATAAATGATATATAGTCATAGTAAAGGATGAGATCATTTAGGGAAGTAAACCAAGGGAAAGAAGAGAAAACCCTTTACAGAGTCCTGAGGAACTCCAGAATTTAGATTTGAGGTGGATGATAAAGAGATCTTGGTGCTGAAATGAGAATTCTGGTATGATGACATAATATCTGATTACATCTTCACAATGACACTTAGGAATAAAAAATAAGAACAGTTTCCATTTATAAAGCACTTGCTATGGCAGCCACTCTTTCAAGTGCTTTGTCTACATTCGCATGTATAATTCTCACAACAAGCTTATATGGCAGGCCCTACTTTTATCACCCTATTTTATAGTTGAGGAACCTGAGGCCCAGTGAGGATAATTAACTTGTCCAGGGTCATGTATGGAAGCAAGCTTCAAATCCAAGCAATCAGGCTTCAGAGCCTGCATATAACTATGGTGCTATTTTGCCCCTTAAAATGCCACTTGGCTCTCTCCACAATATGGCAGTTTGCTTCTCTAAGGCTGGCAGGTGAATCTTTCTCACGTCCAATCTCTTCCTTTAGGAAGGATCCAGTCCTTTTTATGGGCTCACCTGCTTAGGCCTACCCAGGATAATCCCTCTTTCGATTAATTCAGTGGCAACTTATTTAGGACCTTAATTACATCTGAAAAATCCCTTCACCTTTGTCATGTGATGTAACCTAATCATGGGAGTGAATTCAGTCATATTCAGACTCACTCATGATCAAGGGGGAGAGATTGTATAAGGTGTGGACAAGGGGTAAGAAGCTTGGGGACAACCGTAGAGTTCTGCCTGCCATGGGGACCAGAGTCACCTACAGAGCTGCGATGGATTCAGCCTCCTGAGTATACTTGGGGTCATCTGGGCATGATTAATTCGAATGTCAGTCATTTGAGTATGTGGATTGGAAGCCACTCCAATCCAAATCACTTCCATTTCACCTTCTCCCAAAGTTGACCACAGCTGCTGTGGAACTGAACTGCAAGACTACACACTGAGCAGTTGCTTTGGCAACCAACACATATTCTACCCCATTTGAACGCTAGTTAAAATGGTATTTACGATGGCATTGCTAAACAGAATTGAAA
Source organism: Eschrichtius robustus (assembly GCF_028021215.1). Lineage (NCBI taxonomy): Eukaryota > Metazoa > Chordata > Mammalia > Artiodactyla > Eschrichtiidae > Eschrichtius > Eschrichtius robustus. The sequence goes on from NC_090838.1 coordinate 27,689,171, forward strand.
CTAAAATGTTACAGCATGTCAAAATCCCAGACTTGGCAGAAACTCGAAGAGAAGGATTATCTGAAGAGCCAGCACAAGCTTTTGTACTGTATATAAGTTCACAATCTAGACTCATTATAAATTGTTATTCAAAAGGATGCATGCCTTCTATCACCATTATTGGTTTACTAACCAGTACCTTATATATATAGCAGGTATGCAGCAGGTACTTGTTGAACTAAATCAAAGTTGCCTTTCCAGAATGGCTATTTATTATGTATCTGAACTGGTGCATACAAAATTTGAATTTCCATGACCCTGCGTTTCCCCAAACCTGCTTTTAAACAGTCTGTTAAAAGTATAAAAAACATCAGATGCCTTTTTATCCAGCTAATTATATTACTGACCAAAATGACCACTGTACCTTTAGAAATCATGTTTATTTGTCAAGCAGTAGGTGATATAATTAAACACAGTATTGTTCACAGGAGTGAACAGCTTACTTTTAGTTATCCAGATGCAAAAAAAAAAAAAAAATCGCCCAGTAGCTCCACAGTGAATTGCTTGCTGAAGGTGTTTCATCCTCATGGTGCATAAGAGTAATCCCATGCACAGAAAAAATCCAAGGACAGCATTGTTATCCTTTGAGGCAACAATGATTGCCCATTGGTCTTGTCAGTCCAGTTCCCAGGACGCATATTTGCCACACTATGTTCTACAAAATATTAGTTCCTTCAGGTGTTAATAAGGGTTCCTGACAAAAAGGTTACTGACCAGAATGTTGGGAAATGTAGCACACTTTGCCCTCCCTTCAAGGAACCACAGTGTACATCAGCAGTTGAAAAACTTTCCGCAGTCATGAAGACAGGTGTTTAACCCAGCATTTTCCAAACTAATTTGACCACTGACACTACCTTTTCCTCCTTAGTGACTCTGCGGATCACCTAATACTATGTCAAGAAAATAATGTTCCTGGGATACACTTAGAGGAATGCTCTCTGAATTAACAAGGCATTTGATAACAGTGGTTGTACTCATTTCCTCTAGGGACAGTTCAAATTGTGGTGGGTAAATTGGGGAGTAAATATTGACTGAGAACTTGTGATGTGTAAGACATGGCACAATATCTCTTTTTAACCTTCAGTTATTACTGTAAGACAGGTAATCTGACTCCTCTTTTACAGATGCAGGTGTTAGAGTTAAAGGAAGTAAAACAGTGTCCACTATTAATATTCACTCCTTTGTACAGAAAAACAAAACTGCTGATGACACAAGTTTACCTAAAAAGTACAGCTTTCATGAAAGTGTTCTACAGAGGTTCTGCAGAGGTCGTTGGAGGAAAATTGACTCTGTTCATGCCCCTAAGTGAGATTTTGAATATCATACGCAGAGATGCATCAATATTTTTATTAGTTAAGGACACTGAGATTGGGAACGAAGAATGAGATTTGAGGTGGGTACCAGACCCAAGTACCCTCAGCCTTCTGGAATGAGATGGTCACCCCCAGCTGAAAAGAAATGGGCCCGTGGGTGTCAATGCTCTGAGTCTATCACTTAGATACTTGCTGGATATGTGCCTGCTTGTGAGATTCTTTTACAATTAATTTTTGTTGGAGTATAGTTGCTTTACAGTGTTGTGTTAGTTTCTACTGAACAGCAAAATGAATCAGCCATACATATACATATATCCTCTCCCTTTTGGACTTCCTTCCCATTCAGGTCACCACAGTGCATTAAGTAGAGTTCCCTGTTTTATACTGTATGTTCTCATTAGTTATCTATTTTATACATAGTATCAGTAGTGTGTATGTGTCAATCCCCATCTCCCAATTCCTCCACCCCAACCCCTCTTTCCCCCTTGGTATCCATACATTTGTTCTCTATGTATGTGTCACCTGCTTGTGAGATTTTGATTGAAATTGTGCCTACTTGATTTTTCTCTATAAAATAAAGTTCTCAACCAGTCTTTGACACATGCATCAGCAATAGTTGATAAATAGTTTAAAGGTTTTATTTCCCTGAAATATACTATAAGTAGAACAATTTACAGAAATAAGTTTTTAGGGAAAAAAAACCCCTATAGCTAGCTGACTGAGGACTCCAATATATAATGATATTCTATATTTGAGGACTGCCTTCTCAGCACTATATTTTCCATGCTTTTTTGGAAAAATTGCTCTTGTGCTATAACCTGCTGGAGTGATTTTTGAATAATAATGTGAATAAAAGATGGTTTGTTGAGATTCAGGATTTTATTCGTTTCAGTTAGTAGGGAGAGCAATATTAATATGTCTTAAAATTGCAAAATAAGAAAAACAGGGTACGTTAATTTTTTCCATGTGTATAATGTATTGAGTCTTTCTACTTCTTAAGTGTTTCTCAGTTTCAACCATCATGCAAGGCACTGAATCAAGATGGAATTTTAAATAACACACTGTGGTATTAACCAAATACCATTACTATGGAAAGTGATGAAGAGTACTTTAGCTGAATTACTTGTAACCAGAAATGCCCCAGATGCAAGCTTGTTGCATATTTTCTTCAGGCAAATGCCTCAGTCACCTTGTCATTGAATAACTTTGCACCTTAACTCCACACTAATATATCCTGTTCCAGTCAGCTGTGTAAACAACTAAGCACAGAAGGAAAACCCTACAGAACACACTTCACTGCACTCTGGCCATTCTTCCTATCAAGCAGGAATGTATACTATTTTAGGATATTTGTATTTGTATATATAGTGTACTCATATACATGAAGTCTCTACTCGTTTTCTATAAAGATTTGTGTCTTCTGAAATCCACTGGTCATCTAGGTGGCAGGCTGTATGGTTTTCTCCCATGTCATGATGAGGTATGTGTATATGTATGTGTGTAGCTCAGTGAGGTGGTTCTTATTCATGGCTGTGCATTAAAATTCCCCAGGAACTTAAAAAAAAACCCCAAAACCTGAGTATTAACAGAACAATTAAATCAGGATGTCTGTAGGTGGTGTAAGGTTATAGTTATTTACTTCGCTGTCTATTTATTTTAAACTTTTATTATGTAACACCTTTAACATATATAAAAAGTAGGAAAATAATATAATGAACCCACAGGATAATGCACCCAGCTTCTACTAAATCATTGCTAAACCTGTTACATCTTCACCCCAGTCAACCCCTCTTTCACTGCCTCCTTCTCTTGGATCATTTGGACATGAGTTCTAGACATCATATAATTTCATTTGTACATATTTTAGTATGTATATAGGTGTGACTAAAAGAAGAGGACTCACTAAAATATCAATTATTTTATCATCAGAACACAAAAAGCTTAACTTAATTTCTTTACATAGTTAAATATCCTGCCAATGTTTACACTTCCCTAATTGTCTCATACTTTTTTATAGTTGGTTGGCTCAAATCAGGATTAAAATAAGGGAAATTCATTGAGATTGGTTAATGTGTCTCTTATGTCTCTTTCAATCTATAGATTACCTCCATCTGTTTTTCTTTCTTGCAATTTCAAAAAAGAGACTGGCTCATTTGTATTGTGGAGTTTTCCAAATGGTTACAAGTGACTGAATTTCTGTTACTTCATTTAACACATTCCTTCCTTCCCTGTATTTCCTGTAAATTGGTATTTAGAATTATAAGCTGGATATAATTTAGATTGGATCACTTTGGAAAGACTATTTCACAGATGTAGTTGGTTACTTCCATCATTAGGCAAAACATTTCTGGTTGTTTCTCTTTTTGTGATATTAACAGCTTTTGATGATCAATGCTTAGACTCATTTTTTTTAAAATTAAGGTTTACAAATGGTTATATTTGAGTTCAGTTATTTATTCTTTACTTACTAGCTGGAATGTTCCTATAATGAGAAGCTTTCCATCATCAGCTATTTGTTTGCCCTGAGATATAATTTGTACAGTAAGGAAAGAAAAAATGCTTGATTCGTTCTCTTTTATTTACTAGTTTTCAAATAATGAAGTGGTTCCCTAAGTTATTCTAATAAGGTGTATTTTTATGGTTTTATTATAAATGCCTGAATTTAAAAATATTTGATGTATTTTATTACTTTGTAATTATTTTCCTTATTTATTCTTACATTGTCTCAACAATGACCAGAGTAGCCTCTTTATTTTAAAATCTAAGACTCTTGGACACTATCCTAGTAGTCTCTGGTAGCATCCTTTCTTTCTGGTATGGAAGCTCATCTTTTTTTTTTTTCTTCAAGTTTTATTGAGATATAATTGACATACAGCACTGTGTAAGTTTAAGGTACAGCTGAGGGCTCATATTGAACACTCCTGGAAACAGCCATTTCTCAAAGGAGTCCTAGTTCATTTTATGGAGAAATCTATTTAGAGACACAAATCTGGATTCTAAGCATGCTCATCGTTCATGAATTGCTCATTTTCTAGGTCTTTCCAATAGATAGAACTGGGAAATGTTTATATATTTTAAAATTCAGAAATATGCTGTTTTTTTCTTTAATAATTAATTTACATCTGAATCTTCTTTGTTTCATGCCAAAAATCTCAGTTCCTAATTACATTAATATCAGTACTCATTTATTTATCCCATATGGCACACTGAATTTTCCAAAAATAGCCACAAATATGTTTCCAATGCCATGCCATGTGTGCTTCTAGAAACTTGTCACTTCCCATCAGGAGGTAGAGTCTATTTTCCTTCCACTGAAACTGGGAAGGCCTTTGTGTACACCTCAATGAATAGAATGAGACAGAAATGACCCTACATGACTTCTAGAAGTTAGGTCATAAAAGGTGGTGCAGCTTCTGCTGAGCTTTCTCATGGATGCTCACCCTTGGAACCAGGTTCCAGGGAGAAGTCACCTGTAGGCTTTCTGGCCAACAGCCTCGGGTATGGTCTCAGCTGACAGGCAGCATTAACCACCAGACTTGTCGGTGAGCCTTCAAATTGTTTTATTTCCCCAGGTGACATGGATTGGAGTACAGATAAGTTAATTTCATTGAGAGCTGCCCAAATATTTGGTTCAGTAGCAAAATAAATGCCATTTTTTTGGTGTTAAATTACTCACGACTTACTGCTTCTAAGTATAGCCCATTCTCTCATCTTTTAAATTTAGCTTTTATTAAGGTATAATTAACATAAAAAACTATACAATTTAAAGTTTACAATTCCATAAGTTTTGATATATGCTTACCTTGTGAACTTGTCAACACAAGCAAGAGAATGAACCCATCTGTCACCCCAAGACTTTCCTCATGCTCCTTTGTGAACTATGTAATCTCTATCTGCTGCCTCTCCTTTTCCCCCAACTCCATCTGTCTCCAGGCTTCCTATTATTATACATTAGTTGAATTTTCTAGAATTTTATATTAATTGACTCATACATTCTATACGCTTTTATTTCTGGCTTCCTTCCCTCAGTATTATTATTTTGAGATGCATCTGTTATAGCATCTATCAATAGTTCATTCCTTCTTATTTTCTCTCTCTATTTTCTATCTGTTCTCTACTACTAGAAATCTTGACCTTTACTAGTAACTTCTTCCTTCCTCCCTTCCTCCAGCATGTATTTGAAATAATGTAACTTCACTTCCAAATAGTATCAAAAGGCAATCAGTAAGCTCATTCTCCTTTTCATATATGTCCCTGTTTTTGTTCCCCCATTTTATTATAGAAATTGAAACCATCACATATGATACTTTTCCCATTGTAACTATCACTTTATCTTAGTTCTACAGATGAATATATATTTAATATCTATCCACTGCCATATATTACATCAATGTTTCTCTAGTCATTTTGGTTGTCCAGAGATTTCTTTAGTAGAAAAAGTGGTATTCTCTGTTTTTGTGAGGGTTGTTTTAGCTGTTGTTTTCTTGTTTGTTTTGGCAGGTTAGTAATAGTTGTGCCCTTCTTACTTGAAGTTATGTTTGTCTAGATAATACATAGTGGTTCACATTTTCTTTTCCATAAGTATTTTACATGTGTTGCTTCACTTTCTTCTGACATAAAGTCAAAATGTCTGATGACAACCTGATTTTCTTTTTCTTACCGATGACTTGGGGACTGGGGCACACTTGATACCTATAGGACTCTTTTTTTCTTTAAAGTACAATTACTTTACTAGAATACATCATGGCTGTCCTGTGATGACTTTCCCATATATGTGGCACACCTTTTCAATATGAAATTTCAAGCATTTTTATTTATCTATTTTTTAACTTCAGGGAAGTTTTCCTGATGGGTAGATTTTAGTACTTATTTATTTTTTTCTTTGCTTTAGTTTTCTCCAGGGACTCCTATAGCAGTATGTCAAATCTTCTTTGTTTATCTTCTACAGCTGTCTCTTCCTCAAGAATATTTTGAATCTTTTTCTGTATTTTTTTAATTTTAACACTTTCCTCCTTTCCACTTTCTATTTCTCTTAAGACATTATCAATTGTGTTCATTTGCTTTTGAATGATTTCAATTTTAGTCTTCATTTCTAAAATGATATTTTCTTCTATTCATGTTCATTCCTGAGTTTTGTCCCCTATCCTTTCATAGCTTCCACTTTCCAATAACCTCATTTCTATGTGTTTCTAAGTCTCTTTTATGCTGTTCTTTCATAGCTTCTATCACTTTCTTAAAAACATTTTCACTTTTTTCTCTAAAATATCAAGGTAGAGTTTTGTGGATATATATTTCTAGACAGTCTTATTGTATTCTGCTCCTTACTTATTTTTTTTAATAGTAACTTTGTATGGAACTTAACAACACTTTCTCTTTTGCTTATGTTTAAGAGAATAAGTTTCCCTATATTTAGACAGGAAGGGTGATACAGAATAGCTTTTCTAGAGTCAGACCTTTAGAACTACCTTTTCTGTTGATTTCCTAAAATGATTTTTTTAAAAAAAGAAGCAGCATAGTAGTTCCTGAGATCTGACTCATTTGTACCTGTACTCATTTGTACCTCTGACAGAAACTTTTGTACTGTTTGTACAAAATGTACAAAATATTTGTACCTCATTGTACTCATTTGTACCTCTGACAGAAACTTTCAACACTTTCATCTGGATTTTCTTTTTCCTTTGTTCTGTTGTAGCTGTCCTGCTCAATTGCTATTCTCCTCAAGGTGGGCTTTTATCTTGCATGGGAGCTTCCTTTTATTCATTTTGGAAATTCAGGGCTCATATGGCTCGTGCCACATCTAACCTTACAATGGTCCCCACCCCCACATTCATATGATGCCAGGAAAAGCCCCCTATTTTCTGCAGCTGCTTCCAGATTGGCATCACACTTTTTAGTGAGTGTTCTGGCGTTTTGGGGCTCTCTGGTTGTCAGAGCCATTAGAAGCTGCTTTGCCTTTTTTCTCTTTCTCCCCCACACATGTGGATAATGTGTGTATATTTGCCATTGCTGGTTTTCCTCACTTTCTTACTCATATTTTTGGGTTCCTGTATACTCCTAGTTTTGTTGTAGCTGTTGCTTGTGGGTGTTTAGATTTGTTCTTTCAGATTTGGTTGGGGTGGGGGGAATTGATTTAATAATCAATTATCGTACTGCCATTCTCCCCAAGTCCTTGATATTTCTGTTTTATTAGTTTCCCTGGTGATTATAAAGAGGAGCCAGAGTTGAGAAGTCAGAAGATCTGAATTCTTGTTCTACCTCCATCACTTTCTGGCAATGTCACTTTTTAAAGTCACTTAAATTATGTGAACTTCATTTTTTTTATAAATAAGATGATCACAATAGTACCTGTGCTATCTTCCTCATAAAATTGGTGTATTGTACAAGATTCGTATATGCAAAAATTCTTTGAAAATGTAAAATTCTATACAGTCTGTACATTAGTAGTTCATTCTTAAATCAATACCAAAAGCAGCAGCACCCATGCCTTTGATCCACATACATTGTACTGTACAGGCATTGCAGTAGTAAGGGCAGTACTTATGTTTCTTACTAAAGAAATCTGAGCTCTTGTGTTATTTTGAGACACTGTTCCTTCTTGGTCCAGAATGGTGGTTCTCAAGGTCTGCCTTGTGTCTGGGGGCTCTGGAGAGAGCTGGAGGTGGAGATTCCTGGGTTCTGATTCAGCCACCACTGCTTTCCTCTTTTTGTGTTTTATATTGTTCTCCTACACATGATTGTGTATGTAAGAGAGTTCTTCAACAATGACAACAACAACAACATATTGTTTTGGAAATCCTGGATTTGGTAATTCCTAATTTAGGTACACACTATGAAGCAAAATTTTATTTCCCCTTCAATTGCCTGGAACTCTATGCATTTTCTATCAAACACAATACATGCTAGCTCATCTTTAAGCTATCAGTAAAAATATACTGAACCCCCAGTCGACCCACACTACATGCTTATAATACTAGCCTGAGAACACTATGCTGTTTGCCCTGGTGACTAAGAGTTATATGGTGCTGAAGAGAGAAGGGGATTTTTCTTTTTTCTTACCAATTCCTGATACCCTGACAATTTCAGGCAAATTTTGGAAATAGTTAAGTTTTAATTTGACATCAATCTACCTTTCTCTCTGCACTCCACTCCAACACCCTCAAGCCCTTTTCCTTCTGGCCTCTAATAACTTCAAGGCTATGCCTTTGAACCATTTCAACTGAGAAGCAGAACAAAAGTTTGGGCCTCTAGAGTGATTTAGTGACCTCCCTGGCCATAAACTATAGTCTCCTTTTCACAAAGAAGCTGATCTTTGTCAGCCATTAGAAAACTGGTATAATTAAACCAATTCACACTAGTGAATGACTGATGGCCCATAACCACTCCACAGCTATTAATATTTTTAAAATAGGATGCTTAGATTACTAATTAGGGAATTTTAAACACTTGCTACAAAAATGGGGAAAAAAAGCAAAATGTCACGCCATTATCAAAGATGGATTTTGCACAGATGGGCTAATAAGTGGGTAGCTGGGTTAGGAGCACTGTAAAGCATGCAAGCTATGATCTTTATATTTCCAGAAAGTGCCACCATGCAGAAGGTGCCCTTGGAGCTGAGTCACTCAGGGGCCCTTACTAGGGTAAATCCATTACACATTTTCTTGCTTTTTACCATGATGCACCTCACAGGTTTCTTCAATGCATTAAATTTCACAATGTCTTCTCAAACAGTAGAGCAGGTCACTTGTAAATGTAGGTTGTTTTACAAGTCAGATGTTTTGAATTGGGGCTGCCTCTAGACATGCTTGGACTCTAAAGCAGGTCTGTGGCAGAGACTGCCAGTTGCCTACCCCAACATCCATCCTCTCCTTCCTCCCTAATTAATAGAACTCTGCTATGTTGAGGATGGTAGTGTGTCCAGCCAGAAGCTTATATTTCCCAGCATTCCTTGTCCATAGATTATAGGCATATGTCTGAGATCTGGCCACTGAGATGGAAGCAATGTGTTGTGTGAATTTTCCATAAACACACTTTGAAAGGGAAGGGATGCCCCTTTGTCTTTGTTCCCTTTCCTTTGCCTACTGGCTGGAACTTGGACCTGATCACTGGAGAGGTAGGAACCATTTAGAAAGATAAGAGCCAGGGTCCTTGATAGCAGTGTGAAGCTGAAATAACAACGCTGGACTACCCATATGTGGACAGCTTTTATTTGAGAGAGAAGTAAACTTCTGTCTTGTTTAATCCTCTGTTTTCCAAGTCTCCATTACTTATAGCCAAGCCTATTGCTATTTCAAGCCCCTAATTCACAATTTAACTACAGCCAGCATATTTTTTCCATGTCATTTATAGTTAAACAAAACAACTTAAATTCTGTCCTAAAATGTACAGGTTTCAGTTTAAGAATATGTATTCTACCAAGAAATTAACTTTTCAAAGTCATCAGACCTTAGAAATTCTTTCTAGTTCATATCTCAATTACAACAGGGACTCCTGTGCTTAACACATTGCTTCTCAATCTTCAATATGCATATGAATCATATGAGAATCTTGATAAAATCTAGATTCTGACTCAGAAGGTCTGGGGTGGAGCCTGAGATTCTGCATTTCTAACAAGCTCCCAGTGATACTGATGCTGCTGCTGATCAGCACTTTAGATGGTGGGCATCAAATCACCTAGGGTGTCTTTAAGTGTGCGACTCTCTTTCTCTGTCCCTTTCCCCTCATCAGAGTTTCTGGAGGGGGGCATCAGAAAGCTAGCTGTATGATGAAGAGACATCATGTAAAATTTTTATAAACACACAAGTTTGAAAGTCATTGATATGGCACATGCATTGTTAGTTGTAAATTTCAAACAGTACAATAGGTATTAATGCAGGCTGGGAAGTGAATTTGTTTCTCTTTTTAAGAAGCAATAGTAAATCTCCTTCCTTCTAATTTGGAAAAGACAATCTCTGTTTTTAACCTAGAGTGTACAGAAATAGCCAGGTTTTAAAACTTTCAGCATATTTCTTGTCCATGGAGAAATAGAAAAAAAATTCCACATCAGAGATTCTTTTTATTTTTGAAATATTGTTCAAGTGTCTGATTGGGAGTATAAGGGGGCTGAAAAACATTCATTAGGTCAAATTATGCACTCTTACCTTGAAGAGCTATTTGGATTAAAACAGAATCAAAGAGACCTCTGCTATTTTTGATCTTAGACTGGGTCAGATTTTTTTCAGAATTACATTGTTTATAGAAATTGTGGTCTTTGAGCCATCTCTATGGCCAAATATCAAGCTCTTGAATAGGAGAATGAAATATGTATTTTCAAGGTGAAGTAAAAAATTATAGCAATCATATGTATTAACTCAGGCAAAAAATTTTCTGGAAATATTCGGAAATTCTAAGAGAAATGTTTCTTTCTTGGTTTTTAGTAATTTGTAGGCTTAAACATGTGTTTTTGTATGTAAACCCCAGTCATGTATAATTATGAATTTCTACAGTTAAGTATTTTCTTTCTGTGTAATTTTTTTCTTTTTATTCTTTGCCCAAAGAAGTATCATTTCTAAAAATCTTCTTTGATTTTAGTTTTAAAGTAGATTTTTGATAATGAATTCCCTTTGATTTGATTGAGACTTTATGTATGATACATTCTATTTCTTTTTTTCACTTCTCCTTTCTCATCATTGTTTCATTAGTTGAGGTTTCTTGTTGTTGTTTTCCCACTAGTTTTCTCCCTCTGTTTGGAAGTATATGCTCCATTTTATTCTTTAAGTTATTACTCTAGCTATTTTAACATGCATGTTTATGAAAGTCTAAAGTTAACCAATATTTCTACCTTCTTCCAGATTAAGATAAGACTTCTAGAATTTTTAAACTATGATCTTCATCCTTACTACTTACATGCAATTGTTGTTCAGTGTTTTATGTTTTCCCTGAATATTGTTTCTCCTGGATAATTACCGTTGCAGTTGTTGAGGTTGAATCAATCACCAATGGCCACTGATTTAGTAAATCATGCCTATGTAATGAAGCCTCCATAATAATCAAAAGAATAGGATTTGAATAGCTTCCAGGCTGGTGAACATGTATTGGTGCTGGGGGCTTGGTAACATGCCTGGAGAGAGCACAGAAACTATGTGCACATTTCCCCATACCTTGCCCTGTGAACCACTTCCATCTGGCTGATCCTGAGTCATATTCGGTTATAATAAACCACTAATCTAGTAATTAAGTTGCTTTCCTGAGATCTGTGAATCATTCTAGCAAATGATTGAATTCAAGGATGGGGTGATGGGAAACCCCAGTTTATAGCCAGTGAGTCAGAAGCACAGGTACAATAATAATCTGGAGTTGTGATTGGTATCTGGAGTTGGGGGAGCAGTTTTGTGGGATTGAGCCCTTAACTTGTGGGATCTGACACTATCTCCAGGTAGATAATGTCAGAATTGAGTTAAATTGTAGGACACTCAGCTGGTGTCCAGAGAACCAGAGAGTTGCTTCACGTGGAAAAACCAGAACACACATCTGGTAGCCAGAAGTTAAGCGTGTGTGTTATGTGTAGAGAAGAAACACAGGAGTTTTCCTGTGTTCAATTTAAATCTCAATCAGGATTATAATTTTAAAGGATAGGATTTATTATAGTCAAACAACTGTGTATTAAAGTTACTCATTATTTAGAATGTGAGCATAGGCATATTTTAGATTTAAAAACTCAAAAGTCTCTGGGAAAATGAAAGTTTATATGTATATGATAAATAATAGCAATTATCATGTGTGATTCAATAGATATTTGCCTCCTCTGCCCTGGTGAATCTCGGATGTGTTCAATAAATTGTTTCTGAATGGATGGATGAGTTGATGTTGTTCATAAGTCATAGTCAAAGAAAGAAATGATATGTTGGAGACTGTATATGTGTGTGTGTGTGTGTGTGTGCGTACACATCTGTGCAAAGTAGGGTAGGAGAGTCATTGCTTCTCCTCTAGATTCAAAGAACTGATAGTCATATAGGGACTAGTCTGTCTTTTTTATTGATTGGCCATGCAATCAGCTGGTCAAAACTCCCACCATCTAGGCTATCAGACAAAGCAGGCTTGATATTAAGTCACCTTCCAGGATTCTAACTTGCCTCACACTGTCCAAATTACTGGTAAAACCTAGAGTGAGGGTCTCAGCATTGGGTGTTTTCTTAATGGATGTGAAACATAGGAGAGACAATTAACAGCAACAATAGAAGCTAACATTCAGTGAACACTTACTATATGATAGGCGGGTATTCTTTAAGGGCTTTACTGGTGTTAGCTCATCCCTCAATAATCTTACAAGTTATATGCACTTATTAGCTCTATTTCATAACTGGCTCAGAGAGGTTAAGAAATTTGCCTCAGATCACACAACTGGTAGGTTGGAGAACTTAGATTCTAACCTGGACATTTTGACATCAGGGCAGTGTTCTTACTCCCTACCAGATGCTTACTGCCTGCATCTTAACTCAGAAGAATCAAGACTGAAGAGTTTGAACCACATTGAGCAGTAGCCTTCTTCACTCTAGGTCAGTAGTTCTCAACTGGAGGCAGTTTTACCCCTCAGAGGAAATTTGGCAATGTCTGGAGACATCTTTGATTGTCAGTACTTGGAGTAGAGTGAATCTACTGGCATCTACTGGGTAGAGGGAAGGGATGCTGCTAAACATCCTACAACACATAGGAATGACCTTCACAACAAATCATTATTCAGTCTAAATTGGCATTATGCGAAGTTAGAGCAATTCTGCTTTTGGTTAGTAGCTCTCAGTCTTGGCTGAAGATTAGAATGATTTGAGAAGCAACCAGACCAATTATATCAGAACCTCAGAGAGTGGGATATTTTTTTAAGCTCCCTAGGTGATTCCAATATACAGTCAATGTAGAGATCCACTGCCCTAGGGAAATTTGTGCTTCTGAATGTAAGGCTCTCACAAATTCTAATTGTTACTCTATTGCCATTGATTACACAAGTGGTTGGTGAGAGAGGCAGGAGTTTCACTTTAGCAGTTTTGATTTTTGAGAACTTTTGTATCTTCTCTAAGGAGACAAGAGAAGAAAGAATCTGAAGAACAAAACTGAATAGGTGCTCATTCTCTATAGAGGCTGCTCTAAAATTGTATCATTTATTTTGTACTGAAATCTTGATTAACCAGTCCTAGCCAAACCTGATTAAGACTAAGTCCTTGATCTTGATGTCAGTTTGTAAGACTAAGACCTTGCTGGAGGTGAGAGGCTTACGTATTAATATGTACATGGTAGTGGTAAAGGGATTACTGTAGCCAGAAGGTAGGGAAGCTGAGAATGATAATTCCAGGTGTCTCTCATCTTGTGAAGGCACAGCTTTAGGCAGGGAACTTGAAGGAGGACTTTTGACAGGGAGGTTGGCAGCAGAGGCTTATTGTCTGGGGTCTGTACTTTGAGAAGAGTAGAGTCCAGATGTGAGCTCTTGAGTGATAGCCACAATGACTCTACCTACTTCATATTCACCAGGATCTAGGAGGGGGCAGAGATCAAATTTCTGATATGAACTTTAGAGAGCAAACCAGATCACCTCAGCCAAATTATATAAACACTTAGATGTTTTTTGTTTTTAATATTTTAAAATCCCTAAACATTTAATAAAATGAACTTTACTGTTCTAGGTTTGACCCAGCTGTGCTAAGGGATCTTAAGAGAGAAGATTTCCATGCTTGAATCAGAATATTGAAGGCTGAGCAGCACTTTCTAAGAATTGCATTGGGCTGGTAACAGTCCCCCATAAAATATTTCCCAAAGAAACCGTGAATGCTTCAGTTAGGACTACACCATCCAGACCTTCCCCTGTATCTGGAGGTTCCCCATTTTAAGACTAAGATTTGTGGAGTGTGTTTTATTTATTTATTTTCAAATTTAACTTATTCCGGAAGAAATACAGCATGGTCAACCCTTTGATTTTAGCTTGTAATTTCCATTTAGGACCCCTTACCTTCAAAAATGTAAGATAATGTTTGTGTTGTTTTAAGCTACCAAGTTTATGGTAATTTATTGCAGCAGCCATAGGAAATTCAAACAGTAATAATGCCCCTCTTCCTGGTAGAGTGGGTCCACTCCTTTCTGACCCTTGCCCATTCATCGCAGTAATCTCTGCTGTTATTATTAATAAGACATATGAACACAGGAAGTGTGACTGTCAAAAGGAAGTAAGAACAAATGAGTGAGCATGATATAGTCTCATCAAACATTTTCCAAATTAAATTGTGAAGAATTACCTGGTAGAAGATATTTTTCAAATCTGTAATAGTCAATTACATGAAAAGTACCTAAAGATATACAGAACATTTTGCAGAATGTATTATATGCAGTTATACTTGTAATTTAATACATTTAGAACAATAAAATTTCATGTAAATATGACTGAAAATTCCAGCTCGTACGTGGGGGAAGAAAATATTTTAAGGCCTGAATTATCCAATTAAACACATAATTTGTAGGTTCCCATTTTGTAATGCCCGGGTACAGCCTTGATTTAAAATTCTGTAACTACTCAAATTTTTTCAGATGTAGATTTTCTCTATTTTTCCATAGGCAGGAAAATGGCATTTACTTTTGATTACTACGTTGGAGAAGAAAAGCATTTTGGTTCTTTCATTTTGTGAATTTATATTCCAGTGTCAGAAATAACATTCAGGGATTTGGAGTCCAGAATATCAGCCAAAGAACAGTATTTGCTGGATGAAATTAAAGGTGATTTTTCTCTGGCAGGGATAGAGAATACATGGTATATGCAGATAAGACAAAGAAACTGTGTGAGTTAGTGGGTGTTGGTAAAGGAAAAACAGTTGGGAAAATAGACTAGAGTAGCTTATAAGTGACCCCAAAGTATAACAATTCTGGGGACAGTTTCATGGGTGATAGCATAGCCAATGTAGAGATAAGCAAGCTTAATGATATATTTGAGATTTTGTTTGTCATATATATATATATATATATATATATATACACAGACATACATATATATATATATCTTTAAAGTTATGTATCAAAGTGACTATATTGTTTTCAAACTCCTACCTCTCACAATTTTGACCAGAAAATAGAGAAGGCTTAAAATGTGTTAAATTAATAATGAGTTTAAAGATATAATTCATTACTGAATGATTATGAGACTTGTAATTTTTTAAATTATCCATTTTCTAACTTTTAGTGGTTCTCAAATTTTAATGTGTATAAAAGCGTTACCCAGGGAGCTTGTTTAACTGGCTCTGATTAGGTGTGTTTGGGGGAGAGGCCCTGGAATTTTAATTTTAATAAGTGATTTTTCAGTGGCTGATGCACAAACTGCACAGAAAAAAGCACCAGGCTGCCCACATCCAACCCATGGCCATTCACCTGAAGTTGGGATATAAAGCTTGTTGACTGGCAACAGAGAGTGGGGTCCCCACACCAGCAACATGGACATCACCGGGAAGCTTGTGATAAATGTAGAAACTCAGCTCCATCCCAGACCCACTGAAACAGAATCTTTATTTTAATAAGATTCTGGGATTTGGGGGTGGTAGTGGGATGATTTACAAGCACATTAAAGTTTGAGAAGCAATATTCTCCTGGAAATCAGCCTCTGTAACAGTGGTTCTTAATCAGTGGAGTGCCTCCAAGTCCTCTAAGGTGCTCTGAAAAATTGCCCCGGTTCCACTTCAGACCCACTGACCCTTCAGTGATATAGGGTCAGGAAATAGCTTTTTAAAAGAGATCCAAAGGTGACTCTGATACACACCACTGGTTAAAACCAGTTGCTCTTTAGGGCTTGTCTGGCAACTCAGAACCTTTGGGATGACAAAAATCACGCCAGATCACTCTCAAATCTCAGTTTTGCTTTGCAGTGTGACAGCCTAAAATTCAGAGCTGACATTTTTATTACCTCCTATAGCCTCTGTTCTTTTTAGCTTTCTTGTCCTAGTTGTCACACTGGGAGAACTCAAGGCAGTCAGCAAGTTTTCATCTCTGTCCTGTGTCCTCAGAGGATGGCTGATTTATTCCCAAGTTCTCCTGCCTTTTAAATTTATTTTTTCAGTTGAAGTCTGTACTAGTGTAGGTCAGACAATTCATAATTCACTCTGAGACTGTGGAAAGGACTCTGAGGTCCTCATTTTCCTCAGGAATTGAGCAATAGTTTGTTAAAACTCCAGAGCTGTAAGTTCTCACTCTAACTGTGGTTCTCATAAATATGAAGAAATAATGAAACTTTATTAAAGGACAATCCAGGCATGAATTTCATCTAATGGGCTTTGTAGTAAAGTAACTTTTAAGACATTCTGATGCAATTTTTAGCTCAGTCATTTGTGGGGTAGATAGTTTATTTTATTTTATAAATGGAAGGGGCTATAAAGTACAGCCTTAGTTCAGATGGTTCTTAAGGACATACCAATAGATCCTTTGTAGATGGGCTCTGAACCAATCGAGAACAATCAGACAATTGGTGGTCTGTGGCTAAAGCATCACGTGCTATTTTTCCTGGATTCAGGAAGGGATAAGGCAGCTGGGTCTGGTTGCTTGTAGAAGTTCTGGTGGCGGAGTTCTTTAGGAATTTCTCTAGCTTGCTTTGTGTTCAGTCCAAACACCAATCCAGCAGCAGAAAACCCTCTTTTCGACTTGTCAGTCGGTCAACATAAGAATAGACTATGTCTCAAGAGGAACTATGGGGTGAGGTTTTTCTTCTACTGCTTGAATTCAGCACCTTGGAGAAGGTCCTTCTCCTTTTTGTGGGCACAGTGCTGTCACAGAGACTCCTTGTTGCCCAAGCCTTTCACCTGGCCTGCATTTTGAAATTGGACCATGCTTAAGTAAAATGGTTGCTTTCCATGATAAAGCATTTTTGGGCCAAGGAAGCTATTCTTATACTTTTTTAAGTAATCCCTGCTTTGCCCTATCTATTCAGCCCTGTCACTTTCTCTATGCAAAGAGAACTCACAGTTGAGAGGACATTTACTTCAAGCTGAGGAGTATTAGAGGATACTAGTTCTGGTAGATGGTTTCTCTCCAAAGGAAAAGGCTTAATTTGATAAGTGAGAGAATAATATCCATTGTGCCATCTTGCCATTGAGGGAAGCCTATTTGCCTTGAAAATAAGAAATATCTGTCTCAGCAGGCAGTGCTTTTCTTTAAGGATTTTATAACAAAGATAAAAATTGTGATTGGCAAAGTAGTAAACATTTAACACACTTTTAATGTTATATAATAAGTGCAAGAACATGCAGGTAGTAAGGGAACATATTCTTATATGCTGCATTGATTGTCTATTAGCATTTAGCATGAAAAGTAATCCTCACACATGGCTAGTTATGAGGATGAAGTGAGTTGAAGGAAGGAAACGGGCATCAGGATGAGGATCCTGACTTCATAACCAGGGTAGGGATGGAGGCTCATCCTCCGTGAAACTTCGCAATGTACTTTTCACAGGAGTAAGCCTCATGTACTTTTTAGTCAGATTGGAAGATCACTAGTGATTTTGTCCTCATGAAGAAGCCCCTTGATTTTCTGAAGCAGTTGTTCAGCAAATTATACTCGGCAGTCTTCTAGTTTCATTCACTTGGACTGTGATTGTGTCACATTATAGTAATTTTTATCAAAGGGTGGACTGACCTGGTACAACACTTTGCGGCAACTCATTGCTGAATTACTCCTTCCATGGCCACTTTGTGAACGAAGGAAAAAAGAGGAATGCAAGGAGAATTTTGTCATTTTCTAATTTAACATTAGATCATCTTTTGGGCTTATGGAGTGTGCAGCAGACTTAGAGAAAGAGGTCACGGATCTCTCTTCATGGTTCAGCAGTGCCAGGCCCCTTACTGCTGAGAGGAGGCATGCCTTCTGCCCACCTCATAGATTCTCTATAGCCATCTTGGAAAACTCCTGACCCATTGCTCCTTGCACCATGGTGACCGACAAGGGGCTCATTTTAGTAATTCTACTTTCTCACAAGACTATTAAAGGACAAACAAGAATTACTCTAAAAAATATTATTTCTAATTTCTGTCTTTGATTCTAATCCTTATTTAGGGATATAGACCTTTTGTGTCTGTGTAATCCAGAGTGAGTAGAAATGCAGAAGAAAGGTGGAAGAAAGGTGGTGTAGTGGAAAGGGAGGGTTTAAAGAGTTAAACATTTAAGTTTGACTAGTTCCCCAACCCATACCTAATAACTGGGAAAAACTCAGAACACAATAAAGGGGGGCATGTCTTACTGTTCATGACAGCATCCCTAGTATAGAACACATGTCTTCCATATGACCCTCTGCAAAGATGTGTTGATTACTGGACTAACTGGAAGATCGCCTGAGATACTGTAAGTGAAAGCAAACAAAGGACAGACTCAGTGAATGCTGTGTGCTTTCCTCTGCTCTGCTGGTGTGTGGGTGGTAAAAATCATCACTTTCTGTAAACGTGTGTCAGCCATGCAGTGCCTGTGCTCAAAAATGCCAGGATCGGAGGAGCTTCAAGATGGCGGAAGAGTAAGACGCGGAGATCACCTTCCTTCCCACAAATACATCAGAAATACAACTACATGTGGAACAACTCCTACAGAACACCTACTGAATGCTGGCAGAAAACCTCAGACCTCCCAAAAGGCAAGAAACTCCCCACGTACCTGGGTAGGGCAAAAGAAAAAAGAAAAAACAGAGACAAAGAATAGGGACGGGACCTGAACCAGTGGGAGGGAGCTGTGAAGGAGGAAAGGTTTCCACACACTAGGAAGTCCCTTCACTGGTGGAGATGGGGGGGGTGGAGGGGGGAAGCTTCGGAGCCACGGAGGAGAGCGCAGCAACAGGGGTGTAGAGGGCAAGGCGGAGAGATTCCCGCACAGAGGATCAGTGCCGACCAGCACTCAGCAGCCCGAGAGGCTTGTCTGCTCAGCCGCCAGGGCGGGCGGGGCTGGGAGCTGAGGCTTGGGCTTCGGTCGGATCGCAGGGAGAGGACTGGGGTTGGCTGCGTGAACACAGCCTGAAGGGGGTTAATGCACCACAACTAGCCGGGAGGGAGTCCGGGAGAAGGTCTGGACCTGCCGAAGAGGCCAGAGACTTTTTCTTGCCTCTCTGTTTCCTGGTGTGCGAGGAGAAGGGATTCAGAGCGCCGCTTAAAGGAGCTCCAGAGACGGGCGCGAGCCGCAGCTATTAGCGCAGACCCCAGAGACGGGCACGGGACGCTAAGGCTGCTGCAGCCACCACCAAGAAGCCTGTGTGCAAGCACAGGTCAATATTCACACCTCCCCTCCCGGGAGTCTGTGCAGCCCGCCAGCGCCAGGGTCGTGTGATCCAGGGACAACTTCCCCGGGAGAACGCGTGGCGCGTCTCAGGCTGGTACAACGTCATGCCGGCCTCTGCCGCTGCAGGCTCACCCCGCATCCGTACCCCTCCCTCCCCCCGGCCTGAGTGAGCCAGAGCTGCTGAATCAGCTGCTCCTTTAACCCCGTCCTGTCTGGGCGGGGAACAGACGCCCTCAGGCGACCTACACGCAGAGGCGGGTCCAAATCCAAAGCGGAACCCCAGGAGCTGTGCGAACAAAGAAGAGAAAGAGAAATATCTCCCAACAGTCTCAGGAGCAGCAGATTAAATCTCCACAATCAACTTGATGTACCCTGCATCTGTGGAATACCTGAAAAGACAAGGAATCATCCCAAATTGAGGAGGTGGACTTCGGGAGCAACAATATGTATTTTTTTTGCCCTTTTTCTTTTTCTGTGAGTGTGTATGTGTATGCTTCTGTGTGTGATTTTGTCTGTATAGCTTTGCTTTTACCATTTGTTCTAGGGTTCGGTCTGTCCGTTTTTTTTTTTTTTTTTTTTTTAGTATAGTTTTTAGCAATTGTTACCACTGGTGGATTTGCTTTTTGGTTTGCTTGCTCTCTTCTTTCCTTTTTTTTTAATTACTTAAAAAAATCTACTTTAATAATTATTTTCTATTTTTTATTTTAATAGCTTTATTTTATTTTATTTTATCTTCTTCTTTCTTTCTTTCTTTTTTTCCCTCCCTTTTATTCTGAGCCGTGTGGATAACAGGCTCTTGGTGCTCCAGCCAGGTGTCAGGGCTGTGCCTCTGAGGTGGGAGAGCCAAGTTCAGGACATTGGGCCACAAGAGACCTCCCAGCTCCATGTAATATCAAATGGCGAAAATCTCCCAGAGATCTCCATCTCAACGCCAAGACCTAGCTCCACTCAATGACCACCAAGCTACAGTGCTGGACACCCTATGCCAAACAACTAGCAAGACAGGAACATAACCCCGCCCATTAGCAGAGAGGCTGCCTAAAATCATAATAAGGCCACAGACACTCCAAAACACACCACCAGATGTGGACCTGCCCACCAGAAAGACAAGATGCAGCCTTATCCACCAGAACACAGGCACTAGTCCCTTCCACCAGGAGGCCTGCACAACCCACTGAACCAACCTTAGCCACTGGGGGCAGACACCAAAAACAACGGGGACTACGAACCTGCAGCCTGTGAAAAGGAGACCCCAAACACAGTAAGTTAAGCAAAATGAGAAGACAGAGAAATACACAGCAGATGAAGGAGCAAGGTAAAAACCCACCAGACCAAACAAATGACGAGGAAATAGGCAGTGTACCTGAAAAAAAATTCAGAGTAATGATAGTAAAGATGGTCCAAAATCTTGGAAATAGAATGGAGAAAATACAAGAAATGTTTAACAAGGACCCAGAAGAACTAAAGAGCAAACAAACAGTGATGAACAACACAATAAATGAAATTAAACATTCTCTAGAAGGGATCAATAGCGGAATAACTGAGGCAGAAGAACGGATAAGTGACCTGGAAGATAAAATAGTGGAAATAACTACTGCAGAGAAGAATAAAGGAAAAAGAATGAAAAGAATTGAGGACAGTCTCAGAGACCTCTGGGACAACATTAAACGCACCAACATTCGAATTATAGGGGTCCCAGAAGAAGAAGATAAAAAGAAAGGGACTGAGAAAATATTTGAAGAGATTATAGTTGAAAACTTCCCTAATATGGGAAAGGAAATAGTGAATCAAATCCAGGAAGCACAGAGAGTCCCATACAGGATAAATCCAAGGAGAAACACGCTAAGACACATATTAATCAAACTATCAAAAATTAAATACAAAGAAAAAATATTAAAAGCAGCAAGGGAAAAACAACAAATAACATACAAGGGAATCCCCATAAGGTTAACAGCTGATCTTTCAGCCAAAACTCTCCAAGCCAGAAGGGAGTGGCCGGACATATTTAAAGCGATGAACGGGAGAAACCTACAACCAAGATTACTCTACCTAGCCAGGATCTCATTCAGTTTGACGGAGAAATTAAAACCTTTACAGACAAGCAAAAGCTGAGAGAATTCAGCACCACCAAAACAGCTTTACAACAAATGCTAAAGGAACTTCTCTAGGCAGGAAACACAAGAGAAGGAAAAGACCTACAATAACAAATCCAAAACAATTAAGAAAATGGTAATAGGAAAGTACATATCGATAATTAACTTAAATGTAAATGGATTAAATGCTCCAACCAAAATATGTAGACTGGCTGAATGGATATAAAAATAAGACCGGTATATATGCTGTCTACAAGAGGCTCACTTCAGACCTAGGGACACATACAGATTGAAAGTGAGGGGATGGATAAAGATATTCCATGCAAATGGAAATCAAAAGAAAGCTGGAGTAGCAATTCTCATATCAGACAAAATAGACTTTAAAATAAAGACTATTACAAGAGACAAAGAAGGACACTACATAATGATCAAGGGATCAATCTAAGAAGAAGATATAATAATTGTAAGTATTTATGCACCCAACATAGGAGCACCTCAATACATAAAGCAAATCAACAGTAGCACAATCATAGTAGGGGACATTAACAACCCACTTTCACCAATGAACAGATCATCCAAAATGAAAATAAATAAGGAAACACAAGCTTTAAATGATACATTAAACAAGATGGACTTAATTGATACTTATAGGACATTCCATCCAAAAACAACAGAATACACTTCTCAAGTGCTCATGGAACATTCTCCAGGATAGATCATATCTTGGGTCACAAATCAAGCCTTGGTAAATTTAAGTAAATTGAAATCATATCAAGCATCTTTTCCTACCACAGTGCCATGAGACTAGATATCAATTACAGGAAAAAATCTGTAAGAATACAAATACATGCAGGCTAAACAATACACTACTTAATAACCAAGAGATCACTGAAGAAATCAAAGAGGAAATCAAAAAATACCTAGAAACAAATGACAATGAAAACACGACAACCCAAAACCTATGGGATGCAGCAAAAGCAGTTCTAAGAGGGAAGTTTATAGCAATAAAATCCTACCTTAAGAAACAAGAAACATCTCAAATAAACAACCTAACCTTACACCTAAAACAATTAGAGAAAGAAGAATAAAAAAACCCCAAAGTTAGCGGAAGGAAAGAAATCATAAAGATCAGATCAGAAATAAATGAAAAAGAAATAAAAGAAACGATAGCAAAAGTCAATAAAACTAAAAGCTGCTTCTTTGAGAAGATAAACAAAATTGATAAACCATTAGCTAGACTCATCAAGAAAAAAAGGGAGAAGACTCAAATCAATAAAATTAGAAATGAAAAAGAAGTAACAACTGACACTGTAGAAATACAAGGGATCTTGAGAGATTACTACAAGCAACTATATGCCAATAAAATGGACAACCTGGAAGAAATGGACGAATTCTTAGAAATGCACAACCTTCCAAGACTGAAC
Organism: Eschrichtius robustus; assembly: GCF_028021215.1. Classification (NCBI taxonomy): domain Eukaryota; kingdom Metazoa; phylum Chordata; class Mammalia; order Artiodactyla; family Eschrichtiidae; genus Eschrichtius; species Eschrichtius robustus. The sequence continues at coordinate 27,712,283 of NC_090838.1, forward strand.
CAGGAAGAAATAAAAAATATGAACATACCAATCACAAGCACTGAAATTGAAACTGTGATTAAAAATCTTCCAACAAACAAAAGCCCAGGACCAGATTGCTTCACAGGCGAATTGTATCAAACATTTAGAGAAGAGCCAACACCTATCCTTCTCAAACTTCCAAGGTATAGCAGAGGGAGGAACACTCCCCAACTCATTCTACGAGGCCACCATCACCCTGATACCAAAACCAGACAAAGATGTCACAAAAAAAGAAAACTTCAGACCAATATCACTGACGAACATAGATGCAAAAATCCTCAACAAAATACTGGCAAACAGAATCCAACAGCACATTAAAAGGATCATACACCATGATCAAGTGGGGTTTATCCCAGGAATGCAAGGATTTTTCAATATACGCAAATCAATCAATGTGATACACCATATTAACAAATTGAAGGAGAAAAAACATACGATCATCTCAATAGATGCAGAGAAAGCTTTTGACAAAATTCAACACCAATTTATGCTAAAAACCCTCCAGAAAGTAGGCATAGAGGGAACTTACCTCAACATAATAAAGGCCGTATATGACAAATCCACAGCCAACACGTCCTCAATGGTGAAAAACTGAAACCATTTCCACTAAGATCAGGAACAAGACAAGGTTGCCCACTCTCACCACTATTATTCAACATAGTTTTGGAAGTTTTAGCCACAGCAATCAGAGAAGAAAAAGAAATAAAAGGAATCCAAATGGGAAAAGAAGAAGTAAAGCTGTCACTGTTTGCAGATGACATGATACTATACATAGAGAATCCTAAAGATGCTACCAGAAAACTCCCAGAGCTAATCAATGAATTTGGTAAAGTAGCAGGATACAAAATTAATGCACAGAAATCTCTTGCATTCCTATACACTAATTATGAAAAACCTGAAAGAGAAATTAAGGAAACACTCCCATTTACCCCTGCAACAAAATGAATAAAATAGCTAGGAATAAACCTACCTAAGGAGACAAAAGACCTATATGCAGAAAACTATAAGACACTGATGAAAGAAATTAAAGATGATACAAATAGATGGAGAGATATATCATGTTCTTGGATTGGCAGAATCAACATTGTGAAAATGACTCTCCTACCCAAAGCAATGTACAGATTCAGTGCAATCCCTATCAAACTACCACTGGCTTTTTTCACAGAACTAGAACAAAAAATTTCACAATTTTCATGGAAACACAAAAGACCCCAAACAGTCAAAGGAATCTTGAGAAAGAAAAACGGGGCTGGAGGAATCAGGCCCCCTGACTTCAGACTATACTAAAAACCTACAGTAATCAAGACAGGATGGTACTGGCACAAAAAAGGAAATATAGATCAATGGAACAGGACAGAAAGGCCAGAGATAAAACCACGCACATATGGTCACCTTATCTTTGATAAAGGAGGCAAGAATATACAGTGGAGAAAAGCCAGCCTCTTCAATAAGTGGTGCTGGGAAAACTGGACAGCTACATGTAAAAGAATGAAATTAGAACACTCCCTAACATCATACACAAAAATAAACTCAAAATGGATTAAAGACCTACATGTAAGGCCAGACAGTATAAAACTCTTAGAGGAAAACATAGGCAGAACACTGTATGACATATATCAGAGCAAGATCCTTTTTGACCCATCCCCGAGAGAAATGGAAATTAAAAAATAAATAAATAAACAAATGGGACCTAATGAAACTTAAAAGCTTTTGCACAACAAAGGAAACCATAAACAAGATGAAAAGACAACCCTCAGAATGGGAGGAAATATTTGCAAATGAAGCAGCTGACAAAGGATTAATCTCCAAGATTTACAAGCAGCTCATGCAGCTCAATATCAAAAAAAGAAACAACCCAATCCAAGAAAGGGCAGAAGTCCTAAATAGACATTTCTCCAAAGAAGATTTACAGATTGCCAACAGGCACATGAAAGAGTGCTCAACATCATTAATCATTAGAGAAATGCAAATCAAAACTACAGTGAGATATCATCTCACACCTGTCAGAATGGACATCATCAAAAAATCTACAAACAGTAAATGCTGGAGAGAGTGTGGAGAAAAGGGAACACTCTTGCACTGTTGGTGGGAATGTAAATTGATAACAGCCACTATGGAGAACAGTATGGAGGTTCCTTAAAAAACTAACAATAGAACTACCATACAACCCAGCAATCCCACTACTGGGCATATACCCTGAGAAAACCATAATTCAAAAAGAGTTATGTACCACAGTGTTCACTGCAGCTCTAGTTACAATAGCCAGGACATGGAAGCAACCTAAGTGTCCATCAACAGATGAATGGATAAAGAAGATGCGGCACATATATACAATGGAATATTACTCAGCCATAAAAAGAAACGAAATTGAGTTGTTTGTAGTGAGGTGGCTGGACCTAGAGTCTGTCATACAGAGTGAAGTAAGTCAGAAAGAGAAAAACAAATACTGTATGCTAACACATATATGTGGAATCTAAGAAAAAAAAAAAAGGTCATGAAGAACCTGGGGCAAAACAGGAATAAATACGCAGACCTACTAGAGAATGGACTTGAGGATATGGGGACGGTGAAGTGTAAGGTGGGACAAAGTGAGAGAGTGGCATGGACATATATACACTACCAAATGTAAAATAGATAGCTAGTGGGAAGCAGCCGCATAGCACAGGGAGATCAGCTCGGTGCTTTGTGACCACCTAGAGGGGTGGAATTGGGATGGTGGGAGGGAGGGAGACGCAAGAGGGAAGAGATATGGGGATATATGTATATGCATAACTGATTCACTTTGTTTTAAAGCAGAAACTAACACACCATTGTAAAGCAATTATACTTCAATAAAGATGTTAAAAAAAAATGCCAGGATCAATTCATTTGATAGCTGGGGGTCCAGTCTGAAAACATTGGTATAGACGATCTTGTTTACAAAGCAGAAATAGAGACACAGATGTAGAGAACAAACGTATGGATACCAAGGGGGAAAGTTGGGGGCGTGTGTGGGATGAATTGGGAGATTGGGATTGACATATATACACTATTGACACTATGTATAAAGTAGATAACTAATGACCTACTGTAAAGCACAGGGAACTATACTCAATGCTCTGTGGTGACCTAAATGAGAAGGAAATCCAAAAATGAGGGTATATATGTATATGTATAACTGATTCACTTTGCTGTACCGTATAAACTAACACAATATTGTAAAGCAACTATACTCCAATTAAAAAAAAAATAGCTAGGGGTACAGGAGACAAAGTCCAACAGGATTTGTGGAAGAGATGGCAAAAAGCCAGGTTTTCTTTCCCTTTATGTTCTCTTCATGTTAACCTTTTTGATTCCTTACCTAACCTTGATTTATAATGACATTTTCTGGGAGGAGACAACTTTAAGCAACTTTACAGATACAAAGAAAAAAATAGGAAAAAGGAAAGCACACATAGCTGATTAGTTTGCCTCTTTCTGCTCACTACCCTATTATCATTTTTCTGTTTTTGAGCTGACAGGGTTTCAATCTTTGCAAATCAAGACTATTAAATGTTTAGCATTCTGACTGGCTAAACCCAGCAGTACTGGTTACTAGCTGTTCTTCTGCTCTTACTAAGCAATTATTGAAAACTTATTAAGTACACAGAATGAGGCTAATTAGTGCATATAATACACAAATAAAAATTGGCATTGTAGAAGCAATAAGCAATATTCTGTAAAGGGTGTTGCTAATCTGGATTTCTCCATTCTGGGACAAGAATTTTGTCTGCAATGGTCTCCCTATCAAAATTACAGCGTTTCTTTAATTAGAACTTTAGGGAGGCAGAAAAACCATTAGTTGGTAGTGACATAATGCATTGGTTGTGAGTAAATGAAAATAGTACATAATGAACTTAAGCTATCATTTATATTCAGTACTGTGATATATTGGGACTTGATATAAACTTCTAATTTCTCCTCTCTACCAGCTTGATGAAGACTTTTAGTCCTCTTTATCCTGTCCAATATTGCAGAGAGGATGGACTTTAGATCTGATTCCATGGACATATGGGGATACTGCCCCAAGTCTTATGCCTGAGCCATTCTGGGTTGAACTCTTATTTCAAAGTCCTTGCTTTTATTTTCTGCTTATGCATGGGCTCAAGCTTTATTTGCTTAACTTTATGACTTTAATTAAGCTCTACAGTATGCTTGTTATTAATTTTTTTATGCAACTGAAATGGGCTATTCTTGGTCTTTTTGCATGAAGCTGTATTTTCCATTTCCATGATTTTAGTTACTTCCAAATTCTGCAAATCTCTCTTCTGAGCGTCAAACCTCCATGTTCAAATGCCTACTGGGATGTTCCATACATCATTCAAGCTCAGCATGACTTAAACTGAGATTATTTTCAACTCCCTCCTACTCCCAGATTGTTCAAATCCAGACTTGTCCATTTCCTGGTATGGGACTTGGGCAGGTCACTCAGCCTTTCTGTGTCTCAGTTTCCTCATCTATAAAAGGGAATAAGAAAAACAATTATCTCATAGACTTAAGGAGAATAAATGAGTTAATATGTGTGCCTTTACATAATAAACACTATATAAACATTAGTTATTATTATTTTTAAAATTATTAGTCCCTTGGTGCTCTCTAACTTTGGAAATGGCACAACATTCACCCAGTGGCTCAAGCAGGAAACCTCAAATTACATCATCCTCAATTTCTCCCTCACCTCCCCCAGTCAAAGATTGAGTCCTTTGGATACTACTTCTTACATATCTCTTGAATCTTCCCTCTTTTCTCTAACCCCAGTGCCATTGCATAATCCTGTATTACTGCAGTAGCCTCCTAGCTAGCGTTTTACTGCTTATAATACCTTCTTCATTCCTACTCTCTACACTAAATACATAACTATATTTTAAAAATGCAAATCTGGTTGAATATTGTCCCCACTTAAAACCTTTCCATGCTTGTCATTACCTCTCCACTGTCTTTAATAAGGTACACAGAGGTCTGAATAACCTGGCCTCTTCTTTCTTCTTTAACCTCAATTCCTGCCTTTTCTCACTTTTGGGTCTTTACTGAAACACTTTCTCATGGGTTTGAAGGGCTCTTCTTGCCCAACTTTTCCAACCCCCCCCACCTCCCCCACCCACAATTTGGCTACCTTCTCATACTTTAGGTTTCAGCTTAGGTATCACTTTTTCCCTTCCAGGCAGGCTTCATAGTCTTTATTAACTGCCTGTGGATTATATATTGCTTTGACTGCTTAACATCTTATTCCCTGGGGGGACTCAACTACAGTACCCGAAATTGATCCGTTCCCACTGCACGGGTAACTTTGTGACTACTTGAATATCTAAGACGATAGACACACTGGTTCTTCCATGGCAGATGTTGTTCTCTGGGCCAGAGAACAAAACAGCACCAAGACCAACATACTATATGGAAATTCAGGTTTTCCCAAGTATATCCATAAGGTAGGGAAAATGGCATATACTATTGTAGGGGTCTGATTTTAGATTGTTTTTAGAGTGTGAAGAAACACTAAGAAATGATTTTGTCTAGCCCTCTGATAAAAGTGTAATACTATCCTTATGTTTGACAAATAAGTCACCTGAAGTCCAGAAATTTACAGACTTATTCTAGGTCACATGGAATCACTTCCCTAATATTATTCTCTTTCTACCACTCCTTGTTGCCACCCAATTGCATTTGTACATTTCTAGTACGTTAATTTGCCTGCATAGAGACTGAAAAAAACTAGCTTTCGTATCCTAATTTCAGAGCACTCTTTGTTTGTTAAACCTCAGGGTTGAAAATAAAAGTGGAAGTTAGATTAGAATGGAACAAAAATGCCTGTTTTGGGAGCTTGGGCTTTATCCTCTGGGGTGATTTTTAAACTATACTCAGTGGAACCCCTGTCAGGGACCTCAAGAGCTTTGTCTGGACTTCCCACTTATATTTCAATCAGAGAAGTTCCTTGTTTATTTATTTTCCTTGGCTTTATTGAAAGCTTCTTTTGAAGAAAGAAATGTGTGAATAAAAATACATTTAAATTTGAAAATACATTGCTCCAGGGAGTACTGTAACATTTTCATTCACTACTCAAACATCGTCTTTGGTTGAGCTCTTAAGGTAAAATTTCCTTCTTTTTTGTCTTTGACCAGATTCTCTTAACTTTTAGGGTGAGGGTTAATTTTGGATCTATATGTTTAAATAGCTAAATGTTATCAGTTATAAAATAAAATATATATTAGGACCTAAAAATTTATCAACCAGATTAAGAAAAATAGAGTACGCTTTAAGTATTCTCTTTCATTTCCTTTTTGAAAAAATATGCAGTTGTGGGGAATTTGAAAAATGTCTATTACATGCACATTCTTATATTCTCTGGGCTAGTTTAGTGATAAATGCAATTGTTGAGTTAAATGAGAATGGCTAGAAAAACTGCTGAAACTTGAGCAGTAATTGTGGATTAGTTAATGGGAATTTGCCCAGGGGTGGGTGTTGATAGTCCTAATGATTTTTGGATAGCACTGCAAAAGCTTTTGAAGAATCTTTTAAATCACTCAATCTCTCTATTCTGTTACTTGTAAAATGAGGGGCTTTATATAGATGAGGACAATACACACTTTTTTAAAAAAAATTAATTAATTAATTAATTAATTTATTTATTTATTTATTTATGGCTGTGTTGGGTCTTCGTTTCTGTGCGAGGGCTTTCTCTAGTTGCGGCAAGCGGGGGGCCACTCTTCATTGCGGTGTGCGGGCCTCTCACTGTCGCGGCCTCTCTTGTTGCGGAGCATAGGCTCCAGACGCGCAGGCTCAGCAATTGTGGCTCACGGGCCTAGTTGCTCCGTGGCATGTGGGATCTTCCCAGACCAGGGCTCGAACCCGTGTCCCCTGCATTGGCAGGCAGATTCTCAACCACTGCGCCACCAGGGAAGCCCACACATTTTTATAGATTTGTATGGTTATTTACAGTTTACTAAGTGCTTTCATGTTTTTCCTCTTCTGAGAGAAATGTAAGGCTCCTTGCAGCTCCAAAATTCTATTACTTTATATTTTATTGATTCTTTTGAATATTCTTTGAGATTTTTAAAATTCAAAACTGACATATTGAAGGGTTTTAGTTTAGCAGTGATATGACCTTCCAACTCCTTGCTTTCCTAGAAATTACTTGGATTATGATAATGGACTCTGTGAATGAATAATCTACTAATGAATAAGTAGTGTAGAAATATTCAAAAGGATGCCTTTCAAAAGAACTAATTCTAATACCTTGTGAACAATTCAAGTCCTAAATAGCTAAAGATTACACAATTGTAGCACGAAGTTCCATTTATCTTTTTCATTTTCTTTAAAGAATTCTGGACTTCCCTGGTGGTTCAGTGGTTAAGACTCCTTGCTTCCACTGCAGGGGACGTTCGATCACTGATCCGGGAAGTTCCGCATGCTGCAGGGTGCGGCCAAAAAAAAAAAAAATTCCACAGAACTGGGGAAATGATCTAGTACACATGGAAACTGGTTTTCAGATTGTTATTATCATGGGCAATCCAAAGAGGGTTGAATTACTAAATCTGAATTACACACACACACAATTTGCAACAAAGGAGGCAAGACAGTGGAGAAAAGACAATCTCTTCAATAAGTAGTGCTGGGAAAACTGGACAGCTACATGTAAAAGAATGAAATCAGAACACTTTTTAACACCATATACAAAAATAAACTCAAAATGGACTGAAGACCTAAGTGTAGGACCTGAAACCATACAACTCCTAGAGGGAAACATAGGCAGAACACTCTTTGGCACAATGGTAGCAGTATTTTTTTTGGATATGTCTCCTAAGGCAAAGGAAACAAAAGCAAAAATAAACAAATGGACCTAATTAAACTTAAAAGCTTTTGCATAGCAAAGGAAACCACTGACAAAATGAAAAGACAACCTACTGAATGGGAGAAAATATTTGCAAATGATAGACTGATAAAGGGTTAATATCAAAATACATAAATAGCTCATATAACTCAACATGAAAAAAGCAAACAACCTGATTAAAAAATGGGCAGAAGACCTGAATAGACATTTTTCCAAAGAAGACATACAGATGGCCAATAGGCACATGAAAAGATGTTCAACATCATTAATCCCCATAGAAATTCAAATCAAAACCACAATGAGATATCACCTCACACTTGTCAGAATGGCTATCATCAAAAAGACCACAAATAACAAATGTTGGAGAGTATGTGGAGAAAAGGGAGTTCTTGTACACTGTTAGTGGAAATGTAAATTGGTGCAGCCACTGTGGAAAACAGTATGGAGATTCCTCAAAAATCTAAAAATAGAACTGCCATATTATCCAGCAATTCCACTGCTGGATATATAGCTGAAAAAAATGAAAACACTAATTTGAAATACTAATGCACCCCAATGTTCATAGCAGCATTATTTACAATAGCCAAAATATGAAAGCAACCTAAGTGTTCATCAGCAGATGAATGGATAAAGATGCGGCACATATGTGTGTATACACACACACAGACAAATACATACACACAATGGAATACTACTCAGCCATAAAAAAGCATGAAATTTTGCCATTTGCAACAACATGGATGGACTTGGAGGTTATTATGGTCAGTGAAGTAAGTCAGAGAAAGACAAATACTGTGTGTTATTACTTATATGTGGAATCTAAAACATAAATTAGTTAAATAACAAAAGAGAAACAAACTCACAGATATAGAGAACTAGCGGTTACCAGTGGGGAGAGCGAAGATGGGAGGGACAATATAGGGGTAACAGATTAGTAGGTACAAACTACTATGTATAAAATAAATAAGCTACGAGGATATATTGTACAGCACAGGAAATATAGCCAATATTTTATAACTATAAATAGAGTATAACCTTTAAAAATTGTGAATCACTACGTTGTATACCTAAAACTTATATAATATTGTAAATCAACTATACTTCAACCCCCCCCCCACCCCCACAATACTGGTCACTGTCAGAAGACAATCTAAATGTTTCTACTAACTCAAACATTTTCTCATTTCTCTAGTATTAGTTTGAGATTATAACCACTTAAAATGAGCCCCAAAAGGAGCTGAAACAATTTGATATAGGCTATTTTTAAATGAAAGGGAATGAACTATAGGAGACTTTGTTTTTTGCTTAGTTTCCTTTTTTGGGAGGCGTTAAGGATAGGATAGGGCAAGAGGCTGATTGGGAGTGATTCCAATTATTTCTCGTACAGTTTTTTTTTTCCTCTAGGAAAAGATTGTCAAAGAAGAAATAGGGTAGCTTAACGCTAATACAGGTCCTTCCTCTAGACATCAGACATGCTCCCGTTCAGATTTTCATGCCTTTTCATGACAACACCTAGAGGAAGAAAATATGTAATGACATTTATTGAACGTCTACTATGTAACAGGTGCTCTCTACACTGAGAGTAAAAGGATCCAGATGCAGACTGTAGATCTTGGTAGAGTCATATTCTTTTCTATGTAGAGCTTAGATGATCCTAAATGGATTTAGATATAGCAATTGTCCATCTTCTATTTCTACACATAAATTTGCAGAGGAAAGGGTCTGAGATTCATCTTTTTTGAGATTCACATTTGTTGAAACTAGACCCGTGGACTGGAGTGGCTCTTACTAGACCATCTTGAAGAAATGAGAGGAACAGAAGTTTCAGCCAGACTTGACTCTTGCATCAAGGACCAGAGGCTGAGGACACTGGATAGGTAATAATCTGTGAAGCAGCAGACACTGGAACCTGATCCAACCTAGCAAACCTGGAAGCTAAATTGTGACCCAGGGATGCATCTGTGTGAGGACATGGGACTTGCTTAATATAGAAATTTAACTCTCAAATTCAACATGTACATGGCAGAGACTAGAAAGTCAAAATTACAATTTAATTTTTATGGACCTTTCTAGATTCGCTATCACTGAATTCACAGAGTAAGATGGAAGACTTCATCTTTTGTTTTCCCTTTCGGATTTGTTTCTCAGATACCTCCCATACTGTGAGCACCTCCCCACATGGAGAGATAATGACATTTAAAGGTTTGTACATTGACTATAATTATGAGTTTCAGCGTGCACTCTGATATTAAGTTCTAATTCCCGTATATTGTGGGACTCTGGAGTAATAATTGGAATACAGGCAGAGTTTGAAGCAGATTTTCCCTGACTAAGAAGAACGCTGGCAAGATATGACGTATTTGTCAATTTGAAGATCTACTGTGGCCTGGGCAAATTGGCTGGGTCCTATAATGGAAGTCAGGCACCAAGAAGGACAACAGAAGGCACTTGGACTGGGTGAATTGGTCACTCTGTTAAGTGTGGGGTATTCTGATTTTGGCAAGAGGTGATACGGAGGCTCTGGTCTCAGGAATAGTATGAGCAAGACATTGGCATGAACATGGACTAGGGGTTATGTTTCTGCTTCATTTCTACAGGAAGTTGGTCATGTTTGCCCCAATGAGCTCTGGTGGTAAAATCAAGAACTCTTATCACACTAGGATGGTGATGTTTTGGGAACCTAAGTGGTACTGCTTTGTGGTCCTCCTTCCAACATCCATTCTTTTCATTCTCTCTTTTAATTAAAACCTAAGGAGCTAGCTCTTTATCTTGGTAACTAATGTGCAAGTAAAGAGTAGATTTTTTAAAAAAATCATTCACGTTTATCAAAGAATACTCTGAAGACAAAAGTTAAATATTCTTTTCTGTCAATATGAGTAGGTTTGGCAAAAGGGAAAGATTGTTCTTCTAAGAATTCTGGTAAAAGAAACACAGAATACCCAGTCAAGATAAATATTTTAGTCCCATTAATTATCTTTTTCCTGTGCCATGAAGAAAGCTCATAGATGGTATATAGTAGTCATATCAACAAATATTTATAATGTTCCTACTTAGCCGCATTTTACAAAGCATTTCAAATATCCTTTTTCCTGTAATTCTTAAGTTTTGTACAGTTTTACTGAATGAGGAAAATGGCCCAATTTTGACTTTTCCTTTTTTATGACTTCTAGAAATGACCATTTTGCTGGAATGTGTTCCTAGAAATCAGTAATGCTGTGGAACATATTTTCTCATACACAATATTAGAGTTGGGAATCACATTTCTTATCCAGGTCTTAGTGACCTACAAATCATACCCATGATCCAAAACATATCATAGAAGCAAGGATAACTAGCCATCACTAAAAATATTTAATAGATGACTTTCATTCTTAGAAATAATCTATTTTATTTTATTGTTTACTATACCAGAAGTGTATTTTCATTCTGTAGGTCTATAATTGTCAAATAATGGCAATGTCTTACAGTTTAATCTGTTATATATAATATACATGAAACTCGCAAAAGCAGCTAGGTTATAAATTTGGCCACAACCAATATATTAGCTCAAACATGTTTTTAAACTTTTATTTAATGATAACATTCCTTGCCTGATTTGGAAAGTCTCTTTTTAGGATAATTTGGATGACAGTCCTAGGAAGTTTACATGAATTCCTTTTTTTTCCTTTTTTGACCTTAGTTTTGTGCACAAAATACCAGGGACACAATTATTATTGTGGATAAAATTTCGATGATTCTTTTATTGACAAGAATACATTTGAAGTTAAGGGTTAGTAAAAATAAGAAATATGAAGATATGGCAATATAAATATTTATTAAGGCATTATTTTTTATAATGAAAAAGTGGAAAAATATAAATGCCAAATGAAAGGATTAGCTAAATGAATTACATTACAAAGGAAAGTTTTATAGGTATTAAAAATGATGTTGCAGAAGCATTTTTATTAACATTGGAAACAGTATCATCATATGTTATTAATTGAAAAGCATAGATTGCAAAATAATACAGTATAAAATTATATACTGATACACATAGGTTATATAATAAGAAGGCTACTCAACAATGGAATTACTAATATTGCTTTTTCTGATTGTTTGTGTTGTTTTAGTTTTCTTATTTTGCCAGTCTGAATATCTGAATAACAAAAAAAAATGTTAAAGAATATGTTTTATCCCTGTGATAAGAAAATACAAGAAAATTTAGGACTTATTTCCCAACCCCGAGACTTTTTTGTGATTTATTTTAAATTATGCTATTGGAAACTCCTTGTATATGTATCTTTACATTCTTGAGAACATAATATTTATAGGATGAATTGCTGACAGCTGAGTTATTGGAGGAAAGAGTATTTACAGTATAATTTTTAAGATATAAACAAAAAGATTGTATGCAATACGATATAAGGGGAATTATATGAAAAGAGAATTTATAGAAGCACAAATAAAATGTTCAATAATGATATGAAAATCAAGGCAAATTAAAGTAACATGATTTTAGGCTTATCAGATATGTAATGAATTTGATCTATCGAGTTTTGGTAAGGGCTGGGGAAACAAGTGCTCTCATGTATAGTTGAAGGGAATATAAATTGGACAGTGTATTATTTTTTAAATTAAGGAACTGAATAGGGCTGATCTTTCCCTGTATTATCTCAGTTTCTTCAAAACCACGTTTTGAATGTATTAAGGCATCCTCCCTTTATCTCCAGAATAGACAAAGACCCTTGAGAGTTACTTTTATTTTTCACATCCATTTTCCTTTCTCAAAGCTCTCTTAATCTAACTGACTCTGCAAGGAAGGTCTATATTCTACTTGTTCCATAAGGACAGCAGAATATGGATATGCTTTTACTTGTCAGTTTTGCTGTGTAATGACCTTAAAGTGTCAGAGGCTTACATCATGAACCTCATGGGCTCATGGGTCAGCTGGAGAGGATCTATTTCAGCCTGCACTTCAGGTTCCATTCTGCTGCATGTGTTTTTCATTCTTTCTTGACCTGGATACCCTGGGCACATTCTTCTCATGACTGATGGTGGGAAGGCAGAGGCAAGGGGCAAGCCAAACCACGCATGCACATTTAACCTCTGGTCCCATAGTGTCCACTAACATTCCACTGGCCAAAGCAGAAAACATGTCCAAACTCAAAGTCAATGGGGTGGGAAGTATACTCTGCCTACCCTTAGTAGGACGTACCCAAATTCATACAGCAAGGGCATGGCATGTGTACTTCTGTATCACACCTGTCCATTTTAATAGCTTAAGTGGTAGGAAGGCATTTGCCCTGCTCCCTGGTGGGTCTCCAAATACACATTTTGAGATCGTACTGGTTTCATTATTGAGGTGGATAAAATTATTTTTCATGTGAAATTTTTATTTGTTAATAGTCAAAATTATGAACATATGAAACCATGGCTACTCCTGTATATTTTACCAATCACTTTCTCATAAATTCCTTTCTATTTGATTTTCACAGTCACTCTAAGCATTGTTGTTTTCGGTACACTGAATAGTTAAATGACTTGGTGGAATTCAATAGTTGGGATCTTTAGCACTGCATAGCATACCATGTAATAACTCCTGTATGTGACTTTTTAAATTGTCTTTCCCAAGGCCACAGACTTAGTATGTGGCAAAACCAATGTTGAAACACTCGTGTCCTGTCTCCTTCTAACTCTGCCAGTACACATCTTCTATAATTAGTGTCCAACAAATGGTCTGATTTTTCCAAAAGCCTCTTCTAAAACCACATTAAAAAGAAATTATCCTAAAGGTGTAATCAGGTTAAGTACTGACCTTGTGACTGAGGAGGCTTGTTCAGATGGCCAGGCATACATGGCTCAGGGATTTTAGTCACCAGATGCATTTTCTGTGAGAATGGCAATGAATAAACATTTACCCCAAATTTGGTCTAGGCCATTACCTGACTGCTTCATTGCTTTTGCCATTATCTTGCAGCATTTTCATCTCTACTTATTTAATTTAGGAGAAATAAAAATTTAGAAGTCTCAGTTTAATCTCACACAGGAGCAAAAATAGTTGTGCCATATACTACTTTTATTACTTTTGACCTATTCTAGCTAAGATTATAGATTAGGCAAGTTTACTCATCCGTCAGTGGAACAGGTGACTGGATTTGTGAAGTGACACAGATCATAAAGATCAGTGAGGTGTTTGTTTCTATTTAAATTACCTTGGAAGGGCATTAATTTAAGTAAGCCTAACCGAAGCCTTATAGCTGGAAAGGATAGGATTTTAGGGTTTCATTTTTAAGAATGCAATTTAGACTATGATATGAAAAAAGCCAATGATCTCTTCTATGTCAATCCCCCACAATGTGTGTGTTAGGAGGCATTGTTTAGGGAAAAGAGACTGCAAAAGTAAGACACATTTTTGTTTTCCTAAAACTCTTCCAAAGTAAGAGAAAAAATAAAGTTTCATTTATGGTAGGAAAATTATAATCTTCCACCTATAACTATTTCAAGTTTTTAGGAACTGGAAAAAATTAGTAAGTTCATTGTTATACCAATGTCCAAAGGATATCCAAAATGACAGTGACCCAGAATGTGCCTACCTCTAAATAATCTACTTAAAAAGGGGCATTGTGAATTTTCAGGAAATCACTTATTTCTATTTCCATCTTTGAGTTTGAATGACAACAATGGGAAAAGCCAGGCTTACAAAAAAATCTTATCCTTAATAGTGAAGGAAATGTCTAATTAAGAGATCACCTCCATTATTGAAGATCCTCAGAAATGCATTTTGCTATTAAATACTCACTTTTCCTTCACAAATGGTATTAAAAGCCCTATGTAAGATGTACGAAGTCATCCTTAGAAATGACTGTATGCTCAGCAAAATTAGAAGCATGCAGCAGTCATAATAGATCAGGGAGGCTTAGTGAAGGGAACAAAAGCAGCTCAGCAGGAAGCAGACACTTGAAAACAGCAATTTAAAGTTTACAGGCATAGGCTGAGGCTTTTAAGAGGTACTTCCATGCTAGGTGTGCTGTTAATCCTTTATTAGGCCATGGAAATGCATTGCACTGAAGAAGCAATTTCCCCAGTTAAGCAAACGTCATTTGTTTCCTCACCAAGTCAGTTAAATAGATAGTTTTTCCTATGTAAATATTTTGGAGGAACTAACTGGCCTTTTATTAAGGATTTTTAGTAGAACTCTCTTCTTACCTCTAGGACCAACTGCAGATATATCAGCTCAGCACAAGAGTATTGAGGAGAATAAAAAAGAAAGGTGTTGGGCAATAGAATGAAGAGGGGCAAGAAATGAGAAAGAAACTAAAAATAAGGGTTGGTGGCTGGAGCTGGATAAAAGGTTAAAGAAGCATCTTTCAGGAGAATGGGCAGCCATAAAAATAGAAAAAGCTCAGTGAGGTTCTGAGCTGGTTCTGGAGCTAAATTTCACAATATCTAGCAAAATGCCATACACAGTATGTTATGTGTTCCACATATTTTTATAGCCTGATAAAAACTCAAAATATGATTCTTTCCCAAAGAGTTTTTAAATTATAATGGGAGATTTTTCAAAAGATGCAGTGCCTTGTGATCTAAAGGACTAAGCTCCAACAAAACTTCCAGAAGGTGGTGGATACATTCTGGTAGGAACCTTGTCTGAGTTTCTCCAAATCCTACCACATAGGCTACTTGCAATAATCCTGGCTCTGGTGACTCATGACATATTTTGAACACCAACGTTATTTTGCTAAGAATTCTTTTGACTTATTCAGTGTAACTAATCAGAACCATATGGCTTCATCAGTGATCAGGCTCCCTGAATGACTGACCAGTCACATAGTAGTTCCAAGTCAAACTAAAGAATGAATTCCTCTGGGTACTTTCTTACAGTGCTAATGCGTGGTTCAATTTGCTTGTATTAAAAACAAACTAACAACAATAAAACAGTCTCTCAGTGGTAGTAATGGTAGTCAGAATTACCAGTTTGTGAACCTGGCTCTACCCCTACTAGCTATGAGACTTGAGCATTGGTTACCTTCCATTTATTAATTTATTTAATTAATATCTATTTAGCTCTCGCTAAATGCCAGGCACTGGCTTAGGGCTTTGAGATGTAATAATAAAGTGAGAGGGCATAGTTCCTTCTCTCTAGAACTATTCTGGTAGAATAGTGAACTTAGATAGGTGGATATAAGAAAATTACACAAATTATATGCAAATTTTATCTTAGAAAAATGGTGATTTTAGTCACCTGAGGACAGATTTTAATATCAGTGTCCTATTCATCGCTGTTCATCCCTCTCTTTCTCACTCATCCTATAAATTTATGCATTTTCTGTTCTTTTAGGAAGAAGCTGACATTTATTGAGCATTTTTATGATTTTAGGTATCATAGTAGGGTGAAAGGTGGCCTCCCAAAAAGATATGTCCATGTTCTAGAACTTGTGAATGTGACCTTATTTTGAAATAAGGTCATTACAGATATAATGAAGTTAAGGCTCTCAAGATTAGATCATTCTGGATTATTCAGATGGGCTCTAAATTCAATCACAAATGTCTCTGTAAGAGACAAGAGGAGAAGATACAGAGTGGGAGACTATGTGAAGATGGGGCAGCAATTGGAGTAACATAGCCACAAGCCAAGGAAAACCTGAAGCCACCAGAAGTTGCCTAGAGCCTCTGGAGGGAACACAGCCCTGCTGGCACCTTGATTTTGGACTTCTGGCCTCCCAAACTTTAAAAGAATAAATTTATGTTGTTAAGCCACCCAGTTGTGGTTGCCCTAAATGTCTAATACAGGCCCCTTCATAGATGTTTCACATACACTATTATGTTTAATTCTGTCTTGACACTTTCTGGATGAAATGAGTTCTAAAATTGAGAAAAGGACAAAAGCCCAGAGAGGTGAAGAGATTGCCCATATTTTCATGCATAATAACGGCTGAAGATTTGATTTAAACTCATTTCTGTCTAGTTCCAAAGCCCATACCCTTTCTACTATCCTAGACTCATTGAATTAATAATAAACTCAAATGGACTGTATTGTCCATAATACAAAGCATTCTTCATCAGTCTCATTTCACGGAGCCTATCAGTATATTCTGGACACCAAATATTCAGGTAAAGGCAGGGCTCAGTGTTTATTCCCTATATTATGTTTCTCTATTTTACTTATTCAATTTAATCTTGGAGTTTCTTTTTTTAATAAAAAAATGTTTTCTTCATTGATTTTTATCATTTTTCAGGCACAATTCCCATCCCTCTTTCCCCTTCCTATCAAGGTCACAGTAATATAAATGTCCTAACATATGTAGACAATGTAGTCTTTTCTGTAATATATACTTCAGTCCTGCTGATGATGTGTGATAATTACACATTTTCCCTGAATGTTAAAATGGCACTTTCTTCTTGGTGACTATAGACAATATATAATCTTGTTTCAAAGTGGTTTTTTTTCCCCCTACTTGAGCTGGTTGCTTGTATTTTTTAAAACACCAAAAACATAGTAGATCAAGTAGTATTTCCTCTCAGGAACATAAAATTCTTCAAGGTTTTAAAAATTCTAAATAAAAGGTTTTATTCTTTAAATAAACACATGTGAAATTACTGTCTACTAGAAACTGATCTATCCCATTGCTGAGAAGTCATTTATAGGAACACTTAATGAGAAAAGAATGCATTGTATTTAAAGTAGCTGGTTGTCATTGATCTCTGATCTTGTCTACAGAAGATTTCATCACAGTAGGGAATTATTTATAGTATCTGAAATTGTGTTGTCTTACCTTAATTTATCTAAGATTTAAAGTGGTTCTATTAGTCTGTCACTTATTGACAATGTCCTTTGCTGATTATATCCTATTGCTTAGATTCTTCTCCTCAACTCTTCTCTAATTCATAAAGCTGCTTACCATAGCACTGGGGATCTTTATTGAAGAGGTAACTTGATTAAGTTAAATGGAGGGAAAGGGAATTTCTAACCTACTTATATTGCTTACAGAGGCATAATTAAGTTGTGGGATAAGAGATTTCAGTGACTTAGAGGCATAATTAAGTTGTGAGATAAGAGATTTCAGTGACTTCTTAATAAATCAGTGTTCAAGAAGAATAACAAAGCTTGGAGAAGACACAGTTACATGGCAAAAAGCTTTTCAAAGATGGAAAGAAAAACAATTAACAAACTGGAATGATTTGTGATGTGTTTTTCCAGGAATAAGGATGAATTTACTAATGAGTTTTTATTTTTCTAGGTTCTACTTATAGTCAACAATTCAAATGAGTTAAAAGGCCATACACTTTGAGAGACAAGGAGAGTTCCTGAGATCATTAGACCATGTGCCACTGAATTTCATAGACATCAGCCTAGCGTTAAAGATAGTGAACATGGAATTTGTACCTCACTGGCACAGTGGTCAAACTGATCTGGGTAGACATAAAGAGGTTTTGTTTTAAATTGCAAGCATCTGTGTTTTTCTTTCCTCTTTTGAGAGTTTTTGAGTGTACCCCATTCCTCTAATATATGTTGTTTTGATTTTCTTGCTATATCTATACACTAGTATCAAAAAGAGTTCATGAGTTAGACCTCTAATGGCAGAAAAAAATAAGTCTCTGTTAAAGCCCTCAGAACTTTACCTTTACACCATGGCTATCCATGCCTAGCTATGGTAACTTTTGGATTACTTAGCATTTGTACAATTTTTTAATAATGTTTTTTCATTAAATGCCAAGTATAGGCGAAGACATATTGGAGATTTAGAATAGTTTCATCCCCCTTTTGCCTAAACTGTTTCATGGACACCTGCCCAAGCCACCCTGGCTGGTCTCTTCTCTGGCTCACCGCACCTGTAAAGTTCTGGTATTAATGATCTTGGTGGTGGTGGTAGAGGGAGTCATGGTACTTTGTTAGTTGTTTTAGACTGCTTGGGAATTGCTTCATGCAAATGGATGAAAGGAGAAAAGGGTGCAATTATAAGAAGGAAATGACTCTGCTATAGTAACCATTCTTTTGCTTCTTAATACCTTGGCAATCCTTGACGCCTACCTAGGCCTTAAATTCTAACTCCTTTTAGATATATATATATATATAAATTCCCTTGAAAGTTGAATGACATTTTCATGGTGTGTACCAAAGGTATGGAAGTGGGGATCAGTTTACTTCTGTGGGGAAGAATATTTTATCCTTGACGTTGTTTAGAATTGTGGATATGTGGTGATCATAAAAAGGAAACCAGTTATAGCTGATATTATTTGTATTTCTTTTCTCTAAAGACAATGAACTCACAGTTGGTATGTTACTGGTGATAAGTTATATAAACATAGAGAAAAGATATATCATATCAGATCTTTTTAAATGGCATATTTATTTAAAGCTGGAGACCTTAGCACATTATGCCTATAACATATTTCAATGTGCAATGACTAAATGTATATGTGTTTTAGGGTTTTCTCAAATAAACTTTCAGACCCCAAGCTACCATAGACCATATGTGCACCAATCTAATAAAGAGGACAGGAAAGGAATGATATTTACTAAAAGAGCAAAGTTAGACATTTCTATGGGAGTCCTTGCAATATTTCATGCAGCCAACTGGGAGTTATCTCCTTCCAGGTGATAGCTCAGGTACAAGGAAATGAGATTCACATTGGATAAGTGCCAGAGTCACCCTTACAGAAGTCTCATGTTCTAGAAGAGCATAAGTATTTTATCTCCAAAGGCATTGCTTCCAGGGAAAATTAAAGAGCCTTGTCTGGACATGAGTCATCATTATCAGGGAAACCCAAATCATGTGTCCTATCCACATAGGACGTGCCCATCAGGAATGATTGTTTCTTTGTAGTCCTCCCAGTCCAGATGAGGTCTACCAATCAGGGATCATTTCTACCACAACCAGTATTGTCTTGTGACAGAGTTGACATTCTACCTTTATCTGGTCCTTAAGGAAACAAAGCTAGAGAGTTAATCAGAGATCAAATTCTCATGAAGTCGGGGAAGAGGTTTTGTTAAGCCATTGCCCACATTGGGTCATAGAGAGTCAAATTTGGCCACTCAAGTCAGTGACCACGCCTTATTAAAACAATAATTTGTTTTGTCAATTGGATCATTACCTATTGTTAGACTCAGCTTAGACATGATAGGCAAAAATTTGTATTTTATTTATTCATGCATTATCTTTTTTTCTTATTCTCCAATCTTATTTTTTTGGCTATACATAATTGATTTCATCCTCAGTGCTTCCCAAATAGTATTTTATATGTAACAAAATAGTATTTTTTCTTTTCGTGAATAAAACATATGCTTCTCATAATTTTTCTGAATGACTCATTGGGGTTTTTTTCCCCCTCTCCTGTAACTATCATAAGTGTTGATACATGATGATCAAAATATAAGATTAGTCCTCAATACAGAGCCCTAGAATCAACGTGCAAATGTTTAATGCTTTAGGTATATGGGCCTATCCTTGGAATGTTTATCTTTGCACATGCATTTTCTAAAATGATGGTGCTTCTTATAAATATTGTTAAGACAAACATTTTATTTCAGCCTGTTGAGGAAGCAAAGGGATTGTGAAATATTTTCATTGATTTTCCTTCCTACTAGAAGAAATAGAAATTCTTGCATTCCTTTCATTTACAAGTGAATATAACCTTGAGATTCACGAACTCCAGAACAGCGTGTTAAATAAGCACAGTGTGATGATTCTCTCAGGAAAGCCAGCACTTATCAAATACCTGTTATTGGAGCTCTGTGCCCACTTTGACACCATAATTCTAAAGAATTAAGAAATTTAGACATGAGGTGTACTAAGAAGATTAAAATATTATGGTAGAAAACGATAGAAGGATAGGAATTATTTAGTCTGAGATTGAGAAAAAGTAAAAAAGTAACCAACCTTACATGTACAAATCTGAACATTTCTAACGTTTATAATTTACTAAAATTTATAATGAAGTGTGCTGTGTTCTCTATATAGAGAACAATTCTCTTATATGCTCCTTATAGTATCAAAATTAGACCTAGGGTGCATTTCTTGGCAGTGACGTTAAGTAGTTGTAAAATTCGTCCATTATGCTTGCAGTCTTTTAGGGTGAAGTGTATGCATGTTACACTTGTATTGACAAATAAAATTTAATGGAAAGAGATAAATTCAAATCAGAATGGAATGTTTTTCCCCTAACTAGACAACCAACCATTAGAGGATTGTGTAAGATAGCATATAATTTATTGTGCAGATGTGATAAAACTGGTATAAAATACATGGCATCAGGAAGTATCTGAGGAAGGTCTGTTCTTCAGATTGACCTCTTCCATCCCTGGGAATGAGTAAGTAAGGGAACTATGATATGCATCATGAAATACAACATACCACTGAGGTCTGTAATGGATGTCTCCCTACCAGGAATTTGATGTTATAAGTTGTGTTTGTAGGGAATGATAATGTTGTCTTCATTACTCATATAGAAAATGCTCCATTTGTACAAAATAAGACAGCTTGCTAAGATCTTTTCATTTACCTGATTTTATCTGATTAATTCCTTCTTCAATGGCCATTTGATTTTTGAACATTTTTCTGTATTTGTTTAATCACTTTCTTTAATAAGTCAACTAACATTATTTCCTACTTATATATGAGACACCATTTTTAACACTTGGTCATTTGGGGGATAGGAGGAGGATGAATATTTGCCATAACCTCACTCCCAGGAATTTTTTTTTTCCTTAGATTTTTTTGATGTGGACCATTCTTAAAGTCTTTATTGAACTTGTTACAATATTGCTTCTGTTTTTTTTTTTTTTAAAACATCTTTATTGGAGTATAACTGCTTTACAATGGTGTGTTAGTTTCTGCTTTATAACAAAGTGAATCAGCTATACATATACATATATCCCCGTATCTCCTCCCTCTTGCATCTCCCTCCCTCCCACCCTCCCTATCCCACCCCTCTAGGTGGTCACAAAGCACCGAGCTGATCTCCCTGTGCTATGCGGCTGCATCCCACTTTGCTTCTGTTTTATGTTTTGGTTTTTCGGCCGCGAGGCATGTGGGATCTTAGCTCCCCGATCAGGGATCGAACCCACACCACCTGCATTGGAAGCGTGGAGTCTTAACCACTGGACCACCAGGGAAGTCCCATGCCCAGGAATTTTTGATCTACCTTCATTTGTATGCATACATCTACATGTGTGTATTTTGTCATTTGGAATAAGAGGAGAGAGAAAGGGTAAATAAGGAAAATTAAATGATATAAAATTCAAACCAGTGTAAATTGCTTTGGTTAAAAAATGGAGAAAATATTCCAACAAATGGACAGTATTATTGAATAAATTCTCTGATGATATAATTGTGGCCAGATTAAGAAACATTGACTACATTATGTAAAAATTAAATGGATTGATTGCTTCAGGTTTTAAAATACCCAAAGAGAGGGGTTCATAGGGCATTCTGGCCAGAAGAAAGGAATTTGCTAAACTGACACATGGTTTTGTCTTTAATTTTGAGCTTTTCAACATTTCTAACAAGTAATTGAAAAAGATAGAATTATTTGCAGATGGCTCAAAGATATGAGAAAAAAATGATGATGAACACAACACTTGGATTTCAACTTGTTTTAGTAGGACCCTTGTCATTATTCATTTTTCAACCTAAATGCTGCTTCTTCAGATAGCACATCACTGATTCCCAACCCAAATGACACCTCCATCACTCTCTATTATATTACTATATTATTCTGTTTTTTATTTTCTTTGTAGATACATTATCTCATATTATTACTTGTTTACTTGTGTATAATTTAGCCCCCTAAATTAGGGTATAAATTTCATAAGAAGAGTAATTTTATCAGTGACTTTTACCACTGTATTCTCAAGTGCCTGAGAGGTTTTCAATAAATATTTGCTGAAGAAATAAATATGAATGAATAAATGAATTTATAGTAAAAAAGTTGAAGTTGTATTGAGGTAATTTTAGCTCAAGTCCTAAATTAATAGCATATGTATTGCATATATACAAAGTAGAGGAAGCTTATGTTGATGTTCTGTCAACTGACTAGTCTTAATTTAGGACTTGCTTTATGAGGAACAGAAACCAAAGAACAATATTATGATTTTAATTGATATGAAGCTTAAAAGGAACCAATGGCTACTAAAATGTGAATGAGCACCATGAATTAAAATATTCTGTCATGGATAAGGGAGATAATAACCTCATTATGTTTTGGGCTAATCAGAAATTTTCTTGAGAACTGTGTTCAAATAAGGTCAGTTAAACTATGCTGTGTTCAGAATATCACTGTCAGGATGATGAGGAATCTAGAAATCGTCTAAATTTGGAGCTGTTTGAGGGGATTAACTTGAAGAATTAGAAGACAGAGTTCAAAGCAGTCACTGCTACTGAAAAGTGACAGGGGCATCCTGGAAAAGAGAGAACCAGAAAGAAGAAGATCCAAGTTTTGTGTATAAACTCTGTCCAGATCTCTGGCTGACCCCTGAAATATGCATGTAAAGGGCAAAGTACAAGTAAGCTAGCAAAGGACAAAAGATCTGAACCAAGATTTGAGACGCTAACCAAGAGACAGTGTTTGCAATTTGAGTATAGCCAAGTAAACTACAAAAGCAAAAACACATACCAAAACAAAAAAAAAAACATTTTCCAGAGGAATATAACAGAATCTGGAGTCTCTACAACATACTAACCTGAAACCAACAGACCAACTCTGAAATGACCCAGATGTTCCAATAAACAAATATTTTAAAGCAGCTATGATAACTGTACTAAAGGTCATAAAGGAAAACATGCTCACACTAACAAAAATTAGGAAATCTAAATAGAGAAATATAAACTATAAAAAGAGCCAAATAGAAATTCTAGAAATAAAAATACTATATACTCAATAATGAAACAGTATGTAAAGCAACCATACTCCAGTAAAAATTAATTTAAAAAATAATGAAACAGTAGTATAATTTCAGAATCTCTAGTTGCTTATTACTCACTCCACTGTTAGGAATTTTGGTGGTATTTTGACTTTGTTTGACTCAGTATTTGAGGAATGCTCAAATCTTGTAGAATATTCAAAGTTTCTGAATTGACTAAATATACTGCAAAAGTGATAATGCAAAACAGCAAATTATTACCTGGCTGATCACTCTTAATCACAATTTCTTATGTCTTTTTTTATTGACTGTGCGAGAGTAAATAGTTTAGGCTCAAAGAGAAGCAGAATCCTTCTTTTCCTCCCTAAATCTCAGTTTTAATAATGGCTATCCTTCAAGTCTGAAGTGATGATAATTTATTTTATGTGGTTTCTGTTTATGAGGAAAAGAAAAATAGATAGTCATAGCTTAAGGGGTTGCCCTCATTCAGATGGACAATCTTAATTTATGGAGTAGAAAAGATGAAAACTTTGAAGTAGAATGAGTCTGCCTATCAGTAGAGATGATCAGATCATAATTATGAATCTGAACAGTTAGAGGAGTAACTTCTTCCTTGTTGAATGGAAGAGGAAGTGAATATAGAGGGAAAAGAGTTTTCTTTCCCCGCACTACTAACAGCCACAACTACTTGAAAACTGGATTTTACTTCCACTTATCTACTATAACTCTTCTCTCCAAAGACATCAGTGTCCACTTAATCTCTGAATCCATTGTCTTGTCTAAATTCCCTACTGGCTTTCCTGGAACTTTAGTGTTCTGAATCTCCTTCTTCCTTAGATGTTGTTTCAGTGTATCCCTTAGTACCCTTGTCTTCCCTGCCACCAAATGTATGCTGTAGCCTTAGATTTGTATTTAATCCTCTGTATTTCTGGCTTATATATAGTTATTACCTAGGAAAAATTTACATTGCTTTCTCTCATACACTTTCCAACTAAACTTCCGACTAAACTTGCTAAATGAATGGTTTTAAAAATAGGAATCTGCAAGCTTCTTCTCTTTCTTGAGCCTCAGTTTTGAATATGTAACTCTCTCTATTTTCTTGGCTCTCCTGGTTTTCTTTAGATTTTGTCCCTTCTTGATCTCCTTTGATGTCCATCTCTGAGTGGGTCTCTCACTTGTTTTTAGAGCATCCTATTTACCTTCATAAAACTTTACTCAATTTTAATGCACATTATTTTTATGCATTTGTTGTCCATCACCACCACTCCAACTAGATTGTAAGCACCGTGATGTCATAGACAATGATTGTTCTTTTTACCCCATCTCCAGCGCACTGACAGATACTGTATTAGACACTCCATTATTAGTTGTTAAGAAAATAAATAAATAAATGCACAAAATATTTTAATTTGAATATCTCTTCTACAGGATTATGAGTTTCTTGAGGAAAGTATAGTGTTTTATTTTTCTTTATATACCTAGTTTCTATTATCATGCTGATACTTATCACATACTAAACTTTTTGTTAAATAAAATAAAAATTATGAGATAAGAATATGTGTATGAAGAGGGAAGGAGAGAGTAATCTGACTGGGAAATGGTGAAAGAGAAGATTAGGCAAAGAATCTGCAACTACTTAAAGGCAGTTTTATGTTATTCTTTATTTCTAATATGAGAGAGAGGAACAGGGATTCAGGCATACTGATTAAGGTAAATTCACATATTTATTCATCATAAATATGGCAAATCTCTGTTTTAACATAATGTTTTACATATTTTGCTCATAAAAAGGTAGAATTACTTTTACTCAAAATTACATGGTAGTGTGTACCTCATACCTATAATTAACAAAAGTAGATGGAAATGTAACTTGTGAATTAGAGGGAAGCTGGGGTGGTGGTGTGGTGCTGGTACACGTAAGTACTATTTGGTAAGACCATTTCATTTCTGGGAATATGGCCAAATGGACCTTGTGATTTTTCTATTTTAGATTAGGTATTTTGAAAAACATTATTAAAATATATTAAACCCATCACACAATTCAATAATATTTACATGTAAAGTAGCAAATTTCAAATCAGAAACTAGGTTATCAGTGAACAAGGGAGTATAAAAGTAGAATTTAATCATTTAGAAGCAGATGCTTCTTTTTCCCATTGCCTTAAACAATATTCTGGATCTTCATACCATGAATGAATTTAAATCAATGAAAATATCATTTCTTCCTACTCACTATGAATCTTAAAACTCTTATTCAGAGCTGGATAGAAATGTTTAGCCCTGTGTCTCAGGAGAACATACTGTCCACGAAACCTGTTTCAGCATGTCTCTTAGGTATTGCCTGCTATCAGTCCTCAGTTCTCAGGTCCTGTCCTGGGACAGCAGTGTCTCTGCCCTGGGTCAGCTGGACATAATGATTTTATTTACTATGGCCCCCTGTTCTTAGTGTGTATCTGTGATCAGGGATTTGTCATTACCAGATACAGTGACCAGATCCGTCACCCAATGTTATGAATGTTTGTGTTCCCATGAAATTCCTATGTTGAAGTCCTAACCCCCAAAGCAATGATATTAGAAGGTGAGGCCTTTAGGAGGCAATTATGTCATGAAGCTGGAGACCTCGGGAGTGGCATTAATGCCCTTATTAGAAGAGCTTGCTTGCTCCCTTTCTGCTCTTTGCCGTGCGACGATACAACCATAAGACAGCTCCGCAAACCAGGAAGTGGGTTCTCACCAGGTACCAGATCTCACCACACTTCGACTTCCCAGTCTCCTGAACTGCGAGAAATAAATGTTTGCTGTGTAAACTGCCCAGTCTGTGGTAATTTGTTATTACAGCGGTCTGAACTAATGACTAAGACACCCAGTTCCCCATTATTGTGTCTTCTATTCTGAATTCTATTCTGAATTCTCTACATATCTTTTTCCATGTTGTCAGATTTAAGGCTTTGGATTTTCTTTCTGCTTCACAATTCAAATTTGATGAGCTCCTAATACTTCATGCCGTTGACTCAGGCAAAACTCTTCTGGAACACTGGGCCATCTTGGCTTGTCATCTTAGATGAAGTTGGGATCACCTCAAGCAAGAGGGCAGGCCTGACACAGTTGCCTTATCTGTGGGGCTAGCTGTGAGTCTCTCCTTACAGGTCATTAATGGGCAGGCATGCAGGGAGAGCTTCTGCAGAGGGCATACCTACCGACCCTGAGAGTCAATGAATCTGGAGCTTTGTTTCTTGGGAGTTCAGAGCTCCCCAGTCTACTCTTGGTCTTAAAGAGTCAGGACCAGCAAAGGTAGATCCGTTTTTCCTCACGAGGGAAGGGATACTCTTAAATCAGTGACCCCCTTTATGTCAGGGATGACTGACATGTTCTCAGGCTGATTTTACTCTTTTGTTAATGTTTATATACTCTTTGACTGAGTCCTCAAAGTAAAATGCTTTCCAAGGCCAGACAAACAGTGTAATAAGTGAAGGAGGGAGAACCAGAGCAGAGCATCAGGAAAAGAGCTAGGATATGTGACATTGAAATGGGACAGCCACTGTTTAGCCACAGCCATTTTTTGTTTGTTTTATTATTGCTTTTGTTTCCTGCTATTTAGTCATTTTTTTTTTTAAGAAAAGCTATATATCTGGACTTTTATGAGAAATTCTCCAAATTTTTAAAATTTTCATCTCTCTTGCCTTGTTTTTTCTTTCAATTTTATTGGGACATAATTGACATACAGCACTGTATAAGTTTAAGTTGTACAGCATGATTATTTGACTTACATACATCATGAAATGATTATCACAGTAAGTTTAGTGAACATCCATCTCATATAGATATGACATTAAATAAATAGAAAAATTGTTTTTTCCTCGTGATGAAAACTCTTAGGATATAGTCTCTTTGTAACTTTCATATATAACATACAGCAGTTTTTATTTATCATGTTGTACATTGCATCCATAGTATTCATTTGTCTTATAACTGGACGTTTGTACCTGGTGACTGCCTTCATCTAATTCTCCCCCCACCCCCTCACCTCTGATAACCACAAATCTGATCTCTTTTTCTATGAGTTCGTTTGTTTGTTTTTGAAGTATAATTGACCTACAACACTATGTTAGTTCCAGGTGCCCAAACATAATGATTGAATATTTCTATACATTTTAAAATTATCATCATGATATATCTTACTACCATTTGTCATCATACAAAGATATAATTATTGACCATATTCCCCACATTGTGCATTTCATAATTGTGACTCATTTATTTTGTAACTGGAAGTTGGTACCTCTTAATCTCCCTCACCTATTTCTCTCCCTCCTCACCTCCCTCCCCTCTGGCAACCACCTGTTTATTCTGTGTATCTATGATTCTGTTTCTGTTTAGCTATGTTTATTCATTTGTTTTGTTTTTAGATTAGACTTACAAGTGAAATTATACAGTATTTGATTTTTCTCTGACTTATTTCATTTAGCATAATACCCTCTAAGTCCATCCATGTTGTCACAAATGGCAAGATTTCATTCATTTTTATGGATGAGTGATATATAAAATATATATATACATACACAGTGAACATAGGGGTGCATATGTCTTTTTGAACTAGGGTTTTTGCTTTTTTTCTTTTGTTTGTTTTTGATAAATACCCTGGAGTGGAATTGCTAAATCATATGGTAGTTCTATTTTTAATTTTGGGGGGAATTTTCATACTCTTTTCCTTAGGGGCTGCACCAATTTACACTCCCACCAACAGTGCACGAGAATTCCCTTTTCTCTATCTCCTCACCAACGCTTGTTATTTCTTATCTTTTTGAAAATAGCCATTCTGACAGGTGTGAGGTGATATTTCATTGTGGTTTTGATTTGCATTTCCCTGATGATTAGTGATGTTGGGCATCCTTTCATGTGCCTGTTGGCCATCTGTATGTCTTCTTTGGGAAAATGTCTATTCCTGTCCTCTGCCCATGTTTTTAATTAAGTTGTTTGTTTTTTGATGTTGAGTTGAATGAGTTCTTTGTATATTTTGGATATTAACTCCTTATCAGATGTATCATTTGCAAATTCTTTTTCCATTTGGTAGGTTGCCTTTTTGTTTTGTTGATAGTTTCCTTTACTGTGCAAAAGCTTTTTAGTTTGATGTAGTCCTATTTGTTTATTTTTGCTTTTGTTTCCCTTGCCTGAAGAGACATATCAAAAAAATATTGTTAAGACAGATGTCAAACAGCATAGTACCTATGTTTTCTTCTAGAAGTTTTATGGTTTCAGGTCTTACATTTAAGTCTTTATCTATTTTAAGTTTATTATTTTTGTATACGGTGTGAGAAAGTAGTCCAGTTTGATTCTTTTGTATGTAGCTGTCCAGTTTTCCCAACATCATTCATTGAAGAGTCTGTCTTTTCCCCATTGTATATTCTTGCCTCCTTTGTTGTAGATTAATTTTCCATATAAGTGTGGGTTCATTTCTGGGCTTTCTATTCTGTTCCATTGATCTATGTGTCTGTTTCTGAGGCAGAAATTCTCTGATTTTAAAATGTTCAGAACTGCATCATGTTAAGAAATTTTTCAGGGTTAAATAAAGCTTGTGGGAAGGACCGACCTGGCCACTAGGTTACCATGTGTGTTCTAGGGGTCTGATACAGATGGAACAGGGAGAATGTGGAGTTGAGTGATCTTCAGGTTTGAGGATAATACTGTTTTTCATCCACTGGACCGCTCAGTCTTGGTCCCAGCCACTCCAAAGTCAGCATGCTATTTTAGCCTCAGAGAAGTTGCTATGCTCTTGGGGAGATCATTATCCTTGAAACCTGGTATCTCAATGACAAGAAGACCAGCAAATCAGTATGGTAGACTCCTTTCATAGTGTGTAGGTCATTGCTCTGACCTTAAGGGAGTTATCTGTGTATCATGTTGGGACTTCAGTAGTGTGGTATGGCATCTAGGTGGATGTTAGAAAATGAAAGTATTTATTATCTGGTGCTGTACAGAAAAAATTGTAGGCCTCTGGTCAAGTCAACCAAATAGAGAAAACACGATGTGGACTGGTGGCTCACTTGGTGACTAGTTTCTGCCCTGACAACAGCTAGCTGTGGTTTAGTGACTAGTGACTGTGGATTGGTTACTGGTGAATGTAACCTGGTGGCTGGTGACTATGGCTTGGTCATAGGTGACTGTGAACTGGTGAGTATGAGTTGGTGACTGGTGAAGGTGACCTGGTGACTGTGGCTTGGCTACCCAAAGGCTCACCTCAGAAACATCAGGGGTACTAGGCTTTGGGCAGCAAGATTAATTCTTCACCCACTTCTACTGTTACAATACTGCCCTACTTGATGAGCTTAGGCTACAAACTGTAAAAGGTTCAGTTAGGTATGCCTTCAGTAGTATAGTTGTGAGAAATACAAGGATTGGCTTTCAGTCGTTTACACAGAGAAATGTTTTTAAAGGAAATGAAATTCAAGTTTTGTAAAATGGTTTCTGTGTGGAAAAGCTCAATAGTTAGCTGTTTTTTTCTTCTCTTGCTAAATTGTAGTTAATGTACCACTCCATACCCATTGAGATTTTGACTGCCTCTCTTTATTTTCTATGAATCTTATAAATCCTCTCTTACAATCTTTCTATTTTTAAAGGCAGATGTACCCTTACCTCAGGATAGTGTTTTTGTAGACATTAATATCCCATAAAGGCTCATTAAAACTTTTAGAATTGGGTTTCTAATAACATTAGTTAAGCAGACTATATATGCAGGAAAACCTGTGGATTCTCCTTAGATTCAGCATTTTTTTCATTATATTAATCATAAAACCCATATGTTCTTGTCTGTACATGGGTAGAGTGAAAGAGTGGAACAGATTGCTATAATATGTATAGAAGGAGAGAAAGTGCAGCTCTGTGGGCATAATGGTATTACAGATGCTAAACTTCTTACATGTGAAGGTCAGAGAAGTTCTTTTTTATAAGAATATTAGGTATAATGCATAAAAGTTTTGGAAGGGTGGTCAGTAGTTACGCTGAACATATGTCATGGTCCTTGGAAGACAATGCATCTGGTTTTTGAAACCCCTTACCCATCAATGTCAAGCCACATTTTCAATTTTAAAAGATGTTGCTGACAGGAGGGTGCTTTCAGCCATAGGAACTCTAGGTCCCTGTGACACTGAAATCTGTACTTTTTCCAGGGTACACATTTCTACTCCGATGGAGTAAAACTTAACTGTTCCAACATAAACATTTATTTGAGGTCTTTTGTTTGTATATAACTCATCAGATCCACTTTTACCCCACTTTTGAATCTTTTTGACCTTACTATACATACAACTTCCATACATACATGCTTTCTGAGCTTGCATAAACCATATCATCTCTCTGGACCTAGAATTTTCATCTGTAAAGTGAAGAGGTGAGCTCTGAAGTGCTTTCCAGTTTGATAGTCTATGATGGAAAGACTTTCAGACAGCATCTATGTATAGTTAGACAGCACCATTAATAGAAAAATTGAACTGTTTTCCTAAAAGCAGCTTTGGGCTACATGCAATCTTACACCATCCATACCCCATCTTCTATACAACCTGGGGTTGATTACCTGCATTAATGAAATAGCTAACTGACAGCTGACCTAACACAGTTATATGAGCTATACCATCTTGGTATTATTTATTCTCTTAATTAATTGCCTAAATTCATTAGATCTATTGAACACTAAGCAATACCATTAAATGTCTAACACTTGTCTCCAAGTATGTAACATCCTCCAGCAATAGGAGTGATTTAGTGCCTGAGAAGAATGGACATCTTCTGTGACAGTGGTTTTGTCTGCAGATATAGTTCAACTGAGAGAGAAGGGAAGGCTAAAAAGCCCCTTTATGCATGTTATGCCTCTGTCCAGTTTCAGTGAGTGGGGTCTAGCTGTTGTTCAATGAGAACTTAAAAAAAAGAGTAAACATTGTTGTTTAAAAGTTGGCCACAGAGAAATGAGGATAATTTAGACAAACTATTTGATATATATGCTTATCTTTAAGGAATGGGGTTTCTTCCTTCTAAGTTGTCTGTTCTTAGAGAATGAAAAGTAGACTAGTAATATACAAGTCAAAAGCAATGTGTTGCTACCTTAACTCCATTAAAATGTGGAAATCTAATTAAGCATCAAAGGGTTAACTTTAAATAAAGGAATGTTAAATTGATTTGAAGCAATAAGAGCAATAATTAATATTCAGTTAATAACTGAATAATAGACTCCACATTTTCTTCTAGATACAGCCAGTTTTATCTGAGGTAAGAGAAAGAAGCTATTATTTCAATTCTATGTGTGGCTTTTATGAGATAAACCCCTGAAATTCTAGTGCCTCCACTCATGGGACCATCTTAATGAACAATCTGAAAATGAATGAGCCATAGATTTCTCGAAAGTCTGAACTCATCTATTTTCTTATCTAGTATAGATGGGAAGAAATTGAGTGCTGTGTGTTTTCTAAATCTCTCTCATTCACAAGGTCTGAAATTTGGAATGGTGACTAACAAGTGACTTGATTACATCTTTCTTTTTTGTGTGTTTCAGCTTAGAATAAACAGAAACATATTACCACCAATCTTGAAGCTAAATAATACCAACAGGGGTTGGTCCTAAAAGCACAAAAGGGAAATTTACTGTAGTCTTGTCAGCTGTTTTCTGAGAGCTGCTACTATATAGTAAATGCAGGGTCAGATATTTGCCTAAAAAAGAGGCTGAGTCTTAAAGGCTATATAGCATGTCTGTATCTTGTGTAATGTCAGATGATCCTCATCTTGGTTGCCTATAATATTTTAAAATTTTCCTATTTCCTACTTCCCTGCTTTTCAACGCAAGTAAATAATGATCTAATATAAATGGAAATAGCTGTGGTAAGTGTGTTTGTGTGAGGGGGGTGTGGCTTGGAGTGGATACTGGTCAGTGTTTGAGAACCAACTATATCAGAAACATCTCTATGCATTTATTCTTTATGGTAACCCTCTTAGGTAGGTTTTATAGTCTGAAATTTACAGATGAGACCATGAAGCCACTAGGTCCCTATGTGGTTGATCCGGAATTAAAACCTGGCTTTTTGTCATCTGTTTCCAAAGTTCTGCTTCTTAAGGTTTTTGGTCATTGTTCTGTCTATGCATGTTTGCTTCTCAAACAGAAACATGACTTTAACACAGTATATTTAGCTAAGCTAAA
This sequence comes from Eschrichtius robustus, assembly GCF_028021215.1. Taxonomy (NCBI): domain Eukaryota; kingdom Metazoa; phylum Chordata; class Mammalia; order Artiodactyla; family Eschrichtiidae; genus Eschrichtius; species Eschrichtius robustus. Next base: position 27,745,163 of record NC_090838.1, read on the forward strand.
TCTGCCAGGTTTGCACAAAGACTGTGTCTGATCTCATCTCACATTTTTCTTGTTTATGTAAAAATAGATTGTTCTCTCTATTGTCGTCTGTTCTCTTTGTATATACCTACTTTCAGCAAAGGTAAATAAAACTAAATAATCCATTTGCATGAGTGTTTGAAGAATGCAATATCACACTACCTGTTCTTAATAGTCATTAAAGCTCTGTGTGTGTGTGTGTGTCTTTGCAAGGATTTCAGATCAAGAATAGCTGCCGTGAAGTTTTTAGAATGTTTTATTAACAAAGAAAAAGAACTGAAGTACGTGTTATTACAAAAGTAAAATCATTGAAACATATCGCAATATACCAGAAAATAATCAGAACTTGGTTTCAAATGAAGTGATAATGCAACATTCTTACACAGTGAAGCAGTTCACAGAAATTTAGGCATTGAATTAGGACAAAGAGAAACTCTAATAATATCACAAAAGAACCAAGAGAAGAAGCTAACAAAAGTTCAACATATGAAGATCAGCTACAATAATGAAATTGTGCTATTAGCAGAACTTGCAACAGCAATTAAACTCTAATATTTGCCTAATGATATCAAAGTCCATGGAGGGTCCAACCAGGAGCTGGACAGCTGCAGGAGTCTGCACAGGGCCCTGGAATAATATGTGTAGTAACTCAGTGAATAATTTCAAATTTTTAATTTCACAAAAGAGAGAACATTAGAGTTTGAACACAACTTCATTGTTTGTTCATACCAAGTTCAGAACCTTAGAGGCTCCAGAAAGTGTCCTTAAGTCTTTGCTTTCTTTATCTGCTCTGTATTTGCTACTTCTCTTAGATCCATAGATGGTTTGAATCCCTGCCTGCATCATAGCCAGCCTCAAGGGTTGTATGAGATTCTGAATGAAATTTTCACAGCTGTGAAAACTCCAGTCTTCCAAGGACCTGCTTCCTACTCTGAGCTGGAGCACCTTAAATATGGCCATCATGGTGGCCGTCAGCACCACTCTTCCTCCTCAATCTGGGGTCTCTCACATTCTTCCCTGCACCTAAAAAGGGTTTCTCTTTATGGTCTCCAAAGGTTCTGCCCTAGCCTTCAGACGCCTCTTTACTGGCAATGCAGATATTTTTCTAGACTTCTCTAGAGGTTTCACTAGTCTTTCCTTAACTCCTTTCCTGACTTGTTCATTTTATACATTCCATGTGATCTCTCAAGTAATGTAAGAAATTATCATATTCATGTTTTCTCCTCACTTTTTCCACTTCTTTAAAATAATCATCTGAACAGATATTTCATACCTTAAAGGCTATGAATTTTAGGATACTTTCACTTTTGCCCTCTGTGCTCACAGTACTGGCTATCTGATTCATCACTGTTTAGAAGGGCTACTAAATAATTGAGCATCACATTTCACTTATGCTCTAATAGGCAAGACATTGGAATCCATCATAAATAATCTAGTATAGGAAGGCATATTATTTTAGCCTAATACAATATGTCAATACATTTGTAGAAATCACAGTATACTGTCCTTAATGGTATCTGGAGGAATTCATCAAGGAAAGGAAAATCAGGATTTCTCCATGATCTCTTTTCTTGCTCTATATTTCTTACTTGATGCATTGGTTTTTGTGGTTTAAAATGTTATAATTGTTCATTATGCAGGCCTTGCCTACCCTTCAGGACTATTTGTTTGACTAGCATTTTTCAGTAATGGGAAAATACAATTCTTTGGGAGATTATCAGATTCTTTTTATTGTAAATTAAAGTTTATAATGTAAAAGACAGATTTACTTTCATTTGACTCAATCATTTTAAGCAATGTGTATTGACATTTTGTCATATTTTTGAACTGTCTGATAGAGACAGCTACTCAATTTTTAGCATCTTACGCAGCACATTTGGGCTCCTAACCTAGAGAGAATTTAATGGTGTTCTTTCCTCTGAGATCAGAGATGAAAGATTTGGAAGTGAGAGAAAGAAAAAGAAAGAGAAATTGACTTTAGAGAAATTGTGAGATAGGCAACATCTGTCTTTGTTAACTCCCTATATCTATTTCAGTACTCCTTCACTGCTTTGCACTGTAGCCTAGAGGTCCCTTCTCTTCTTTCAGAGGCACCTGCTTGGTATCTGTGCCGCAGGCATGTGAGACCATCTGGGGTAGATGTTTGGATTCTACTCTATCCAGAAAAAACGGACCCACCTTTAATATTCGCTGGTGTTTGTTAATCTAGCTATGTTGCTGTTGGTTTAATGCATTGAGAAAACCAGATTTTCTAAAAGTGAATCCAAAGTGTTCCTTGGGATGCTATTAAGTATTGTGTGATAAATTGGGGCTATAACCAAACACATTGAAGAATTGTTTGGTTAAACAAAGTTTCTTTAGTGTAGCACTTCTCAGAAACTTTAGTAAGCATTGAATCTCCAAGTAATACATCAAATGTTTACTATTCCTCAAACTTATTTTTGCTGTGGAAACTTATTTTATGGAAGTACCTTTTATAGTCACTGTACCTGAAAATAAATTTGGGGAAATGATACAACAAGGTGTAAGGTATTGATAATGGCTGAGTATCTTGTAAATATCAGTGACAGTTACATTTTCATCTCAAGGTAGACATAGATATGCCTTTTTCCTTCACTAATTACCACAAAAGAAATTTTAGGGTTGTTTTTTTTTTTTTCCTCGTAAAGGTTTAACATGTCTGTGAACTGACACACAGGTAGGGACAGTAGTTCTATGGATAGAGAACTGGTCTAGGAGTCAGAAGTTCAAGTTTCTCATCCTAGGTCTATTCCTAACTAGCTTATGACCTTAGATAAGATATTTCACCTTACTGGGCCTTAGTTTCTCAGCTGTAAAACTGAGGCAGGAAAGACAGGGCCGGGCCCAAGGACAGCCCCCTTATGTATAGGCATTAGGCAGAAGGCAAAGCCACCTCCTTGTTTTGTACTTAATGAGGCCATGACCGCGAAGGAATGGCATCTAAAACAGAAACTTTGTAGCATCTGAGCAAGAAACTCTGGCCAAGAAGACTGCAGAGCATGCACAACAAAAATGCACAGGTTGCTGATGACCCTGTACAAACTTCTACATATGGCGCTGGAAAGTAAGGGATAATTTATGGGAAAACAGCTCTTAGAGCACATGTAAGGTGGCTTCAGTAGACAAATGTGCAGGAACAGAAGCTGATATGACCTGGTGCAATCCAGGCCACACCTCAACCCTCCCATCAATGAATATTTCACCTTTAATCAGAAAGACCCCCCACCCATTCAAAGGGCTAAAAATAAGATAAAAAGGGGGCTCAACAACCCTGCAGCATGCCCCTCACTCACCAGGGCCAGTGCTCTTCTCCAAGTGTGTAACTTTCGCCTCTGCCTTAAACTGCTTCTGTGTGTTTTTTTCCCCTTGCGTTTTGTGTTCCTCATCCAAATTCTTTTTTGGAAGAGCTCAACAAGAGCCAGGGCTTTTGATAAAGCTTTTCTGGTATCAAAATTAAAAGTATGGAACAGATAGACTCTACAGTTGTAGTATTGACATGCTCTGATGTTACTGCAAAAATCCACTAGTGTTGGATATTTTTTGGGAATTTGAATTGTTTTCTTTAGTAAGTTAGAAAATATAGAAATACAGGAGAAGGTATTATATAATTGGGACTATAGAACATCCCTTTATAAGAAAATAGAATATGAATATATATGTATTTATGTGTCCATGTCCATACATAAACACACATACATATAGAATATAAAGAATGATGAAAACAAATGCCCTAGTGCCCACTATCCTGCTGAAAATAGAACATTACAAACATCTTTAAAGCCCCTACTATGTCCACCCCAGTTGCACATGCTTTCATTCTCTCATGGGAACATTGTGTTGAATTTTGTGTTTATCATTTTCCTGGTTTTTATTGTAGTTTTACTATATATTTTTCAGTGGTTTTGGTTTAGTTTTATGCGGTTTTGACTTTTATAGAACTGGTATCAAATTACAGGTAAATTTTTCTGTGGGTTGCTTTTTTTCCAATTAAAATTATTTCTAAGTCTCTTACATATACATATTGATCAGGGTACCTATAGTTCACTTATTTTCACTGTGAAATACATAGTAGTCCCGTATATGAATATGTCAATTAGGCTGTCATCTTGTATATTCCTAGGTTGGACATTTGGTTTAATAATTTCTAATCTTTCTTTTTTTTTTTGAATTTTATTTTATTTTTTTATACAGCAGGTTCTTATTAGTTACCTATTTTATACATATTGATGTATATATGTCAATCCCAATCTCCCAATTCATCCCACCACCACCACCTGTTCCCCCAACCACATTCCCCCCTTGGTGTCCATACATTTGTTCTCTACATCTGAGTCTCTATTTCTGCCTTGCAAACCGGTTCATCTGTACCATTTTTCTAGATTCCACATATATGCACTAATATACGATATTTGTTTTTCTCTTTCTGACTTACTGCACTCTGTATGACAGTCTCCAGGTCCATCCATGTCTCTACAAATGACCCAGTTTCATTCCTGTTTATGACTGAGTAATATTCCATTGTATATATGTACCACATCTTCTTTATCCATTCGTCTGTCGATGGGCATTTAGATTGCTTCCATGACCTGGCTATTGTAAATAGTGCTGCAATGAACATTGGGGTGCATGTGTCTTTTTGAATTACGGTTTTCTCTGGGTATATGCCCAGTAGTGGGATTGCTGGGTCATATGGTAATTCTATTTTTAGTTTTTTAAGGAACCTCCATGCTGTTCTCCATAGTGGCTGTATCAATTTACATTCCCACCAACAGTGCTAGGGTTCCCTTTTCTCCACATCCTCTCCAGCACTTATTATTTGTAGATTTTCTGATGATGCCCATTCTAACCGGTGTGAGGTGATACCTCATTGTAGTTTTGATTTGCATTTCTCTAATAATTAGTGATGTTGAGCATCTTTTCATGTGCCTCTTGGCAATCTGTATGTCTTCTTTGGAGAGATGTCTATTTAGGTCTTCTGCCCATTTTTGAATTGGGTTGCTTGTTTTTTTAATATTGAGCTGCATGAGCTGTTTATATATTTTGGAGATTAATCCTTTGTCCATTGATTCGTTTGCAAATATTTTCTTGCATTCTGTGGGTTGTCTTTTTGTCTTGTTTATAGTTTCCTTTGCTGTGCAAAAAAGCTTTTACGTTTCATTAGGTCCCATTTGTTTATTTTTGTTTTTATTTCCATTACTGTAGGAGGTGGGTCAAAAAAGATCTTGCTGTGATTTATGTCAAAGAGTGTTCTTCCTTCTAGTTTTTCTTATTTCTACTATAATAAATCAAAGTTTATAAATGTTCTTCAACGTGTTCCTTAGGAACATAGATTATTATTATTATTATTTTTAATGATTTTAATTACTTTATTTATTTATTTATTTATTTATGGCTGTGTTGGGTCTTCGTTTCTGTGCGAGGGCTTTCTCTAGTTGCGGCAAGTGGGGGCCACTCTTCATCGCGGTGCGCGGGCCTCTCATTATCGCGGCCTCTCTTGTTGCGGAGCACAGGCTCCAGACGCGCAGGCTCAGTAATTGTGGCTCACGGGCCCAGCCGCTCCTTGGCATGTGGGATCTTCCCAGACCAGGGCTCGAACCTGTGTCCCCTGCATTGGCAGGCAGACTCTCAACCACTGCGCCACCAGGGAAGCCCCAGGAACATAGCTTATTAATGAGCTATTTTCATTGTTATTCAGTTCTGAGATTATTAAAATATCCAATATTTCTTCTTCTTTGAACCAAGTTTGTTTTTGGAAATGTTAATTTATATTTTGAAGTGTGTGTTTACTTTAATTTACCTTTCTGTTACTGATTTTTTACTTTATTGGATTGTGGTAAAAGAACATAATTTGTATGATATTATTTTTTTCTCAGTTGTTATGGATAGTTTTTATGGTCTGATACAGGACAAATCTGAAGAAAATAAAAGAGATTTTTTAAAAAGTAAAAATGAATAAATAGAAAAATAAACATTAAAAAGGATAAAAATGTCAATCATTAGTCCTCTGAAAAGGCTAATGAAGTGGACAGATGTCTGGTTAGGAGAATTACGAAAAAAGAGAGCACAGGCAAATCACACTAATAAATTGGTGTCATAACTACAGAAAGAGCAAAGATTTAAAAGATAATATGAAATGCCAAGAATAGCTTTATGCTAAAGAGTTAGAAATTGGCAATTCTTAGAAAAAAATCTAATGTAGGAAAACTAGCTCAGAAAGGAAGAAAATACATGGATATTTCTATAACAAGTAAAGAAATTAAAGAGTAGTTTAAAATATCCTCACAAAGAAAACTTCAGGCCCAATTTTTAGAAGAGTAGATAATAATATCATACAAACTTATACAGAGTATAGAGGTTCTATTGTGGCCCATTAACCAGCTTGGTTAATGATTTCAGTTTGGTAGAAGATGAGGACCTTGACCCACCAAACCATTAGTAAGACAGAAGCAGTTACATAAAAGGGTGCCTGAAACTGAACAGCCTTATCTTGACAATGGCCCCCTTGCCATCTGTTTCTCCCGGGAGTTTACTCTGACCCCAGAAAGGCACATGTCTGGTGATCAGGAGCTTAAAACTCATGCGTGCCTGGCTTTTTGTGTTAATCTAACCCAAGGAGCCACTTCCTCTGCACCTAACCTTCATTACAATTTTATAGAGATATCACCCTGTATCGTTAATTTCTGTGACTTGCACTTAGTGTCCAGTTTTCAAGTATAAATCTTCATGGTTTATTTACAGGTATCCTATGCCCTATGGCTTAGGGATTTTCCAAAACCTAGCCTTCTTCTCCATTCCTGCCTCTTGGAGATGATTATTAGTTCATTGCAAGCTCAGCAATCATTTAGATTTGTATTTGTTGCAGTTTATTTAGCACCTAGATACCTAATTGAAGACCATTGAGAATAACCTTCTGTTGTACTACAAGAAGCAGAAGTGCTTATTCATCCTGAATTCTGAATATGAAGCTCATTAACAATTTTGGAGAGTGAGGCAGTGAAACTCCATAGAGGCACCCCTGAAGCAAAATGAAGTCTTTGGGAACTTCATTTGTGATATGTCCCACTGGTCATTTTCTTCTCTGATCTCTGACAACAGGAAAGATTACAGAAAGTATCACTTTATTGCATAACTTCTGATATTCTTTTTGAGTTGTCTTAGCTTTTAATTCCAGTTAAGGCAAAAACCATATTTTAAATCTTTTACATGCACTTTAGTATTTGCAAAGTGCTGGCCCAGCATGAAGGCTGGATCACTAAATGTTAACTGATTAATCATTGATTGAGGCACTGTTTATTTGACACAAAATAACCAGTAAGTTCTTTCAATTTAGTAATTAAACTATTAAAATTTTTTTTTGGCTTGATAATTTTTTTTCGGGGCCAAGTTTCCTCAGTAGTTAATTTAAAAAAATTATTCCCAGGGCTTGTATAGATATAACTTGAAGGACTTCATCACTTTGAAATCATCACAGTGAAACTATTCTCATTGATCACTGCTTTTTAGGGGCCTGCCCAGGAGCTTTTGTAGAGGGTTGTGATCCCTTTTATAAAACTGGCAGAGTGAAAGAGATTGGGGAAGAAAGAGGCCTTATGCAAACTTCTGCCAGAAAAAGTTGGAGTTTCTGAAACACAGACTAACTGCAGTGATTAATTTTTTCTACCTTAACAGCACACAAGGTGATACAATATTAGGCAAGGGCATAAACCATATTCAGGAAACCAGCACATCCTCTGGTAGTCTGTCAGTCAAGGATATATCAAACTTCAGACTGAAATGAAAGTCTACCATGCAGGAGCACTATCCAGTTTTCTTTATGGATGTGAGACTGGATCTGTTACTGGTGTATAACTTCCAGCAACACCACTGTCTTGCCGTGTTTCACGTTAGATGGCCGACTGTTTCCAAGTGCAAGGATCTAAGAAACAGTTGATCATCAGATGTTGACAATAGTATCATTAAAAATCAGTTCCACAAGGCTGGACATCTGTAGGAAGTGAATAACAAAATATCTCGGTTCCTGAGCAGGGAGGGCAGTGTACTGCTGCGACTGATATCAGTATTACTTGTATGCAAAGTCATCTCAGTTTGTTGACTTTGGTTCATAGTTCCCCAGAGAGCAGTTTTCATCATTTAATGCACACCCACAAGGTATTAGGAATACTGACATGTGCTAGGGATAGCAAGACAAGTAAGAGAGTGTTTGGTTGAATAAGTATTTATTATTGAATTAAATACTTTAAATATAATGTCATAAGTGCTAAAATAGTGTACACAATATGCCATGGGAGAGCAAAAGAAGAATCTATTCAATTAGCCAAGATAGACATTCAGCTCTGAAACTCCTTTGATGTGAATCTGGTCACCAGAAGGACCCTGATATCTGACCATGACTCAAGCCTTCTGCTACCTAATATTTTACGGCTTCTAATATTTTTCTCACCTAATTCCTCATTACCATCTGTTGTAATTACTTATTTAGTGGTCTGTCTCCCTGGAGATTTTAGAGAGGCACCATCTAATAGAAATATAATGCAAGACGCAAATGTGAGCCACTTATGTAACTTTAAATTTTCTAGGGGCCATGTTAACAAAAGCAAAAAGAAACAGATGAAATTAATTTTAATATTATATTGGATTTAAACCAACATACCCAAAGTATTATAATTTTAATATGTAATAAATTTGTCCCATGTTGGACAGCACAGCTTTGGAGGAATTTCACGTAGGCAGGGAAGACTCCATATATCTTATTTATTCCTTTGTCCTAAGTACCTAACACTGGAGGTCAATAAATATTCGATGAATAAACTAATTTTTTAAAAAGCCTCTTGACAATATTTGTAGCTAAAGAGATAATTAGGCATCCAAGAATAATTGCTCTAGGCAATAGATTCAGGCCTATATTTTTAAAGTCAAAGCAGCAATCTTCATTAGCAGCACAACTAAGTTTTGAAAAGTGTTTTAGAGAAATGCAACAACCCACTGAAACTCATTAGTGAATAGATTTAAAAGAGAAGCTTTAAATATGAAATACTAAGGCATGTCTCTACAAAGGACTAGTGTGTGCTAATGAGAAGGAAATGGTGGTATCTGGTAGTGTTGTAATTGCATTTAGAGAGTGTCCCTCATGATCAAATTACAACTACCCCTTAGATATCTTGTGACTGATGATCTGTGATTTATTTGGAGTTTTCTACTTTCTTCTTTGGGTATTTTATCACTTACCTGTGTAATTGCTTATTATGAACCTAGGAGATGAAATGGATTACAAACCAGGGATGTGAAAACTAGGTCAGTAGAATTTAATTACTGAGAAACCTTTATTGAAAAGCATTTAAAACAAACAAACTAAAGCTATAATAATTACCAACCATCATTGGTAGACATAATTCAGAAGAGAATCTTTTTTGAGCACAGAAAAATACCAATTATATTCCACATAACTTTAGGAAAAAACAATGAAAGTAGTACAAATAAAACCACTTATATTATCTACATTATCATCATAATGCACCTGTACTATAACTGAGCAAAGCTGTTTAATTTATGGAACTAATTTGACAATACTTACAAAGTTTGTCTGACAATATATAATTAGAAAAGAATCGAATTCACTTCTGAAAGCAAATACTAAGAATGCTATAGGTCACTAATTTTCTACTAAGAATGTGAGGTTTTGAAAAACTACCATTTAAGGTCCAACTCTTCTTTTTAATGAACAAATCAGTGGTTTCTCAGCCAGCTTTCTTGGTGGAAGACTCCAGGGTCTGAGATATTGTGATGAAAAGGAAGTGGGTGTATTTCAAGTTACTTTCCCTGGAAGAAACTGATTTTCAGATGAAAGCCTATTGAGGGGTTTAAGTAGGTAAAATATATTAGGTACTTACTTAGTGTTTGTGTTGTAATAAATATTGTCACAGATTCAGAAACAGTATAAAGCATGACTACTACCTTATTAGTGACAATAAGAAATATTAGACACTAAACTATAAAACTCATTTTTTCATGAAAAAAGTTTTAAGTAAGGGGACATCAGTGAGGTTAGAAAAATGAAGAAAGGCTTCATGGAAGGATGGGGTTTAGATTTCAGTTTGAGAGCTGGAGAGGTGGAGAAGACAGAGAGCAAAGGCATAGAGGCATAACTGGAGTGGCATGTATGAGGAGACTGGATGAAGGTAAGAGTGTGTGCTAAGAAGAGCAGTGGGATTACAGTGAAAGGTAAAGTTGAGGGTCTTGAAAATTAAGACAGGAGACTCTTATAGTGGGCAAAAGCAAGCTTCCTAGAAACAAATGCTAGGGATATAAGTTTTCTAATTAAATGATTAAAATATCTCTCATCTAGAGACAGAAAAACAGTCAGTTATTTCTTCTCCAGACCTAGGAGTTTACGAAAATCGAGAAACACTTCTAAGATATAAATGATGGGATTCAGTAAAACATGGAAGGCATTGGAGCTAAAAGAGAAGAAAGCATAAAAAGTGACTTAAAATTCACCTTTTAGTATAGTTGAAAGAAAATATGATGTTGGAAAGGGTTGTGTGCTTATGGTTAAAAAGAGATGCATTTGTTTTGAGACATTGTATTAGCCAAGATAGGTTAAGCTTATAATACATAATAAATGACCCCCAAATCTCAGTGTTTTAATGCACAAAAATATATTCTGGCAAGAGTTGTTCAGTTCTGTTCTCAGTGCCTTGCCACAGCAGCTGCCCGCCATGTGGTGACTCAGTGGACCAGGCTGCTTTGATCTGGTGGCTCTGTATTATCAAGCAAAAGTCTCCTGATCACAGCAGCAAGAGAACAGAGAGATTGGAAAATCGTGCAAGTTTTTTTTTTTTTTTTTTCACCAACTTAGCCCAGAATTGACGTGTGTCACTTTTGCTTGTATATACGTTAGCCAGAATTATCATATTTCCCCAGTTAACTACATGGGGCTTGACAAGTGTAGACTCTGATATATCCAGAAAAGAAAAAAAGAACCAGATATTGGTGAGTAATCAATCAAAAGGTCAACAGTAGACATATTGAGGGTGAAAATATCTACAATATAGTTAGTGGTATAGGATTTAGGTTCAATTTAAAGTTGAATATAAGCATCTGAGTGTCATCATTATAGCTGTTAGTGTTGCTCTGTTAGGGAAGCTAACATTTAGGAATAGTATGGCGTTAGAAGAATGAAATGGCTAATTCTGCACAGGAAGGAGATCTTAGATTTGAACTCAGGACTGGTCTGAAACCAAAGCCCTACTCTTAATCTAACATATGTATCACACCTGTTCACAATTTGGTCTGAACAGCCCAAATATAAAATGGTTACTAATAAATTATTTAACTGAAGGAGAGCCTAAGTTTAAATTTCTCTGGTATGTTGGGGCTTATAGATCAAGTAAACCATAACCTGATTACATAAAACATGGCGCTTTTGTTACTATATCCCAGGTCATAAGGTAAATGATCCCATCCTCAGAGATTCTTCCCTGGTGGTCTCTGTGAAGTTTCATGATGGAATATAGTACACATAGTAAGGAGGCCAAGGACTGTGGACAGGCAGGTTTCAGACTAAGTCCTGGTCCTGGCACATACCCTCTGGGACTACTGTGTCACATTGGCTAGTGTAAGAAAAATCATCACTGAACTTCGTGGGGAAATCTCTTTTTGTACCAATGCTTTAGCAGAATGCCAAAAGTTGTTCTTTTAGCTATCTTCGCCAATATTTTTATAGCCAAGTGGAAGTGAGAATCAATATTTTTATTCTGGGGTGGGTATATGTGGCTGTATTATAAATATTAAGATTATTATTATTGTCATTCATTGAGAACCTATGATTTTTTTATGTTTCAAGTTACAATTTATTATATGGACTCAGACTCTCTCCAGAAATAACTCTTATTAGAACTTTAACAATTTTATCAGATCTTTGTCAGTTGCAACACTGTAAAATAGTCCTATTGATCAAGTCAACATAATCTATTCTGATGATAAGGAAGATCTAGTAGATGAATAATGGTAGTGGTCAGGGATGAGAATCGCATTGAAAATGTTGGGGAGGAGTCTGTGGAAACTAATTCTTCCATTATGTCAATCTGAGTGTCTGTCACTTTATACATTAGAATATCAGTTAACATTAAAATAAACAAAACAAGCCAAAATAAAAAAAACCTATCATACTCAAAACACTATACCCTGTGGTATTATAAAGAAGACATCATCGCTGCTCTAGAGGGTATAATACTCCATTAATACTCAATCTTTAGTAGGTCCCTGGAGGGCCCTTTAAAGCACAGATTTCTAGGTCTCACCCCACGGTTTCTGATTCAATAGGTCTAGGGTGGGGGCAAAGAATCTTCATTTCTGGTAAGTTCCCAGGGATGCTGATGCTGTTGGTCTGGGGACCACAGTTTGAGAACCACTGCTGTTCTCAGACCTACTGAAACAAACTCTAGGGACAGAACTCAGGAATCTGTGTTTTATTAGGCCATTCAGGATACTCTGATATGTGATAAAGCTTGAGAATCACTGATCTAATAGCATTGAGCAAATGGACAAATTTACTTTTACTCAGCAGATGGGTAAAGTTTAAAGGAAGAGATTCTAATTTCATTGCTCTGACATTTAGTAAGGATCTATTATATGTGTGAGGATTTATATACTGCTAGCAGCCAGGATACAAAGTTGAATAGGAGGCCATCCTTTACTCCAGGAGTTAGAAATCCAGTAATGGAGAAATACTTAATCAAATAAATGCCAAGATGCCATCTTGTGATCTAGGGTTAGGGCACAGAAAGGATGTCTTCAATGTTGTCATTTGAGGAAGGGATAGGGGAAACCAGAAGGACTCAGAAAGGAGCCTTTGGGCACCAAGTTTAAGCACTGTCTCCTTTGTGAAGCCTGAGCAGGGTCTTGATATGTATTTATCCAGGTGGTGAGGGGTAAGAGGGAAGGACATTTCAGGCAGAGGGAACTTCATTTCAATAAAGCATCTCTGGAATGCTTCATGGAACTATTGGTGTGAAACATTTAAGGAATGTTAAAACTAACTAGTTGGGTATAAAACATTTAGAGGATATTAGCTAGTTAGAGACGAAATATTTCAGGAATACTACCTACATTGCTTTGACAGGAGTGAAGGGTACTTGTTAAGGTGCAGCTGGAGACGAACTGATAGGCTACTGGCATGCCTTTTAACTTTTGGCTAAAATGTTGAAATACTTTCAGCTGAATAGTAAGTTACCACTGCCCCAAATCCCTTGTGTGATCCTCCCACTGACAAACTGGCTGTTTTCCCCTTTCCTTAAATATCCCCCCAATCTAATGACAAAAGTGGTAATTGCTCAGCCCTGAAGGAGGCTTCCAAGACCCTGCTCCAGGAATACTCCTGTTTGTTTCTGGTTGGTTGGTGCCTCAGCCTTGCTGGGTTTTAATATACTCCTGATTGGAAGTAATTGGAGTTAAAATGTAGGGAAGTCCAGATCGTGAGGGCCTTGTATGCCATAGTAAGACGTTTGGACTTTATATTGTAGATATTTGCAGAGAGGATAAAGGGGACCTATGATGCTTTTAGGTAATTGCCTATTGTGACAGAGGGCAAAATATATTCTGGAAGAATCCAGAATATTCTATTTTTTTCCATGAGATCCTTATCTTTCCTAGTAGGAAACATCCTGGCATACTCAGTCAGCTGGAAATCTCTAAAACCATGAAATATCTCACATCTGCATGTTTAAAACTGATGTGTAAAACAAACATGAGACACTTGAGGGGAAAAAACCTGACTACTCACTTTTGTAGGATTTCTAGCACCCATGCCTGAGCATTATATGTAATTAAGGTTCAATACATATTTGTTGAATAATGTTGATACACAGAAAGGATATAAGAAATTCTTCACCATCAAAAAACAAATTATGGTGAGTAGTATTTTAATGTCAAATACTTTTGGGGCAGGGAATTTGACTTTTTGAAAAATAGAAATCCTTTTATATTATATATTTAATAACATTCTTAACTTTAAAGTTAGATATTCAGGATTATAGAATTTCTGATTCTATCAGATTTTAATATAATTTTCAAGAAAGAGAGACTACAGATAATTCTTTATGTGGTGATTGCATCTTACTGTGTCCATCTCATCCCCATTATGTAGTCAGGAATCCAATCTATATAAACAGATGGGCTGATAAAATAAGGAAGTAGTATAAGCAATTGGCATAGGAATCAATGATAGTCTCCCTTCAAATACACATGGAAATATTTTACTTAAGGCAAAATATAAGGAAGAAGCCTGTTTGGTGATAGGGAAATACATAAATGAACAAAAAAAGAATGTTTCTATTTCCAGTAATTATTTCTTTGAATGTCAGATAACTAGATTTATCATTAATTTCAATACATTTCTACCCAAGGGTAATCTCTAGATAATCTGTCCTAACAGAGATTTTATGAAATGTAACAGTATTTTATAAATATCACTGTGCCTACTCACTACTTCTCTCTGATTATCTTCAGTTATTCTTTGAAAGATTTGGCTCCCTAGAGTCCAAGTGACAGACATTTGGCCACAGTGAATCAGCCTGGGAGGAGTAATTAATACAATTACTCCATTCCTTAGGGTTGGGTGAATTAAGACAATGTGCTCAAGTATTTCATCAGAGGACAAACTTATAAAGTCGGCTTGTGAAGAAAGTTACAAATGCATTTCCTCAAGAGGACCATGAAAAAGTTCTGGAAGACTTGTGAAGACTACTGCCAAAATCAAAACAAGGAAGCAAGATTCTCCTTCCAAATAAAGGGAAATCCAAATCAAGGGATGAAGCTAGAAGGAAATAGTTTAAGGACCTATAAAAATATAGTCCTTATATAAATAGAAAAAATAGAAATTTCTTTAGTAAATATAGAAACTATAGAAATATAGTAAATATAGAAATACTCTGTAGCAGATACTTAACTGTAAGAATTGAGGGTGAGGAGAATCCTTTGATGATATTCAATGAAGAAAGCTTTTAGGAGAGACATTGAGACCTTAGGGAACATCTTGTTGCCCAGCGTATTCCAAACCTTCCTCCCTGGTGGAAAGTAGTTGTATATCAAATTCAGCAATCTTCTTCTGGAGGAGCAATAGTTGGAAGATTGATGCTGGCTGTGGGTTGCAGATGGGGTTTCTTCACCTTAAGGAATCCATTTTAATTATTCCTCAGGGTGCAGTTTGTGGGGACACTGAGTCAAATGCAGGAGACTACTAATCAACAAGAAGGTCAATTATTTATGCCTAGAAATAGAATTCTCTCTAGAGCGCCTTTCACATAGCACCCACTCAAACAGATTGGAAGATCTGATCCCTGTTAAGCAGAACAAGATATCTGATTCAACTGATCAGCACATACTCTTCCAATAAGGGAATCCAGTTACCAGTAAGCTAAGATTAGGGAGAAAAACAATAGTTTGAGAAACAAACTGATTTTAACTAACAGTGGGATCAGTTACTATAGCACAAGGTACTCTTCTTTCTTTAGTAGTATAACCTGGTAAACAAGCCAGAAAATAGATATTAGTCAAGGGCCCTTTACCCTGGTTAGTGCTGGAGTAGCACAGGCAACATTTTTACTACTCAATTTGTTTTTCAGTCATCCAAAACCTTTTTTCATTACATGATGTTATGTTACAATTTCCAAAATAGTGCACTTTAATTCAGTCTTTATATTTTAGACTTTTAGGTTGCTTTTTCCTGACTTTATCCTCAGGTTCCAGGTTCATGGCATTTTGATGCACTGATATTTGCTGATCCATTGATATATCAAATGGGTACATCAAATGCCACCACGACTGTGGCTCAAAAATGTGACAATAAAAAAGTTATAAGAAAACATTTGGAAAGTTCTTGTGGAAAGACATTTAATACAGTGGAAAACATAGATGTTGGAGGCAAACAGACCTCAGGTTGAATCCCACTTCTGTTGCCAGCTAGTTGTGTGATCCTGGGCAAATTACTCAACCACTGTAAGCTTTGATACACTCATCCTTAAAATGTAAATATTGCAAACTATTTTAGGATTTATGAGGTAAAAATAGCATTATATGTACCTAGAACATGCTTGATACTTAGTATAAAAATTCAAAAAAATGTAGCTCTAATATTAATATTATGATGATAGTGGTGATGATGGTGATGATGATGATGATGATTTGACTGTGGCTCTCTGGGTTGACAAGGTCATTACTTTATACACAGGGAGATGGGTAAAGGGTTTAACCTGAGCCAACATACCTATATTTGTCACTAACCTGGGAGAGCAAAGATATAGTCAAGTTCAACTAAAGAAGGAATTGAAGCCAGAAGGATGAGATTCAGGGAAACCAGAAATTTAATACTCAAATATTTATTTTTGTTTAAGCATGTGACAAAAGGTAACATAAACTCCCAAAGTGGATGAGGAATAAGATATGAATGTCTGGTAGCTAGATTAGATTATAATATTGAAGAAATCTGGCCTCAAGGTATAAAATTGCATTTGTTTGCCTATTATGTGTCAGTTGGTTTGCTAGGCCCTTCATACTTCTGTGTCTTAAACCTCATAATATACCTGTAAAATATGTATTTATATTCCCACTTTACAGATAGGAAAACTGAAATTGTTTGAACCAACAGAAAGTAGAGATAAAATGGCTTGTTAGATACCATGGAGAATCCCACACAGAGTGAAATGCTGATCAGCAGAAACCCAAATTCAGAACAGCAGCCTATACAGAGGGATTCAGAGATCAGTGCTGATGTTCCTTGGGAAGACTTTCCTCATTCCTAGACCAGATTAAGTCTTCTGCTGCTTGCTGCCACAGCACTCTAGGTCCTCTGCTCTTACATTCACACTTTTCTAGAATTATCTGAAGTAATGACGTTACACTTGGTGTACATTTTCTCATGCACTAGATTTGACATTCTGCACATAGTAGGTGTCAGAGGCTTCTGTCATTAGATGTTAACAGATGGATGGATAGTGAGGAATGTGGGGCAGCTTGTTCTATTTGATTCTTCCTCACTCCCTTCCTGGAAGCAAGCCTTTGATAGGTGGGGAAAAATGAATGATTTCATTAGCACAATGAGGAGAAGTTTCATTCTCTAAGAAGCAGCTAATATTAGCAGAATGGCTGGTTTGTTGTATAAATGCTTCACTCTAAGGAAACTCAGGGACGTAACAGTCCCCTCAATCAGCAGTGGTCTCCACACCAGATCTGAGAGTAAAAAACGTTCACTGGTTTAGGTGATGGTAGCAGTTGCTATGGCAGGGAAGAATCTCAGTGAATTAAAATGTAGAAACGTTTTTCATTTAAACGTGAAATGGTGATGGGGGAGAAGGGCTCTGTTCCACAGAGTCATTGAGGAATCTAGGCTGACAAGTGCTCTATGAAATGAAGTCTGCCTGTGAGCCCAGGAGGAAAGGGAAAAGAGTTCCAGAATAGCAAGGTAGCTTTACCACATTAACCTAAAAAGAAGGGCATTCAAGTGTTTAATGCAATTTTTTGTGGTTCTCTGAAGACTTCACTGTACAATTTGGCTTTTATTTTCTTTAAATAACTTTGTCCTGGTGGAGTATTCTTTGCATTAACACATATGTAAATGTAGGAACTTTATTTTCTGATGCATAAATTGGTGCCAGCAATTAATCCATTAGCTATTCAATGAAAACATAATATATTACGTAACATGCACGTATATGATGTATCAATATATATATGTGCATATAAACACTAGAGGCTACAAGGTAAAGATGTGTGCTGCAGACAGTAGGTTTTGTAGGAGGATAGAGAAAGAATTTCTGTATGACTCATGACCACATTTTATTGTGAGTTCATCAGCCTGATTTCTGCAGAGAACACAGAGGGAAGGGACCCGATAGCGTGAGTTTATATATCTTCATTGTCCCTCATAAAAACTTTTAAAGAAAGTTTCATAGCTTTACTAAAAATATGTATTTTTTATTTTGAAATAGTCATAAATTTACAGAAAAGTTTAAAGTACAGTATAAATATCTATTTTTCCCCTGAACCTTTTTGAGCTCAAGCTGGTGACTAGTTCCCAATCACCTCAGAATATTTTAGCTTAGTGTATGGAGTGATTTTTCACACAGACACATGACTGCAACATTATCTAATCCTCAGATGCATTCAAGTTTCAGCAGTTGTTCCCCTATGTTCTTTATAGTAGGATGATCCAATTCAAAATCATGTGTTATATTTCGTTGTCATTTCTCTTTATTCTCATTAGGTCTAGAACAGTCTTTCCTTGACTTTCATGACCTTAGTACTCTTGAAGATAGGCTACTTTTTTTAGTTAAATGCCTCTCAGTTTGGGTTTTTCATTATGACCAGATTCAGGTTATGCATCTTTGGCAAGAATATCACAGAAGTGATATATATTTTTTATATCCTATCAAAGGGTGCACAATTTTGACTTGTTCAAAATTAGTGATGCTCACTTTGATCATTTGATTCTGTAGGTGTCTGTCAGACTTTTCCACTTACCTTTTCCCTTTTGCAGGTAATAAGAAGGCTGTAAGAAAGCACTTTGAACTATGTAAATATAGTGTTCCTCATTAAACTTTCAAATTAGTCATTTATTATTTATTTTTATCTGTATAGACACGTTAAGATTCTTTGTTTTATTTTATTTGAGTTATTATTCATTGTTGTCATTATTTATTTTGATGTTTAATTTTCCCCAGTTTGACCAGGTGGAGTCCCTTTTTATCTGGTTTCTGTCTTTTCGACATATATCTAACCTCTTTGAGTACTTTCTTACTTCCTTATACAACAATATGTTCTCAATTTATGCTTACCCTGCCCCACACCTGAAATCAGCTATTTCTTCAAGGAGCTCTAATTCCTTGTAGTGGAGAATGGTATTTAGGAGTCAAGATTTGGGTGCTAGATGTGCTTATTATTATTGAGATGCCAGTGCTCCCAGGCCCTTGCAGTAGACAGCACTAAGGAATCGAGACTGCAGATGTACACATGTGCACACATCAGCATCTATATTGCTTTATCTGTCTCTCTATTTTAAAAAAACATGAGTTTATATGGATACCTCTAATTTCAATCCAAAAGCACAGTTTATTCTAGTTTTCCCCTTTCCACATTTGTAACTCCTTTCTCTGATAGTGAGAAACATAGATCCATTGCCTTTAATATATTTACTAATTTTGTTTATCCCCTGCAATGTTTACCAATCTATCTCTGCCTACTCCCTCCTCAGATATTTCCCTCCTCACCCCCGTTGTGTTCACTAGTCCATCACCCCAGGGCATATTTCTCTCCAGCATATTTCTCTCCATCACAGACACACTTCTCAACCCTCTTTGTCTCTGACTCTCCATTCTAAGATGCATCCCAGGACGGATTACTTATGACTTTGCTTGTTCTCTAAAACCTTGTGCTGGGCCACCCCTAGGCATGGATGCCCTTTCACCATGGGTTCTGTTTCCCCAACCTCTTCATGCTTGAATTCTGACAATCTGCACCAGACTGGCTCCCCACTTCTCATGAATACTCACATCACCCACTCAGAATCTGACTCCCCTTACTGGGCTGCCTTCACCTCTGGAGGCCGCCTTCTTCATTTTACTTGAACTCTGACACCACATGCTGGTTCATCCCTCTGTTGAAATGCTACTTTTACCACTCTGGGCCATCCCTGTGTGTTGCTTTCCTCACCTTGCTTGGTCTAATCTCCTGCTTGGGCACCGGCCTCACCTTGTTTGAACTTTGACACCCCACATCTAACAACAAGCCACCCCTTTGGTGTAGCCACCTTCTTCTCTACTCAGGGTCTCTCACATCTATTCTTACCAGGGCAGCTTCCCCATCCCACCCCCTCCAGTGTGGACAGCTACCTTGCCCTGTCCCACCTAATGACTTTAGAAGTGTACTTCTCAGGAAGAGAAGAAGAACAAGGGCAATTACATTTCTTTTTTGAATGAAGATCATTAGGGGGTGTTGAGTTATTTAACTTATTAATTTAGTTATTAATTTATTCAGCAAATAAATGTAAGCAACTATTCATCAGGCATTGGTCTAAGTGCTAGAGTTATAGTGGTATACAAAATAGGCAATGGCCCTGGTCCCCATGGGTTTATATTCTCATGGAGCTGGAAAGATACCCAGTACCCAAGATACTAATTTGATATTGGCCTGCTCATATCAGAACACTGGGACATTACTCTGGTAAAGTGTCAAACAACCACTGCATCCTGGCCTGGGTGCCATGAAAGAAATTAAGCTGAGAATTTTTGTGCAGTGACTTAAGTAACCTCAAAGGGAAAGGTAACCTATCAGAGAAAAGCCCAAAGGAGAAAATTTGTAAGAATTAAATATCCTGGAGACTTAGAAGGTCAAATACATTATAGAGAACTCAGATAGACTTTATGTCTAATTACCTGTATTTGGAGAAATCTGTGAGGTACACTTGGGGATTAGAGAAGTAGTGGTCATTTCTATGGTGCAAGATCTAGACTTCATTGGTCTTATCTAAAAAGATGTCCTAATCAGGGTTAAAAGCTAAATTTTCCAGATAGTAACATTAGACTCAGGCGGTCTCCAGCCATCTTCCCCATTTTTGCCGTGACTCATATCATCCTATGGAAGCTGAAGGCACTGGGGGACAACCTTGAGCTATTCCAGACAGGAGGCTAGTGGTCAGTGGAAAGTGATCTTCCTTGGACTGAGGCTGCCCTTTCTGGTCTGTTGGGATTAGGGCTGGCATATGACTCTGATGCTGCAATCTACAAAAGGGAAGATTTTCACTGTCTGAAATAAAATTTATGGGCTTCTGTTACCAAGGAGAGATCCACGACTAATGTAGACAAATCCCTTTCCAGCTTCCTGGTGAATTCCTCACTTTTTAATTAGTAACATTAAAAAAAATTAAATATAACTGCATCTTTTTGTGAGGTTATTGTTAAGAAAATTAGAAGAGTGGAGAAACAATTTGCATTGAGTTCTGCCAAATACATTTTCTAAATTTTCTGCTCAACTGTTAAGAAATAAAACCAGCCATGCTTGGTTTTTTACTGCTCATGTCTAGGTCTACACCTAAGTTCTCTTTAAGATACTATAAAATCAAACAATGTCACTCTCAGTTTAAAGGTTTGTGCAGTTTGGGATGGATCAATAAAATGGCTATGTAGATTTATTTTGTCACCCAGAAGATGTGTAGTTTGCAGTGGCCTCAGTGGCTCATGCTAAGGAAACTATAAATTTGTTTTTTATGAAATGATTAAAAAATGATTGTGAGGAAGTACCTGATTCCCCCTCTCCTTCAAATTTGGCAGAAAACTACCAAATTTAATCAAACAAATAAATACTCTTAAGACAAGTTAGTAGATACTAATACTGATTTCTCCAGATACCTCAAACTTTTGTTTTTTGCCTCCAAAATGTATTAATGTGAAAATAATTGCCCTAATAACCTTAGAAGTCATTGTCAACTGTAAAATATAAGTACAATTAACAGAGGCATGCTTGAACTCACAGTTGAACTCACAATACAACAAATGGACATAATTTCCTTGTTCAGTGACTTCATATTTTTCACATCTGTATTTTCACATCTATACTAGTTTGATTCTCAAAGTACTTAGAGTTAAAATATTCACATTTTAAATACTTATATACTCTTTTACCTGTAACTAAAAACTTTTAAAATATATTGGAGACTTCTACTTCTTGTATGACTGACAAAGCTCCTACCAGATTGACCCTCTCATAGATAGCAACTATAAATTCTGGGTAAAATTGGAAAACAAAAATGAAAACCACCTCAAGACACTAGAAAGTGAAATAAAAGCAAGTGTATTTTGGAGGAGTTGTATAGAAGAGGGGAAAAAACCATGATTGACTTTTCTACTTTTATAAGTTTTAGCCTGGGTATAAGCTGTGGCAAGTGATTTGAGGGGCTGATAGAGGGGGCAGAAACAGAAAATTTTTCAGTCTTGAAGAACCAGAGGGTACAGTTTGGAACAACCATAGCTGCCAGAAAATGGAAAAGGAATCCCAGGAAAGAAAAAGTAAGAAACAGGAAGCTCTAGATTCTGAGTAGAGAAACTTTGCCCAAATATCTGGCACATACCTCAACTATGTGTGAATGGAACAGACTCTGGGCTCTAAAGCAGAGGTCAAAAGAACTGAACTGAGATTTGAGCTATATCTTTTTTTTAAAAAATTTATTCATTTAATTTATTAATTTTTGGTTGTGTTGGGTCTTTGTTGCTGCACGTGGGCTTCCTCTAGTTGCGACAAGCGGGGGCCACTCCTCTCTGCGGTGCACAGGCTTCTCATTATGGTGGCTTCTCTTGTTGTAGAGCATGGGCTCTAGGTGCGTGAGCTTCAGTAGTTCTGGCACGCAGGCTCAGTAGTTGTGGTGCATGGGCTTAGTCGCTCCACAGCATGTGGGATCGTCCCAGACCAGGGCTCGAACCCGTGTCCCCTGCATTGGCAGGAGGATTCCCAACCACTGTGCCACCAGGGAAGCCCCTGAACTATCTCTTAAAATACAGTGTTTACTGCTTGAGTCCAAACAAATGAATTACCTGTTAAAACAAACAAGGAACCAAGTCTCCACAACAATGTTCATAACACAATTCAAAATTATTTAACATTTGAGAACCAGGAAGATGTGATCAGTTCCGAAGAGAAAAGATAAGCAGTGGAGACAATGAAGACTGACTGCAAGGTGACCAAAATGTTGACATTAGACAAGTATTTTAAAGAAAGCTTTATGACTATCCTCAATAATATAAAGGAAAATATGCTCATAATGTATGAAAAATTACAACATCTCAGAAGATAAATAGGAACTTTTAAAAGAGAACCAAAACATAAGTCTTATGAATAGCTCTTAACCCAGTGTAGGTTGCAGAGTAGATAATTTTTTAAAATGTATATTAAGTTAAAAATTAACACTTTTTATTGTTTTCTTTTGACCTATTTGGCTTGAGTTGTACTCTTTATTCTTTTCACCTACTTATTTGTTTAAAATTTGGTTGTATTCTTTTAAATAGTTTCTAGCCCTAATATATTGATTTCTTCATTTGAACATTAATAGAGCAGTTGTTATGTGCCAGATGCTGTGTGGGAAAGAGTTTACTAATAAAAAATAAGAAAGAGAAGAAGAAGAAAGGGAACAAGGAGAAGAGAAGGAAGAAAGATAAGTGCTTCATGAAGTCAGGAACATTTTCTGTATCCCTAGTACCTAATACAATGGCTGAGATATAGTCAAGCACTCTAATCAATGATTACTAAATGAATAAATAAATAAGTATATGATGAATGAAAATATATCATAAGAATATTTATACTTTATCTTTTATCTATATTTTGATCTTTTAAATTCTAATCTTGAGCTACCAATTTCACTTACACTATTTTTTTTTCACTCTTTTTTCTTCATTTTTTTGGCTCAGCATTTTCTTTTCATAGTGTGAATTTCACTATGTCTTTTCCGAAGCTCTTCCTGATCATCTGTCTTTCAGTATGGAGAGATGGAATTGAAAAATTGGCTGTCATTTGTTTTTCTTCTTCAAACTTCATACAGTAAAACAAAAATATTAAACTGTAAGACCGTTTGAGTTTGGTCATGGTTAGTCATCCTGCCTGTGAACGATGCATGGTCTGCCTTCTAAGTTGCTACTTTTCATTTCCAGGGCCATGATAATAGCTCCCTTCAATAGAGTTATACATGTAGATATTTTACATCAGACTAACAGATTTCATAGAGTAAATGTATGTGGATTTAGGCTTCAGAAAATGATTCAACAGTGTTACCTTATTAATAATCATTAAAATATGACTGTTTTCATTGCAAGTAAGAGAAATCCAACTCAAACTAGCTCAAGCATAAAAAGGGAATTTGTTAACAGCCAAAAAAAACTCTGGTTTAGACATCAAACCAGGTGATAGAGTGATTCAAATAATGTCACCAGACACAGCCTTGTGCTTACCATCTCTTCCCTCTGATTCTCTCTTCAAGTTATACCATTCTCAGGAAGGTACTCTTTACGGTGGGAAGATGACTGCCAGAAGCTCCAAACTTACATTTAACCTCTCTGCATCCTTCTTTGGGTGCTTCTCAGCTGTCTGATTAGATAGCCTTTGGACACATGCTATTACAAAACCATTCATTATGTCCAGGGGCAATGAATACAGTAATTGACCAGACTTATTTCATGTGTCCACATGTAGTGGAGACTGCCGGTGCCCTGAAAAGATCCCCTTAGATCTACTTTACAAATCCTTTGAGACCATCCTTCATCTCTATGTCTTTGCTGCTATTGCCTTACAACTGCAGTATCCATAGGATTGCCCTGAGCTACCCTGGCCCATGGAGAGAGACACATCATGGGGAAGCCAGGTGTCTGGGAGTCTATATCAGTTTCACAGTAGCCCATGGCCACTGACTAGACTGGTGTGGGACATAAAAGCCCAACTCCCTTGCCAAGAGGAAAAAATAACAGAAATATCTTCATTCTGGTAACAGTAAAAGGTAGTTCAGGATCATATTCTCTGGTCCTTCACTCTCAGAGAACTCATCATCACCACCACCACACCACTCTTACACACACACACACACACATACACACACACACCCTTACAAATACACATACACACATACATGGGAAGACACATTAATAATTTGTACTCCTCTAAACAGTTAGAAAAATATTCCCTTTCTCTGGATCAGGAACTAGTGGCAAAGGATCTCCACATCTGGATTTCTAAGTTTTCTTGATAATCTGAGTTATTGAGTAAATGAGCTAGATTGTTGCCAGATAGACAGATCAAAGGGACTTTGTGTAAGTAGTACATCTTTAAAAGAGAGATTATTAGGTGTTTTCTGGATTTGAATTCTGGCTCCTGTGTGAACTTAAACTAGTCATTAGATCTCTTTGAAGTTTGCCTTCCTTATTTATAAGGAGAATAATAGTACTCAATTTATAGAATTCTTTTGAGGATGAAATAATGTAAATCTGTTAAAAAGCATATGTTGCCTGGCAAGTTGTAAACCCTCAAAATATTTGTTGATGTTGAATCAAATATTTGAATATAATTTCTATATCATATATACAACTCCCAGTATATGTCCTAGTGTTCAGTGATGTTAAATTCAATACTGTATATCTTGTACATCTACACTGCTCTACTCAGATTCTTTTTTTTTTGTATGTGCAAAATATTTAATGCAATGCCACAAACAGAAATCAGTGGATTATGCCACTTTCAATTCAGTTTTTATTAATAGAAATATCACTTACAGCTAATTAACATCATTAAGCCACTTTATGAATCTGAATCATGTCTTTACATTTTCTCTTTCCCTTTGTTAAAGTATACACTTGAATACTTCAATCATAGTTTTATTATTTTTTACTTTTTCCTATGAAAATAAATTTTATTTTTTTCTTCCAGTTTTATTGAGATATAATTGACATACAGCACTGTATATGTTTAAGGTGTACAGCATAATGATTTGACTTATATACATCATGAAATGATAACCACAATAAGTTTAGTGAACATCCATCATGTCATAACTTATGAAATAAACAAAAAAGAAAAAAATTTTTCTTGTGATGAGAACTCTTAGGATTTACTTTTTAAAAAACTTTTCATATATAACATGAAGCAGTGTTAATTATATTAATTAGGTTGTACATTACATCCCTAGTACGTATTTATCTTATAACTGGAAGTTTGTACCTTTTGTTTGATCTATACAGCACTACAAAGATTCATGAAGTTTCAGAATGATGAGCTAAAAAACTAAAAATACTTAATTTTTGAAGAAAGTTTAAAATATATTAAGCATAGTTGTTTAAGGACAGGTAAGTAACATAATTAAAGAAGATTTTCAATAACTGCGAGTTTTATTATTGAACTTTGCCATCACCTTTTAATTCTTCTCAATAGACTGTACATCCAGTAAAATATCAGTTATCTCATTCAATATGAATCTCTGTCTTATCTACAATTAACCCTTTAGTTTTTTGGCTCTGTTTTGATATTTCCTCTGTTCATTCACTTCCACTGAACCTATTCTCTTCCTTCAACATGACAATGGATCTGTCCTCACATTTGTTAAAATTGTTCAGTTCCCTTTTTGGACACAAATGTATAATTTTACTCACTTTTAACCCTAAGGTTGACACATTAAAGATTCACCAAGGAATTCTAGGAAAATGGGACCTATCCATGTCTTTTTTACCCTCTCTTCCAATGCTAGTCATCCTTCTCTTATAGGTTAAAATGGCTTCCGGGGCAGCACATTCTTGGAGGCATATAATGCATGGGGTGCTGTGGAAACCCAGATGGTGAGAACTGGTGTGGACCAGAGCAAAGACTGAATAGTAACACCTAATAGCTCAGGGACAAGGGTTAGAACTCAGAAGGTCCCTGTGAGAGCTCAGCTAAATGATATGTGGGAGCCATACCAGCTACATAATTTGGGGACCTAGGATAAAAGAGAAATACAGGAATTCCAGTTCAAAAATTAAGATTTTTTTTAGATGGTGATAGCAGAATATTAAACCAAATGTTGGGCCTTTTTAATTTCATGGTTTTATGAGACTACACAGATCACACACCCATGAAGCTGGTCCTGGGTAGGTGTAGGTGTTAAGGAAAGGAGGGCATAAGCATCAACCTTATATGATTGTGTCAGACTCTCTAGTCCAAGAAGTCAAGGCACTGAACTGATGGGCTGTGTCCTTCCATCCATGAGTCTCAAGGAGTTTAAGGAGACTGAGGAGCAGAGAAACTTCCTCCTAAGATTATATCCAGGGACTGGCAGCCTGCACGCTACTATACCACTAGCCTGCAGGGTTTGGTTTCCTCATTTTATTCAGCTTTGACCTAGAGGCTCTATTAAATGTCATGAAAAGAAAAAAATTAAGGAAGAAAAGAATTGATATAGACATTGAAAATGCAACACTATTTAAAAAAAATAATAATATTGTATACTAGAAAACATAAGATATTTTACAAAAATCTAAGATAAATTGGTAAGATAATTTGGTAAAGTGGTTCAGTATAATATAAACATTCAAAAATTTAAAAAAAATTTCAAAAATCATACTTACCCTATAGTATTATTTTTGCATCAATCAGGGAAGTGAAACTACTAAGAATATTATGGGAAAAGAAATTTATTACAGGATTTAAACATTTTTCAGTTCAGGGAGAGCTTGGAAAGTAAACGTCTCAAAAGGAGAGTCAAAAAAGAGAAAAATGACTAACCAACTTTGGTGTAGGTTTTTAGAAGCTTGCATACCTGGATAATAGTTGTGTCTGGTCTCTTTAGTTAGAACCATGAAGGAGGCTGGTGTAGAAGTTCATTGAAGATTGTGTAGATGCCAGTGGATGATTGTTGGCTCTTCATGGCCTCTGTCTCTAGGAGTTCATAGTGAAGTGTTGGTGTCAGGTGACTAGCTGCCAGTAGGACCAGTGGTCAGGAAGGAGAACCTGGGAGGAACAAATAGAGACTGAAAACTGCTTGTGCCTCTATTCAGAGCCTAATGGCTGATGCTTAATTTATGCCTCCAAAAATTCATGCAACTTCATTTTTGACCAACGCCAACCTGCATGTATACAAGGAAGGGGTTTTGGGGAAACACAGTGCCCAGAAAAGCCAAGTCTAAAATACAGCAATTGAGCTCAGTACCTAAAAAAAGAAATGAGATGAATAGTCTACTCTCAATAGCAAAATATCAACACATTATTTAGTAATAAACAAGAAAGGCATAAGACCTGCATGAAGGACATTGTAAAAGCTAAGCATATTAAACAAGATTTTGTCTTGCCTTAGAAGATTTAATACTATAAAAATATAAATTCTCCCATATTCAATATGTTTACAGTTAGGATCTCAATAGTTTTTTGTTTACTTAAGTAATCTTTAAGTTTATACATAAACATGAATCTTCAGGAATGTCCAAGGGAAGGATAGTGGGAAGTGACTTGCCTTAGAGATTCAGAATATATTACTAAACAGAAAACTTCTGCTCATAAATCATTATGGTATGGCCATAAGAATAGACAAAATGGAAAACATGGAAGGTTGATAGAATCCAAAAGTAGATCCTGATATATATGAGCATTTAACATATGACAAAGGGAATATTTCAATATAGAAGAAAATGAAAGATTATTTAATACCTGCATTATTCAGTAAATAAAGGCAAAGGATTATTTTATAAAGCATGACTAGCTGCCCACCAAGAAAAAATTAAAAATGGGTCTTTTTCTCATTCCATATACTCTCCAGCTAGTTTAGATATTAAATGTAAATGTATTAAATGTAAAAAATAAAATAAAAATCTTGTTAGAAAATTCTAGAAAGCCATGTGAACATTCTAGAGGCAAGGGAAGGATTAGTAGTAGAGATTATACTTAGAAGCTATGTAAGAAAAGTGAGAACTAATTAAGTGTATATAATTAAACATTTTTCATTATGGCAAAGATACCATAAATGAAGTGAATAAACCAACAATAAATGAAGAAAAACTTGTAAATTAGAGGAAAAACCTAATATCTATACTCTACAAAAGACTCAAAAATTGATGAGAAAGATGTAACTGATAGAAAAGTAGCAATGAGTATGAAAAAAATGTTTATAGCAGTGAAAATCTGCATAGTCAAAAATACATGAAAAGATGCATACACACATTAGTAGAAGGAAAAGATAAAGTAATGGATTTCATTTTTTAACTCTTCAGACTGACAAATATTGAAATGAACAAAAAATCTATTGCTGTCTGGGAGTGGGAAAAACGGCATGCTTATAAAATACTAAAATAAATACGAAAGCAATCCCTTTGGCATCTATAAAAAAAGTACATATATGCTTATGGCCCAGTAATCCCTTTCCTGATAATCTATTCTATGTAAAGAAAACTTTAAGTCCATAAGGATTATCTACAAGTTTGTTTACATCAGCATTATTCAGAGTGGGGGAAAAAAATCCATCAATAATAAAAAGGATAGATAAATTATTGTGCTTCCAAATCACTGAAAACAATGAGAACTATACTAGGTACTTTGAAAGATTTCTGTGTAATTGCACAGAAAAACAATAGCTAAAATACTGTAATTATTCCATTTTTGTTACAAAATGCTTATGTATGTATATGTATGTATATACATATGCATGTATATATTATATGTGAATATGTACATATCTACATGAGCATGGAGCAAAAATATTAAAGGAGACATTTAGATTGTTAACTTGGGGGTGAAGCAGGAAGGAAGATATGTGAGTAGAGTGGGGCACAAGGGGAGAAGCAAAAAAGTAAAGGATACATTAAAAATGAATTAAAAGGAATGAATGACATGATCATATTTATTCAGGTATGTAAAATCAGAATTATATGATGATGCATATAAAAAGAAGTTTTAAAACTGTTTGAGCCAAACCCTTGGCTGGTCCTGAATGGATGGATCTCTTCCAGACCTTACCTTTTGTTTTGCCAAACTTTTCTAGGACCAAGAGGTCACCATGCTGAGGACTCTTAAAGATATAAATGAACTCCAGGGCATTTACAGTTTGGGCGCATGTCCCATTGAATTACTTAAAAGGAGGTGAATCATATCCTATTTCTTCTTGAGAAATATGTAGAATAAATGTGTGTGGGTGCTGATAAACAGAATTTAGGACCTGGGAGCCTGCAATAATGAATGTATCATTAGCAGAAATAGGAAACACAGAAGGAGAGCTTCAGAGAAAAGGTCACAGATTTAGTTACAACAGGCTGCACTTGAGATGCTGGTCTCCACACTTAAGACTGGACTTTAGAGAATACAGCTGAAGGAGTGATTGGACGGTTGGGAGTGGGAAAAAGGACCTTCTGTGGTGGGGACACAGATGCTGCTGTGATCACTGAGGGAATTTTGAGGATGAAGGTCAGAATCTTGGGGAAATTACAACTTTAGAGAGGAGAGAGAGAGTAAGGTAAGAAAGGATGATGAAGGTCAATGCAGAGAAATAGTATAAGCTGAAGAAAAATGCCAGAGGAAGCAAAAAATGTTCATCTTCAGAGACAGGGTGCCTAACCATGCCAGTGCAATGGAACAAAGAGAATGTTCTAGGCAGAGAGAAGACTGCTAGATTTGGCAGTTCAGGGAGGCATCACTAACCTTAAGCGGGTGTGAGTGAATAGAGTTAACAGCAAAGATGTGGGGGGCTAATGTGGACCCTGTAGGGGTTCGCTCTTCATTAGAGGAGGAGAGTTCAGGATTTGAGGGATTTGGGAATGGAGAAAATTTAAATCCACTTCAAGATATGTTAGTGAGTCATTTGAAACATCGTTATTATTACTTTAAGAAGATAGTAGTAGAGTTTATCTGTGCCACCAAATTTAAAACAGCTGCTTAGAACTCAAGAATGGAAATTGGTCTGAAGTAGGCATCTTTACTCTATCCAGCCCCTCTTGGAACCACTTAATCCTCTCTATCACACCTCTTACTCCAGCTGCAGCTGCAGTGACCTGTTCTATGCCGGCTTTACCCAGCTTCATGCAGGAGCATCCTGACAGCACCCGTCTCAGGTCTGACCAGTGCATGCCTTTGGCTGCCTGACCTATACCTTCTCTTCCACAAGGGTATGCAACATCCACAGGAACCCATTTGGCACTCACAAGTGTTGATCTTAAAGTGTATGTGTGTATGCTAATGGGAGAGTCCTTTGACCAATGAATAAGGGCCAGTGGGTAAATGTCTCCCTTTTTTTCCTATGCAGACACATGTCCTAGATATATTTCATATGGCTTTTCATTTGATCCTTTCAATCATAGCACCATTTTCCCATAGTAGCAGAGGCCAGCTCCATAATGCATTCTTGTATTTTACCTTATTCCCTGTTTCAACTCCCTTATCCCTCATTCCTGACACCTCCGTCAAACTCCCCACTAAATTATTGCATGTAATACTTTGTCCCTGGCTCTTTTCTTCTGGAGAAACTCAAGCTAAGGCAACTTCTGTTTAAAAAAACATAAATAGGAGCTGTGTGGTCCCTTAAAGGAATAGGGAAAGGAATGAATGCCTTTTTTTCACTAGGTGTGCTTCTGTATCCCTTTATTTCCTGCTTTTTAAAATGAGTTTACGTCTTCAGTTATTTTGAAAATGTCTCTGACATGTTGATTTCCTTTAGGTGAACAACAATAGAAGAACCAAGTGTTCTGTGATGGATCTTCAGTTAATTGCAGAATATACAATAGAGGGTGAAAGAATTCAACTACTTTTGAATAAAATCCTCTTATAATTAAAAATCTCTTAGGAAGAACAGTCCTAATTTTCCTTTATGTGCCTTGAAAATTTGCCAGGAATTTAAAAGTTTTTCATCATTGCACACGGCTTCTGGACTTTAACAGTCCCTTAGCTCCTCAGTTAATTTTATGTCCTAAACCAAAATTGCTTCTTTAGGCTTTGTTTCCTTTTTTATGTCACCTAATTTAGTAAGATTTTTGGAGATGGTTATTCTGATTATGCTTTTGTTATTTAATTATGTGATCTACGGTAACGATTATGCTTTCTGAAAGCAGCTTCTAAATGGAAAGAAAGCTCTTCTTGAGACCGATCTGGGAGCTTTCCAGTTTTATGCCTGTCTCTTTTGATCTCAAGGTTGTCCAAAGAACACCAACAGTGCAAGAGTGTTCCCTTTCCTTCACACCCTCTCTAGCATTTATTGTTTCTAGATTTTTTGATGATGGCCATTCTGACCGGTGTGAGATGATATCTCATTGTAGTTTTGATTTGCATTTCTCTAATGATTAATGATGTTGAGCATTCTTTCATGTGTCTGTTGGCCATCTGTATATCTTCTTTGGAGAAATGTCTATTTAGGTCTTCTGCCCATTTTTGGATTGGGTTGTTGGGTTTTTGGTTATTGAGCTGCATGAGCTGCTTGTAAATCTTGGAGATTAATCCTTTGTCAGTTGCTTCATTTGCAAATATTTTCTCCCATTCTGATGGTTGTCTTTTGGTCTTGTTTATGGTTTCCTTTGCTGTGCAAAAGCTTTTAAGTTTCATTAGGTCCCATTTGTTTATTTGTGTTCTTATTTCCGTTTCTCTAGGAGCTGGGTCAAAAAGAATCTTGCTATACGACCCAGCAATCCCACTACTGGGCATATACCCTGAGAAAACCATAGTTCAAAAAGAGTCATGTACCAAATGTTCATTGCAGCTCTATTTACAATAGCCAGGACATGGAAGCAACCTAAGTGTCCATCATCAGATGAATGGATAAAGAAGATGTGGCACATATATACAATGGAATATTACTCAGCCATAAAAAGAAATGAAATGGAGGTATTTGTAATGAGGTGGATGGAGTTAGAGTCTGTCATACAGAGTGAAGTAAGTCAGAAAGAGAAAAACAAATACAGTATGCTAACACATATATATGGAATCTAAGGAAAAAAAAAAAGGCCATGAAGAACCTAGCGGCAAGACGGGAATAAAGACACAGACCTACTAGAGAATGGACTTCAGGGTATGGGGAGGGGGAGGGGTGAGATGTGACAGGGTGAGAGAGTGTCATGGACATATATACACTATCAAATGTAAAATAGATAGCTAGTGGGAAGCAGCCGCATAGCACAGGGAGATCAGCTCGGTGCTTTGTGACCACCTAGAGGGGTGGAATTGGCATGGTGGGAGGGAGGGAGATGCAAGAGGGAAGAGATATGGGAACATATGTATATGTATAACTGATTCACTTCATTATAAAGCAGAAACTAACACACCATTGTAAAGCAATTATACTTCAATAAAGATATTTAAAAAACAAAACAAAACAAAAAACTGTATCATATTCTTTCTTACTCATGTTACTTCCTTGTATTAGTCAACTACTTATGCAGAAAATAATGACATAAAAAAAGGAAAGAACTCCTAGTTCTTCTTCCTATCAGTCTGCCCTTATTCATTAGTAAACTAAAGGTAGAGAACATTGGTAAAAATAAAAACAGCTGAATTATTTTTGTGCAATGCTTTCTTTGTTCTAGCAAGAAGGAAGTACATATGCACATGTGACCTGTGAGAGGTATGAATTTTTGAAATTTTGATGATTGTGTAGATAAGTGCTCTTATATTTTCATTTAAAGCTGGCATTGTACTACATAAAGATGGACAATAAAATTAATGCTAAAATTTTTAAAAATTAATTTTCTTTACTTAGAATGACATTAAGTAGCAAATGAAAAACACCGCAAGTGAAGAGAGAGACCATGAAAGAAAAGAAAAATCTTGATATTTTAATACCTTTTACAGCATTTCTTCCTTGATTTTTGAACAAAGGACTCTGCATTTTCATTTTGCACAGGGTCCTACAAAGTTATATAGCAGGGCCCATTGCCTGGAACATCAGATGTACTATATATTTATATTTATATCTATATCTATATGCCTTACAAAAGAATCAGTGGTAGTTCCAGATTTTTGTATAGGAGTGTTGTATTCTTAAAAGGAAAATCCAGAATTTCTATCTATGGAATAAAATTATTCAGACAAGGACAGATAACTTACTCAATATCTGAACCTGTCCCTGTGAATTTTACATTCTTCCTGGGGCAGATACACCCATTGCTCCTAGATTGCAAGGTTTTTCTTCTATACCACAGATGGTCCCAAATAGCTAGATGTGCAA
Organism: Eschrichtius robustus; assembly: GCF_028021215.1. Lineage (NCBI taxonomy): Eukaryota > Metazoa > Chordata > Mammalia > Artiodactyla > Eschrichtiidae > Eschrichtius > Eschrichtius robustus. The sequence continues at coordinate 27,778,884 of NC_090838.1, forward strand.
GGTCCATAGTACACACTTAGTATGTTTCTTTCGCCATCTTTTCAGCACTTTTCAGTGTTCCTCAGAAGAACTCTATAGCTTTCAAATACATTATTTCATCTGAACCCCAAAACCTTTGTGAATTAGGCAGTGGAGAAGTTAAAAAATAATATGTATGACTGGCTAGTTACCATCAGTCCCTGGAGAGGCATCACCTGCTGAGCTCATCACAGTCCAGGGTCTGACCCCTCAGTCTCACAGATTCAGAAAACAGACAGTGTCAGTGTCTCAGAGCTTTATTGGATTTAGGCATGCTGATTCACATCAACTAAATCCACAGGAGAATGAAGTATGAAATACAGAATGCCAATGCTATAATTTATAGAGAGAAATGTAACTTTCTGGCACATCAGAACATTCTCTGCCTGTAGAAAAACATCCTGGGAGGCTAGATGATCAGAAGGTAGCTTGTGAACATGAAATCAGAACAAGGAGAGTTGGCTGGATAACTCATGTGTTTAAGGGCATCAGGCTCCAATGGTCTGATAGATCTGTCTCGACAATAAGGAGAACTGGGCATGTTTGCGTCATTTTATCTTCCTAGACACGTTGTTCCCCAGTCAGTGCTGGAGGTATAGTGATAATTCATGCCATCCTTTCTCTCATACTCCTTACTGACTGATTCATTTTTTCATGAACTCATTCTTTCTTGAGATATGTGATTTTTAACAATATAGTAACAGCCGGATTCTTTTCCCTTCTGCTTCTGGCATAGGGAATACTTTTTCTTCCTTAAGGTGCTTTTCATATAAAAGGGATTTCATATAACTGTGCCGGTTTTAAGGTTTAACTCTTGGCTTTTAGGACTGTATTTTTTTCATCCCTGCCTTCAGGCAGTTCTGTCTTCATTTCACAAAATGAAAACAGGCTCAAGGAATGTTAATAACTTGGGAAGAAGGACTCCACATGTTTACTTCTCTTCAGAGTTTTTGCTTATTTGTTTGGATGCAAGTATAACGTTCTTCTTCCTACTATGTTATACCTACCACATCTGCCTTATTGAAATGCAAACATTTTATAATTTTAAGGCAGCATAATAGTAATTTCCTGCCAAACTCCTTAACCTGACCTACAAAATACTACAGAACCTGCCTCTTAGGTCTCTTTCTGACTTAATTTTCTCTCTCTCTCCCACTCACTCCTCTTTAGCCACACTCACATGTTCTGGCCTCAGGGACTTTATATGTGCTTTTCCCTTTGCCTGGAATGTTCTCCCCTTGGATCTGCCCTGTGTTTTGCTCCTTCACTTCATTCAGAACTCCACTCAAATAAAATCCCCTATCTAAAATTACACCACTCTCATCCCCATCCCAGTACCTCACTTTACTTTTCCTCATGACACTTCACACTAAGTTATTATATCTCACTTAAATTTTACATACTTATTTTGTTTATTTTATTGTCTGACTCTCCCACTGGAACATAAGTTTCAAAGAAGCTTTCTTTGTTTTATTCACTGCTATATCCTCAGTCTTTTGAACAATCTCTATCACATCGGAATACTGTGGAATAAAAAAGTGCGTGTAGGGCACTTAGCATCACTTCTGGTCTTTAGTAAGTGGGTGATAAATATTACTTTGTTGTCTAACACCCATGCACTCATTGGTTCATTTATTAAGCAGGTTTCTCTTGTGTGGTTATTCTGGGTACAGAGTAAGTGTTTATTAAATACATGTTGAGTGAAGAAATAGATAAATGAATAATGAACTACTATGGAAGTTGAGAGGAGGAAAAAGTCATTTCCAATTGGATCAGATATCAGGAAAGGATTCCTGGAGAGGGTAGCATTTATACTAGGTCTTGAGGGGTGAGTTTCATTCATTTCTGTGGGCATGGGGATAAAAGACATTCAATATACATTTATTATATGTTCTATGGCACTCTCTGTTCTTCAATTTTAACATTCTAGAACCATCCTAGGAAGTAAGCTCCATGAGGGCAGAGACTGTTTCTATATAATTCGCCTTGATTTATATAATCTAATATTTTGATGTATCTAGTGTGTGTGTGCGCACACACGCGTGTATGTATGTGTGTGTCAAGTTATACGTATGTGTGTATATATATATTTTTTATTCATTATATGCTGATATATACAGTTGATCCTTGAACAGCATGAGAGTCAGGTGTGCTGACCCTTCATGTAAATACGAGTATCACTTATAGTCAGCCCTCCCTGTACGTGGTTCCTCTCTATCCAAGGATCCACATCCATGAATTCAACCAATTGTGGATCATGTAGTACTGTAGTATTTACTATTGAAAAAATCTGCATGTAAGTGTACTCGTGCAGTTCAAACCTGTGTTATTCAAGGGTCAACTGTATATATAATGAATGAATAGACACAAACAAAAAATAAAGTGTTACAAAATTTACAAAAGATGAGATTCTGATAAATGTGACACTAAAGATTCTAAGTGAAGAGGTAAAATAGAAGTTAGGCTTATTTTATGATTTTGCCTATGAGTTAGTATTAGGGTTGTCAATGAGATTAAAATCTTATTTGTCAATTTTAGAAGACCCTTTTTTCTCTATAAGGGAAAGCTGGAGTGATTAATATGTACACAATTTAGAGTGAGTTTCAAATTAGCATAAAGGTTTATTATGGAATGTTGATGTTAGTACACTTACCTCATAATCATTTTTTAAAATTAGAGTTTCAAAAAAATCAGTGGTTAAAATGGCTCAGAAAGTTTGAATAATTCCCTTAATGTTGTAATGAGACCTTATTTGTCTTATGATGTATTTAGTAGTTAAGCTCTGAACCACTATATTACCTTAGGATAATTTAAAATCACATATCTTTATGATAGGAAATCCCCCCCTTGGGAATACTTCATAGCAGTATATTCCTATACAATAGACACTGGTATTTCTTTTATCTCCATTAGTCATATGTACAACACAGGATTTAAGCATTCTTTATTTTAATGGCCGAGTCACTCAGCTAGTATATGGCTGAAGAGGAACTTATAGTCAGATGTTATGAATCTAAATATGATTCTTATTTCACCTCACCACAGCACCCATGGCAAGGAAAAAGTGTTTACATTTTCCTTGGGAGATTTTTTCCTCTCCTTACCTGGGCATCAAGTTACCAAAGAGAAGATTTGCAAACCCTTGCCTTGGGGATGAATAACTGTAATGGCTATTTCAGCACAACTAAAAGGGTAGATTTGCCAGTTCTAAACACTTCTTTGTTCATCAGTTTACCTGGCAGAGCATAAAATGCAGTGAATGCTTAACTATTTTTTCAGGTTAATTGTTCCCTTCTATATTCTGAACTTTAAAAACAACATATGGTAATACTTGGTTTTACAACCATATTACAGCTAGCATGAAATGTTTATTAATTGTGCCTGATAAACTATAATTTTCCAAGCCTACTTGAGTCAGAAAGCGTGGTATAGTTAATTATTTACACAACTCAGCCAGTGATATTGTGTTAGATATAAATTTATAGCAATAGAAGGATTGGACATCACAAAATTCTATTTACTTTCTCTCCAAGCCAATGATATTTATAAGAATATTATAAGATACATGGGATTTTATTGGGCTTTTTTAAGATTTTAATTCCCCCATGTTCTAATCTGAGGTAGGTTATCTTTTGCAGGATAATTGTGTGTTGTTCATTTAAGTTGTGGATGTGATGCTGAAAACAAGTGGTGATTAGGAAATTAGGAAAATTCTGGATGTACCTTGAAGGCCAATGAAGGGGGACACCAAAGAGGGCCAGCATCAGATTAGATGGTGACTTCAGAGCCTGACAAGAAAGCAAAGAAAGGAAAAGCCAGGTGTTCTCTATGGTCTATCATAGCTATTTTGGACAGCAATCCTTTGAATATCCATACCTTTACCTTTTGGATGTTTCCTCTCAGTTTTGATATTTACAGATTTATTCAGAAAGGTGAAATTTACCATGAAGCCATATTATTCTAGATGCATTTCTAATTTCCATCCACTTATTAAACAAACTTTTTTTTTATGCATTTATTCTTACAAAATCTTACAGACGTGGGTTGAGGGAGATGAAAAAGTCATTATTCTTCAATGAACTTTCTAAGTGGATCTGGATAGTAACTCTCTGTGATGGTTAATTTTATGTGTCAACTTGACTAGGCCATGGTACCCAGATATTTGACCAAAAACTGGCCTGGGCTTTCCTGTGAACGTATTTTTAAAATGAGATTAACATTTAAGTCAGTAGACTTTGAGTAAAGCAGATTACCCTCCGTAATGTGTGTGGGCCTCACCCAATCAGTTGAAGACCTTAATAGGAAACAGTTGACCTTCATGGAAAAAGGAATTCTGCCAGCAAGCTGCCTCTGGACTTGGACTGCAACTCTTTTTGGGTCTTCAGCCTGCTGGCCTACCCTGCAGATTTTGACTTAACAGTTTCCACAATCATGTGAGCCAATTCCTTAAAAGAAATACCTCTCTGTGTACACACACACACACACACATACACACACACACACACACACACACCCCTTGTTGGTTCTGTTGTTTCTCTGGAGAGCCCTGACTAATACACTCTGTATAGGCCAAGTGGAAACATCACTAATGAAGTCATAGTTTGTTTTAATTAATCACATTTATTACAACTGTAATCTTTATTTTAGATAATACTCTATAAATTTTTTATGATCTGTGGTTTTCAAAGGGCTTTCACATGAATTTTCCCATTTGTGGTTTATAAAACTTTGGACAGAAAATTAGGACAAAGTATAATTAACCCCATTTTATAGATTTGAAAGTGTCATCCAGAGAGTTTATTACTGATTCAGAATCAGCTGTGAAGTGATAACATTGGCTTTAGTACTCAGATTTCCTTCTTTATCGTGTAAACCCTTTCATGAGATGTTGCTGCATCTTTGGGGGATATGAGAATGTTAAGTCATGGCAGAAGCTATATAGCTATATATATATATATATATATATATATATATATATATATAGCTATGTAGCTGTAATATATATATATATATATATTACCTATATATCAGTATTATATCAGAATAATGAAAACTGAAAAAAAAATCTATGCACCTTGTAAGAAAAACATTAAAAAGAAAATCTACAAGTTACATAGGGAAATGTCAGTTCAAGCGCAGGGAGATGGCTACTTCTAATGCCCCATTCGGACAGCACAAGGTACTTTCTTGTATTGGTTTAGGTAAGAGGGGAGGTTCTCTTTTATTCCTGTGCTTGAGCTTAATGCTGTTTGTTGGAAACAGAGAAAATCAAACATAGTTATGTTTTAAGGTCTTGGAAATCAGGAATACTAAGCAATATTTTGTTAGAAGTATGTAGAATATCAGGTGCTTTTATTAGTCACACAGCTCAGTTAAGTGTTGATCCTTAACATCAGAAATTAGCACCTTGGATACACTTTTTTTAAGGCAGCCATCTTTGAAAAAGTCACAGCTTTACCATTGGCTTGGTAAAAATCTGGCATGGGACAATAAAACAAGGTAGGCATAAATAATTTAAGCACTATGAATTGTCCTATCAGAAGTTAATTTCCACTACAGTATCTTCCAGTTCCTATTGCCTTCTCTTGTGATGCTTTTTTTCATGCCTTCCATTATAGCCCTAAACTTTGGCTTTGACTATGGGTGGAACATTAAAATCCTTTAACTAAGGGATTTTAATGTGAAGCTGGTTTTTGGAAGTCTGCTCCTTACCTTCTCAGCAACAGCAATGATTAGTATATGAAAACAAAAATGTGTGTAGAGTATCAAGCTTACAACTGGAGGTTAAAAAAAATCATTGTCAATTACACCACAATAAAGCTGAAAAAAAAACCCCAAATCAAGCTTACAACTGGAGGTTAAAAAAAATCATTGTCAATTACACCACAGTAAAGCTGAAAAAAAACCCCCCAACTTTTTGACTGAAGAATCAAGGGATTATAAAGTAGAAAACATTTGACATTAGCATTGACTAGGGAAATGAGTTGATCCACACTGTGCTGGAGGTTAGCAGCTTTCAGCCACTGTGCCTGAGTCATATCTGCCTCGCCTCATCCTGGTCTTGAGAGAGTGCCAGGCACAGAGAAGGTGCTGGATGAGTCATTGCTCCATGTATGAACAGATATTTAATGTCAGTGAAAGGCTCTTTCTGGGGCATACTCTTCATTTCATACATATGATAAACTGGGTAGTACGTATGTTCAAAGTTAGCCTTAGTAAGTAAAAATAGCTCCTGCTTGAAGACCTGCTTGGTGATGTTCTGCTGGAAATCCAAAGACAGTGAGAGTATCTGAAATGCCTTCCTCTGGGAGTGTCCTTCATCTGCATAACTAAAGTGAATTCCTGGGTTAGGGACCATTCAGGTTTCCTGGATGTTTGTTAACGGCTTCCTATACCATCTATAAATATTTTCTAAATGTGTTAGCATAATTAGAACTCTTCTTATAGCCAAGGGAAAGTGGGCCATTTCTCTCCTTTTGTGATGCTGATCAGCCTCCCACTCAGCTATTGCAGCTCTTGTGTGTGTGTACTTGAAAATGTTCTAGATTTGAACAAAACCTCTCCCAGGAACTTGGGGCAGGGTTATTAGGTGGCAAGTGAATTCTTCTGTTTCTAAAGCAGGGCATTTGCTGCAGTGGGAAGCACACTGCACTAGGAATCAGGAGACCTGGATTCTACTTGTAGAAGTTCTGTGGGGTTTGCATGATGTTTTGTTTCTCTGACCTAAACTTCCTTTTCTATAATTAAAAAGATTGGTTTAAGTACTCTGACTAAATGATCTCATAGTTTGTTAAAGGGTTTTCCAGATGAGTGTTAACTCCAGGTGTTAGAATGTGAGGTCTTGCAATCGAGTTTAGAGATTGAGTTTTGGAGCCTACTAAACCTTCACAGGCATTGTATCCACTACATACAATGTGCATTTTGGTATTTTACAAACTCATCTGTAAAATTGGCAAAATAATAGCTCCTTCCTTATAATGTTATTCTAAGGATTAAAGCATATGTTGGATTTGAAATGATTAGCAAATAGCCAGGCTCAGGTAACACTAAACAAATAGTGTTTATTAGGAGAGAGAGAGAGATATTATTACTAAACATTCAAAATCAACTGACACTTTAACCTTCACAGTGAGAAATGAAATGCAATGAAAAAGAATTGATTCCAAGCCTATACTGTGGGTAAGTATCACTGACTGCTGTACAAAGTATGCATGTAGAAAAGTCAATTTTCTATTTCTCAGCATATAGAACAATTTAAGATAATTTTTTTGTACCCCAAATCTGATTTTTGCTTAGGGGTGCCAGGGCAGGCTTACATATGTAAATACTTCTTAAAACTTAAAAAGAATATAAACCTACATAGTCATTCTAGTGGAAGAATGATATAGATGTGTGTAAATGTGTGTGTCTGTTGGTGTGTTTATCAGTTATTACTTTTTAATATTTTTTTCAAATGATGCATATTCCCAAGTTTGAAAAACAAAAGAAATGAAATATCTCTTTCACCTGGACTCATTTACCTATATCCCTACAATCCCCTCAAACTTCCCCCACAAAATTTAACTACTGTTGTTAGTTTCCTGTGTGTTTTTCCAGGGTTTCCTTATCCAAACTTAATTCTTACCTTTGTTTTCAGAAAAGATAGCATATTCCACACCTTTATATATCTTGCTTTTTGACTTAATTTTATACTTTATAAATCTTTCTGCATAGTTTCCATCCCACCTGCTCTTCTTTCATTGTGACTTTGACACTCTTCCTATCAAGAGATAATTCCATGTTCCTTTTCCTTGAATCTGAATAGGATTGTGACCATGGAGGGAGTGATACTGTGATTAGCATAGGACAAAAAAAGCAATACAGGTTCCTCCTGGCTTTCTTTTTAGTATGCTGCTCTTGGAACCCAGCCACCATGCTGTAAGGAAGCCTAAGAGGCCAGATGTAGGTATTGCAGCTTCAGCCCCAGCTGAGGTTACAAAAGCCAGCCTTCACACCAAATTTATGAGTGAGCAGACCTTCTCCTTATTTCAGCCTCAAGGAGTGGAGTCAACTCCCAGTTGAGGCCCCCACAACTGATGGAAGCGTGATAAGCTGTTCCTACTCTGCCCTTTCTGAATTCTTGGCCCAGAGAACCCATGAGCATAATAAAATGGCTGTTGTTTTGTATCACTAAGTTTGGGATGGTTTGTTATATGGCAGTAGTAACTAGAACAGAGAGTTTGTGTGTCCTTTTTTTTTGCAGCTTTGTAGTATTCTACTTTAGAGTTATACCATATTAAACTATAGTTGACCCTTGAACAACACAGAGGTTAGGGGCATTTACACTTTACATGGAATCAAAAATCCATGTGTAATTTACAGTCAACCCTCCATATCTGTGGTTCTTCCATATCCGAGGTTCTGTATCCATGGATTCTACCAACTGTGGATCGTGTAGTACTGTGGTATTTGCTATAGAAAAAAAAATTGTATATAAGTGGACCAGTGCAGTTCAAACCCATGTTGTTTAAGGGTCACCTGTATATTCCCATAGGTGATGACTTGGATAGATACAATTTTTGGCTTTTGAAAAAAATTCTCTAACAAATAACCTTGTAAATATATCATTTTAGATAAATTCAGGCATATTTACAAATAAATTTCTTGAAGTGGGATTTCTGGGGCAAGGGTAGATGAATTTGTAAGTTTGATTAACATTTCCCAATTGGCTTTTATAGGTGTTGTATTCTTCTACACTCACACTTGCAGAATCTAAGGGCGCTTATCTCAATATAGTCTTGCTAAAGTATGTTGTGGAACTTTTTTGTACAATATAATAAGTAAAAACAATAGTATCTTGTAACTATAATTTGCATTTCTTTTATCATGTGTAAATTTGAGCAACTTTTATGTGAATATCCTTTTATGTAAATTATCGCTTTAGATTCTATTTTGATTTCTAGGTTCTTACATATATTAAATAAATTAGTCTTCTATCTACAAAATGATTTGCAGATAGTTTCCTTATTTGTCACTTCCTTTAACTTTACAATATTTTGTGTGATGTTGAAGATTTTGATTTTTATGTGGTTAAAGTTATCAATCATTTATTTTATGGTTTCTGGATTTTGAGTCAATCAAAATGACCTTCCTTCTCCAATGTAATCAAATATTTCTGTATCAGTATATGTGATTTTATATGTGTTTTATATATAACATGTATGTTTATATAAATATATCTAATGGTTTTATATAGTCTCAAATTATATATTTAATAAACAAATGAAAAGTAAATATATATCAGTTTTATATATAAACCTATGTCAGTTTTATATATATATACTAGTTTTATAATAATACATAAATCAGTAAATCAGTTATATATATTGATAGAATTGTAAAATATCCATTGAATACTATTGAACGCTATACATTAAATATTATTTAAGGAGTTTTTTTTTTTTTTTACCATATTAAGAAATAGATATTGAGAAATGTGACATTAGGAAGATGGCAGAATAGGAGTTTTCAGGCCTTATTTCCCATACCACCACCAGAAACACTGATTTTAACAACCACCTACAGAAGAGAGTACCTTCATGGGAGTGTAGGAGTCCAGCAGAGAGGTCCCAGCACATTTTTGGAGCAAAAAATCTGAGAATAGATGCATTGCAGAGGGTAAGAAGAACAGTTGTTCTCCACCTGCATCACCCCTCTCCCAAGGCAGCGGAGCACAGTGCCAAGAGTGACCACCTTCTCTTCCAGGGGAAGAAGAGAGTATAGTGAGTGTCCTGCTTCCCCAACCAATCAGGGCGTTGCCCAAGAGGCTCACTTATTTCTCATCCCACCCAGGACACTGAAGGGATCAGAATACCTGAAGAGTCTTACAGGCTGCTAGGATCAGAGAAAAGGGGTGGGGGCTCCCAGAAACCAGGGTACAGAGCTCAACAAAAAGGCCGTGCTTTCTACTAATTGTCTGGTAGACTTTACCAAAAGGACTGCTCATGGACCTCATAGGATGCATCACCTACAGAACACCCCCTCAGTTCCCTCAGTCACCCCCATGTACTCCCAGCACTCTGCATGTTCCTTCCTCACTCATAGCTAGAGCTCTGTGTGTGCCTCACTGGGCCCCCTGAATCTCTGCAGATTATGCATGAGCTCTCACTGACAGCTAATTCAACTCTGCTGTGTTGAGGGAAGGTGCTTGACTTTGAATACTTCAGGGCACTGCCCTGGGAAAATAAACAGGTTCTCAGCATCTGACCTGGCTTTGTGGGATTGAGAGAAAGCATACAATTCTAAGACTTACCCTCTAAGAAGGACAAGCTTGTCTCCTCTAGGCATCAGATAGCAGCTGGGAGAAACAGCTGGAAACTTCTAGGAGGATAGGAAGATGTGAATGGGGCTACCAAAGGAGAGAAAGAAGTAGAGAAAGGAACCAGAAATAGGGTTGCTCAGGATAGGATCCCCCACTACTCTGCCTCTTCAAAGAAAGCAAAAAACAAATAAAACATTTCAGCTTGGAAAGCCAGTTCTAAGAGGGAAATTTATAGTTATAAATACCTATGTTAAGAAAAAAGAAGGTTCCAAAACAACCTAACTTTACACTTCAAGGAAACAGAGAAAGATGAACAAACTAAGCCCAAGGTGAGTAGAAGGAAGGAAATAATAAAGATTAGACCAGAAATAAATTAGAGAGTAGGAAAACAATAGTAAAGATAATAAAACTGAGCTGTTTTTTTGAAAAGATAACAAAGTCAACGAGCCTTTAGCTATACCAATAAGAAACAAAGAGAGAAGACTCAAATACATAAAATCATAAAAGAAAAATGAGACATTACAACTGATTCCACAGTAAAAGATCTTGAGACTGCTACGAACAACTAGGTCACGTTGAAAACAGAGAAGAGGGAGAACGTATCTTGCTCAATAGTAAGATAAATTACAAAGCCATAGTAACAGAAATAATCAGTGATTGTGTGGTAATGAACAAACAGATCAGTGGACTAGAGATCAAAAACTGAGCGCTCAGAAACATTTTCATGGTTATAAGGATGCTTTATATACCCATTAGCTTTTTGGATTTCTGTTTCTATAAAGTACATATTCATAAATGTCTTCATTTTTCTATGGGGTTTTTTTGGTTTCATCTTTTTTTCTAACTTGAAGAAGTTCATTGGTATTTTATAAATAAGTCACTTGTCAGTTTTAAACATAAAAAGCATCTTCTTGTCTGTCACTTTCCTTTTAAATAGGTCAAGATGATATGTTAAAGGTAACTCCAGGAGAATAAAAGAGAATGCTGAAATTTTCCAGAGAAAGTTTTTGCTTGAAGAAGTGATGAAGGACACTATTAGAATAAAATGTACCTAATTATCTAGCTTAAGGCAAATGTTGGTGAAATGTTAGGATGAACTATAAGACTTCAGAGACATTTTGTACAGTAGCAGGCCCTTTTGAGGCTGTATCCCTAGACCTTATTAAGGTGTCCTGTCACTCTCCCTTGCCTTGAGGGAATACTTGGGGAGAAAGTTAGGAATTTGAGATAAGATAAAGTCTCAAATCCTTTGTCTGGCACATCAGGCCTTTCCGGTCTGCCTAGCTCTCTGTCTCTCTCTCATCTGTCTCTGTTCACCACATGACTTTATACTTCAGCCATACTAATTGACTATTAGGTTATTAAAATAAATTCTGGCACACAGCTTAACTGAAATCATTTTCTAGATTGCTTTTTCTTATTTTGTAATGAAGCTGATATTGGACTGCTTCTGGTCATACCTGAAACCACTGCCAAAACTGACTTTCAACTCTGTATTTCACTGAAAACACTGTGTGTGTGTTCTCTTCTGCTATGGATTGACTTGTATCCCGCTAAATTCGTATGTTGAAGTCTTAACTTCCAGTACTTCAGACTTCAGAATGTGACCTTTTTTGGAAATAGGTTGTTGCAGATATAATTAGTCAAGGTGAGCTCATTAGGGTGGGTACTAATCCTTATATGACCAGTGTCTTTATAAAAAGGGAAAATTTGGACTCAGAGACACGTGTAGAGAGAACTCCATGTGCAGAGATTTAGGGAGGAGATGGCCATTTATAAACCTAGGAGAGAGTTCTGGAACAGATCTTTCCCTCATAACCCTCAGAAGGAATCAACCCTGCTGATATCTTGATTTCAGGCTTCTAGCTTCCAGAACTGTGAGACAATAATTTCTGTTTAAGCTACCCTGTTTCTGGTACTTTGTTATAGCAGCCTTAGCAAACTAGCATACTTTCTGTCTCTCAAATTAGCAATTAGCTTCTTTTGAGCACCACTGTGATAGAGACATAGTGACATTTGATTGTTTTTACTTCATTTTAAAATGACATATATCTTATATACAGTTACTTGGTATGTAACAGTAAGTAGAGAACCACAAACCACATTTAGATGTGGGTGCTTGGAATACATTTAGTCTTACTTATCAGCTAGCTAACTATTTACTACAGGCATCCTCAATAAATAATTAAAATTTAGATCTTATAAAAATGATTGTAGATTACTAAATGTCATGGACTTGCTGAGTCACTTGCTTATAGTTGAAGCTGGTAATTTAAAATCTGCATGCTAAGAGTCTACTTGTAATAGTTCTGTAGTGGACCAGAAATAAATGAACCTGAGACAGAGTGAGAAAGAGTAGAGAAAACCTGTGGAGTAGATGTTACACACAGTTCATTCATTCATTCATTCATCAATTTAGTAAATTCTCATCGTATCAGGTGTTATGTGATGATTCAAAGATATAAAGATGATATAACTCAGTGGGAGAAGAGCTATGGGAACAAGGAGAAGGAGAAACTCTGTGTAGAGGAGATGGAATGGAGGAAAAGGGAAGTTTTGAGTTGTGAACTAAGTAGCCAGAGAGGAAAGGGAGGGGAGGACTTCTATTTCAGGCAGAACAAACAGTATATTCAAATGGATACAGGCTTGGGAAATCAGACGGGTTGAAGACGGGTGCCAGGTCAAGGAACTTAAATATAAGATGTGTTTAAAAAAATAGTAGGAGATAATACTGGAGAGGTAGAATGAGACAAGTTTGGGTGGAATCTTGAATGCCACGCAAAAGGCTCTGGGCTTTGCTTTTCAGTCAATGATAAGCCTTTGTTGGGGGTAGGGGGGAAAACTGTGGTAGTGACGCAAGTAGCCCATGGTGAATGCAGAAGGCCCACTGTAGGAGAAGACCTTGTGCTTTCTACTTGACCTTTCTCCAGATCCTCGAATGGAAAAGCAAAAGCTTCCATTCCTTTCATACATAAAGTTATCCATGGTATCTTGAAAGTGTGAGAAGTAGAGATTGTCCTTTCATGTCACAAACTTTGAGATCCTTTTAGGATGAGCAGTATAGTGTCCCAGGCCTTACGGTGGAGTAAGGGTGATGACCTGAGATTGACTTATATTCTTTATTTTTGAGAAGTTACAGTTGAGGGAGTGGAGGGACTCTAAAGCATGCCTTTAGATGAGAATACAGAGAGACTATGCTCAGTGCCTAAGCAAGGGACTGGAAAACAAAACTTAAAAGAGAGGGAGAAGTTTTTCCAAGGAAAGAGTCAGGGAAAGCTTTACTTGGCTTCAAGTAGAGATGAGTGAGCTCTTCAGAAGAAATTTCCTTTTGGGGAAACCAAGGCAACAGATCTTTCCTTAATTTAGCAATAAATGGACATATTCGGGTCAGTCTGGATTCATGCTTTTAATCATTAGAATATGCTTTCCCTGTCCTTCTCAGAAAATGTGTTGATTTCAATGACCAGTACAACTCTCCCTATCACAATGTCATTAGATTCTGCAGCCCAAACCCTAACATCCAAGACAAATCTTATTCCCTGTACCTTGAAACCATGGGGTAAAATTTGTGTAATTCAAATCTTTCAGCTGGAAGCTACTTCCTAGATTAATATCTTATTTTCACAAGTAGCAGCAAAATATAAGATTTTTGCTCTAGAAACAGAATGTAAACATTGTATGCTTACAGCCATGACTTTAAACTTCCTTTACTGAGTCCTCTGTTATTGGAGGGCAATTTGATCTCAAGCTCTAAGGCTCCACCCAGGTCACGAAAGGTCAAGCTGATGCAGAATGTGAGGTTGCATTTTGAAGAGTGCAGAATGCTTGCACGCCTAGATCTGGGGCCAACTATTTAATCTGACGGGCCCAATGTGAAAAAAAAATGAGGGGGCCCTTGCTCATAAAGCAGGAAAAAGTGCCATTATAGATATGAAAATAAAAAGTGTTTTCCTTTCTTTGGTTGTTTCTCTCTCTCTCTCTTGACTTATAGTGTTTTTTAAAATTTGTACTATTTAATGTCATTCTAAGTATGGACAAAATAAATTGTAAATAATTTGCATGAATTTTACCATTCATCTTCATATTGTACAATCTCAGTTTAATGGAAATATAAAAGCATTGAAGTCATACATGGTATCACTAAAATTACACAGTTCATATTTCTCAGTAATGCAAATACTTGCATGAGAGGACATATATGCGCAAAATAACTCAAACGTGTTTATTTCAAGTCCACGATGCAGGCATATCTACCAACATTGTCTACCTTTAGTTTATTGATGAGTAAGGAAGGACTGAAAGGTAAAGGAACTATACAGGTAAGTAACATGAGTAAGAATAGATTTCTTTGGTCACTGTGTCTCTTAGAATACCATTGTCTTCTTTCTGAGTTTGAAGCAAGTTCTTGTTCTAAAGGAAAGCATAGCCTCTTGGGACTATCTGTGCTCCTGCTTATTTAGTTGTAGATGTAACATGCTGATCTTACACTTGCTTTGAGTCTGGTTGAACTCCCATTGTTCTTGAATTCACCGAAATTCTGTGCTCATGGAGCATCTCCAGTGCTATATGCAAATAGGATGTCAAGGAACAGGGCAAAGATGCATATTCACATATTGCACTTAACTCCTTTGTTCACAACTATGCTCCATCATCCCTTTGGACTTAACTCTAAAACACATGCTCAGTGATAAATTATGAAGAATTTCAAGACAGTGACAACAGAGCATAAAAGAAACACAGGGGCCTTTTGAGTGTGGGCTCCTGCGAGGCCGCCTAGGTGGCACACCAAGGAATCAACCTTGCCTGGGCCAACTTCAAGGACTCCCACTTTGAGCATCACTTGATGATAATGGCACTGTACCTTGATGAAAAAGGAGAAATGCTGCAGCGACAGAGGGTTCAGAGATGAAGAACCTAGAGCCATCAATTAACAGTTTTATCAGCTTCTTCACTGAGGTGAATGCTGATGCCAATTTTAATTCTGGTGAGCGGGAAGGCAATGGAGGGTGCTGGTAATTGTTCTGCAGTGGCATTCAAGAGCTCTGGTTTTAGCTTTGCCACCACTGAGCATGACACAACTTCTCTGAGTGCCAATATGCTCATCTGTAAAATGAGGATAATACTGACTACCTTATACAGCTGCCATGAGAAGTAAATAGTGGATGACATATGCACATAATAGGTGGTAATAAATGTAGTTTTTTATTCCCACTCTGGAGATTTTATTTCCACTTTGTTGATTCTGTGCTGCAAGAACAGTAAATCAATACTAAGCTTGGTTCTGAAGAAAATCTGGAACAAGTTTTGAAGGCTTCTGCCACTTGGCTCTAGAGCTTTGGTCCCAAGGATAGTAGCAGGCTGATTGTCCAGGGAGATTATGTCTCTTGGTATTCATTAGGTTTTAGAATCTCAGTGAATTATTAAAATTATATTTTTGGTAATGACTAATTACTTAATTATGAAATTGCCTCTGTGGGAAAAATGAACAGTTGTGTGCATAAATTATACCTTCGGACTTCTGTTATAACCTATGGCTAAAGTTGCCTAGGGCATATGTATACATGTAACCTATTGTTTCACTTTCTGCAAATGAATTTTATTCAGTTTTCTTCATTTTTTTGTATATAAATATGTCCACTTGCCATCCATTTCCTCGAAGGCTAAGGGAACCAACAAATATTGGCCAGTGGGCTGCTTAGATTTCCTATCACCCTCCACCAAACTGGTACAGTATTTATTTGTGCTTAGTTTTCTTTTAATTCTGTAAATCTGCAGTTGTTGCAATCTCTGATGTATGACTACATGGGTCTATAAGAATATATTCTTGGCTGGGGAAATGACTACATGGTCCATTTTACACTTGACATCTCAGAGGAGAAAGTACAGCTCTCCAAAGGACAGGAGGAAGAAGAGGAAGGGGGAAGGAATCAGAGAGAGACATGAGAGGCACTTGGCATCTAAGGAGGCACTAGACAGGCTGGCTGCTTTGCCAGAGCCTCAGGCTGGGGCTGAGAACCAGAAGGGAGTTCCACACACAGAGAACTTCAAAGGACCTGGCCTGGCCTGGGGATTTTTTAACATAGAAGGTTCTTCCCGATCCTACCTTTTCCTCCCACAGGCATTCTTCCTCTGAAACACGTAGCTAGTTTCAAACCATGCTTCATGTCTGCATTGAAAATAGTATTTTTGAAACCCTAGCCATTTCCACTTCTAGGCCTAGGAAAATGGAACTAAATATTTTAAAAGAGTGGAGTAATTCATAAAGCAGCTTAATGGTTTTCTTCTCTTTAATTCCAAACTCCCTCAGAAGCCTAGTTCTTTTCTGACATTGAGTGAAAACATGGGGCGTTTCCCAAGTTTCTGTAGTTTCCCCATGTAGTACATTAAAAAAAAAAAAAGTTAAAGTGTTACCTCCAGGGTAATAAAAATTCCATACTTCATTCTGAGTTCATACTCCCTTCCTTCAGTTGGGGACCTGTTGAGGTCGGAAGTATTTTTTCTCTTTCTCCCATCCCCATTTGTTTTACTTCTCCTCGTCGGTTCCTTCTCACTACGTAGCCTCTGGCTCCAACAAGGTTAGAATGAAGGCATGCAGGATTGGTCGGTGGTAGAAAACATCTCTGTTGACTAATACTTTTTTGAACTGGCATGTTGCCCATTCTGGGCTTGATAGTTGCTCACAGCTGATGTTCTCTCATGGGCTGCTTTCATATGTTTATGGAAAACCCCACTTCCCCAGAAAGGATCCACTTCTTAGGAGGGTGTGAGGTACCTCCTTGGATTGGCCTTTTAAGTTAAAGCTGTCTTTTTGGACAGAAACTCAAATTACCCCATGCTCTATCGTGGTAAGTGGTTCATATTTAGGCCCTTGGCACGTATTATTTTGCTGCTGGCCGATGGGGTTTAATCCCATTTCAACATGCTGTTGCATGTTGGTTAAAATGGGCAAAATGAAGGGATGTAGCATGGTGGTTAAAAGCAAAGGCTTTGTGGTTCAAGTCCTGGTTCTGCAACTAAATAGCTGTCTGACTTTGAGCAACTTAACTTCTCTGAGCCTCGATTTCTTTATCCATAACGTGGAATGATAGTACCTAATTCAGAGGCTTGTTAGGAGGGCAAAATGATTAAAAGATCTAGCACATATACACTCAACCAACAGGTGACACTACATCTGAACTACAATTTCTTAGCAGTGATGTGGTCCTGGATTTACCTGTGCTGTGAAAAGAAGCAGGTGGTTCAACCTGCTCACCTTTACATGTATAGTTATGAAACCAGTTTTCAAAATCACTCCATCCAGCCATTTAAGAAGAGTTCCTTATTTTCTGGGCAATGTTTGTAATTTCCAAACTATCTTTATTTATAATTTCTCATGTCATCTTGGAGATATCCCTGTAAGGTAGGCAAAAAAGATATGATTCTTCTTTTTGCAGATAAGGTGTTTTTTTTAAAAATTTTCTTCACTGTTTTGGCTGCATTGGGTCTTAGTTGCGGCACGCAGGCTCTTCATTGTGGCACATGGACTTCTCTCTAGTTGTGGTGTGTGGGTTTTTTGCTCTCTCTAGTTGTGGTGCGCAGGCTCCAGGGTGCATGGGCTCTGTAGTTTGCGGCACTCGGCTTCTCTCGTTGAGGCGCACCAACTCAGTAGCTGTGGTTCGTGGGCTTAGTTGCCCCACGGCATGTAGGAT
This sequence comes from Eschrichtius robustus, assembly GCF_028021215.1. Classification (NCBI taxonomy): domain Eukaryota; kingdom Metazoa; phylum Chordata; class Mammalia; order Artiodactyla; family Eschrichtiidae; genus Eschrichtius; species Eschrichtius robustus. The sequence continues at coordinate 27,796,890 of NC_090838.1, forward strand.
CATAGTTCCCCGACCAGGGATGGAACCCACGTCCCCTGCACTGGAAGGAGGATTCTTTACCACTGGACCACCAGGGAAGTCTCCAGATAAGGTGTTTGAGTTGTAGCAGGGACAAAGGTCATAATGACAGTGCTGGACTCAGAACCTAGGTTATCTGCCTTCCCAGTGCTTTTCAGGCTGTGTTGGCTGCCCTACTCTGTCATAACATCATTTGTTAAATGAACTCTGCATTAAGGTGAAAGGATGCTATTCCCTATGGTGACAGTTCAGTGGGAGGCTTTAGAAGAGAGAAAAGTTTCTTGCATGGGTTTTCATCTGCGCAGGTGGCCTTCCCAAGTGAGTGCGCAGGAATGCGTCTGGTGCGGTACAAGCCTGCTCTGTCCCATTAGGGCACTAGTCCCTCCTTAGCTTCAGACAGCGCCAGTTTCTTTAAAAATTACCCCGTTGACATGCCATTAACAGCAGAACATGTTGACATCCAGCTGTTGCTTTCATTACCTATTTGTTTTAATTGGTCTCACACTGTTTTCCCCTCACTGTTGTGTACTGTGTTGGTTTAACTCTGTCTGCGGTCAGCCTGGCTTGAGCTGTAAACCTTTTATGAGGGGAACTTGCTGATGTGTGGAAAGTCACAGGCAGCTGGCTGGACCCAGCTGGCAAGTCTGGAATATTCCAGCTCCAACCTTAACCATTCAATGATTTTGTTTGCTCTTTCAATATCTCCTTTTTAAAACTTCAATCCCTGAAAATTTAGAGAAGGACTATTTCTCTGGGCAAACCTCTTACAAAATTTATCCTTAAGGTACAAATAACGTATGTTAAACTGAAAATTAGGATGAAGTTGGGAATGAAGGATGTTTGGCAATTATTGCCGTTGGAAAAAAAAAAAATCTCAGTGATCCTGAGTTGGGCGATTTTGCACTAGTCAGTGTCACTAATTAACAACTGAGCAGTGGCCCAGTGCAGACAATGCCCTTGGAGGAGGACAGAAGTCCAGATGGTAGGCTATGATCCAGAAGTTTGGACATCAGTCAAGAATGCAAGGTGATTACAAGGTGACCAAGAAAGATATGACAGCTGGCATTTGCCGAAGGCCCTCTTGGTTGTACCTGCAGGTGGTAACTGCTTACTTGGGGTAGTGAGTAGCTGAGATAACAGTTTGCTTTATCTACAAAGAACCATAAGGTAAAACTTATTCATATCTCATAGCTTAGCTTGGATTCTCAGTTATACTCAACCTGAGCTTTTGTACAGGGAAAAAAGAAAACACACACAAACACATGTACACACACACACACACAACAAAAACATGGGGGCAGGGTTCCTTTAGGAACCAATGACTTACTTGTTTGTTTAACCAGTGAGCAACTGCCATCTTCTAAGTACTGTTATAACTATTCTAGGATCATGTAGAGATGAGGCCATTTCCATCAAGGAATCCATTAGAAGAGATAAACTATCATGAGTAATTTTAATATAGAGTAGAATGTGGTAAGTTTCACAAAGGTTAAAGAAAATAAAGTATCACAGGGATAAGAGATTTCTTCTGAAGGATTTATTTAAAACACCAACAACAATTCTTGCAAAAAAAGAAAAATAGGTTTTATTCTGTTAGGTGCAAATTACCTCAGCTGTCTATTGTACTTACATTCACTAAATAATGCCATCCTAAGCTGTGACAAAAACAAGAGTTCTTTTTTACAAAATTTTGACTTGAAATCTATGTTATTGGTCTGTTTTGATATATAAGGTACAAAAAGATCGGATCCTCATAGAAGGCACAAAATTTACTTATTTATTCTGCCTTAAAGGTCAAAACTGGACAAAGGGATGTGTAGTTAGCTGATTTGTTCTCCTACATACCCGCTCCATCACCCTGCAGAAAATAATCATTTTTTTAAACTCAAGGTTGATGGATAAAAGGATGAAAAGGAGAAGGATGTGACTTGAATTCACACGTATTGTGTTTCTCAAAATCTGGAAACCTTCATTGTATTGTAAAGGTCTAGATGAAGCACAAAGTAATGTTCAGCTGAAACCATGAAAATTAGCTTGAAAACTCATCAGTACTATAAAGACCCTAATTTCTCTAAATGGCAGTAGATTGAGATTTAGTTTGTCCAAATGCCCTTGGGTAACAAGGATAGGTAAAACCAAAGCAATGTGACACATCTGGAAGTTGCTGAGTTGAATATCAGATGTGAGCAAAACGTCCAAAGCCATGATTAAATACTAGGAGTAGCCCCTCGGTACACTGTTTTTCTAGGCAGGATAAAGTTTTATAAATGTGACCTCAGTACTAAATAAAAGTCATCCTAATTAAAGAGAATTTGCTAATGATAATAAAATCCTGGGATGAGTCTTTGGGCATGATATTCCCTAAGGAGGTGAGCCACGTTTCAGTATATACTGCCAAATATTTTTGAGGTTGAATTGCTCTGGGGCTCATTATCAATGGGTTTTCATCTATTCTTTTTGAATCAATGATTTCCTTTGTTGGATATAGACTGTCTTTGTATTCTCTTGACACTCATAACAAAAGATGATTTAGAAATTCTGTTTGCTAGAAAAATATATCAGGTGAGTCATTCTGTCCATTAACCACCTCTGTTCTTCACTTTTGTGTGCAGTGTGCTCTCTCCAATGGAGTTAACCTAACTCTGTGCTGGGCTCGATTTCCACTTGAAAAGTAAATGTTTGTTTCTAGTCTCAGCAGTTCCTCAATCTCTTTCTCTTTGTACCCACTTCCTTCTCTGGTTCTCCCCATAACCATCCTTATCCAAACTCCCATTTAGGACTTTTAAATCATCAAGGTGAAAAGGAAGAATATTGGATTTCAGAATGAAAACCTTAGCTCTAACACCAAATTCCTTACCAAGAATTTTCCAAACCACTTGGGTATAACGACTGTTAGTTTTTATTCCTCAGTTGTGTTATCTGTTTTTCAGTAACTACGCATCAAATATATACACCTGCCATATATTTTTGTATCTCTTAACTTCACTTTTATTATGTCAGTTACTGAAGGGTCATTCAAATTTGCAGCTGAACCAACCTATCTGAAAGACATGTACCACTGCAAGTTTGTTTGAAATAGAGGCTTGTTCTTTTCTTTTTTAAATGCAAGGCAAGGAATTAACTATAGTAGCCAGTTGATGTTTTCTTTAATTCTAGAAGTGGAGAACATATGTATGTGGTAAACTTTAAGTAGTAAGAGAGTCACACATTTTTAAGATTAAAATAGTTAAGCTGGCAGATGTCTGTGGTGCTATTTATAGTCTTTATTACTGAATGTGTCTGATATTAATTGTGTTAAATGTTAGATGTTAAATCCAGAGGACTGCTCTGACTTACGGACTTGATATATTTTTACTGGATGATCAAATATAACAAAGCTGAGTTTTACCTTCTTGACAAACATAGATGATTTTTTAAAAAAATTTTATTGGAGTATAGTTGATTTACAACATTGTGTTAGTTTCAGGTGTATAGCAAAGTGAATCTTTTATATATATATATCTCCACTCTTCTTTTTGTAATATTCTTTTCCCATGTAGGCCATTACAGGGTATTGAGTACAGTTCCCTGTGCTATACAGCAGGTTCTTATAAGTTATCTATTTTATATATAGTAGTGTGTAACATAAAAAAAAATTAAAAAGATATTCTGAACTATCTGGGATGCTCTAGTCTACAGCATTAGGGAGACACCTTGGGTAGATAAGTGCGGATAAGCTGTGAAGGGAGGTATTCAAATCTCTACTCTCTCACTAGCTGTTTCTGAGCTTTTTGGTTAATTGTTCAAATTCTTTAAGCCTGTTTTCTCTCATCAGTAAAATGGGGATGATAATTATATTTCTTTCAGACAGTTCTTATGAAAAATTTCATGTAAAGTGTTTAACACATTGCCTAGCACATACTAAGTACTTGAAAAATAGTTATTTCTTTTTGTAGGCAGAATCACAACTATTTTGTAACATACATTTCCAAAACTGAATTAATTTAAGACTTCATGGAAACATTTAGCCAGTAAGTCATCACTTATTAAAGCAGACACACTGGGGCAATTCTTTAAAATGTTTCTGTTTATCAGAAGTTATCCAGCTAGATATTCTTTAGAGATAGTTCAGCTGGTAACATACACCCCAAACACTTTTAAAGATTTGGATAACACTTTTTTGTTAATATGATGCAGAACTTGAAAACCTCAATCAATCACTGGCTCAAAAAAAATCAGAAGCTCTTGTCCAGAAATAATGCTGAAATAATGACTTATTTTATAGGTGCAAGCATCACTGTGTCTTGACAGTTGATTTAAAGTCTTTGTCTAGTATATCCAATGTCTGGGCTTCCCCAGAGATGTTTCTGTTCATCTATTTTTTTTCCTTTGAATGGGCAACACTTTCTTGTTTCTTTGCATGCTTTGTGATTTTTTCTTGTCAAAAACTAGACAATTAAATATTATAGTATGGTAACTTTGGAAATAAGGTTCTTTTCCTCCCTCAAGGTTTGCTATTCTTGATTGTTGAAGGTTGCAATCAACTGTTTAGTTACTTTTCCAAACTATTTTTGCAATAACTGTATTCCTTGTTGTGTGTACTCACTGAGTTTTATTCAGCTAGTGTTATGATAAAAATTTTCTCTATCACACTGGGAACTAAAACAAACAAACAAACAAAACCTACCCCAGTTTTTGCAGATGGCTCCATGCTGTGGCACTTCTTTAACATTTAGCTAGGCCATTTACAACTTTGTCTTAGCCTTCGCTTCATGCCTGCATTGAGCCTAGAGAGCAGCCAAAGGAGAAAGCATAGAGTCTTCTCAGGTACTTTATGAGCATGTATTCTGCCCTGAGTATGAGCATGGCTTCCTAAATTCCTGAGTTTACATGGGTGGGTTTTGAAAGTGCTACTTTCCCAAAGAAACATTGTCCCCAGCTTTTGCTTTCAGGCTTTAGGCTGTATTTTGTATGTCTCAGCCATAGCCTTTTATCCCAGGAGGCTGTGGATTTTCTTTTCATTTTATCTATACAGTGTTTTTGAGGAGTGTCTGCCATTATTTTGCCCTCAGTGATTCCAAGTTAAGTGAAACAGAGATGAGTGTCTTGCATGAGTCCTTCAGGTAACCCCCATACAGGTTAGAATAGACAAACCCAGTAATTTCAGTTAAGGTCTGCTCTGCTCCCTCTGGAACCGGGTACCAAGGTCCCACACTGGGAATGCAGGCTGCCATCTTCAGGACTCTTGTTAAACTGAGGAGGGAATGGGACAAGGGCAAGTAAAAATACCAAGGTTTCCTACTGTTTTCAAGTTACCTTTTTTTTTTTTAATCAGCATTTTCTTGGTTGCTATAAACTTTTTATTGTTTTCCAGAGTTCTGACAAAGTTGGCTCTGACAGTCTGCTTGTCTTTTGTTTTTGTGGAGCAACAGGCTTCCTACTCTGTCATTTTGCTAATGTTAGTCCTCCTTCTATTTCTTTCGAAGTGGATTGACTTAACATCTGGACAAAGTTATGAGTATCTTTTACATATTTTTTTCACCATAAAGTTGTGTCCTGATCCTTCTCAGATATGGTTGCTAAAGCTAACATTACTCATTTCAGCACATAACTTAAAGCCTTGTCCTAATGTATTTATAATATATTTAAAATTATTATCTTACTAGATCATCAGCTATTAAAACCTTGCTCAATAAAATAGCACTGGAAAAAAGGTATTAGATATGCTGATCATTCATTCACATAGTAAAAGCATATTGAGGGTCTAATGCACTCCAGGCACTGTAAGAATAAATTTTGAGTATTTAAAGTTAAATATGGCATGGTCCCTGATCATGAGCTACTTACACATGCAAACAAGTAATGAAAATACACTGTGATAAATGTTATAAAGTTGTGTATAAAATGCTGAAGGAACCTGGAGAAGTCAGAGAAAAATTCTATGGAGAGAATGGCAAGATTTCAAAGAAGAGGAAACTGTTATTCAGAGCTTTAGAAGATGAGTTGGGATTTAGCAGGCATTCATGATGAGATGTGGTATTCCAGATTGAGTGAACCGCATGTACAAAGACTTAAAACCTTGAAGCACAGCCTATTATGGGAATAGAAAACAGGTTAGCTGGGCTACAAGAATGGGCTTGTGGTAGAAGCTGCAGGAAGGAAGGCTAGAAAGTTAGGCTGTGACCCGATCATGAGAGGCATTGTGTTCCATGCTAAGGAGTTTAGACTTGATGCTGTAGAGAGAAGAATGACATGATTCCCCAAATTAAGACTCCCACATTCTTCCTCTGTAAATCCAAAACACTCATTTTTTGGATGAGGAGAACTAAATGGCTTTTCTGTGAAAGATATTTTATGTAGAGCGAGGGACCCAGGGATGAATAAGACATGATTTTTGGCTTTCAATTAGTTTACAATCCATCGGGCATTACTACTACTCTCCTCTTTCTGTGTTACCTATATTTGCCATTCTACTCAGATGACCAATCCTGCTCCTATTAATTCCATTCTTAAGAGACACCTTTACCATCTACTTTATTGGAGGAAAATAAAATACTAGATGCCATGAGCTACCGCTGATTTTTTTCCTTCCCACCTCACATTTTTCTGTTACTATATTTTTATCACTCCTCCCTTTCTTTACAACCCAGCCTCTTAGCAAAAGCTGCTCTCCTTCTAAATATAGTTTCTCTTTATATCCTGAATTATATCATTTAATTCTTTGAGGTCTTCATTGATGATCATCTCTCTTGCTTGCTTTTCAATTCATTCCAGTCTCTCTTCTTTCTTTATCTGCAAAAAGCCTAGGATGTCTTCATTTTCTCATCACTTAACTCATTTATTGGAATCCCTCAATTAAGAAGCCGACCTTCCCAACTGTTCTACTAAAATTGTACTCTTAAAAACATCAGTGATATCCTAGTTAGCCTACTAGGAACCTTAGCTCCACCCCAGTGTTCACCTTCTCATCAGTAATTGACATGTCCCACCTCCTTTGGTTTCCAGTAGTCCTCTGTTTGGATTGCCATGAACACTCTTCTTCAGCTACAGTGGGATTTCCTCTTCTTCAAAGATAGCAAAGCTTTCAAAGACAGGAACATGCTTGTTCCTGTCTCAGGGCCTTTGTCTTTGCCATTCCTTTTGCCTAAACTCCTCTGTCACAGATTTTCACCAGGCCATTTTCTTCTTACCATACAAGTCTCTACTCAATGTCACTTTCTTTGTGGGGCTGTCCTTTAACACTCTATGTGTCTATACTCCTCTTCTGCAATCTTAACTTATTGCATTATCTTCGTGCAACCCTCTTTTGTCTTCATAGCCCTTAACCACTACCTTAATGTCTTTGTTGTATTTGTCTTATTTTTTCCCTCCTCATAAGTACATGAGATCCTTGAACAAAGATATCTTCTATCTTTCTATATGGACTTGATGACATGGGGTGGCAGGGCGAAGCTGGGGCAAAGTGAGAGTAGTAGCATCAACATATATACACTACCGAATGTAAAATAGTTGGCTGGTGGGAAGCAGCAGCATAGCACAGGGGGATCAGCTCGGTGCTTTGCAATGACCAGAGGGGTGAGATAGGGAGGGTGGGTGGGAGGCTCAACAGGGAGGGGATATGGGCACGTGTATACCTATGGCTGATTCGCTTTGTTGTGCAACAGAAACTAACATGGTATTGTGAAGCAATTATACTCCAATAAAGATCTGTTTTTTAAAAATGTGAATGATAGATTTAAAAAAAAAAAGTACAGGCAGTAAAAGTCCTTCAACTTTTCTGTTCCTGCTTACTTAATTTGTTGTCAAAATACCTAGGTTTCTCTGAAGTGTAGATATTTCTGATGGACCTAAATAAACTACCCTTTAACTTCATCTAGTATGAGATCCGTGCCTCTCATAATTTCTTCTAATTCTAGGAGATGTTTTTTCCTTGTCTTTTCAATACCTTATTATCTCTCAGAGTTTAAAACCCTTGGACCTTTTGCTTCGATCAGTAGAAAGAGAAGGACTAGGATAAGCATCACACTAACCACATTGTTTTGGAATTGCACATTTACACATGCCTATTCTAGGATAATGTTCTCCTTTTCATATTTTATCTGAGATATCTGTAAAGGTTTTTGGCACATGGTTGATGTGCTAAAATATCTGCTGCTCCAAGTTAGCTAGTGTATTAATATGTGCTTTTCCTTTGTCATGCAGAAAGGAAATTCTCAGCTGTTTGCTTCTCCAACTTTTCTTTGTTTTGCTTACTCCTCTTCCTGATCAATATTATAGACTAAAATTTCCATTAAATTCATTAGTTCCCATAGGGAAGCATGTTACATAGGATCAGATACATTTGCTTTCTGAGACAATTTTCTTACTAAAAGAATTTCAAGAGGGAAACATCCCAGCTTACATTGGATCATAATTTCTAAGTGCCTTTAAGAAGACCTTAACACATATTAACTTCATAAGTAGAAATTCAATGGTCAAGCACTTAGATTTTGTAGAGCCATGAAAAATCTTCTACTTTTAGTCAAGGGTGAAATATTTTCATATGATTTTCTCCCTAAGGCTTGTTTGAAGTATTGAATAAATGGGTGTAGCATCCACAATCTCTCTTACCTGCATTACCTAACCAGATGTCATGACTATGTGGTTCTTCGGTATCATTTTTACCTACAGCTCTTAACACAAGCACTGTCTGCCAGATAAATTACTTTCCAATCAAAATCTCACTTCTAGCTTCTGAATAGCCACTTTCTACATAATTTTTATATTTGAATTTTGTCCCATTATCATAAAATTGAATGTTTGGATCCCTGGTACTTTTGCTTCTAGGGTGACATTCAAGAACAACAAAATGTTAACTTAGATCCTGTTTCTTCTCAGGACTCTTACTCTATTGGTTAGTCCCTAAGAGAAGACTCTCCTGGATTTTCTTCTGCCTCTATGGCTACCATGTCTGTTTTTTGCATTACTAATATGGCTTCCTTACCTCAAACATTACATTTAGGTATTCTTCAAGGCTTGGTTCTATACTATAGTTTCTCTATATTTTCTCTTAAGCAAACTTACACACACCAGTAACTTTACTAACCACCATAGGCACATGGCTTATAAATATATATTTCTACTCCATGCTCTGGGCATATATAGGCAACTGCTTTTTTGTCATTTTGGGAGGGATGTCTCAAAGACACTTAAGACTCAACTTATCCAAACTAAACTCATGATTGTGTTCCCCAAAACTGTTCCTATTATTTTGTTTTCTATTTCAGTGAAGAGTCTAACTATCCACCTTCTGGTACAAACAAAAAAACTAAAACTCATCCTTTTCAACTATTTCTTTTCTTTCCCATGTCAAATCTATCACCAAATATTGTCTATTAAATCTCCTAAGTACCTGAATCTTCCCTCTTCTCTATGAGTGTGAAAACCCTAGTCCTAGCTACTAGTCTCACTAAAATACTATAAAATACTACTGTATTCATCTACTTACATCTTCTTTTATTTCCTTATAATCCTTTCTCCACATGGCATGGGACAAAAATCTACTACATGATATAGATCAGCTATTTTCCAAGTGTCATTTGGGAATCTATTCAGGGATTCTACAAGGTCAAAATTATTTTCTTATTAATACTACAACTTTTTCATTCTCATTCTCTCTCATTGGACTGGTGTTTTCCATGGCAACCTGACCTGTAATATTGCAACAGAATGAATGCAGAAGCAGATGTGAGAATCCAATTATCTTCTATTAGGGCAAATATTAGAGGGGCTTGCAAAAACAAACAGAAAAAATCACTCTTCTCACTAATGGTTTTTTGTTTTGATATACATAGTTTTTTAAAATTTTTGTTTTATATTGCAGTATAGTTGATTTACAATGTTGTGTTAATTTCAGGTATACAGCAAAGTGATGTAGTTATACATATATCTTTTTTTTTCAGATTATTTTCCCACATAGATTATTACAGAGTACTGAGTAGAGTTCCCTGTGCCATACAGTAGATCCTTGTTGATTATCTATTTTATATACAGTAGTGTGCATATGTTAATCCCAACCTTCTAATTTATCCCTCCCCCCACCTTTCCCCTTTGGTAACCATAAGCATAGTTTTCTTAAAAAAATTAAAATGTCATTCATGATTCATGTTAACATGTCATGGATTTATTTTTGTTATTTTAAATGAATGAATTAATCTTTTAAACTTTCTCAGGTTTAATTTATAAGATAGTATTGATTGCTATAACACACAAAAGCTCTTTGGAGTTCTAGCTCTTTAGAGTACAAAGAGTTCCTGAGACTAAAACATTTGGAAAGCACTGGTCTACGCCAACAATGGCCTGGTCACTGCCTAACTTTCCAAATTCATCTTTCTCCATAACACACCTCTCTTTTTCTACTCCATCAGTCCCTTGTTCTTGCCTTATTCCCTTCCAAGACAGGTCATTCTGCCAGAAAGCCTTTTTCCTACCTTCTTTATCCAGTAAACTTGAAGTTATTCCTCAAATTTCATCATCTCAGTTGTCATTTCCTTAGGCAAGCCTTCCTAATCTTCTTGACTGGGTCAAGTTAAGTGTTTTAGGGTCTCACAGCCTTTGTACCTCTCATTCACTGTTATGGTTATGATAGAACATTTGTTTCCACCATTATTTTGTTAATATCTGAAGACCCACTAGCTAAAATTGCCATGAGATCAGGAATCAAGTCTATTTTTGTTCAACACTGAAGCTCCAGTGCCTAGCATGGTACCTGGCAGCTGGTAGAAATTTATGGAATGAATAAAATGGATGAGCTGGAAAACATGTAGTGGTACAAAGGGTAGAAGTAAAATACAAAAATAAAACCAAGAGATTCTCAAGTTATTTAAGAATTTCACAAGGATTTGGACAGAAAGAGACAAGTCTAATGAGCCATCTAGAAGGAAAAATGAGGTGAGAAAGGCCCAGGGATAGAAAAGCACCAATTGGAAAACTATATTTATCAAGAAGTAAGAGCATATTGAAGGGAGTAATAGGAGATAAGATTAGAAAGGTGAGCAAGAGCCAAATGTTCAGGGCCTTGGACTATAACCTCAGAAATTTGAGCTTCAAATCATAAACAATGGAGAATCTAATAAGTGCCTGTGGAAAGTTCTGGCAGGAAAAATAGTGCATTTTGGGCTTATTTTTCTACTAGTAGTATGTGAAACAAATTAGAATAGTGGTGGTAAAACTAGTTTGGGAGCACCTGAACTTCTGCATAAAATTTTTCTGCAGGATTTGTGGCCACATGAAATCAGTTTTCAGAGACCAGGCATGACTTACATGGTACTGAGATAAATATCTTAAAATAATAAAGCTTCAGTAGAATAGGCTTTCTTTATCACAGTTTCCCAAGTTATTTCCTAAAACTAAAGAGTGTTTTTATAATACAGAGCGAACACAGATTTTTGTATGTCAGTGTCCAGTGGAATGGTTCTGGAAACTTACTTTTCTGTTGTGGTAGATATGATACATGTTTACTCCTCTGCATGACCCGCTCTGGGAAGCTTCAATTGTGCACCTGGTCATGTGATGTTTCATCCCTTTATGGTACATTCACCAACTGCATTGTAAGCGTCTTCACTCCAGATTGAATTTTTATATACTTGGAATCATGTTGGAACCAAAACTCCAATAACTTGAACTGAAATGAAAGGTGAGACTGTTTTTTTTCATTTTCTCTTAAACAAGTTTATAGTCAGATTGCCTGAAGGAATCACGATATCAGTGAGCTCTATAAATGGTTGTTCTACAGGAAGAGCATGTGAGCTGAGTCTGTTTTAAAAATTGAACAAATGAGAACATGAAGCTTTATGCCCTGAAACTTTGCTAATAACTTTTCATGTCGGTTTTCCCAGAGCCTTAAGTGGCTACACAAATGGGGACTCTGAGAAGAAAAGCCATTAGCATTATGGGGAATATTTTCCCCCTACATTAGAAATGGAAGAACCTTATAATTTATCATCTTTTAAGGTGCTGGAATGCATTTGATACATCTAATCTGTGGGGACTACCATTTATTTATTGCTTACTCTGGGCTAGCACTATATTGGGTTCTTTAAATATAGTTTTCAATTTAACCCTCATAAAACCCTGGATAGCAGTAGTCTTATTTTTATCTCCATTAAAGGAATGATGATTCTGAGAGAAAATTTAAGTAACTTCTCCAAGTTCACATAGCTAGTAAGGGTTGGAGCTGGGCTTTTCTGATCCATTCATTTACTCAAAAAAGACTTTGGGGAGTCATGAGTGAATAAGACCCCTCTCCTCATAGAGCTTATATTCTAGAGTCAGAGAAAGATTCAAACAATCAGCAAGCAAATAAATAACTAAGGAACATGTTTTCCTGGAGATATGAAGTCTATGATGAAAAATAAAGCACAGTAAGAGGAGAGTGAAGGGATAATTTTTATCCTATTTTTTGATAGAGCGATGAAACCAGTCTTCCCTGGGGCAATGACATTTGAACTGAGCTTTGAATGGAGTGATGAATCAAACCTTATGAATGTTTTAGGGAAAAGTTTTCTCAGTAAAGACCCTAAAGATAGAAAGCAGTGACATAATCCCCTCACAGCAAGAAGGCCAGAGTGGCCCGAGCAGTATGGGCACAGGCAGAGCAGTGGGAAATGAATCTGGAGTGTTAGTTAGGCATAGATCATGAAGGCTCTTGTTGGCTATAGTAAAAAGTTTGGATTTAATTTGTCAGAGTGATGGGAAGCCATTGGAAGCTTTTGAATAGGGAATTGGTGTGTTTTATGTGAGCTGATGTGAGATTGGGGGATAAAGGAGAAAAAGGGTAGAACTTGGGAGACCAAGTAGAGGACCACTGCTAGGGAAAGTCTTGGTGATGAGGACTAGGGTAGTAGTAGAGGTGCTCAGAAAAAACCATCAAGGCATATTTATTGAAATGAACTAAATTTAACTTCTTGTGCTATTGATATTTCCCACAAACTTCTCATTTATTTCTTGATTTCCAGTCCTACTTCTATGAAGGGAAAACTATTTCTCTCTACTCACAACACTTCTGACACCAAATGTGTGAGATTTTCCCCACACTGACCAGTTATCCAACACCAGCTGGGTATCCTAGAATTCAATTCCATTCTGGCACTACCTACCCAGAGTTAGTGTCAGATCCTACACATTAAGGGCTCAGTCTCATAGGATTGCCCCCCTTCAGTTGCCAGTCACAAGTCTGGGCTTCCCATATTTCCAACCAACTGGCTATAAATTAGAAGTTCCCATGCCCTCCTCATCAAGTGTGATAATCTGATAGAATGGCTCACAGAACTCAGGAAAAAAATTCACTTACAATTACTGGTTTCCTGTAAAGAATACAGCTTGGAACAGCCAAATAAAAGAGATGCATAGGGCAAGGTATGTGGAAAGAGACAGGGCACTTCCATGCCTTCTCTGGGTGCACCACCCCTAGCACCTCCATGTGTTCACCAACCTGGAAGCTCTCCGAACCCCTTCATTTATGGCTTTTACAGAGATTTCATTACATAGTCATGGTTGATTAAATCATTGACCATTGGTGATTAACTCAATTTCTAGCCTCTCTCCTGTCCTCAGAGGTTGGGGCCGGGTTGAAAGTTCCAATCCTGGATAATGCCTTGGTTTTTCTGGTAACAGCCTTTATCCTGGAGCTACCTAGGGACCTCCAGCCACCAGTCATTTCATACAAAAAGACATTCTTGTCTTTCCAGAGATTCCAAGTGTCAGGAACTGGAGTCAAATACCAAATATTAGAACAAAAGATGCCCCTAGCACTGCTATTACTCAGAAATTTACCAGATTTTTAGGAGCTCTGCCTCAGGGGCAGAGATTAAATATATATTTCTCATTATGTCACATGCTGGTACCATAATCTAGGCTCTTACCTCTTGGTTCTTAGATTATTATCTGATTATTATCATATTGTCATAGATTATTATAACAGATTTTCCTGATTTCTTTCATTCATAAATTTAATCCATTATACCTAGTTAAAATTATTTATTTCAATAATTATTTACTAATTAAAATTCTTTAGTATAATTCCAGTGAGAGATTTCAGATCAAGATTTGTCTTTTCATTATTATATGAATACTCATATTCACTCCTGTCTTTATACCTTTTCTCAAATGCTGGCCTTCGTTTTTCAAAAAGGGAGCCATTTCTTATTTACAATTGATGTACCTTTCCAGGTTGAATTGGAATCACCTTGCCTTCCCCCTAAACTTTCTCCCCAAGCTCTTCCTTACTTGACATTCTACAGTAATTATTGTCTGTACAATTCATCCCAGAACTAAATTATATGTTGTTTTTTCATTTATTTAAGTATTCATACATTTGCACATATGTTAATAGAATTAGTTAATTCGCTCATTCATTTGACAAATATTTATCAAGAACCTATTATGTGCTAGGCTTTCCTCTAGACTCTGGACAAAGTGTGGACATATATATTTTTTAAATCAACTTTATTGAAGTTAATTTACATTCAATAAAATGCACAGATTATAAGTGAAGAGTTCAGTGAGTTTTTACAAATACTCACACCTGTGTAAACTATGCCACGCTTAAGATGTAAAATATTCCCATCATCTCCAAAGTCCAAAAGTCTCTTTGTGCACCTAATAGTCTACCCCACCCCCCCCAACACCCCTGTCTCCGCCCATCACCATAGCTTATCATGATATTTAAACTTCAAAAAAATGAAGTCATACCACGTGATATCTTTAATTCTGTCTTCTTTTGCTCATAATTATGTCTGCAAGATTAATCTGTTACATTTTTCACATATTGTACATATTTTATTGACAAGTATTATTCCATTGTACAAATATCCACATATTTCTTTATTACCTGTTAATGGATATTTGGATTGTTTTTAATTTCTTGCTATTGTGAATAATGCTGCTATAAACATTTGTGTACAAATATTTCTCTTAAAGGAATTTTATATTTCTCTTCATTAAACCTATGGATAGAATTGCTGAATCACATGGAAGGTATATATTTTAAAGTATAAGAAACTTTCAAACTGTTTCCCTAACTAGTTGTATCACAGAAGTGGAGAGTAGAACAGAGGTTACCAGGGGCGGGGGCTTTGGGAGAAATGAGAAGATGCTGGTCAAATGGTACAAAGTTGTAGTTATATAGGATGAATAAGTCTAGGGAACTAAAGCACAGGCATGAGGATTATGCTTAATAATACTATATTGAACACTGGAAATATGCTAAGAGAATAGGAAAACAAATTAATGACTTCTAGTGTAAGCTTTGACATGTAAAGAGCTTGGAAGTTATCACTCTTGTCCTCACAAAAAAAAGCCCCCAGAATTGATAATTAATGGCTTTTCTTAGATCTATCAGGGAATTGAGGTCACAGGGCAAACCACCACTCTGAAATGTGGAGAGACAAGTGAATTAAATGCAGAGATCCACAGCTGAGATTAGCTAAAGTAAAGCAGAAACCCCTGTAACCATAAACAGGTGGGAACACTTACATGGTAACCGTCAATAGAAACATATCAAACTGAAATGCAAAGAGGAAAAAGAATAATAATGATAAAAAGAACAGCATATCTAAGAGCTATGAACAAATATAAAAAATATAACATACTAGTAATGGGCATACACAGAAGGAGAAGAAAAAGAGAAAGGAGCTGAAGAAACATTTAAAGCAATAACGGCTAAGAATTGTCCAAAATTAATAATACTAATTGTAACAAGTATACCACATTAATGCAAGACGTTAATAATATGACAACCTGTGTGTTTCCAGTAGGGGGTATATGGGAATTCCCCTGTACTGTTCTGAGATTAGTTTTTTAAAAAAATTATTTCTTTAAAGTTTAAAGTTTTGTTATTTTTTTCAGTTTTTGCCCTAGGAATTAAAGTTCTTCCTCTAGATCTAATTTTTCATTTATTATCATTTTCCTTCAGCCAGAAGAACATCCATTAGTGTTTCTTATAGTGCATGTCTGCTACTGACAATTTCATTCACTTTTTATTCATCTGAAAATGTTTTAATTTCATACTTATTTAAAAAATATTCTGTTGAATATAGAATTTTAAATTTTATTTATTTATTTATTTTTGGCTGTGTTGGGTCTTCGTTTCTGTGCGAGGGCTCTCTCCAGTTGTGGCAAGCGGGGGCCACTCCTCATCGCCGTGCGCGGGCCTCTCGCCGCCGCGGCCTCTCTCGTTGCGGAGCACAGGCTCCAGACGCGAAGGCTCAGTAGTTGTGGCCCACGGGCCCAGCCGCTCCGTGGCATGCGGGATCCCCCCAGACCAGGGCCCGAACCCGCGTTCCCCGCATTGGCAGGCGGACTCTCAACCACTGCGCCACCAGGGAAGCCCCTAGAATTTTGTTTAATATTTTTCTTTCTTTATTCAACACTTTAAAGATAAAACCTCAATATCGTCTGGCCTGCATTTTAACAGTATGCATATGTGTATGTTTAAGATTGTGTCTGCTAAATCTAATATTTGGTTTAACTTGGGTCAGGTTTTTTCTTTTTTTTTTGGTCTACATTTTTCCTTGAATATGGTCCTCATTTTTCTGTTTCTTTGCATATCTAGTAATTTTTGATTGCTTATGGACATTTTGAATGGTACATTAAAGGGACCCTGTGCTCACTTATATTCCTCTGAAGAAAGTTGATTCTTTCTCTAACAGGAAGTCTTTTACTGGATGATCACCCTGAAGTTGTGTAATCTTCTTTTGTTAGGGTGGGTCAGTGGAAAGCTCAAAGTATTTAAGAAGGCCCTCTAAACATGCTGGAACTTAAACTCCAAACATTGTCTTTTCTGTGGATCTTGTCAATGTTCATTTTTAGGTAGTATTTTTAAGGTAGAACCGGAGTAGATTTTACTCTACAGTGTAGTTTTAACTTCTAAGGCATGCACTTTTTGTGTTTTTCTGGATGCCCATTGTGTGAAGCAGATCTGTCCACTCTGGCTGGTACAACGCTCCAAAATCTCTCATTACTGTTGGACTTCCTTTCTCTCTGTTCTACTGTCATCCTCATAGGAGTCACTTACTGATGTAGGATCAACCTGTGCGTGCCAAGACTTTGGCCAAGGACTCATGAGGACTTCCATGTAGACATCTGAAATTGACCTTGACCCCAAGCCAGTCCTCTCTGGTATCCTTCCCTGAAGATTTATGTAGCCTTAAGCCCTGATGTCTGTCTCCTCATCACAGTGGAGCCACTGTGTCCCACTTGGGCTCCATTTTTCTGTGCTGTTTGGGGACATTGTCTCCATAGACAGAGCTAGAGAAAACATGGGGCTCCCTTCTCTCCATAATTTTACCCAATTTTATAGTTGTTTATGGTAGGAGGATTACTTTAGCATCAGGTACTATTATAACTAGAAGTTGAAGTCTAATATTATATTATTATTTTTAATAAGTATATATTGTCTTCAACTTCATTGCAGGCCTCTTGAAGGCAAGCATTAGTTCTTATATTTTGTTTGAAACTCCCAGAACCTTGGAATTTGGATTTCTCCTAGAGAGTTAGAGAACTGTATTGTTGGTGATTAAAAATTGTAATTTAATTGAATTATTCAACATATGAATAGAAATCCTTCTCTAGAAAATAAAGTGACATCAAAATAAGTTTATATAAAATCAGGAAAATAATGATCTTGTGACAATGCTATTTATTGCAGGGTGGTACCATCAGTAATTATCTATGCTTTGGTAAAAGAAAGAAATTATTTCTTATCTCTGAAGAAAATGGAGCATCAGTGAGTGCCATTCTTTCAAATTCTTAGTCTCTCCATGCTGTGCCTAAAGGGCCTTGTTTTCATACCTTTGTTTTCTATCATATTGAAAACACTGTCTAGTTATTAATTCTCTGTGCTTCTTGGTTTCTTCCAAAGTCTTAGTAAAGTACCAATTAATATTTTATTATCTTTGAAGTACTTGTTTCTGTGATTAGATTTGTAACTCTTCTATAGTTGGCTTTGCACATACTTGGCACTATTGTGGTCATTGTTACCACTGATTGATGCTATAGGAACTGAGGGCATATGGCAAGAGGGAAGATAAAGGAAAATAGAGGATAAGAGTCCTGGACCAAGATGCTTCATTACTCATGTTTCATGAGGACGTTAGGACCTACTTTATGTACAATCAGTCAATCGTCAATATTTATTAAGCACCTGTTGTTTGGAAGAAATAAAGAGTATCAGACATAACTTTAGCCTTGAATGAGGAGTTAGAAAACTTCCAATATCAAATATTAGTTGGAAAGGCAAGACACCTACATAAAATAGCCTTGGATTTTTCACAAAGTAATACAGAAGTGATGAGAAGCTAACAAAGAGAAATAAGATCTATATCTTGAAGGTGCTTACAGTATGGCTGAGTAGACAGATATTCAAAGAGATGGTTATGATACAAAGCAGAATGAAATAGATGTTAAAGCAACATACAAAGGTTATTGAGCACTTACTAAATGCCATGCATTAATTCATTTAATCCTCAACATAGCCTATGATGTAAGTACATTATTATTCCCATTTTACAGATGGGAAAACATGGAGGCATAGAGGTGTGTGAAGTAACCTGCCCAAGATAACATAACCAGTAAGTGACAGAGCTAGGGTCTGATCTCAGGCCATCTGGTTCCCACATTTTTCATATAAAGGAGGAGGAAACAATTTCTTCTTAGAGGAAATATGATGCTGAGGGACTTGAAAGCACTATGAGCCAGATTATCATTAGGGTTCAGTTATCAGTGATAAGGTGCAACTGGTCTCCCATTCCATGAAAAATATATAAATTCAGAAAATACAACTATCTTATGTTCTCAAATCTAACACAAATTCCCATGCCAAGGTAGGGTTGGCTATCTGCAGAAAGGAGTTCTTATTTGCACCACTTACCCACTGCCCCCTAAAAGATCAAGAATTATCACAAGCTGTCATTCAAAATGATTCAAGTCTCTTAGGATTTATTTCTCCAAGATCTTATAATTATTTACTTACTCAGCTCTGCAGATCCTTGAATACAAGTATGGTTTTACCTCAAGAGCACATACATCTCTCTAGTCAGTGGAAATATTTACTCCTCTTTACAAATTATTAAATTAACTTACCTCAAGAGCACATACATCTCTCTAGTTAGTGGAAATATTTATTCCTCTTTATAAATTATTAAATTAACTTTATGGCTTAGAACTAAGTATCTCATGAATCTTGTTATCATGAACTAATAATAATTCTGTACATTTGTATAATGCTTTACAATGTTCTTCCACATAAATTATCTTGTTTAATTTCCATAGCAGGGTAGTGTGTTAAGGAAAGTTGATATTAATAACCCAATATTAACCATGAGGAATCGAAAACTTAGGAAAATTTAAGTTACTTTCTTGAGTTCATATGGCTGTGGATTATTGACCTGGACTTAGAATTAATCCAACCTTTTTTTTTTTCTCAGCTGGAATGATGGTGAATTCACTAAGGTGGAGCAACCCTATGAGATCTGGCCCCAAATCATCATCCAGGCAGCCTCAGCCATTTATTAGAACTGTGCCAAGTGGCTTAGAACTTGAGTGTGATAGCATGTTAGAGATGGGAGAGATCAGTGTGTCTGGACTTTTCAGAGGCAGGGAAATTTGGTGGTCTTTGAAGGAGGAGTAGAATTTGAATGGGTGGAGACAAGAATTATGCCTTACTGGACTGAGAACAGCATGAACAAAGATACTAAGAGAAAGAGCAGTAGGAAAATATTTGGGAAGTGGGACTACTGTATTACAAACCATATAATGGAGGTTAGAAATGAAGTTGGATAAATACGATGGAGAAGAAGATATTAAATCAGAAGCAGGAAGTGGAAAGTGGGGGACTGCATCATGTTCTTGAAATAGGAATTAGCATGCTTAATGGGCTGTTTAGGGCTGATCAATCCATTTTTGTTTCTTAGGGTGAGTAATGGTGAGGGTAGGAGATCAGCTGGGAAGTAGATAGTTGATGTTGATAAAGGCTCCAGTTATGGGACTGGTGTAGGAGTGGAGAGAAAGGAGATATTTTAAATAAGGAAAAAATATTGATACACTGACAGACTGGATTCAGAAGATGAGGCAGACAGAAAATTTAGAGATGGCTTCACGGTTTCTAGTCTGGGAGGTAAAAAGACTGTTGCAGCCACTAGCAGCAAGAAATGGAAAAGAAAGGGAGCGTATTTTAGAAAAAAGCTCTTTTCCTTAGCTTGTTGAGTGTGACATGATGTTATCTCTGAGGAGGATATCCATGAGGAGGCATCTTATGGGCCAATTTGAAAGTGAGGGCAGGAAAAGTTTGATCTGAGAAACATTGACGTGCAGTGGCATCTGATGCCATCAGATTTGGAGTAAACACAAAAGCATGAATGAGAGAAATCAAAGCAGAAGTTCAGTGTTGGAGGCTTGTGAAATTGCCTCATTTAGGTGCTAGAAGATGCTTGGAAGCACAGAAGAGAGGCCAAGAAGGAGTGATCAGGGATGCAGAAGGAGAACCAGGAGAGAGGGATGTCAGTGACCCCAGGGAAGGGGAAAGGGTAAAGAAGTTGGGCAGATCAGTAGTTTTTTTAAAAAAACAAAATCTACAATAAGAATTTAGAAGACATATACCATTGGATATGATAATAATGTAACGAGTGGAATTTGGGGGAAATAATTCAGATTGAATAAGTTAATCACAGTATACCTACCACTATCAGTAGATAAGTGTATTATATGTAAGGTTCTACATTAACATTTTTTGCTGTTGTAAATATACAATGTTAGAAAGTCAGTGGCCTACAAAGCAATTTGTAGAATTCATCCTGAAAGCTACTGAAATAATTACGACCTTTGGAAATTTTACCCATTTGGATGAAATCGGAGTTTGGAAAAGTTATAATATTTATGGGTCGAGTGATATTTAAGAATTAAGTACAAAATTTTCCAAAATATTAAAGTACCCCCAAATTAAAATGGAAAAGAAAGAGATAGCACTTGCAGTCATCCTAAATAAGTTGTGTACTTTCAAGAACCTGGTGCTGAGAAAATTTTAGAAACAGTATATTTAGCCACAATTTTACCAGCTCATCATGAATTTTCTATTTTCTTAATTCTCGCTTTATTGCTAGAGAGATTTGCACGAAAGAGGGATACTTTTAAAAGTTTCATGTTTCTCCTATTTATTCCCTTACCTGAAGTCATAATCATATTTCCATAGGAATAAATTTTGATTTCACAAAGGATTATAGCTTTGGGAGGATAATTAGATGCCAGAAAATGAAGTTTTTAAAATAAGGGTTTTGTTTGTAATATCAATTATTTGTGACAAACACAATGAGTAATGATGCAGATGTGCCTCAAAATGTAACATGTCATGTGAGTGATGGCCTAAATTCTGCTGAAGGGAGTTCTGGCAGTTTAAAACTTTTCTGCTATGGTATGGGTTTAAAAATAATAGGGTAGCTCAGCCCTGCCCTGTCATAGAGAGTTCATGTGAGGAGATACTTCTTTTCTAGCTTAAATTGCTTCTGTAATTTTATGTAGCTAGCACCATTATTGCTACTGAGGATTCATTTGTATTACAAGGACCTTGGGTGCCAGATGTCAGCAAGTGAAATGTGCCTGCATGATACTAATTCCCATGACGAAAAAAGCTAAGTAATTTTCCAGTTACTTCAACCTACAGTGTAGAGGCAAGAATTCCTTAAAAATTACTTAGAAAACAATTGTTCAGGGTTTCCCAGGGAACTCACTTTTTTCCACCCTAGGATCTTCTACCCAGATAGAATTTCTATTCTATCTGGAAATAGAAATTCCCTACATGTGACAATCTCTCAGCAGTGAAAGGTAAGCTCTAAGGTAGCATAGATGGAATTATGTCTCCAGTGCTTAGTTTAGCATACTGCCTGGTACAACGAAGATCGTGTGTGCATGTGCGCGGGTGCACGTGGGTATGTTGAATGAATTCAATGAAAAAGGGGATCAGTCAGAGCGTTATTAGTACTGCTCCTGAGAGCAGACTACTTTTTGCTCTGTGTCTGTAGGAAAAACCTTCCCTCTGCCGCATTTTCTCAAGCTAGGAAGGAACCATGTACGCGAGTGCTTCTCTTATGTTTTGGCAGCATGGGCGTTTTCCAACGTGTCTGTGTGTGTCTTCTGCACCACCAGTTCTACTCAGATGGTTACCTGCAAGGGTTTCTAAGCTGCTGTTGCGGAGCTCTTCCTTTAGGGAACACTGACTAGCCTTTATTTAAACCCTCCTGATGTAGAAGTGTCTTCCCATAATGCTGTTCCTACCCATTGTGCCCACTCACCCAAGATGGAGGCCTGAGGGCATATTTCAATATGAATGTGCTTTATGAGGTTTGGTTCCCAAGTTTGTGAGTGGGGAGAGAAAAACATGGCAGAAGATCAACAATTATCTTTTTTTTTGCTTTCTTTATTGAAAATTATATGACAAAATCCTTGTCATCTGAAGAGGCAAAAAATATTCACAGAGAATGTAGGACACCAGCATTTTAGACATGTGTCAATTAATAATGACATGTTAATTTTCCATATATTACAGTTTGTCAGGTTTTTTTAAAATTTGTGATTTGTTTGAGACTTCTTGTTTTAAACAAACATTTGCTTGAATATCTAATTTGTATTTATAATTTTGAATTATTTTTCTTAAAAAGAACCACCCAAGTCGTATAGGCTTCAGGCAGTACAAAATCTGTTTCCCATCCCACTTGGCCTCATGCTTGCATTTCTCTAATAAAACAAGCCTACATATTACCATTTTAGTTGATGGGAAAGAAAAATGGATAAGAGGTCTTGGCCTTCCCTTTGTGTCCACTGAGAGAGACAAGAAACCCTTTATGCAATCGATATCCCAGGGGTGATGAGCTCCTAGTCACCTCTACTGAGAGGACAAAAGAAGCAAAAAAATATTTCCAGGAAAAGTTCGTAGGTTCTCTGGTCTCACAGATATGGTTCAAAAAGTGCTGAATTTGGAGTAAAAAAAAATGAATTATTATTCCTAACCTGCCTCTTATGAGCTGTGGGAACTTAAGGAAATCACTTCACTTTGCCAAGCTTCGGTGGTCTCTCTTGCTCTCAAATGTGGTTTTTATCTTCGCTTATTTCACAAAGATCTTCTTTGGATCAAAAGAGATAATATATGTTAAAATTCATTGGCATAAATAAAGGCGCACCGGTTTAAATTGTTACTGATATACCTTACTTCTCAGTAGTGACAACACATGTTCTGTGATGGAGTAGGAAGGCACCTCATCTACCCCTCTTCAGTGTTCAAGATAATTATGGACACTGGAATGACAGTTGAGGAAGATGAGAAGTTGGGTGACAAGTAGCCAAAGAAAAGTGTCTTCAGTAGAATTCCAGCCTCAACTTCCCTTGAATCTTTTTTGTGAGTGTATCTCACCTAGTCCATCAGCTGGCTAATGTCTAGCAACATCTGTCTAATTATTTTTGGTACTTTTAAAAAATTATAATAATCCATGTATTTGATGGTGACTCTATTTTCCAGAACTGATGGTGCACATAACAGCCCAAATCAAATGATACAAAATGGTAATTGCTGTTATCTTTACTTTTGTTTTGTGCAATTCTTGAAGAAATATCATCATGAGTGGCCATATTGTAGAGTAGAAATATCATTCTACTAGTAATAGGAAAATTCTATTTAGTTACAGCTTTTAAAAAGGCAGTATATACTTGAAATAAGTCATATACTTTCTCTGAGTTTAGGTCCTTTACTGGTAAAATAATGTCAGCCCAATTTTACCAAAAGTATTACGGAGATCAAATAATAAGGAATGGATATTGAAGGATTTTGCCAAGCCTATAAAGCCTACTCAGTTAAATGGTGATATTATTTCCTAAGAACTCCTAATGAGGAGGCAGTTAAATACATTAACTATGAGATTGAAAAATAGAGAAATAAGCAGATGCAAAATCTACTAATTTGATAATTCCTGGAGCCATTAGCTCGATAATATACACATACAAACATAAGAAAAATAAATGAAAAACACTTCTTTTATCTAAACGTGCCCTTTTCTTTTCTGGATGGTCTCATAATGATAATCTGGAATCTACCAATTCCATCTAAAGGGATTGTTTGAAGCATTTAATCAATCTTTTATAAAATGTATATGTCTGCTGCTTTTATAATTGTGACTGAAAAAAGGAGGTGCTGGATATATTTTGCACATTTTCTGATTCTCAGAATCACTGGCAAGGATTCTGTACCACATATTCCCACAATGCACTGGTGATAAATTTCCTTCCAGGCAAATATCAGCTAACTGCAGTATATAGACATCTGCCCACATTGGAAGAAACAAATCATAAAACTGCTATTCCGTAATCACAGAATTGAAAGAACTGCATAAGTGAAATGACAGGCTATTAATTCTGGTTTGGAAAGCATGAATAGGACTTTTGATGAAATTTAATTTTCTTTTGGCTCTTCAGAAATGGATAAATCATTTAAAATGAAAATAGATGTATTGTAAGACACTCATTTCTCTCAATATTTATTATTTTGGGAAAAGTGGTTTTTTTAATAATGAAAAATAATGATCAAGTGTTCACATGAATGCTTCAAAATAGCACATAGTTCATTCTCTGATGCCTCACTGAGCTCTAGACTTGAAAACTACTTGGCATAATTTAAGTAAACCTCCAGTATATACAATTTTAATTGAAAAGATATATTTCATTAAGTGCTGTCACACATCACTATTGTTACTAAATGAGGCTTGGTGGTACCTCTAAGACACTTTTCATTTTCTGCTGACTGGTTTTTGTCTCCAACCTGAGCCAAATATAGCCTTCAAGATATATATCAGCTATCATACATTGCATATGAGATATGTAGATATAGATATGGTATACACTGTTATGTTTTATAGCATTTATATGATGTACATTCATATGAATATTTTTATCAGCAATTTCACTATAAAACTTTAGTGACATAAGAATAATTATCAATTTTTAAAAGTCTTGCACCTGGAAAAGTATTTATAATTCTATGAATTAATCAATACAGAATGCTGTGACAGTAAGATACAGAAAGGGAAAAAAAGAGGAGAAAGCATTTTGGAAATAAATATACCCTATTTAATATAAATAAATAAAAAGAAATATGTCAGTCTAGAATGTGTGAGTAAGAAAGTTAAAGAGAGTTCTTTTTTTGTTTTTGCAAATTCTTTTTCCCATCTGTGAGATAATGAGCTTTATTTTCTATTTTTCTGAGGTTGGCAAATTCACCTTGAAAAAAGTGTAGGAAATAACACTGAGAAAGGCATATGCACACTACCACTGCATTTTAATTAGGACCCCACATAATCATATCTAAGTTTACTTGTGTTCCCTGCAAAATATGTTAGGGCCAAGGAGCCAATAGGACCATTCTGCCTCAGTTACTCTAGAACTCACTGAAGTTTTAGTGAGCACATAGGTAACAACTGATGGCTTAGTTGAGAATAACTTAATTCACCTGGAGAAAAGTACTAGTGGAAATCCACCACTTTTCTCCATTTGCACCAAACCTGGGCTTTTACTACAGGATGCTGGTTTCATCTAACATCATCTCCAACTGTTTCTTCTTCCCCAAAGCCCCAGGATGATGCCTGAGGCCACTGACACCAGCAGCGCGGTGGCCATCAGTGTAGCAGAAGTGACTTGCTTCCATATCCTTCCATATAAGCGGTTGTCCCACTGGGCTCCCCCGGTAATCACAGCTTATTCATATACTTAAGAATTTACAGTTGGTAAGAATCTCAAAGAACAGAAGCTCAAATTAAGACAAACATCCAGGTCTTCTCCTCATTTTTCATTTTTTAATACTTTTGAGGGAAATATTTGAAACATGGACTCATACAATTGTCCAAAAAAATCCCGAAAATACGTTATTGAGGTTTCTCTTTTTACAATCCTGTCTGAAACTTGACACTAAATTTTGTTTTTTAATTACTGTTATTAACAAGTTGAGAACACTTTCTGTTTTATAAGAGGTTGAGACTTGAATGTACTTTTGGAGCAGACTGTCCCTTGTTTGGGGGGAAAACATACCTGAATGTATCCTTTAAGACCTATCTTATAATGCAGAGGTACACCTCAATTTTCCTTAAGGAAAACTATTTTTTAAATGCAGCTCTTGTAGCCTGAGATTCTTAATGAAAATTGGTAAAGGAAATCCTATGGGAGGCTGAGGCAGAGCTGTGGCTCTAAGACTTTTGGGGGGATTGTGTGGGGAGATTTCCTTTTCCTGGTACAAATAGCTTGTGTCTGTAATTTTTGTCTTGCACATCTTATGTACATGCATATGTCTGTGCAAGTGAGAACATGTGAGAGAGAGAGAGAAAGAAGGAGAGAGACAGCTTTTATTTGAGTAGTTCTTCACCTGAAATAGGGGAGCATGAGATGGGAAATCAGCAGGAATAGGTTTTCAGGCTTGATGCTTGATGTCCATCTATGGGAAAGCAAGACTATGAGAAAAGACCAGATTCTTTTATAATTTTTTAAAATTAATTAATTAATTAATTAATTAATTTTTGGCTGCGTTGGGTCTTTGTTGCTGCGTGCGGGCTTTCTTTTGTTGCAGTGAGCCGGGGCTACTCTTGGTTGCGGTGCGCAGGCTTCTCATTGCGGTGTCTTCTCTTATTGCGGAGCATGGGCTCTAGGCGTGCAGGCTTCAGTAGTTGTGGCGTGTGGGCTCAGTAGTTGTGGTGCATTGGCTTAGTTGCTCCGCGGCATGTGGGATCTTCCTGGACCAGGACTCGAACCCGTGTCCCCTGCATTGGCAGGCAGATTCTTAACCACTGTGCCACCAGGGAAGCCTAAGACCAGCTTCTTCTTGGCTTAGCTTGACATGGATTAGCCAATGGATATTCAACTCATCCTGCCACACAAGATCAAATAATCTAATATACTGATTATATTCTGATATAATTGTTGTTTAGGAACTAAAGAATAAATCCACCTGTGGTGGGTATTAATGATCAAGATAATAATAGCTAATACCTACTGAGCACTTACTATATGCCAAACAATATTCTAAATGTTTCATATATGTCAACTGTTACCTGTATAACAACTCTGAGGTAGGAACAATTAATGTCTCCATTTTACAGATAAGGAAGCTGAGGCTTACAGAGAGAACTTTCTCATAGCTCCAGAGAGAGATTACAATTTGGTAGGGAGCTGTACTCGAAGGGTTGATGAAGCCATGTTGCATGTTGTGTCTTGTCTGGGTTACCGAGGAAAGTAAACATTTATGACAACACTTAAGAAGGCTTCTCTCAGTGGGCTTCCCACCAGGCATTAGGAACTGAAAAATTCTTGAAAGCAGCCTGCTGGCGAAAGGGCCAGCCAAAGGCACATGCCACACAGAATTCACCTACATCTGATTAGAATTCTGTTAGTCAGGTAAGATTTTATTCTTGGCACCCTTACCTTTTCTCCGTCCCCTTTGCCTGAAATTCAGGTTTCCTGGGTTGTTGTACTGTTATCCTCTACATCCATTATAATGTGTTGATTGACATGATCCCAAACATCAAACTATCCTTAACTGCTGTTACATTAGTATATAGTTTTGAATAAACCTGACCAACCTTATTTATTTTTACCTTCCTGAAGACAACTATTCTTACTTTTGTTGTGTGTGTGCACGTGTATATGTGTGTATCATTGGTGTCTAGCTTTTTAAAAAAGTTTTGAATTCAAATGATCCTTGTTTTATTCCTAATCTCAAAGAGAAAGTATGGCTATTCATTAAATAAGATATTTTGCTGTAGGCTTTTGGTAAATACCTGTAGAAGATTAAGAAATATCCCTTCCATTTTTAGTTTTCCAAGATTTTCTTTTTAAATCATGGATCAATATTAAATTTCATTAAACTTTTTTTCTACATTAATTGAGATGATCATGTGGTTTTTCTTCTTTACTCAAAGGATAGAGTACAATGATTTTCTAATGTTAAATCAACATTGCATTTCTGAAATAAATGCTACTTTGTCATAATATATTGCATTGCTTATTGAAATAGTTTTGCTAATACTTTGTTTAGAATATTTTGCATCTATGTACATGAGTGAGTTTGGTCTATGTTCTTCTTTTCTTGTACTGTTATTTTTGTGGTTTGGTATCAAAGTTCTGATGGCCCCACAAGGAGTTGAAAAATGTACCCACTTTTTCTATTCTCTGGAAGAGGGTATGTAACACTGGTGTTATTTCTTTCTTATGTGTTTGGCAGAATTCTCTGGTGAAAACTTATTGGTCTGGAATTTTCTTTGTGCAATGATAATACAGTTGAACTTCCTATTTACAGAAGGGAAAACTAATGCCAGGGAAAGAGTGACATATTTGGTACTGACAGCCCTAGGTGCTTGACTTATCTCATGTACCTGAAATTATTGAAAATATCTTTAATAGTTAAATGTGTACTATATAGATTTTTCTATTTTTTTTTTAGTTTTATGAACTGTAGTTTATAGAATTTTTTAATTTCATCTAAAATTTTATTTGTCAACAGAGTTGTTTGTATTGTACTGTCTTTTAATGCCTGATCTTTATTGATGTTTCCTTTTATTCTTGGTATTGGTTATTTGGCTTGCTCTTTTTATCTTGATCAAGTCTCACTGGAGGTTCATCAAATTTATTAATTTTTTCAAAAAATTAATTTTTGGCTCTGTTGCTATTCTGTACAGCAGTACCCCAGTGAGGCAGCCAGAACTTAGAGGGGCTGGCTTCCTTGTGTGATCACGGAGGCAGTGTGTACGCATGTGGCCCAAAGGCAGAGAATCACTAGACAGCAATGAACCAACATTAGTGAGGATGTCAAGCGAAGCCCAGAGAGCTCAGATATTAGAGATCTTTCCTTTGAATATCACATGGGTCTTTGAGAGTCTAATGCAGTACTAGAATGGAGAAGCAAGTTCAATAATGGCTGAGGTGGAATTTTCCTACTATACTGGAAGTGCAAGCTTGGAGTTAGAATTGTGTCGGTATAATCAAACTTCTTATGGACTTAGCTTCATACCATCTCATTTTTGTTGTCATAATTTCTCTTGGTAAAAAATCAAAATTTTCATGGACTTAGCTTCATATCCTCTCATTTTTGGTTTCCCACATAGACAAATCACTTCAAAAAAGGGCAAGATTCTCATGAGTCCTGTTTCCAGCTTCTGCCATTGTTACCTTATCACTCACTCCTGAACAGTTACACTTCCACAGCCTAGAAGGGGTTGGTTTATAAATAAGTAAATAAGTTGTGTGTGTGTGTGTGTCTGTGTGTGGTGTGTGTGTAAGATGGGGATTTGATTATAATTTTTAATTAGTCCAACTTTAGGTTTACATATCTCAAAGGAACACTATGGGAACACTTGGCAATTAATGTTTGTAAATCACCTTGAGACCCTTGAGGAAGAGAGATGCTATATAAATGAAAAATATGGTAATGAAAATAATAATACATGTACTCACATTCCCAAGCCAGTTGCCTGAATTAGGTCTTGAAGTCTAAGGAAAGCTGTACAAAATGTAACTATCTAAATAAGAAAGTATTTTCACAGCTCTCAAGTCATAATTGAAAATATCTGTGAAATACACAATAAAAGCATAACCCATGCTATGATTTATAATACACTTATGAATGCTTATCATTTATATAAGTAACTATTTCACTATTTGTATACAGTTATTGGATCAAAAACTAAACACTGTAATCCTTTCTTAGTGATGATATTATGTGGAAGCTAATTGGCAGTTGTTTCAACATAATTGCTGAATGTTGCTTAATAATAAATTATAGTTCTGTTACTAATTTAAGACATCAATGGCATAGTAGATATTTCTGCAAAGATTTTTTAGAAATAATTCTTTAAAAAGGAAAAAAAAAGCCTAGAGCACCTTCAAACCATAAAAGAAATTACTTCCTCCCCACCTGAGTACCTTTCATTTCCTTTCAGTATTAAAGTTCAATAATCCTATACCTCTGACAATGTCCCTTCCTTTCTGGCACTGCATAAGAGGTAAGGGGGAGGAAGAATATACTTGTTTACTTTATGTATGACACTAAATTCTGCCATTTTGTATTATTGTCAGTTGATTTGAAAGTTCTGAAAATGGCATCAAACTTCACAGAACAGGTAAAAATCAATTATTCCCATAGTTATACAAAGTAAGTTAGGGCATTAGGGCTTTACTAAATAAGACTTTTAGGACCTAGAAAATAGAAGAAAGAGCCATTCTGTTAGTTATGAACTACTATTAATTTCTAATTTCATAACTCTATTCATTTCCTACTTAGCCAATTTTATTATAAGAAAATATTTTGTCTATTTTTGTTGTTGTTTGTTATCTGTCTCCCCCAACCCCCAATAAGAATATAAGCTGTTTGGAACAATATTTTGTCTGTCTGCCTTATGTATTATTCCCAGCACTCTGACTTTACCTTCCACATAATAAATGCAAGATCTCTCACTTCTGGAGAGCTTCTTGTTAAATATTTGACTGTATACCACTTGTTGGAATAGAAAAGAAAATAGAGGGTTACTTGATAAGTTGTAGAAAATCATAATACAGAATAATATAATGACTATTTTCTTTTATACTGATACCAGAACAGGAAGAGGAAGTAGACCTTAAATATTGGCAAATTTAAAAACATAAATAAAGCACAGTGAAATATCCTTATGGCCTTTAAAGTATTTTCACATAGATGATATACTTTACTTCAACTCCTGGCAGTATGTGTCTCAGGTCAAGTAAGGAACAGAGTGGAAAGAAAAGTTTGAACAAGTGAGAATGTATGTAGTTGGGATAAGAAAGCTGAGATTCCACTTCCACTTATTAATGATAGTTTATAGACTAAGAGATTTATGTTGAGGTTGAGGATTGGAAGAGCACATCCTTAAATAATTCTCTAAGCAGTTGAGAATGTGCCTGGATTTGGGTAGGACTGAAGGTCCCAAGATAAGGTTTTAGAAACATCTGTATAATTTATAGTCAAGGTTTAGGAGTGAATGTGACCACAAATTCAGAGAGAAAGAATGCTTAGTTCAGAGAGTTTGGAGAAATTCCATCATTTAGAAGATGAGGGAATATTAGAAATTTTCAAAAAAATTAACCCACGAAATATAATTAAAATAGGAAGGAATCTTGGTTAGTTCAGAGCCACACAAAAAGAAAACAATAGAATGGTCCAGAGAGGAATGTTAACTGTCAAATCTTGCAGGAAGATCAAAGGTAGATGGTAGAGGAACAACAGCTGATTTGGAAATTCAGTCTTAAGGGAGCAATTTCCATTGAATGGTAGGAATGGAAGCTAAATTACAGGATTTACTAGTGGATGGGTGCTTTAGGGCACTGAATAAGATTAATTTTTTTAAAAAAGCTGGATATTTAAAGGAGAGAAATAGTAGAGGTTCATGAAGGAGTAAAATAAAGAGTTTATTTTTATATATATTTTATTGTTTAATTGTTTTAGAATAGAAGGACAAGTATATTTATGGGTAGAAGGAATCCAGTGGAGAAGGAAAGTAGTAAACACTAAGACATATAATTTAGTCAAGGAAATAAAAAGACAAAGGAAAAGGATAAAATTATACAGAGAGATTTGGATGTCAGGGGAAGGAATTTGATATATTCAGTGTTATGTTCTTGGTCTCAGCCAAACAGGAAAGTAGGCCATATGCTGAGATAAAATAGGGTCATTGCCATAAAGTGAATGTACTACAAATTTTGGAACCTGATAAACTCAAAGTCATTTCTAGGCTCTGCCACTTATTTTATAACTTTTGAAATGTTACTTCCCATCACTGAATCTACTGCCTTGAAAAATGGGAATAATAACTCCAATCTTGAAGAGTTATCTTAAATTTGGAGGTAATAGTAACCAACATTTATTGAGCACTTTCTACCTACCAGGTCCTGGTTTAAAAACTTTACGTAATTGAACTCATTTAGTTGTTAAATCAACATTTTGAGGTAGGTGCTATCATTATTCCAATTTTGCACAAGGAAATTGAGGTATCCAGAGATGGAATAACTTTCACAAGGTCAAACAGCTTGTAAGAAGCAGAGCTAGGATTTGAACCCAGGCAGATACATTATCTCTGTAATATATCTAAAAGAACTTAGAATGGTTCTTGACATATAAAGATTCAATAACTAGGACTTTTAATTAATGCTAACTTTATTAAATTAAGAACTTATAAAATGTGTTTCTAATTTTATACTAAGTTAAACCCAATAGAAAATCATCCAGTGAGGAATTAAACATTTTCTGCACACCGTAGGTTGATCCTGAGGCCATATCTGAGGTTAGCTATAAATGGCTTTAAATAGGCATAGATTGGGGCCCAGATATGTCTCGTAGTGCCCTAGATGACTAACTTTATCTTCTCTTTAAATATGTTTAAATTCTATAATGGTTTTTCTCAGTTAATTAAGATATTCTTCCCTAACTTCTTTTTCCTGAGGATTTACAGAGTATCACGGTATTGTTTGAGGAACATTGAGGGACTGCTCTTTACTAATTATCAAGTTAAACTGTTATGAACTGAGATGTACACCATCTTGGATCCTTGGTCTCACCACATCCTACTATTCTGGAACTCTGGTATCTGCTTCTATATTCACCTCCTCATTTAAATACAACATGTTTTATTTTCAGTGGCAGACTGAGTAATAGGTAAGCTCGGCAAGTATATTCAAACCTTTGGCTTGAAGGATTAAAAAGCTGATAGTAAAGAAGACCTGAACCAAAATCGGAGAGATTAAGCAAATCTCAAGTTGTGCAAGCCTGGACTCTAGGGGCACATTTCTCCTAGGGGCATTTTCCAATCCCAAAATAAGTGATCAAAAAACTAACCAGTGTTTGACAGTTTTGTGTGGCTCAGGGGGAAGAAAGTTGAAGTCTTGAGCCTCTCAAAGGTAGAAAAAGGTCTAATAAACTCTCTGCTATTTCATGTGGGACACCGAAGTTCTGATTCCTAGGAATAAGGATGCATTAGAAGTAGTATAGCCCTTATAGGGAATGAAACCTGAAACCAAATCACCTAACACCAGAAGTTAGATTATGGTTATCCCAGATTGCTAGTGTTCCCAAGAACCTGGCAAAGCAAATAAAAATTCTCTCTGAAGAAATATACCATCATTCTAGGCCTCAGACTATTTCTAAAAGTAATTTTTCATATCAGTGTTTGGCATGCAATAAAAAATAACTGGACAAACCATGCTGTGAGATAACACAAATGAGAACTAGACATAACAACAGAAAATAGAAACAGACTTTTAGGGGATTGAGATATTGTAATTGCGGTTATGAGATAGTTTAAAATAAGTATGCTTTTATGTTCAAGGAGAGAAAGAACAAGATAAGGAACTTCAGTAGATAGCTGGAAAATATTTTAAAAAGGGAGATAGCAGAACTGAAAAAGAAAACAAAGATATTTTAGAACTAAAAAATACATTAAAAATTAAGATCTTAATGGATATATTTAAAAGTAGGTTAAGGACAACCAAAGATATAATTAGTGAAATATAGGTAAGAAAAACACATTCAGATTGAAAAACAGAGACAAAAATGAAAAATACAGAAGAAAAGTTTGGAGACAAAAAGGATACAGTGACAAATTTCAATTTAATATAATTAAGGTTCTAGAAAGAAATAAATGAAAGAATGAAACAGAAGGGATATTTAAATAGATTATGGCTATTTTTTTCAAAATGATAAAATACATTAAACCGGAGATTCAAGAAGACTTATGAACCCAAACAAAATTTTTTTAAAAATCCATGTTTTAAGACCCTCAAAGCTAAACTGTAGAAAATTAAAAACAAAGAAAATATAAGTTCAGTGAGAGACTAGAGAGATTGCACTAAAATAAAGAAAAATTAGACTGACTTCTGCCTTATTACTAGAAATAAGTAATAGAAGCAAAAAATAGAATATTATTTTTTTAATTCTGAAAGAAAAATCCAACGTAGGTTTTATACTCAGAAAAAATTCTTACATTCTACATATGATAATACTCATAACCTTCAAATGGCTAGTACTGAGCTTCATAGTTTAAGAATATGGAAAAGTGAAAAAAATAATATATTGGGTATATTGCGTATCAGGGCTTGTAGAGAATGTTAGAGATACTAAAAGTCATATACTCTGGAAAATAAATAACAGTGAGTTATTTCCTCAAATCCTCATCAATTTATTCAACAAATATTTATTGGGTACCCACTATGTGTCTGGTATTGAAAACAGTTAAAATCTATACTTTAATGGAGCTTATATTCTTGTGATGAGAAATAACAAGAGTAGCAAAACCAAAACAAATATATATAAATAAATATATATAATATATAAAATAAATATAAAATATACTATCAGACATAAGAATGCGATACGAATGGTAGTGGGTCTCAGAAGAGGCCTCTCTGTTGAGGTGACATTTAAGCAGAGATCTAAAGGAAGAGAGGAAGGAAGCAGTAGAGATACCTATGGACAGACCTTTCCATGTAGGAAAGAAGGTAAGGGTGTATTTGAGGAGCACAATGCAGGACAGTGCCTCCAAAACAGTGGAAGGGAAGAGAATGCTAGATCTGCCAGATCATAAAGTTGACTGTGGTCTTTGGATTATTCTGTAATTGGGGGTGCAGGGGAGGGCTAGGGTTATGGGAGAATTTTGTGCAGGAGAGTGCCATGATGGGAGTTAAATTTTAAAAGAATCCCTTTGGCTGCTGTTAGGAGAGCAAACCACAGGAAGTACTGAAGAAAACTGGGGAGTATTGAAGAAGACGTGCAGAAGTCTGTGTGTGAGACGCTGGTGGTCATCACTGGAGAGCTACTGGTGTACGTGGTGAAATGATACGGTAGGTATTTGCAGTATCTTCAAAGGGTTAATATATAGAGTATTTTGATTAAATGTTTGCATGTCTTCTGAAGGATATATTTAGAAGTTATAAATTGAATTAAAGTGAGAAAGCTTAGGGGCAACTTTAATAAAATCTTATTAAAGTGAACTATAGGAGTTCTAAAAATGTCATATTAATTTAGTAGCTTCAGATTATTTATTTTGTTTGGGAAAGTACAATAGATCACCTCTTCAGATATGAAATAGCAATTTTTAAATTCAAAATATATTTTAATGGTGCATTTCCAATATAACATTTCCTCTGAATTATGATCTACTCCAAATGTCAACATGAGAAGTTTCACTGCATTGTGCAAAGATTTTTATTTTAAAAAAGGTGTTCTGAAGATGTTGGGTTTCTGATTCTATGAACTCCAGAAATATTGGTCTGATTCTAGAATAAATACATATTATTAAGTGGATGGTGAACTCTCTCTTCTTAGTTAGAAAATTATCCCCAGAAGATGTTTTAATAGAACTACTCTTTTTAGAGTAATTAAATCACCAGGTGTCTTTCTTTGTGTGATCTGGTGTTCTTTCTCCACCCACATCATTGCTCCACATACTCTTGGAGTTGTGTTCCAGTTTACAGTGAACACTGGATGAGTCTATACCAGTGTTCCAGGTCGGGCAGAAGAATCACCATCCAGGCTGTAATTAAATTTCAGTGAATTGCTGCATTGAGAGATTATTTAAGCAAACATGGAAATAGCATTTAAGTCTTTTCCTTCAAATGACAAAATTACATAATAACTATTAAAATTCATGATCCTAGGATTAACCTCTAACTTTGAGATTAGCTTGCTCTTTGTGTCTCAACTCAGTGTCTTATTTCACTTTCAAATCCAGAAGAGTTTAAAAAATGATTTTAAATAGCATTCCCTTGAGTTCATTATTAAATCTTATTCTAATCCTGTAACAGGATTAATTACCCGATGGAGAATTCAGTCCTTATGATTCAAAAATAAATTATTGGGAAGTTTTTTTTTTATAAAAAGATTAATAGATGGAGATCTATGAATCTCAGGTATACCTAACTTTGAGTACAGGCTGGACTTTCCTTTTTAATTTTAAATTGAACAACATTGATAACATGTCCTGCCTTCAGGGGGAAGCTTCAGAGAGTGTTATAAAGATACACCAAATAGGCTTGTTTGGCTTGATGTTTTTTGGAGATATTATATTTTTGTTTTTGCTGATTTATAAAAGTGATACCCATTAGTTGAAAAATATTTAAAGATTATAGAATATATGAAGTAGAAAACCGAAGTCTCCTCTTATACTTAGTCCTTTCCCCTGACCTACCATCTCTCTAGTCTCTGAGATAATCATTGCTAATACTTTAATATGTATTTTTTCATGTTACGCTATATGATATATAGTTGGGCATATGAGATATCTAATGTGTCTACTGGACCAGGTTGTTTTTCACTTAACAATGTATCATGAACTTTTTCCATGTCAAGGCATGACATATGTCATTTGTTTGAAAAGCTGCATAATATTCTATTGAATCAGTATATTCAGGTGTGTGTGTGTGTGTGTGTGTGTGTGTGTGTGTGTGTTTGTCTATTACATGAGAAACTGAGACTTAAGGAAATTAAGACTGCTCATGGTCTGAGTAGTCAGTATAGCTGGGTCCTAATTCCAAAGCCCATATTTTAAAAATTATGTTACAAATCCCCCCAAATTTTAACTGTTAATAGTTAATTTCTGAATTAAAAAAGAGAAAAGCTCCATTGAATATAGACATGTTGTTTTCCATATTTCTAGTTCCTTCATTTAGATCAATTTTTAGAAGTAGAGTTGTTGAGGTGAAAGTAGTTTTAATTCTGATACTTATTGGGAGAGAAGGACACTCTTAACAATGATATATTTGATAGTACCTATTTCCCCAAACACTTGCTGGTTCTAAGAATTATCAGTCTTGTTAATTTTGACAAATTGATAGATGCTAATTAAAAGAATTCAAGCCTCTTCAAAAGTTTAATGCTTTACTTGTGTATCCTTCTTTGATGAAAAAAAAACCATGGATTTGAGGGTGCTTGTATTCGTTTTTATTAAATTATAAAAATCTCAGTAAAAGACATAATGCTTTGTCATATATTTTAAACATTGTTGTTTCTCCTTAACTTTTTGTGACTTTTTCATGTACAAATAATTAAGTACAATGGAGACATACCTGTGACTTTTTGAATAGTTTTCTGACCATGGCATTCTGCTTCAAAAGACTTTAGCCCAAAATTATTGAAGTATTCTCTTTCTTATTCATCTTGTCATGATTTTTTATGTTAAATTTTAACCCATAATTAATCAGTGATTAATTTTTGTGTGTGTGGTGGGCATTCCCCTACACCAAGTGGAGGGTCAGTTGTCCCAAAATTTAATGAAGAATCTATCTACTATTTATAAGTGTAACTTTCATTATTTCTAGATTCTCACTTATGTAACATCAATTTTATTTTTGTATTCTTTATTCTATTTCAAAATCCTTTCTTAAACTGCACTAAACTTCAAAAAATTACTCAGCAATTACATGGATTTAGCCCTAACTCTATATAATTTTATTACTAAGCCTTAAATGTAAATCCATAGTTCATAGTTTCTACAAAATATTTATCCTTCTCACTTTGATTCATTTTTATTATGCACTTCTCATTTGGTTAAATTTAATTCTTAAGCAATTCTTTTCAGAAGTCTGTTTTGGTGTTATACCTTCTGAGTTCTTAAGTGGCTAGTAGAGTTTTTCTCTAAATTGTGCTTCCCTGAATACTACTTCTCAGTGAGATGTTAACAGATGTTTCAAAGGGGAAGGGAACATTGTCAAATAAATTCGGGAAAGTGGGTTTAAAAATTAGCTCGTTGATGTGTTTTTTTAAAAGTTCGATTTTATCCATGAATTTCTGAGTTCTTAATAAAGTGTGCTTTATGCTTCTTTAAGGAATAAATATAATGTATATTTCTAAAATGTAATTATCCATAGACACTATTTAATAACAAACACATATCAAGATCTTATGGAACAATAATTGTAATCGTTTGGAAAATAGTGGAGTTTAGAATTCTAGATGCTCTGTTCATGAAGGCTCATGGAAGCTTTCCAAATCAAAATGTGAGGAAAACTCCCTGCTTACTCCTACCAGTCTGTTAGTTAACTGGGCTCTAATCTGTATATTGCAACTATCATCTCCTCTCTGTATCATAGCCATTCATTCATTCATTTATTAATCAATATTTAATTGGTGCCCACTGTGTTCCAGGAATTCGTCTAGACCTCAGAATACAGTAGTGAGTGAACAAATCAGGAAAAAAAAAATGTGGAGGTTAATGGGATGAGGAGGGAAGATGGAAAATAAATGAGTAAAATACAAAGTTTATCATATTATGGAATGAGGGATACAATATAAAACAAAAAGGGACATAGTGGTGTGTGTGTGCATGTGCATATGTAGAGGGGTGAGATTTGGTAAGGTTCTATTTTAAATAAGTGGTCAAAGATGTTTTGCTGAGAAAGGTCCTGTTTTAATAAGCACCTAAAGTAGGTGAGAGAGCAAGCCATGCAGGTATCTAGGATGAACAGTGGCACGAAGGACTCCAGTCAGAAGGAACACTGAGTTAATTTTTCCCTTTACGGGTTTGTAAAAGCAGACTGGCAATTCAAACTCACCTTAATGAGAAAATATTTAATTATTTCAGTTGGGGGCATGTTTGTTATAACAAGAAGCATGTACATGTCAGCTGTAGGAAGGTTCTAGCTACATTGTAAGCGACTCTGCCCTAACTGAACAATCCTTCTTCCATCAGAGATGCAGCAGTTTTTCTAGGTGCAGTTTCTGCCCTTAGAGTAACAACGAGGAGATGATCTGAATCTGTCCTGGAGCTCTGCTGAAGTGACCCACGTTCAGAGGTAGGCCCTGACAGTAACCCCTGAATTTTTCATGTGATGCATTTTTGTATTTTCCAAGAAACAGCAGCTGCCACTCAAAACATTAACGTTAACTGCACTATCCAATATGGTTACTGAGGCAAATTCTGCAATGATTATTTCAAACTCTGGCCAATGAGGAAGGGTTGCTTGGTGTTGGCAGGGAATTTAGGACTATTTGCTCCCTTCAAAAGCATGATTAGAAACATAAGCACCATAGAAGCCAGAGATTGAGATTGCATGTATCATTCAGGAACAGAAAGTTTAGGGGAACAAAAATTTCTACTCTTCATCACCTTCATGTATTTTCATTTGGCTCGTAACTTCTTATCTCAGTTTTAGCACTTGAGTTAGTTCTGTAAAGGGGATAACAGAAGTGGCCTTTGCATATGAAATTTAAAGTGCAATGTATGTGTGTGTGTATGTGTGTGTGTGTGTGTGTGTACAGTGAAAGAGAGAGAGACATTTGAATAAGGCTTCTAGAATAAAGAGCTAAATTCCTCTGTCTTCCTTATTTTGAAGAAGTACTAATGAATTTGAGATTTTAATGTTGAAGGTAATTCTAATGTTCTACTATTGGGTTGGCCAAAAAGCTCGTTCATTGTTTTTTTCTGTAAGATGGCTCTAGTAGCCCTTAGTTGTATTTAACTTCATCCAAAACAATTTTGTTAGATTGTATTGTGACAGCTGTCATTATCAGCATGCATTTTAAAAAATCTTATCAAAACTGGTGAACTTGTGTGTAGCCATTTTAATATTGAAGATGGAAAAAAAAGCGCAACATTTTCAGCATATTATGTTTTATTTTTCAAGAAAGGTAAAAACACAACTGAAATGCACAAAAAGATTTGTGCAGTATATGGAGGAGGTGCTGTGACTGATTGAACGTGTCAGAAGTGGTTTGTGAAGTTTCGTGCTGGAGATTTCTCTCTGGACGATGCTCCATAGTCAGGTAGACCAGTTGAAGTTGATAGCGATCAAATTGAGACATTAATTGAGAGCAATCAATGTTATACCACGCAGGAGATAGCCGACATACTCAAAATATCCAAATCAAGTGTTGAAAATAATTCGTACCAGCTTGGTTACGTTAATTGCTTTGATGTTTGGGTTCCACATAAGTTAAGCAAAAAGGACCTTCTTGACCGTATTTCCACATGCAGTTCTCTACTTAAATGTAACGAAAGATGTTCCATTTTTAAAACAAATTGTGACAGGCCATGAAAAGTGGATACTGTACAATAATGTGGAACGGAAGAGATCGTGGGGCAAGCGAAATGAACCACCACCAACCGCACCAAAGGCTGGTCTTCAGCCGAAGAAGGTGATGTTGTGTATATTGTGGGATTGGAAGGGAGTCCTCTATTATGAGCTCCTTCTGGAAAACCAAACGATTAATTCCAACAAGTACTGCTCCCAGTTAGACCAACTGAAAGCAGCACTCGATGAAAAGCGACCAGAATTAGTCACCAGAAAATGCATAATCTTCCATCAGGATAATGCAAGACTGCATGTTTCTTTGATGACCAGGCAAAAACTCTTACAGCTTGGCTGGGAAGTTCTGATTCATCTGCCTTATTCACCAGATAGCGCACCTTCGGATTTCCATTTACTTGGGTCTTTACAAAATTCTCTTAATGGAAAATATTCAGTTCACTGGAAGACTGTAAAAGGCACCTGGAGCAGTTCTTAGCTCAAAAAGATAACAAGTTTTGGGAAGATGGAATTATGAAGTTGCCTGAAAAATGGCAGAAGGTAGTGGAACAAAATGATGAATACGTTGTTCAATAAAGTTCTTGGTGAAAGTGAAAAATGTGGTTTTTTTTACTTAAAAACCAAAGGAATGTTTCGGCCAACCCAATAGATTGTCTTCACTTTATACGTGATTTTTCTTCCATTCTCTCAAGAAATTATTTCTCTTATCGATGTTACTGAGGAATAATTTATATGCAATAAATTTATTCATTTAAAGTATATAGTTTTGTGAATCATGTCAATCGTAGATGCCAATGAAACCATCACCTCATTACAGAACAGAACATCTTCACTGCCCCCCCAAACACCCTCATGTCCTTCTGCAGTCGATCCCTCTTCCCACCCCTTGCCCCACTGATCTGCTCTGTGTCATTGTAGATTAATTTGCATCTTATATAAACTGAATCGAGTATGTATTCTATTTTTCTCTTGCTTCTTTGACTCAGCATAATGTTTTTGTAAGCCATCCATGATATCAGTAGTTCATTTCATTTCACCGCCAAGTAATGTTTTATTCTCTGCACATACAACATTTTGTTTATTTACCTGTTCATGGATATTTGTGTTATTTCCAGTTTTTGGCGATTTTAAATGATGAACATGAACATTTATGAATTTTCTTTCTGAGACTCAATCAATTTGACTCACTTATAGGATTTCAACTTCGCAAATTGAACTACCTACTTATATTGCAGAGCTGTAATAATTCTGTTAACACTACAAGTTTGGAAATTTCTCACCTCCATGTGTCAGGAAAAACTTTGCATGTGGAGTTCATAATAAAGCTTTGCAATAGAGCTTCACTGAGTAAGATTTGAAATTTAAAATCATCTAAGAAGAGAGTAGAACTTAAATGCCCTCATCAAAAAATTAAAATAAAATAAAATCATGTAAGAAAAGGTAATGGGCAATGAGGCTGAATCACTATCAATCACAGAAATTAAAAATGAAAATACAGTATATGTGGCACCCATAACATAAAAACTGTGTGAGCTCACCAGGAAAACACAGAGATGCAAATTCTAGAATAGCTAGAGATCAGCCACATAAGTCAGCTGTCATGCTGGTATAGATTATAACAACATTGGTTATCAACACAATGGAGTAAAGACTGTATGAGAAGAGTCCAGTGCTAGACTATGACACTCAATTCATTAGAATAAATCCCAAAGAACATTAAATAATTACATAAATTACAGTTCCAGTCACTTTTCATCAGATGTCTTGAGTCAGTCACATAAAAGTCTTAAGAGAAAGTATAAAATTCCAAGAAATCAGTTCAAGCTGCCTTAAAGTGTAGCGTTTTGAAATAGGATTGTAATGTGCAGTTCAACACAAATTATAGTATAGTAATAATTCATGTTATATACCATGATTACTTTTTTTCACATTTATTAGCTCTGTGGTTTTCATAATGCAATGAGGGAAAGGCACCAAAAAAAAGTCTTAATAAATTGTCCTCAATGGAACATATATAGAAATTAATTGGGGTTGCTAAAACAAAACAAAGCAAGAAACAACACAGAATGCTCCAGAGTTCACCACAGGGACAGGTAGATTACTGATGATACCTCCCATGTAAAGTGGGTTATACCAGGTATGAAAAACTTCTTTTCCACATTTTTACAGGTATTTTTTAAAAATCCTCTTGGCTTCCTCTTATACCCTAGTCATCTGGAGACCATAGCCACCAGAATGTAAGCTCCATGAAAATAGGAATTTGGTCTATCTGTTTTGTTCATTCCTGTATCCTCAGCATGCAGAACAGTGCTGAATAATGGATGAATAGTGGATGCTTAACAGATACTTGTTAATGAATTCTTTTTTTTTTGTTTCTACAAACTGTAGAAACATGTATTCAGACTATAGATAAATACCATGATGCTCCAAGCTCCAATGTCATTTAAGAAACCACTGAGAGTGAAACTAAATGCCTTATATTCACCCCAGTCACAGACAAGTAACAAACAACCTCACCAGATTCCTGATTGTTTACAAAGAGATGGGGTAATCCTTATGCTCATTTCCCAGGAATACACCTCCAAACAGAGTCCAGTTGTATCTTAAGTGCTCTGGTATACCTTTATTCAAGGTTGACTGTATTCCTCAGCACTGTGCAGTTTTATATTCATTATTCTCATCATATAGATGACAGAACTTGGAATGCTTCTTTTCTTACATATTTCTCCTCAACAAGAGGCAATAAATTCTCAGTTAGTTGATTTCCTCCCTGAGAAGGTATTCCGTAGCAGTGAGGGCTTTGCTAAATGTTCAGTGAATGAATGAATGGATGGATGGTTAGACAAATTTGCAGCAGTGGGAACTTCAGATGAAGAAATGATTGCTTTCTGAGTGTGCAATGGTACCTTATTATTTGTCAATAGAAGGACTTTGTAAGTTGCATCTACAGTCAAGTAAAGCTAATGTGAAATATCAAAATTCATTGGGAATCATTTTAAATATACAGAAGAGTTGCATGGTACTAAGGACACAGACAAATGCAGTCTGCCAAAACTCAATCAGGGTCTTTAAATTAAAAGAAAAATAACGAACAAATACATAACCTAGGATTGTGTTAAATTCAAAGGGCTTTAGGGTTAGGCAGGAAGAAATTTAGATCTTTTAAAACCCCCTCAATGCAAAATTCAATCAAATGATCAACCTGGGTGAGAATTGAAATAAAAAGTAGGTTGTGTGAACTGCAAGAATAAATTGTTTTGAAGTACTGAAAGGTTTGAAGTATTGAAAAGGGCTCAGCCTCATTGTGCAGGTTTGAAACAAATCTCTCTAGAAGTTGACAGCTCTGTCTCCTGTTCAAGATGTTATATAACCTCAATTAACTGAGATTATTTTCTTCCTTAGTGGGTACATATATTTCAACTCCAGGATACTTAAAATTAAGAACAAAATTATTAAAAAGTAAAAATATTAGAATTAATTTTTAATCTTTGGAAGATATGTGATAGATACTTTTCATCTATTTACAAATTTTAAGATAATTTGATGTATTAGTGTGATAATCTTATAAGCCAAATAATTTAAAGTGTAAAATTGAGTACAAAAAATATAATTGTAGTAAAACATAGTTGCTATGATTTTCAGTTGAAATCTTAAGTTTATGTGATGTTTTGAAATATCTAAGATAAATTTATATTCACAGTTCTTATAAAGTTGATTTAATTTATGTGAACTATTTATACTATAATCTGGAAGATTTTGTTTGCTAAAGTAGATAAAGTACTTTAAAATATAAATTCACTTAATTAAATTTGCAAATGTAATTGAAATATTTGAGGGTATGCAATAAAATTTGTAAAAGGAGCCAAGCATTATTCAAAGCCCCTTGAAAGTAATTATTTAAATTTGCTAGGTTTATAAATAGAAAAATAAGATTTGTATACTAAACTTAAAGATTTAGCATAAAAATAGGGCTTTGAATTTATAACTGTAATAATCTAATATTAATTTTAAATACAAAGCAAACCACTGTCCAGTCTTTTGAGGGCACCGAAAACACTCACAGCAACATTAATTTTATCTGATACTGCTTTACTAACTTTTATTAGAGTTAGGTTTAGCATAGCTCTCACACCCCTAGGTGTTCATTTGATGCTGATTGAGTGAAAATGTCATAGGTAACTTAGGCAGCAATAGTAATTAAACTTGCAGATGCTAAACCTGAGGGTACTCGGTCAAGGAGGGCAGAATATAAAGCTAGTAAGGGAGAGTTTGTTAATATGGGAAAATTCTCCTGTGATACACCCTGACACCCAGTTTTAATATGCTTAACATCCGACACCTAGTTTTAATATGCTTCTGTGAAAACTCAAAGAGGCTTGGAAAAGAGATTCCAGAACTGCTATGGCAGACCATAGAGGATGGAATCAAAAGGCCCAGAGAGAAGCATGCATGGTGTGATGGTCCACTACATAAGACTGGAAAGCCTAGCAGCTGACTGGTAGCCTAGCAGCTACCTGAAAAGGGCCTCAGGGGACACTGCATATACCACAGCAATGTATAATGCTCTGGTGAGGGGCACTGACATCAGTGAGAAGCACTGTAGTACCTATTCTTTTTAGGCCAGGGCTGATAGTAGTAGATGCCAAGACCCTACAATAGCAGAGGCCAATTGACAGCTCTTAAGTGTCTAAACCAATGGGGACACGATTACCTTTATGGGCAGAAAAGTTAGAACAGCATCTACAAAGATCTATGGAGATGGACAA
Organism: Eschrichtius robustus; assembly: GCF_028021215.1. Classification (NCBI taxonomy): domain Eukaryota; kingdom Metazoa; phylum Chordata; class Mammalia; order Artiodactyla; family Eschrichtiidae; genus Eschrichtius; species Eschrichtius robustus. The sequence continues at coordinate 27,841,730 of NC_090838.1, forward strand.
CAGAGAATGCTGTTTCTAGGGAAAAGATAGAGGGGCAGCCAGTGAGAATATTGCTTAATATATACAACCAAAAGAGTTCAAGAATAGGTCAACAAAAGGCTGAGGTCAGATACCCCATTAGAAAGTCACTAACTCTTGACTAGTTTTAAAAACTGATCCTGGTATCAGACCCAGAAACCATCGACTGAAGGAAAGGCAAAAACACTTGAGGAAGGACCATACAACAACAACAAGGCAAGTATATACAGTAACGATTCACCTAGTTCTTCCCTATAAGACCTACAGCTATTTACTTTGGAAACCATACCCTGAGAAATGAGGACTAACTGGACCTTTCAAGGGTTGTTGGATGTGGGGTCTAAATTGACTCTGTTACTCAAGGACCCAAAGCACCATCATTAAGACTCCTCTGATAGAGCAGGCACAGATGAGTCAGACACTCGATTTATGGCTCAGGTCCATCTCACTGTAGGTCCACTGGGTGTGTGGACACATCCAATGGTCATTTCCCTGTTGCCCAATGTACGACTGAAATACACTTAGCATTGATAAAACCTTCACGCTGATTCTGTGACCTATAGAGTAAGAACTATGAGAGCCTCGAAACCCTCACAAATCAGGTCAAAGCTAGACTTTACCTGAAACCACATCCTTGCTCCTGTTTTCCTCCTTTCTTTGAAGGCTGTTCCTGAATTGCACTTCTGCACTAAGTCATGTGCACTTGAATCCCTGACTCAAGTTCTGCCCCTAGATAACCCAGTCTTCAACCCTGTATGAGTTACCATATTGAACTATATCTTAGACTGTTTGTAGTAGATATGGTAAATCACTATAATTTAAGGACTTTGTAAGTTGGAAATGTGAGTTATATATTCATAAACCATATCTCTTATAGGAAAATTAGATTTTTCTTTCAGAAGTTGATACCACATTTTCTTGGACATACTAAAAATTTGCCAAGTAGATATTGTTGAAATGAAATCATTGTCTGGAAACTATGTCTGAAGCCTAAAGCTGATTTTGATATTGAAAGTAATCTATACTTCTATAATTCCTACTTGGTTTCTCTGAAAAATATATAGAAGACACCAGTTTTTCCATGGTACATTACAAAGATGGATCTTTCTATACTTTTTCAGGTGCTAAATCAAGGTTTCTTAATTGTGATAGGTTTTTCCTAAAGGCTAAAGTGCTTGGAGTTCTTTCTCCATACTTTGATGTACATAAATTAGAGCTATGGTTAGGCCTTGATATTTTCCTATGGCATATTTTGCTGGACAGTTTTATCCAATTTATAGGCCCAAATTTATTTAAGATTAAAGAATTATCTTGGTTTCTTCTATATCTCCTTTGAATTGGGGAAATTAGAAATACACACACACACACACACACCTTTCTAGAGAAAATGGAAATTAAGAGATTGACAGCTGTCTCCCAGTATCTATTCTCTACTTCCTTCTCGTAAAAATAGAATCTATTTTTAACTGTCACATGACCAACTAGACTAAGTTCTGGACAGTAGGGTGTTAGCAGAAGTGAAATGTGGAACTTCTAGCTCATGTCCTAAAAGGGAGGGGCATGCCTTTCTCACACCCGGCCTCCATTCTGTTGCTTGGAACACGAACATGATTATATCACATCCTGAACCAAGATGACATCCCAGGAAAGGAAAAGCACCAGGGCCCTTAAGTGACCACAATGTGGCACAGCTGTTATAGAAACCTGTTATGTGAGAACATAAAATACTTCTATCTTGTTTAAATCACCGTTGTTTTGGGTCTGTGTTACATACAGCTGAAATAATATCCTAACTATAATATGTAAACTTTTAAGTTTGATACATTATCTGCAATTTCCCAAGTTTATATATTTTTGTGATAATTAAACCTTCCCCCACCCCCTGTTCTTAGATCAAAAGTGAAATCAAAGTGAGTGGGTAAGACCTGTTCCATATAAAATATTTTTCTGAGGAATACTGAAAGGAAAGTACAACTATAAATTACTAACTGAGGACCTTTCTGAAAAGGTAAAGCTGATACCAGTAAAAATAATTGAACTGTGGGACCATGATTGCTTTACCTCTTCATGTTATGCTTGATTTTATAGGGTTTAAGTTTATAAAAGGCTCAGAAAAATAACAGCATCATGTGGTATCACAATGTTGATTAGCATTAAGTTGATCCCGGGCAAATTAGCAGCTGCAGAATCTTTAAAAAGATCTCATTCAGGTCAATTGTTATGTATACCTTTCTGGCACGCCTATTGAGAACATATCTGAACAAAAATAGATACAGAACAATACTTGTCTATCTCTTGCAATTGCTGAAATAGAGCCATATGCTTTTCTAATACTCACTAGTACATTATAGAGTCAGCCTCATGATAATGAACCCTCAAAATAAATGATTCTGAAAGCTAAGTAGATACTGAGTCCCCACCTTAGTGTTCTTTTTATAAAGTATTTGTATTTTGATGTCTGTGAAATTTTGATTACAGTTTTTCCCAAGTAGTATTTTGACCTCAAGAAAATGTTTATTAAGCACATCATCCCTGACTTGTGTTACTACCGTTACCACTACTATTGCTACCAGAATATAACACAGTGGGTAATGGGTGGAGAAGAAAGGAGAGAAAAGGAGAAGGTGAAGGGAAGGAAAGAGGAGAAAATAGGAGAAGAGTAGGAGAGGATTAAGGGAGAATAAATGAAAAAAGAGAGAAGTTAGAACAGGACTAATAGAGGGAAAAAATGAAATTACAACTTCAGCTTCAACAGAAATAAGTTCAGTTCCATGAAAGCCTTTGCAGATAAGTGAACTACACTGGGACCGGAGTTGTGTGTTTCATGTCTCTAAGTGACTAAAAGGTTAGCTGTGCTATAAAAATACAAGCTAATAACACAGGATGAGGTCTGACCCTCTGAACTAAATATTTATTTCTTTGGGCATAACCTGTGCTAGAAATTTAGCCAAATTTCCTTTGATCATTTCTAGTATTTTTTCTTAAAACTCCTTGATAAACATGGTTAAGAGAAAAAAATATCCATAATATCCAACTCTATTTGATATTGATCATCTTTTCATGATAAAGGATTGTCTTTGATAGATTTTACAGTAAGTTTCTCCAGATAGCCTTGACCTCTTTAGTATAAAATGAAAGACCTTTAGTATAAAATGAAAGAAAAAAAAAATACCTGGGGAGTATATTTAGAGGTAATGTTAACTGCATTTGGTTGTCATGGAAACTGAAATTTTTTAAATGATGATGAAGTGACTGCCAAAAAACACACACAAAACAAAATAAAACACTTGCATGTAGTTGTTATGGTAACTATTCATTCTGACAGATTTTTTCCTTTTTCTCTAAATTAATCATCTGAAATACTAGTGTCTCAAAATTGCTACTATGATGCATTTAATATAAAATGTATGTTATACTAAGGACAGACGTTAGCTTGGAAATATCTTACACTTATGTGAAGTAACATAACATCTGTATGTGTGTGTGTGTGTGTGTGTAAATTTTAGTTTATGCACAGAGAGAGACATCCCTAGATTGTTAATAACTAAGAGTCACTGTTCCAGGCTAGTTGTTTTGAAGGCTGCCTCAGTTGGCAGAAGATGGGCAGTTATTCAGGGAGACTACTAGCAGGGAAGAAGTAGGTTGCTCTGCTCACTGGTGATAAAGAGAGGGGAATGAAAAAGAATTAATATTTATTAAGTATTTAAAGAGCTGGGAACTAGGCTTTTACATTTGTTGTCTTGTTTAGACCTAACAGTTATTAGTTCTTTGTACTAGTGTACTAGTATTAACCTTTGAGGTTAGTACTGTTCTCATTTTACAAGTGAGGACACTGAGTCTCAGAGATGCTAAATAACTTGCCCAAGATCATAGGTGAGTATGTATGGAGCCAGGATTTGAATCTATATATTTCTGTATTAAAACCCATTCTACTCCTTTGAAAAATGGCTGATTCTAGGACTGGAATAGAATATACTCAAGATGAGCCTGGAACATCTTGTAGTGATGGAAAGTAAGATAGTTTAAAAAAAAACAAACAGATGCATTGAATAGGGTGTGCCAAAAGGGACACAGGAACCAACTGAAAGAGCTCCCAAAGGCTAAGGCTTGAACAGTTTGAACAACAAAATAAAGTATATTGGATTATATTTCAAAGCATAGAATAAATGTTCCTGGATCCATACTTATATAGATGATTGAATAAATAAATACATGGGGAGAACAGACAAATTTCCTATATAAAAGTTGTCCAAATAATTTATATAGATGCTCCTCCCTCAGGGAGGTGGGGCATAACTCTCCAGTCCCTAAGTGTGGGCTGTGCATAGTGACTTCCTTCCAAAGAGTAACTGTACAGTGGAGAAACCTGATAAACACTGCCTTAGCCTGGTGAACAAGTTAACACCAACAGTGGTAAGTCATATTGATAGTATGTACCCTTGATATGTGTGATTAGAATGACACTTGACTTCTGTGATCTTCCTCCCCAGGGCCCAAATGCTACCAATTAAGAGTCACTCTACAAAACACCTTGGTGAAAAAAGACATTAGATAAAAACTAAGGAAAGTTGAACAAAATATGGATAGTTAATAATAATGTATTGGTAGTAAATTCATTAATTATGACAAATGTATCAAAATTTAATGTAAGATATTAATATCTTAATATTAAGATATGAAGTATATATGGCAATCTTTTTACTATGTTTGTGATTGTTCTGTGAATCTAAAACTACAAATATTAAACATTCTCCATTCATTATACCACAATGTAGGCCTTCCCGTTTATAACTGCTTTTCCTCTTGATGTTCATTTTGTCATAATTTTACCTGGAAAATCATAGTTATGCAGTGGGGAATGTGATTTATGTCTGGTCACCAACCCAACTCTGTATCTCCTAGGGATTTTTGTGTACCCCAGGCTTAAAAAAATAATAGAATAAGGAACAGTACATAAACTATAAAATGTCTCTTACACCCATTTTCACTTTTTGACTACCTTTTCTGCCTGCCACTGTATGAAAGTCTTTTGACAGTGTATTGATATTGATGTGTGCCAATGTTACTCTGGGTAAATTACAGATCTACTACTAATTTTTCTCAAAATATTGCAAATGTTAATATTTATCATGGCACCCTTAATCTAGTGCAGAAATCATTTGTCTCTGCTGGTAATAACTTCTTTAATAAAATTTGTATGTAGGCTTAGAATAACATTTTTATTATTATTATTTTTTTTCTAAAGAGATTTTATTTATTTATTTATTTTTATTTTTTATTTTTATTTTTATTTTTTTTAATTTTTTTTAGAAATTCACGTTCTTATTGATTGATTGATTGATTGCTGTGTTGGGTCTTCGTTTCTGTGCGAGGGCTTTCTCTAGTTGTGGCAAGTGGGGACCACTCTTCATCGCTTTGCGCGGGCCTCTCACTATTGCGGCCTCTCCTGTTGCGGAGCACAGGCTCCAGACGTGCAGGTTCAGTAATTTGTGGCTCATGGGCCCAGTTGCTCCGTGGCATGTGGGATCTTCCCAGACCAGGGCTCGAACCCGTGTCCCCTGCATTGGCAGGCAGATTCTCAACCACTGCACCACCAGGGAAGCCCCTTTTTTATTATTTTTTAACATTTCTGTTTTAATCAGGAAAGTTCAACATGAAAAAAAATCTTGTAGGTACAAAGAGGCTGTCAGGTTTTGTGCAAATTTTGATGGTATTCCTTAGATTTTTATTTCTTGAAAATTGGTGTTATTGCCAATAATCCAAGGAAAAACAACAGTGAAAAAAATCGTGAGTCCTGTAGACTTCTACTGGCTTCAAGAAAATGCCAGGTGTCAAGGGGTCAAGTTTCACTGGTGTTTGTCGCAGGAGCCTCAGCATATCAGCCAGACTTTCACTTGTACTTATTTTATGTTTTTATTATATTTTATATGTTTTAGGGTCTCTCAAGTATGCTTTTATGTTTTCACTCTCTTAAATAGAATATCTTTTATTACTGTGTTCCATGTGACACAGCAGAATGTAGTTGTCAAGACCAGAGTGAAGGGATGATAGACAATAGACGTAACTTTAGACTTACTTTTATCACTTATTAACTGGTTCTCAGTTTCCTTATCTGATAAATACCTGGCCAGTTTGTTGGTAGATCAAGTAAAATAATTTGTGAGAAAAAGTGCTTGTAACTATAAACACATAAATTAGAGAATTATTCCTGTTACTATTGATGAAGGAAAACTATACAGAAAGGAGCAAAACTAGTTGTTTGAAATAAGGCATGCCTCACAAAGGATGAAGACAAGCTTCGCATAAGTGCTTATGAGACCAGTAGTGTCACTTTCCACACATGATAATGAATTATCTTTCCTATGGTGCATAGACGTGTTTTCTACATAACATATTAATGGGGCATACTTGACCTGAACCTTTAAAAATGCCTTTTCTATGTTTGTTTAGTGCTATTCCAGCTCTGCAGAGTGGGCCATGTATGAAGGCCATGGACAGGCAAAACCCAAGTTGGTTCCCATTATTTGGGGAGAAAAACAAGGAACAGTCAAAACAGAACCACAGGGACCAATGTATACCGAGAATTGTATAATGTTGGGGGTATTAACATTCTATTTTATAGAATTGGCCTGTTGTATATTCAACTCTTCCTTGGCTCTTCTGGGAAATGCTTGATCTCTTCTTTTCTTGGACAAAGTTCTCAAATAAGTAATCTGCTGTTTCCATTTCTCCTGTAATTCAAATTCTACTCCAAGAAACCCCCAGTCATGCTGTCTATGGATGGAAGAGTTAGAAATGAGACAATAAAGTGTTGAAAAGGTTTCTTGACATTTCCGAGGCTCTCTGGCTAGAGGATGTGCTAAGGATTTGGGTGGGGGGAAGTAAATCTGTTCTTTTAAGAAACTGAGTTGAAAGAGAGAAGAACAGAGGAGTCAAGTCCTACACTTGGGGAAATATGTCTACAAGCTGGAAGTGGGAAGAGGAGTTAGTGAAGTAAATAAAGATGGGATCTGAGGAGTAGGGAGAGAGCGACGATAGAGCAAAGACAGAGCCATCTCATGGAAGATTACACATCAGCAAGAACAGCTTTATTTTTGCTGGATTTCTTTTTTAGATTGCTTTTGAATAAAAGCTTTTGCACATTAAAACAGTGCGTGAAGATCAATAGACTAGAAAATCTTCTACCTATCAATTCTAATTCAAGCATTATTTCCTCTGAGAAATAAAAATAAAAATAAACACAGGCATTGACTATACCACTACATTACAAATCTAATTTAAGTATCTTTTCTTTCATTTGAGTGAATCATACTGTCTGTTTATAGCCTTATTTCAAAATGCATTGTATTTGAAATTCCTTACTGATGAATTGGGAACTGTAATTAAATGCATACTGGGAAAACATATTATTTTGAGAGTGGAAAAAAATAATTTTCACTAAAATAATGTTGGAATATGGACGGTAATTTTATCAGCGACTACTCCCTCCACTCCCAACTCTTGAGAAACTTTGGTAGTTCGTACATCTCATTACATCACATTAACATTAACAAGCGTAGCAGCAGTCTATTGTGGCACTTCTGTTTTTGATTTTTCCACTTGATGGAATAGATCCTGGCTAGTGGAACAATGTCGGCCCAGTAATGATTCCCAATTTAATATATCTTTAGCTTCTCTCTTTAAATCTTGCACATTTTATCATAGACACCAGCATAAGTGAAGAGCTATAATCCTGTTGGCATTATCTACTTTCCTATCCGGAAGCGCTGTGGAATTTCTATTTCCTTTTGGAACCAGTGGAGTAAATAAGAATAGGAAATCTTACCAAGCTATGAATTGGCATGAGAAGCGTAGTAACTATTAGGTTCCAACCTTTTTTGTATTCATGGGACTTTGTTTCTTATTGAAGTAAGAAATAAGAACAATTGTAATTGTTATGTTGAGTACTTTTTATCCAAAGACCTCTGCTTCAGTTTCACTTGTATTATTTTTTATTTATTTCATGCACTTATTGCCTAGAATGGGCTAATTCACATTGAAAATAGTCATTTCTTTAAACATAATAGTTCAGTAATAACAATATATAAGGCAAATTGTGTTTTCCAAATTCAGGTCATATTTGGCGTTATTTGGGAAACCTTCACAGAGGCTGACCTAAAACTCATCTCTAGAGTGCCTGCACTTGGAAAGTGGTACTCCACTCTGTCTTTGAAAAAATGATGCAATTTAATATTCTAGGATCTTAGTTGTCATAGGTGTTACAGTTCATGCACCAATCTTTTCCTGCCGGTGCAAATAGAAAAGCCAAAGCGGCTCTGGCCAAGTTCCAAGAACATATCAGTGCTCTTCGAAGCCACTTGGAAATGGACTTCAGTGATGAAAATAAGCAAGATAAATACACCCTTTAAACAGAAACTAATCAGATTGGTCCCCCTTTTCTTTCTGCTTAATGAAAGGTGTACTCTCAAAGACTGCATAGCTCATAGGTACCTCTGTCTTTGTTTTGTAGGCTACCCTGAATACCTACATTTGCTTTGCAATGACTTTAAATGGGTCTCTAAATTTGTGGTGTGCCCATCTAACCAATATTCATCTTCCTAACATGGAAACCCCTATAAGAGCCATGTTCTTTTTTTTTTTTTCTAGAACCTAGAACAGTGCCTGATACAAAAAAATATCAAAGGTTTGTTAAACATGTGAGTGGAGGTTTGATTGATAGGTGGACTGTATTCTATCAATCTATAGGTATATATTACAGTAACTCCCACAGATGAATTATTCCCTCTTGTGAAGTTAAATCTTTTTCTAAAATCTGTGTTTTTCCTTTTCTGTCCTGTTCTTCTGTTGAACCTTTCACTCTGCCAAGTGAGGATCCAAATGTCTAGTTCTCTGAGGAAGGCTTCACTGCCCTGTTGATCCTCCTACCAAATTCTTTTAGCCTTCCGGCTCTCACAACCTAGCACCATCCCAGATTGTTATGTTGCTTTTAAAATGGATTTTCAGTGTCAATCTTCCACAACAAAAGATATGTTAAAGTTCATATAGATTCACAGAGTTTCCATTATCTGTGTACCTGCTCCTTTCTTTCCACTCCTCTGTCATGTGGCAGAGGTCAGAAACAACCTGCATGTTTTATGACTGGAAAGAGATATGAAATAGGAGGCTTATCCTCCCTTTCTTGTCTGTCTCCGGAACACAGAGAGTAGTTTACTGCTTAAAAAAAGGTTTATTTCTTGAACTCTATGTACCACGTGGATGAGAACAGGGAAGGGGTGATCTTGGCAGCTTGAGACACAGCTGATTACAATGAGGAGAAAACCAAACAAATGTTTTAGTGTTTAAAAATCACTATTGGTACTGAAATACATAGGACTTGGAAGGAGTTCTGAAGACATGGAGAAGTATGCATACTATGGGAGAGATTGCCTAATTCTCAGTTTCTCTAAGGAAATGAAAATGACAAATATCATCACAGAGTAATTATGGCAAAAAGCAATCAAAATGGTGAGTAGATATAATTAGCATTTTTTTGTGATCTACAAATCTTTAGTAATAAATTTTAAAGTAATAATGACATTTGGTTTCATTTTACACTGAGCCCTTTAATTCTGTCCAGTGTTTATAGGTAAACATCTTCCTGAAGATTTGAGGACAAATTTGCTGCCATTATGATGAGATAGGAAGAAAAGAGTGCTGACACAACACACCTGTGCAGTACTCATAAGTAAGGCATAGCTCTGACAGCCATTGAACATATATAAAATAGCCACAGCAACCTCAAGAAAGATTGAGAAAGTAACAGGTTTTATTTTACATTAAAAAATCATTTTAATGGAAACCCTTACACCCAACTTTATAATAAAATTAACAGTAAAGTTAAGCCTATAGAGTTGAAAGAGAGGCCAGGATCATATTCATGTTCGGTTAATGAAATACAAAGAGGTTACTCTTTTGAATCTCAAAATGAGATCCTGAGCGAATGCTGAAGAGTTTGTTCAAGTGTGGCAAAAGTATAATTTATCCTTTACTTTTATAAAACTGTGATGTCCTCTCCCTTGGAATATTTAAGGAATGCATGCAGATTTTGTTACCTTACTCTAGAATCAAATAATTCAAGTGGGGGAGGTAGTCAAAGAATAAGAATCAAACTGATTAAGAGAAGGAGGTGAGGATATGTACAAAACAGCTGCTGTCAAAGTCAAAACTTAATGATTAAACTGCCCATTTTTGAAGAATCAAAGTTAAAATGGATAATTATGTGAGGGATAAAGAGGCCCTTAAAATATATATATATAAAATATATATTAATTTATATATATATAAATTAATCAAATATTTGATGATGATCTGATACTAAGGATCACTCTCTTGAAGTTCAAAAGAAGTTCATTTATACCCAACATAGTTTATGATCTGGGACATCATGAATTTTAAAATAAAGTCTATAAATGGCTATAGATAAGTTTTGGAAAATATAATATATAATAAAATTTATTATGTGATGCATGCTATTTGGGAAATAACCCTAAACTTTTGCTACTAATTCAAGGAGTGTATTAATCTTTTGTACACATGGCACATACTTTGGTGCTTCTGTCAGAGAAAAAGTCACTGAGCTGAATGGACCAAGGATCCATTCTGGTGAGGTGTTTATCTTCTTAATTGAACTTATAATTTAGGAAATGGTGACGCTAAGTGTGCTGAGATATGGAAAATGTAAAGAGCATTATTCCTATAGCTGTACTTCCTGTTCACAGCTGGCTTCAGACTGACCATTGGATGGAATGGGTTTAGGGATGAATATATACTAGTTGAACACAGGATAGTGGATTCATACCATAGTCAGCTTCAGAGGAAAAAGGAGAGGCCTTTTTTCCTTTTTAGAAAGTATGGACATAATCCATTTCTGTGCAAGACCAAAGTGCCTGGATGAAGAGTAGACATTTAATGAGTCATTTCACATGTCAGACTTTATTATACAACTGAACACAGATGTGAAAAGATTTTTTCTAACATCACATGTGGAAATTTTCTGGAAGACCTGACTGATTTTTTTAGAAATACATGAAAAATTTTTTTAAAAATATCTTTTTACCTATTTATTTTGATCTCGCTTGCACACATCTAGTTCTTTAATGCAGACACTGATATCCCAGTTTAATTCATGGATCCATATTTATTGAGTGCCTTGTTATGGTAGGTAATATTTTACATCCTTTTAGACATGCTGGCTTTCCTTCCTGTCACTAGTAAAACCTGCTGAGAATGAGTTTAAGATTTTCAAGGGTGATCAACACATACCACTATGACAAAATAAGCTTTTCCCTATTTGCCTCACACTACCCAAGGGTTAGCTGGGGCAGAAGAATCATCCACGGTGTCATTGTGAAGGCAAGTGATGGGTACCTATCATATTTTCCAGATATCTGAAATTCTAACTATAGTTAGTCTGCAATAGCAGTTTCATGAAGTTGACAATTTCTATAAGAACATAGAATGCATGATGGGTCCAAGTTAGTGTAAATAAGAGTCTTATTTTTAGAGAATTAAGTAGACATAAGGTTATATATGTGTCTTTCACATGCTATTCATTGACAAACTTAGATTTGCAAGAATCTGATGGGAAATATGATTACATCAACACTAGGTCCTTTTCCCTATTGCCTCTTTGTTTCACTATGTATACCTGAATTCAAGATAATATTTATAGTCATTCCCTAAGGTATCCTTGACTTAAGTAGTACAATTAAATTTAAAATGGATTTAGTTATTTATATCTTCAAGGGGCACTATTGCCTTTTTCACTGGAAACCCAACAGAACTACGAGACCCTAATTTACTTGCACAAAGTGATGCTTAGACCTCTAGGCCAAAGTTGTAGATATATTTGTATTAGATAGTTTAAATTAAGTTTTATAACCCAATATTCTTACTTGTTGCACTGGCTCCTCAGCACTAAAATGATGGAACCTAGCAAACCTAAGGAGGACTGATGGCCTAAAGAAATATTTCCTTCCTTGTTGAGAATAGACTAGTTTGTGGCTGTTGAGACTGAGCTCTGGTCAGATATCCTTACCTCATACTCAGTACTATCCAGATTGTGACCTCCTTGATGGTAGGGGTAGTATTATGTTTAATTTTTTATTCTGGTTTGCAGCACAGCTTAGCATAGAGCTTGATATTTGCTAAGAATCCATAAAATATAAGTCTAGGCTTTAATTTCAACTTGGGCAGGAAACCTGAAAGGAGTAGTTGCCTTTGTATAATATCCATCCAGCACTACGTCAGTCACATTGCTAAGCACCTTCAGTTCCTCTTGCTGGTTTTTGATCCGTATGTCCCTGGACACTGACCCCTGAAAATCAGTTATCCCTAGGCCTGTGTTTGAGTCGTGCATCTCTTGATCCATTGCTATTCATCTGGTTTCTAAGTCTTTACCTCACTGACTATTTGGATTCAAACTCTATCTCCTTTTATTACACAAAGATATCTTTGACTTATATAGTACAATTAAAATCAAAATGGATTTATTAATTTGTTCCTTGACAGATATTTTTTCTTTGTTCACTTAAAAACGGAATCTTGCTGTTTGCTCCTACATCATCCTAAGCCCACATTCATCAAAGAACTTTAAAGCAGGAAGGCCCTTAAAAATAGTTTGCCTCCACAAGAACCTCTTTTTCTGAGATAAAAAGAGGTTTTGAGGATTAGAGAGTTATGCAATTTGTACAGTTTCACATAATGAGTTAGAAGTATAGCTGAGGATCTACTTTCTCCACACGTCATTGACTTCCTCTGCTCCTTTAGAATGTTCATCTGTGTCTCAGACCTTGCTACTATTTCTATTTCTTAGATGCCGAGACTCACTCGATTGTCTCAACTTCCTCCTAGAAGTCTGTATCATGTTTCTAGATCTCTTTACTTCCTGGGAATGAAGATTAGTGTTAAGCTTCAGACACGGTCCCAAAATTTCACCAGGAACAAAATCTTCTGGGTTTCTGATAGCTCCAATAGCACAACATCAGAACCTGCTTTAGGGGTTCCAGAACCCAGGGCCCACTTCAGTTTTTAGAATGTAGATTTAGTTCCTCTCTCTCCAAAGTATGAGTTTAGCTTTTGCACTCCCTTTCCAACCATGTAAAACCATGAACTCAGTATTCAGTCTATAATTTAACCTTCTATCTTCTTGAGCCTTGGAAAAAAATCCTATTGCTATGGAATCAGAGCCTCCTTGGCATCTGCATTAGCCTGCCCCTTCATGAGTTCTTCCAGTATCTGCTGATAGTGCCCCCTTAATGACAAACTTTCTACTCTTCAACCCCTGACCGACTTCTGTCCTTGAGAATCACCTTCTGTTTATGATGGGTTAAGTATAAACTGACAGCCACAGGCACAGAGGATGACATACCCAACACCCAATTCAAGTCCAGCTCTTCCACCTCCAATTTCTTTTATTTTCTTATTTTCCAGGCCTCTGCATCATTGGTAATCCATTTCTCTTTCCTGTAGATTTTGTCTGTATTTCCCTGTTTCCTTCTTTTCTCTCTTCTTCTTCCCCTTTCTTCTCTTCCTCCCCTCTCTCTTTCTTTCTCTTTCTTTCCCTCTGACCCTCCCTCTCCCTCTTCCTTTTTGTCTCCTGAATCCTTATCTTCAATCTGTAAACATTCTCAAGTTTCTCTGATTCTAAAAAAAAAACCAAAGACCTCAAACTCCCTTAGCCATACATACCACTTTAACTATCATCCAGTCTCCTTCCTATAAAAGATATTTCAAAATTATATTTCCTCAGCTTTCCTTTACTTCTCAACCCACTGCAATCTGGCCTCCAGTTTGAACCCTCTACTTAAATGACTCTTGCCCCCTTTAGCAACGATTCTGCAATTGTCAAGTTCAAGGAGGACTTTTGGAGGTTGTTTTCTTATACTTTTTTCTTCTTCTCTGATTATATGTATCAGAACTTCGCTTCCCACCTGTCATGAAAGTGTTGCTGTCAACAAGGAATCCATCTTTATCCATAATGACAAAAATGTACTCTATCTAGGTAATTTCATTCACACTCAGTTTCAAGTACAACAAATATTCAGATCACCCTTAAATCATGTGACCTCTCCAGATTTCTATTTTGACTCATATGCAACCATCTGAAGGACATCTTCACCTGTAAGTTTTATAGGTTAAGAATGACGATATAATTTACTGCCCAGAACAAGAGACTTTTGAGAGGAAAGAGGGTGCTATTACTAAGCTAGGATAACAGGCATAAATCAGCACAGTTCAGGCAAACCACGATGCATGATCATTCTATACAGGTACCTCAAGCTCAGTGTCTAACACAGAAGTAAACTAGTCAACTTTATTTCAAACATTACCTTCACCCTATATTCTCAACATTATTTATTATTGCCACCAACCATCTGGTCATCCAAACAGGAAAACAGAAAGTAATCTCTGACTCCTCCTGCTCTTTTACCCCATTCCTGAGTTTACCTCCTGAATATTGCTTGAATGTGTATCTTTCTCCATATATTTACAACTAATCAATATGGCTTACAAAATATTGAAAAATAGAAATTCATATAAATGTAAGATGTTATTTTTCTCAATTTAGTGTTGTTTAAGGTGTGCATTGTTTTGATATTATTAACTCATGGCCATTTGAGGAACTTCAGCCTGCTTTGGGGAATTCTGGTCTCCTATTGGCCTGGCACGCTAAGCTCTTCATGGTCAGGTAATTGTCTATATCAGCATTTTCTGTTTTCTCCGGTATTCACCTAACACCATCAAATAAAGGTAATTGCAAACACTTAGCTTGATACAGAGAAAAAAATACAGTTTTCCCCAGTGGGCTTTCTGACGTTTTGTTTGCCTGTCTCACTTGTCTTCCCATTTAATTTACTTGTAATTTACTAAGATTATGTATTGGGAAACTTAAAATAATTTAAGAATCACCATATTTATAGTTTTAATTCTGCTGGTTTTATTAAAAGCATTAGGGGAAATTTTATTTTATAAGTTAGCCAAAGTACTTAAAAAGGAACTGAAATATATTAAATTTATGAATGCAATTTAAAACATTGACGGTGTTAAGTTTATAAACGTGATCATGGTTAAAATTTGCTGGAAATATAAACAGAATAAAAAGATTTGTGTGTTGGATGTAAAGCTTAAGGACAAAAATGGAGTTTTGAATATTAGAAATAAACCACTAAATACTATTTTTGGAACCTAAATTTACCCTCGAGACATCAAATCTAGTGAAATCGGAGGTAGAAGGAGATTTGCACTTGAATCAGAGAATTTCTTGAATTAGAAAGAACCAAAATAAGTCACATTTTAGGTCATGAGCTGTCACAGACAATGCAAAGTCAGTGTAATAAGAAATTCTGAGTTTTAGTCTTATCTCTCAAACTTTGTTCATTGCAGTAGTGTTGTCTGCTCTCAAGTAGTCTACAGACAAGTAGGAAGTTTCTAAGTTGATCTCTCATGACCAACTCACTACCACAGGCACTCTGTACCTCTTTCATCCTCACAGAAAACTTGCAAAGTAGGTACTGTTATTCCCATTTTTAAGTGATATAAATGATTAAGTGCCTTACCTAGTCATACAGCTAGAAAGTGACAAAAGTGAGATTTGAACCTCACACTTTATAATATTAAAGCTTGTGCTCTTTTCACCTAACTCAGTTGCTAATGAGTTACTGTGTTATTAAGCAAAGTAGCTACAATTATGATCAGTCTTTATTGTATGTCAATGCCTTGACCTTTAAGTATCAACTGTCAGGTAAGTAGATGGGTGAACTTTTCTAGGGTGAAAGAATGAGAATAATAAAAGTGACTTTTATCTCCCTCAAATTGTACTAGGTGGGCAGATGCTTATTTTTTGTATTTTCATTGTTTGTTTTTATATTTTTTGTAAACAAGGGATACAATCACTATACTCTGACAATGATATGTCAAATTGTGATGGCAATTAATTTAGAACTTCAGAAACCTCTGTAAATAATGTGATGTGTGGGAGAGAATTTTAGTAATTTTCACTATTTTACAGGTTAACTGGCCAAGGAATGTGTGTGTGTGTGTGTGTGTGTGTTTTCCCATCTTCTGTGAAACCTGTATTAGCAAGAAAATGTGAGGTTGACATTAAGTCCGTGTAGATTGGGACACTGACCTTTATCGGGGTAGAACAAAGAGTAATTAGCATTTTTGAGGTTTTACTGGTTAGGTCCTGACCTGTTGAAGAGAGTCAGCTGTATGCCTGATGCTTTTCTGGGGCTACAGATGACTGACTGTCAGACTACATTTATTCAAATTAAATTATGAATAATGAATAATAGCAGTTTTTTAAAATATCATAACAAAACTCACCCTCAGGTCATTTGTGTTGGGTTCACCATGGCCCTCAAGCAGTTCTCAGCTGGGAAGACACTTCTGTGGATCAGCTTCTCTGAGTTTTCCTGGCCACAGCACCTCAGAGTAATGAAGCTAGCATTCAGAGCATCCTAGAGGATGGTCATGTTGAAGAATCATGCTGAGTGGCCTGGTCAGTGGTCGCACAAATATTTTTTCTTTAGAAAACCATAGGAGTCATTTCTTTCCTTTACTCATAAAGTGCAACTCTAGTACCAGCGATAGAATGACAGCATCACATAAAGCTGGGAGACCTGAAGAATGACAGAGATAACAGAAAGACAAGGCTTTAAGAAATAGGGCAGTATCGTACCTGAAAATGTTGCAACAGGCTAAGCCTAGAATTCCTTTTCATTAAAACCTGGGAAACAGTACAAGTGAGTGAATAAGTGCACAGATTCTATCACCACATTACCTGGATTCAAATCCTGATCCATCCACTCATTAACTATGTGATCTTTTAAAATAAAATAAATATTAGCTATTGTTTTCACCTGTTAGAAATTACCTAAACATTGGATGAGGCATGGGAAAGTGTTGCTAGCTGAGAGTGCACTCAAGGTAATTGTTGCTGCAGATTTTGTAAAACACTGAAGAAATACTGAAGGGAAAGGGGCAGTTTAGCTACCTGCTGTTTTGTCTTTTTCAATAAAATTACTATCAGACATGATTCCTGGTTTGTTTTATTTTGTGTATTAGTTTGGTTTAAAGTTTACACCACTGGTAAGAATTACTCCAGTTAGGGGAAAGATATATATATGTATTTTAGGTGATTTGAAGAAACTGGTTGTTTAATATTTACATACTTTAATACAGAATTACATTTTTATATTAAAAAAGAGTGGGAAAGCATGTGCTTTTGTCTATGAGTTATCACTTAACCATACTCCGTATAAGCCTTCCTTTTTGTCCAAGTGAGTATTCCCCTAAGCACCAGTAGCAGCAGCAGCAACAGATTCACCCAAGAGTCTATTAGAAATGCAAAATCTCAGGCCACACCCCAGAGCTACTGCATCAGAAATGCTGCAGGGGCAGCTGGGCTATCTGGGTGATTCTGATGCTCACTGAAGCCACTGGCCTAAACTTCCTCAGTTTACCAGCATCCTTTCTATGTGCTGACTTTAATCCAGTAAGACCAGTCATCCTCTCTAGCAGTAATGTTCAAAATGAGGCATATGCAAGACAATCCATTGGAGTTTGGAAAGAAAATACTGAAATTTCTATTTATGTATTTATTGTCTTCTATTTTAGTTTATATTTTTGTGTATGTATTATAATGTCCAAAATGCATGTGTGGGTATACACACACATACATATATAAACACACACACACACACATATATATAATATTATATATGCAATGTTTAAATAATTAACTACACTCTAAATTGGATGGATTGTGATTTCTTTCCAAACTAGGATGTGGGTTTAAAAAAGCTTGGACACCATTGTTGTAAAGAATATATGTGCTCTGCAAATTTTGGTGTCCCATGGTTTGTCTTACTGGGCATTGGGCAAATGAACCAGGGGCCACCAGCATAGGAGAGGGACCAGGACACCTCTCTTTGGCCAGAAGTCTGTGGTTCTCCTTCAAGCTTCAGCTCAACTGACACTTGCCCTGACCATCCTACACCAGATCCCCCACAGAACCCCGACTGCCTTGCTGGAGTGGATCAGCCACACTTGCACCTGGGTCTGCCCAGCCCAGAGCAGGGGCGATGTCAACAGGATAGAGAGGGGTCAAGATGGTGGAACAGGAGGATGTGGAGTTCGTCTCTCCTCACAAGTACATCAAGAATACATCTACAAATGGAACAATTCTCACAGAGCACTTGCTGAACATTAGTGGAAGACTTTGGACACATAAAGGACAAGAAAAATCCCCTCACAAACAGGTAGGATGAAAGGAAGACAAAAAGAAAAGATGAATCAAAAAAGGGACCAGCAACCCTGGTGGGAAGCTGAAATTGTCGTTTTTATTAATTTTTATTTCTAAATTTTTAAAATATATTTTAAAATTTTTCTATTTTTACTTTTTTTTGTTTTGTGTATTTTTTCTTGTTTTTGTTCTTTTTTTGATTGTTTTTATGTGTTTTATGTTTTCTTTGCTTTTTTTTAGTTTGCTTTCTGTTTTTGTTTTGTTTTGTGTTTTTTGTTTTTGTTAGTTTAGTCTTTATTGATTCTTTTCATTTTTGAGTTCGTTTGTTCCCTTCTTTGGGTTTTCTTTGGTTTTTTTTCTGTCTGTTTGTATCTGTTTGTTTGGCTTTGTTTTTATCATTTGTCTTGGGTTTGGTTCGTCTGTTTGTTTCCTTCTTTTATTTAGTTTTGTTTTGTTTTTGTTTGTTGTTGTTGCTGTTTGTTTTTGTTCCTGCTATTTGCTTGTGTTTTGTCTGTTTATTTTCTTTTCCTTTTTTTTTTTTTTTTTTTTTTCCTTTTTTCTCGGGCTGTGCTGGGCAGCTTGCAGGCTCTTGGTACCCTGGCCAGAGGTTGGGCCTGAGCCTCTAGGGTGAGAGCTCAGAGTCCAGGATGCTGGACTGCTAGAGAATTCCTGGGCCCAGAAAATATAATCAGAGTGTGCTTTCCTCAAGGTATCCATCTCGACACCAAGACCCAGCTCCACCCAACTGGCTGCAGGCTACAATGCTGAGCACCTCATGCCAAACGACAAGCAAGACAGGAACACAGTCCCACCCATCAGCAGACGGGTTGCCTAGAGTTGTACTAAGCTCACAGACACCCCAAAACACACCACCCGATGCGGCCCTGTACAACAGAGGGAAAAGACTCAGCTCCACAAACAAGAGTACAGGAACCAGTCCCTCCCACCAGGAAGCCTACACAAACCCCTGGACCAAACTTACCCACCAGGGGGATGACAACAGAAGCAAGAGGAACTAGGACCCTGCAGCCTGTGGAAAGGAGACCATAAACACAGTAAGTCGGACAAAATGAGATGACACAGAAATATGTTGCAGACAGAGGAGCAAGGTAAAAACCCACAAGATCAAACACATGAAGAGGAAATAGGCAATCTACCTGAAAATGAATTCAGAGTAATGATAGTAAAGATGATCCAAGATCTTGGGAATATCAATAGAATGGAGGCACGGATCAAGAAGACACAAGAAGTGTTGAATAAGGACCTAGAAGAACTAAAGAACAAACAATCAGTGATGAACAACAGAATAAGTGAAATGAAAAACTAGAAGGAATCGATAGCAGAATAACTGAGGCAGAAGAATTGATAAGTGAGCTGGAAGATACAATGGTGGAAATAACTGCTGTGGAGTAGAATAAAGAAAAAAGAATGAAAATAAATGATGACAGTCTCAGAGGCCTCTGGGACAACATGAAACACAACAACATTCGAATTATAGGGGTCCCAGAAGAAGAAGAGAAAGAAAGCGTCTGGGAAAATATTTGAAGAAATTATAGTTGAAAACTTCCCTAACTTGGGAAGGGAAATACTCAGCCAAGTCCAGGAAGCACAGAGAGTCCCATACAGGAAAAACCCAAGCCAAGACACATATTAAGCAAACTAACAAAAGTTAACCTCAAAGAAAAAATATTAAAAGCAGCAAAGGAAAAGCAACAAATAACATACAAGGGACTCCTCATAAGGTTATCGGCTGAGTTTTCAGCACAAACTATGCAGGCTCGAAGGGAGTGGCAGGACATATTTAAAGTGATGAAAGGGGAAAACCTACAACCAATATTACTCTACCCAGCAAGGATTTCATTCAGATTCGACAGAGAAATAAAAAACTTTACAGACAAGCAAAGAGAATTCAGCACCACCAAACCACCCTTACAACAAATGCTAAAGGAACTTCTCTAGGTGGGAAACACAAGAAAAAGTCCTACAAAAACAAACGCAAAACAATTAAGAAAATGGTGATAGGAACATACATATCGACAATTACCTTAAACGTAAATGGATTAAATGCTCCAACCGAAATATATAGACTGGCTGAATGGATATAAAAATAAGACCTGTATATATGCTGTCTACAAGAGGCTCACTTCTGACCTAGGGACACATACAGACTGAAAGGGAGGGGATGGAAAAAGATATTCCATGCAGATGGAAATGAAAAGAAAGCTGGAGTAGCACTATTCATATCAGACAAAAGAGGTTTTGAAATAAAGACTATTGCAAGAGACAAGGAAGAACACTACATAATGATCAAGGGACCATTCCAAGAAGATATAACAATTGTAAATATTTATGCACCCAACATAGAAGCACTTCAATGCATAAGGCAAATGCTAACAGCTACAAAAGGGGAAATCGACAGTAACACAATAATAGTGGGGGACTTTAACACTTCTGTTACACCAATCGATAGATCTTCCAGACATAAAATTAATAAGGAAACACAAACTTAAATGACACATTAGACCAGATAGATTTAATTGATAATTATAGGATATTACATCCGAATGCAGCAAAATACACTTTCTTCTCAAGTGCACATGAAACATTCTCCAGGATAGAGCACATCTTGGGTCACAAATCAAGCCTCGGTAAATTTAAGAAAATTGAAATCATATCAAGCATCTTTTCTGACCACAACACTATGAGATTAGAAATCAGTTACAGGAAAAAAAACTGTAAGAAACACAAACACATGGAGGCTAAATGATATGGAACTAAATAACCAAGACATCACTGAAGAAATCAAAGAGGAAATTAAAAAATTACTAGAAACAAATGACAACCAAAACAAAACAACCCAAAACCTATGGGATACAGCAAAAGCAGTTCTAAGAGGGAAGTTTATAGCAATAAAATCCTACCTCAAGAAACAAGAAAAAAGTCAAATAAAAAACCTAACCTTACACCTAAAGCAACTAGAGAAAGAAGGAACAAAAAAAACCAAGTTTAGTAGAAGGAAATAAATCATAAAGATCAAAGCAGATATAAGTGAAATAGAAGAGAAAAAAACAATAGCAAAGATCAAGAAAACTAAAAGCTGGTTCTTTGAGAAGATAAACAAAATAGATAAACCCTTAGCCAGACTCATCAAGAAAAAAAGGGAGAGGAATCAAATCAATTAAAGTAGAAATGAAAAAGAAGTTACAACTGACACCACAGAAATAGAAAGGATAGTAAGAGACTACTGCAACCAACTATATGTCAATAAAATAGACAATCCGGAAGAAATGGACAAATTCATAGAAAAGTACAACCTTCCAAGACAGAACCAGGAAGAAATTGAATACATGAACACACCAATCACAAGTAATGAAATTGAAACTGTGATTAAAAATCTTCCAACAATCAAAAGTCCAGGACCAGATGGCTTCAAAAGGTGAATTCTATGAAACATTTAGAGAAGATTTAACACCTATCCTTCTCAAACTATTCCAAAAACGTGCAGAGGGAGGAACACTCTCAAGCTCATTCTATGAGGCCACCATCACCCTGATACCAAAACCAGACAAAGATACTACAAAAAAGGAAAATTACAGACCAATATCACTGATGAATATAGATGCAAAACTCCTCAACAAAATACTAGCAAACAGAATCCAACAACACATTAAAAGGATCATACACCCATAATCAAGTGGGATTTATCCTAGGGATGAAAGGATTCTTCAATATATGCAAATCAATCAATGTGATACACCGTATTAAAAAATTGAAGAAAAAAAATATAATCATCTTAATAGATGCAGAAAATACTCTTGACAAAATGCAACACCTATTTATGATGAAAACTCTCCAGAAGGTGGGCATACAGGGAAACTACCTCAACATAATAAAGGTCATATATGACAAACCCACAGCAAATATCATTCTCAATGGTGAAAAACTGAAAGCATTTCCTCTAAAATCAGGAACAAGACAAGGGTGTTTACTCTCACCACTCTTATTCAACATAGTTTTGGAAGTCCTAGCCATGGCAATCAGAAAAGAAAAAGAAATTAAAGGAATGCAAATTGGAAAAGAAGAAGTAAAACCATCACTGTTGGCAGATGGCATGATACTGTACATAGAAAATCCTAAACATGCCACCAGAAAACTACTAGAGCTAAACAATGAATCTGGTAAAGTTGCAGGATACAAAATTAATACACAGAAATCTCTTGCATTCCTCAACACTAACAATGAAAGATCAGAAAGAGAAATTAAGGAAACAATCCCATTTACCATTGCAACAAAAAGAATAAAATACCTAGGGATAAACCTACCTAAGGAGGCAAAGGACCCGTATGCAGAAAACTATAAGATACTGATGAAAGAAATCAAAGATGACACAAACAGATGGCGAGATATACCATGTTCTTGGATTGGAAGAATCAATATTGTGAAAATGACCATATTACTCAAAGCAATCTACAGATTCAATGCAATCCCTATCAAATTACCAATGGCATTTTTTAGAGAAGTAGAACAAAAATTTTATAATTTGTATGGAAACACAAAAGACCCTGAATAGCCAAAGCAATCTTAAGGAAGAAAAATGGAGCTGGAGGAATCAGGCTCCCTGACATCAGACTATACTACAAAGCTACAGTAATCCAGACAGTATGGTACTGGCACAAAAACAGAAATATAGATCAATGGAACAGGATAGAATGCCTAGAGATAAACCCACACACCTATGGTCAACTAATCTATGACAAAGGAGGCAAGGATATACAATGGAGAGAAGACAGTCTCTTCAATAAATGGTGCTGAAAAGACTGGACAACTACATGTAAAAGAATGAAATTAGAACACTCCCTAACACCATACACAATAATAAACTCAAAATAGATTAAAGACCTATATGTAAGGCCAGACACTATAAAACATAGGCAGACCACTGTTTGACATAAATTGCAGCAAGATCTTTTTTGACCCACCTCCTAGAGTAAGGAGAATAAAAACAAAAATAAACAAATGGGACCTAATTAAACTTAAAAGCTATTGCACAGCAAAGGAAACTATAAACAAGACGAAAAGACAACCCTCAGAATGGGAGAAAATATTTGCAAATGAAGCAACTGACAGTGGATTAATCTCTAAAATATACAAACAGCTCTTGCAACTCAATATCAAAAAAACAAACAACCCAATCCAAAAATGGGCAGAACACCTAAATAGACATTTCTCCAAAGAAGACATACAAATGCCCAACAAACACATGAAAAGATGCTCAACATCACTAATTGTTAGAGACATGCAAATCAAAACTACAATGAGGTATCACCTCACACTGGTCAGAATGGCCATCATCAAAAAATCTACAAACAGGGCTTCCCTGGTGGCGCAGTGGTTGAGAGTCCGCCTGCCAACGCAGGGGACACGGGTTCGAGCCCTGGTCTGGGAGGATCCCACATGCCGCGGAGCGACTAGGCCCGTGAGCCACAACTGCTGAGCCTGCGCGTCTGGAGCCTGTGCTCCGCAACAAGAGAGGCCACGATGGTGAGAGGCCCGCGCACCGCGATGAAGAGTGGCCCCCACTTGCCGCAACTGGAGAAAGCCCTCACACAGAAACGAAGACCCAAAACAGCCATAAATAAATAAATAAAATTTAAAAAAAAAAAAAAGTTCTGTTTATCCTGTACTGTCCTCTGTTAAGTGTGCAATAGCATTATGTCTAAAAAAAAAAAAAAAAAAAAAATGTACAAAAAATCTACAAACAATAAATGATGGAGAGGGTGTGAAGAAAGGGGAACCCTCTTACACTGTTGGTGGGAATGTAAATTGATTCAATCACTGTGGGGAACAGTATGGAGGTTCCTTAAAAAAATAAAAACAGAACTCCATATGACCCAGCAAACCCACTCCTGGGCATAAGCCAGAGAAAACCATAATTCATAAAGACACATGCACCCCAATGTTCATTGAAGCACTATTTACAATAGCCAGGACATGGAAGCAAACTAAATGTCCATCGACAGATGAATGGATAAAGAAGATGTGGCACATATATACAATGGAATATTACTGAGCCATAAAAAGAAATGAAATTGAGTTATTTGTAGTGAGGTGGATGGACCTAGAGTCTGTCATACAGAGTGAAGTAAATCAGAAAGAGAAAAACATCATATATTAACGCATATATGTGGATTCAAGCAAAATCGTATAGATGATCTTATATGCAAAGCAGAAAAAAAGACACAGACGTAGAGAACTAATGTATGGATACTAAGGGGGAATGGGGGGGTGGGATGACTTGGGAGATTGGATTGACATATATACACTACTATGTATAAAATAGATAACTAATAAGAACCTACTGTATAGTGCAGGGAACTCTACCTGGTGCTCTGTGATGACCTAAATGGGAAGGAAATTCAAAAAAGAGGGATATATGTATACATATGGCTGATTCACTTTGCTGTATAGCAGAAACTGATACAGCAGTGTAAACCAACTATACTCCAATAGAAAAAAAAAATATATATATATGCAATTATTCCTTATATCCTGAACATCACAATGATCAAAAATTGAATAAAGGAAACCAAATTACAGTAAAATTATTTAGCTCTTTTTTTTGGTTTCAGTTAGATCTCTATGCACTTATATTATAGGCATTCTTACATTGCAAATGGTCAATTGTTATCACAATTAGAACTGAATAGCTTATCATGTTAGTACAGAGTGAGTAATGATCAATGCCTAGGTTTCCCCCCCCCCAACTGAAATGAATGACCCATATTTTGCTGAATTCTATTGACTAAAGATAAATATTTGAGTTGAAAATTCCATGTGCCTTTTGCTGACATTAAAAAGCTTCAAATTAAATATAAGACCTGGCATATTAAAGAAAAATCAGCATTCAGTGTGTTTTGCATTATTCTGGGAATGTTGTGTAAACCCATGTTTCTATTATTCCTTTCACTTAAGTGACTTACTGTTAAGCATTTTATTTATTATTACTTAGATATGCGGATTAGGGAGGGAGATATATGAATCCCAAATTAATAAATTAGGCTCTTTGCTATTATCCAAATAAACAAAATACAGATATGGAATAGGTGTGAAGGGATGGGATACATTTGAAATATCTGTCCTTGTCTTTCCTTCCATCTGTTAACATTTATGGTTGACTGTTCACTGTGTAAGTGATACCAGTTCTTTGAGTCCCCCAAATTTCTAGGTCCTATAAGATCTCTGGAGTTATTTTTGTAGTTTCTCAAGAAATTATTCTGGACAAAATAGAAATATATGGAATGATAAATTCACATATAAGTGGATTTCAGATGTTCTCAATGAATTAAAGATTAATGGATAGAAATGAGCCTTAATAAATTATTTTGTGAAACAAAATCCAGAGAGAGAATTCAAAACATTACTGAGAGAAATTAAAGAAGGTACAAATAAATTCACATATATACCATGTTTATGGATAAATTTTCAGTATTATTAAGAGTTATTTTCTCCTAATTTAAAAGTTCTGAAAAACATTTCTCTAAAGTTAGGTGAAGATGGATTATTCTTTAGCCATGATAACAAGAAGCTACCAGAACTGGTTTAAACCTGTTTAATGGATCAGTGATAATTTACCTTAGTGAATATATTAATTGATCAATGAGAACACCTTGCTCTGAATGTTACCAATCATGTTTCACTTAACTCAATAAGCACAATTTTAAATGTTAACAAATCTCACCTGAGTGATGATACGTCAACAGATGATATCAGTCTGTACATGTCTCCAAAAGTCCAATCCCTAAACTTCACATTGTTCAAAAATCCTATATATGCTTAGAACTCTATTATGCTGAAAGGGGCTAAAAGCATTGCTCTGCCTTATTAGTTTGCTAGGGCTGCCATACAAAGTACCACATACTGGGTGAGTTAGAAATTTATTCGCTCAAAATTCTAAAGTCCGATAGTCTGAAATCAAGGTATTGGCAGGGTTGGTTTCATTCTGAGACATCTCTCTTTGGCTTGTACATAGGTGTCTTCCCTGTGTGTCCTCATATGGTCCTCCCTTGATCTGTGTTGTCTGTGCCTTAATCTCTTCTTCTTATGAGAGCACCATGCATATTGGATTAGGACCCACTCTAACAATCTTATTTTAATGAAATTACTTCTTTTAAGGCCCTATCTCCAAATACAGTCACATTCCAAGGTATTGGGGATTAGGGCTTCAACATATGAATTTTGTGGGGACACAGTTCAACCTATAACTGTAAGAAATAAATTCATCTTTGTTTTCCTCCTGCACCAAGCTATAGCTGTAGATCTTATTTCTACAAAAAAAAAAAAAAAGCGGCAGTGGGCGGTGAAACTGCTCGGAAGGACAACGGCGGCATGTGCGAGGGTCCGTCCCGCATCTCGGGGCCTATCCCCCCAGACCCTATGCTCTGTCCTGACTACTACTGGCGGCCGGCCTCGGCCCAAGGGCACCTTGAGGGAAACGCGCTGAAGTTGGGCCTGCTGACTCCGGACCCCGACCTAGACGCCACCCCTCCCCGCGGCACCCGCATCGGTCCCGGAGCCGGAGAAATCCTGGAGCGTGGCCGGCGCGGCGTGGGTGGCGTGCTGCTGCAGCTCGGGGGTATCTCCCTAGGCCCAGGGGCCTCTCCCAAGAGGAAGGACCCTAAAGACCATGAGAAGGAGAACCTGAGGCGGATCAGGGAGATCCAGAGGCGCTTCCGTGAGCAGGAGCACAGCCGGGAGTAGGACCAGTCCAGGCCCCTGAAGGCTCTGTGGCGCTCACCCAAGTATGACAAAGTGGAGTCCCATGTCAAGGCCCAGCTGCAGGAGCCCGGCCCTGCCTCTGGGACAGAGCCTGCCCACTTCCTGCGGGCACATTCTCGTTGC
The DNA here is from genome assembly GCF_028021215.1 of Eschrichtius robustus. Taxonomy (NCBI): domain Eukaryota; kingdom Metazoa; phylum Chordata; class Mammalia; order Artiodactyla; family Eschrichtiidae; genus Eschrichtius; species Eschrichtius robustus. The sequence continues at coordinate 27,868,932 of NC_090838.1, forward strand.
GGCCCTGGGTTCCCACCACCCCGTGTCCCCAGTCCCCAGCTAACCAACTCCACCAGGTCCCAATGCTAAGGGCCCAGGCCCAAGTGTGGACTTCATTACCCACAGTGCTCGCACTGCCAAGAGGGCCCCCCGGCGGCATTCTCGCTCGCTGCAAGTCCTGGCACAGGTGCTGGAGCAGCAAAGGCAGGCCCAGGAGCACTACAACGCCACACAGAAGGGTCACGTGCCCCATCACTTGTTGGAGCGCAGGGATCTGTGGCGGCAGGAGGCTGAGGCCCGTCAGCACAGCCAGCCGGACCCGGCCGTGCCCCCTGGCCACACTTGGATGCCTGAGAACCAGCGGCACCAGATTGGTGTTGTGTCTCTCCCAAAAGATATGTTGAAGTTCTAATGTCTGGTCCCTGTCAATGTGGCCTTATTTAAAAATAGGGTCCTTGCAGATGTAAACAAGATGAGGTCATACTTGATGAAGATGTGTCCTAATTCACCATAACTAGTGTCCTTATAGGAAGAAAAAGACATAGAAACACACACAGGAGAGATGGTGGAGGCAGAGTTTGGAGTTATGCAGCTGTAAGATAGGAATTCCAAAGATTCCTGGTGGCCACCTCAGGAAGCTAGGAAAAATCAAGCGAGGATTTTACCCAGAGTCTCAGACGGAACATTAATTTGCTAACATCTTGATTTCAGCCTTTTAACCTCTAGAGCTGTGAAAGAATGAATTTCTATTGTTGTAAGCCATTCTAGATACTGGTAATTTTTTTTAAAACATCTTTATTGGAGTATAATTGCTTTACAATGGTGTGTTAGTTTCTGCTTTATAAGAAAGTGAATCAGCTCTACATGTACATGTATCCCCATATCCTCCCTCTTGCGTCTCCCTCCCACCCTCCCTATCCCACCCCTCTAGGTGGTCACAAAGCACCAAGCTGATCTCCCTGTGCTATGTGGTTGCTTCCCACTAGTTATCTGTTTTACATTTGGTAGTGTATATATGTCCATGCCACTCGCACTTCATCCCAGCTTACCCAGCTTACCCTTCCCCCTCTGCGTGTCCTCAAGTCCATTCTCTACATTTGCATCTTTACTCCTGTCCTACCCTTAGGTTTTTCAGAACCTTTTTTTTTTTTCAGATTCCATATATATGTGTTAGCATACGGTATTTGTTTTTCTCTTTCTGACTTACTTCACTCTGTATGACAGACTCTAGGTCCATCCACCTCACTACAAATAACTCAATTTCCCTTCTTTTTATAACTGAGTAATATTCCATTGTATATATGTGCCACATCTTCTTTATCCATTGGATGGACACTTAGGTTGCTTCCATATCCTGGCTATTGTAAATAGAGCTGCAATGAACATTGTGGTACATGTCTCTTTTTGAATTATGGTTTTCTCAGGGTATATGCCCAGTAGTGGGATTGCTGGGTCGTATGGTAGTTCGATTTATAGTTTTTTAAGGAAACTCCATACTGTTCTCCATAGTAGCTGTATCAATTTACATTCCCACCAACAGTGCAAGAGGGTTCCCTTTTCTCCACACCCTCTCCAGCATTTATTGTTTATAGATTTTTTGATGATGGCCATTCTGACTGGAGTGAGGTGATATCTCATTGTAGTTTTGATTTGCATTTCTCTAATGATTAGTCATGTTGAGCATCCTTTCATGTGTTTGTTGGCCATCTGTATATCTTCTTTGGAGAAATGTCTATTTAGGTACTCTGCCCATTTTTGGATTGGGTTGTTTGCTTTTTTTGGTATTGAGCTGCATGGGCTGATTGCAAATTTTGGAGATTAATCCTTTGTCAGTTGCTTCGTGTGCAAATATTTTCTCCCATTCTGAGGGTTGTCTTTTCATCTTGTTTATAGTTTCCTTTGCTGTGCAAAAGCTTTTAAGTTTCATTAGGTCCCATTTGTTTATTATTTTTTTTTAATTTCCCTTTCTCTAGGAGGTGGGTCAAAAAGGATCTTGCTGTCATGTATGTCATAGAGTTTTCTGCCTGTGATTTCCTCTAAGAGTTTTATAGTGTCTGGCCTTACATTTAGGTCTTTAATCCATTTTGAGTTTTTCTTTTGCATATGGTGTTATGGAGTGTTCTCATTTCATTCTTTTACATGTAGCTGTACAGTGTTCCCAGTGCCACTTATTGAAGAGGCTGTGTTTTCTCCATTGTATATTCTTTCCTCCTTTATCAAATATAAGGTGACCATATGTGTGTGGGTTTATCTCTTGGCTTTCTATCCTGTTTCCTCGATCTATATTTCTGTTTTTGTGCCAGTACTATACTGTCTTGATTACTGTGGCTTTGTAGTATAGTCTGAAGTCAGGGAGCCTGATTCCTCCAGCTCCGTTTTTCTTTCTCAAGACTGCTTTGGCTATTCGAGGTCTTTTGTGTTTCCATACAAATTTGTGAATTTTTTTGTTCTAGTTCTGTGAAAAATGCCAGTGGTAGTTTGACAGGGATTGTACTGAATCTGTAGATTGCTTTGGGTAGTAGAGTCATTTTCACAATGTTGATTCTTCTAATCCAAGAACATGGTATATCTCTCCACCTGTTTTTATCATCTTTAATTTCTTTCATCAGTGTCTTATAGTTTTCTGCATACAGGTCTTTTGTCTCCTTAGGTAAGTTTATTCCTAGGTATTTTATTCTTTCTGTTGCAATGGTAAATGGGAGTGTTTACTTAATTTCTCTTTCAGATTTTTCATCGTTAGTGTATAGGAATGCAAGAGATTTCTGTGCATTAATTTTGTATCCTGCTACTTTACCAAATTCATTGATTAGCTCTAGTAGTTTTCTGGTAGCATCTTTAGGATTCTCTATGTATAGTATCATGTCATCTGCAAACAGTGACAGTTTTACTTCTTCTTTTCTGATTTGGATTCCTTTTACTTCTTTTTCTTCTCTGTTTGCTGTGTCTAAAACTTCCAAAACTATTTTGAATAATAGTGGTGAGAGTGGGCAAGTGGGCCTTGTCTTGTTCCTGATCTTAGTGGAAATAGTTTCATGTTTTCACCAATGAAAACGATGTTGGCTATGGGTTTGTCATATATGGCTTTTATTATGTTGAAGTAAGTTCACTCTATGCCTACTTTCTGTAGGGTTTTTATTATAAATGCGTGTTTAATTTTGTCAGAAGCTTTTTTGCATCTTTTGAGATGATCATATGGTTTTTATCCTTCAATTTGTTAATATGGTTTATCACATTGATTTGCATATACTGAAGAGTCCTTGTATTCCTGAGATAAACCCCACTTTATCATGGTTTATGATTCTTTTAATGTGCTGTTTGTATTCTGTTTGCTAGTACTTTGTTGAGGATTTTTCCATATATATTCATCAGTGATATTGGCCTGTAGTTTTCTTATTTTGTGACCTCTTTGTCTGGTTTTGGTATCAGGGTGATGGTGGCCTCGTAGAATGAGTTTGGGAGTGTTCCTCCCTCTGCTATACCTTGGAAGAGTTTGAGAAGGATAGGTGTTAGCTCTTCTCTAAATGTTTGATAGAATTCACCTGTGAAGCCATCTGGTCCTGGACTTTTGTTTGTTGGAGGATTTTTAATCACAGTCTCAATTTCAGTGCTTGTGATTGGTCTGTTTATATTTTCTATTTCTTCCTGGTTCAGCCTCGGAAGGTTGTGCTTTTCTAAGAATTTGTTCATTTCTTCCAGGTTGTCCATTTTATTGGCATAGAGTTGCTTATAGTAATCTCTCATGATCCTTTGTATTTCTGCAGTGTCAGTTGTTACTTCTCCTTTTTCAGTTCTAATTCTATTGATTTGAGTCTTCTCCCTTTTTTCTTGTTGAGTCTGGCTAATGGTTTATCAATTTTGTTTATCTTCTGAAAGAACCAGCTTTTAGTTTTATTGATCTTTGCTATTGTGTCCTTCATTTCTTTTTCAGTTATTTCTGAGCTGATCTTTATGATTTCTTTCCGTCTGCTAACTTTGGGGTTTTTTTTTGTTCTTCTTTCTCTAATTGCTTTAGGTGTAAGTTTAGGTTGTTTATTTGAGATGTTTCTTGTTTCTTGAGGTAGGATTTTATTGCAATAAACTTCCCTCTTAGAACTGCTTTTGCTGCATCCCATAGGTTTTGGGTCGTTGTGTGTTCATTGTCATTTGTTTCTAGGTAGTTTTTTATTTCCTCTTTGCTATCTTCAGTGATCTCTTGGTTAGTTGGTAGTGTATTGTTTAGCCTCCATGTTTTTGTATTTTTTACAGATTTTTTCCTGTACTTGATATCTAGTCTCATAGCGTTGTGTTCGGAAACAATACTCGATACAATTTCAATTTTCTTAAATTTACCAAGGCTTGATTTGTGACCCAGGATATGATCTATCCTGGAGAATGTTCCATGAGCACTTGAGAAGAAAGTGTATTGTGCTGTTTTTGGATGGAATGTCCTATAAATATCAGTTAAGTCCATCTTGTTTAATGTATCATTTAAAGCTTGTGTTTCCTTATTTATTTTCATTTTGGATGATCTGTCCATTGGTGAAAGTGGAGTGTTAAAGTCCCCTACTATGATTGTGTTACTGTCGATATCCCCTTTTATGGCTGTTAGCATTTGCCTTATGTATTGAGGTGCTCCTGTGTTGGGTGCATAAATATTACATTTGTTATATCTTCTTCTTGGATTGATCCCTTGATCATTATGTAGTGTCCTTCTTTGTCTCTTGTAATAGTCTTTATTTTAAAATCTATTTTGTCTGATATGAGAATTGCTACTCCAGCTTCCTTTTGATTTCCATTTGCATGGAATATCTTTATCCATCCCCTCACTTTCAGTCTGTACGTGTCCCTTGGTCTGAAGTGTGTCTCTTGTAGACACCATATATATGGGTCTTGTTTTTGTATCCATTCAGACAGTCTATATCTTTTTTGGAGCATTTTATCCATTTACATTTAAGGTAGTTATCGATATGTATGTTCCTAATACCATTTTCTTAATTGTTTTGTGTTTGTTATTGTAGGTCTTTTCCTTCTCTTGTGTTTCCTGCCTAGAGAAGTTCCTTTAACATTTGTTGTAAAGCTGGTTCAGTGGTGCTGAATTCTCTTAGCTTTTGCTTATCTGTAAAGGTTTTAATTTCTCCATCGAATCTGAATGAGATCCTTGCTGGGTAGAGTAATCTTGGTTGTAGGTTTTTCCCTTTCATCACTTTAAATATGTCCTGCCACTGCCTTCTTGCTTGCAGAATTTCTGCTGAAAGTTCATCTGTTAACCTTATGGGGATTCCTTTGTATGTTATTTGTTGTTTTTCCCTTGCTGCTTTTAATATTTTTTCTTTGTATTTAATTTTTAATAGTTTAATTAATATGTGTCTTTTCCTGTTTTTCTGTGGATTTATCCTGTATGGGACTCTCTGTGCTTCCTGGAGTTGATACTATTTCCTTTCCCATATTAGGGAAGTTTTCAACGATAATCTCTTCAAGTATTTTCTCAGTCCCTTTCTTTTTCTCTTCTTCTTCTGGGACCGCTATAATTCTAATGTTGTTGCGTTTAATTTTGTCCCAGACTTCTCTGAGACTGTCCTCAATTCTTTTCATTCTTTTTTCTTTATTCTGCTCTGCAGTAGTTATTATCACTATTTTATCTTCCAGGTCATCCATTCTTCTGCCTCAGTTATTCTGCTATTGATTCCTTCTAGAAAATTTTTAATTTTGTTTATTGTGGTGTTCATCATTGTTTACTCTTTAGTTCTTCTAGGTCCTTGTTAAATGTTTCTTGTATTTTCTCCGTTCTATTTCCAAGATTTTGGATCACCTTTACTCTCATTACTCTGAATTCTTTTTCAGGTAGTCTGCCTATTTCGTCTTTATTTGTTTGGTCTGGTGGGTTGACCTTGCTCCTTCATCTGCTGTGTGTTTCTCTGTCTTCTCATTTTGCTTAACTTTCTGTGTTTGGGATCTCGTTTTCTCAGGCTACAGGTTTGTAGTTCCTGTTGTTTTTGGTATCTGCTTCCAGTGGGTAAGGTTGTTTCACTGGGTTGTGTAGGCTTCCTGGTGGAGGGGACTTGTGCCGGTGTTCTGGTGGATGAGGCTGGATCTTGTCTGTCTGGTGGGCAGGACCACTCCAGTGGTGTGTTTTGGGGTTTCTGTGACCTTATTTTGATTTTAGGCAGCTCTCTGCTAATGAGTGAGGTTGTGTTTCTGCCTTGCTAGTTGTTTGGCATAGGGTGTCCAGCACTGTAGCTTGCTGGTCGTTGAGTGCAACTGGTTGTTAGCGTTGAGATGGAGATCTCTGGGAGAGCTTTCGCCATTTGATATTATGTGGAGCCGGGAGTGGACCAATGTCCTGAACTTGCTCTCCTACCTCGGAGGCACAGGCCTGACACCTGGCCAGTGCACCGTGTCAGCCACATGGCTCAGAGGAAAAGGGAGAAAGAAAGGAAGGAAGGAAGGAAGGAAGGAAGGAAGGAAGGAAGGAAGGAAGGAAGGAAGAAAGAGAGAGAGAGAGAGAGAGAAAGAAAGAAAGAAAGAAAGAAAGAAAGAAAGGAAAGAAAGAAAGGAAGGAAGGAGAAAGAAAGAAGGAAAGAAAGAATAAAATAATTAAAATAAAAAGTAAAAAAATTCTTAAAAATAAAAAAATTAAAAAGTAATAAAAAAAAGAAGAAAGAAAGAAAGAAGAGAGCAACCAAACGAAAAAACAAATGCACCAATGATAACCAGTACTAAAAATGATACTAAAAAATAAAACCGACTGACAGAACTCTAGGAGAAATGATAAAAGCAAAGCTATACAGACAAAATCACACAAAGAAGCATACACATACACACTCACAAAAAGACAAAAAGAAAAACTTATATATATCTTTTGGGAAGTCTGAGGTCTTCTGTCAGCATTCAGTAGGTGTTCTGTAAGTGTCATTCCACATTTAGATATATTTCTGATGTATTTGTGGGGAGGAAGGTGATCTCCACATCTTACTCCTCTGCCATCTTTCAGGTCTCCCGATATTGGTAATTTTTTATAGCAGCCCTAGTAAACTAATATACCTGGGTTTTAATATATTACAAACGTGGATAGAAAAAAGGGAAACAAAGTTTTCTTTTTAAAATAAATGTAAATCCATTGTCTTTTTATTTCAGGTATTGAGCGGTAGTCTCATCATCTCTGTACGTTTCAGTGCAATCCCAGCAGATTTTTAGTAGAAACTGACAAGCTGATTTTAAATTTTATATGGAAATACCAAGAGTCTAGAATAACCAAACAATTATGGAAAAGGAAAATAAAGTTGAAGGACCACTTACTAAAAAGCTAGTGGTATTGGAATAAAAATTTTAAAATAAATCAATGGAACAGAACAGAGGGTGCTAAAATAGACACACATTTATATGGCTAATTGATTTGGGGCAAAGATGCCAAGGTACTAAATGTGGAAAAGGTAGACTATTCCACAAATAAATATCCATATTGGGAAAAAATGAAACTGAACTCCTACCTGACACCATAGAAAAAATTAATTTGAAATTGATCATAGACCCTTATATAAAAGCTGAAATGAGAAACTTCCAGGAGAAAACATAAGAGAAAATCTTCACAAATTTGAAGTAATCAAAGATTTCTTAGAAAACAGAAAAAAGCAAAACATTTTAACGGTATATACTAATGGGCAATAAGCACAAGAAAAGACACTAAACATCACTAGTCATAAGGGTCATGCAAATTAATACCATAGTAAGATGCTAGTTCATACATAATAGAATGGCTAGAATTTAAAAAAAATTAAAACTGAAAATACCAAGAGTTGGCAAAAATTTGGAGCCACTGGAACTTTAATATGTTGCTTCTGGAACTGTAAAATGATACGACCATCTTGGCAAGTATCTTTGCAGTTTTTGTATGTTATATACACTATCCTACAATCTAGCAATTTCATTCCTAATTATTTACCCAAGTCAAATGAAAACATATACCCCAAAAAGGTACATGATTTTTATAGCATCTTTATTCATCATAATCACAAACTGAATTGGAGAAGGAATATCTCTCAATAGGTAAATGAATAAACAAGTTGTGCTCTTTTCATTCACTGAAATGATACAATTCAGCAAACAAAATGAATGGACTCCTAATATTCATGGATAAATATTATAGATGTTACATTGAAAGAAGTCAGATAGAAAACTATTCATACTCTATGATTCCATTTGTGTGAAGATATGAAGGAGTCACACTTAATGTATGGCGATAGAAATTAGATCAGTGGTTGCTTGGGACAAGAGGTGAGTTTGAGTATTGACTTCAAGGAGGTACAGATGTTCGATGTTCTGTCTTGATTGGGAAAGTGGTTATTCAGCATATTTATTTGTTAAAACTTACTTATTAAACAGTATACTTAAAATTCTTTCCATATTGTTGGATGTGCATTATAGCTCAAAAAGTTTTTAAAAATCTGGAAAGAGGTCACTTGTATTTTCCCTAAATTAATAGGTGATGAAATTAATTTGGTCAGTCTCAATCAGAATTTTTTAAATGAAATAGATTAGAGAAGATGAAACTAGATTAGAAAACACCAGACTGCACCACCCATAGTAAATCTAATTATTATTTTATGTAACTCTTGTTTTAGTATTGTGTGTGTATACATACTCTGTGTAGATCACAGTAAAGAAATATTTGAAATACTCTGCCTTTAGGGCAGTATAATAAATCCAATCCTATTCAATTTTTATCATTGATCTGGATATAACTACACAATCTTTATCATATTTTCTGTAGGCACCAAGCTGTCAGGAAGAGAATGCTTATGGGTGGTCAATACTTTAAATTTTAAAGTATTAATTCCCAGTTTGGGTGAAAGTATAAGGAATTGCACATATATTGTACACTCTGCTGATGGAAATGTGAATTGATATAACCATTTGGAGAACAATTTGGAAATAAATATTGAAATCAGACTAGGAAGTTTCAATTGATATACATTTAAGCTCACTGCTTCTATCCTCAGCTATGTCCAGTCTACTGGGGAGCACATCAAAGGAATTCTTCATTTCTGTTAGTGTTTTTGCTTTTTTTTTTTTTTTTGCTTCTTTGAGTTTCAGTCTCTCTACTTACATTGCCCATCTGTTCTTTCATGTTCTCCACTTCTTCCATTACAGCCCATAGCATATTAATCATGGTTATTTTAAATTCCTAGTCCGATAATTCCAAAACTTCCGCCATATATGAATCTGGTTTTGATGCTTCTTGTCTCTTAAGATAGTTTTTCTTGACTTTTAGCATGGCTTCTAATTTTTTTGTTGAAAGCCAAGCATGATATATTGAGGTAATAGGCTTTAAGTGAGAGGGTTTATGTTAATCTGGCTAAGAGTGTGGCTATCTTTTTTTTTTAAATTGAAGTATAGTTGACGTACAATACTGTTTCAAGTGTACAACATAGTGGTTCAAGATTTACACATTACCAAGTGATCTCCATAATAAGTCTAGTAACAATCTGTCACCATACAAAGGTATTACAATATTGTTGACTATATTCCCTATGCTGTACGTTACATTCCTGTGACATTTATTGTATGACTGGAAGTTTGTACTTCTTAATCCCCTTAATTGATTTCATCTATTCCCCTGTTCACCTCCTCGTAGCCAACCACTGGTGTGTTCTATGTAGCTATGAGTCTGTTTCTGTTTTGTTTTGTTTATTCATTAATTTTGTTTGGTAGATTTCACATATAAGTGAAATTATATGGTATTTGCCTTTTTCTGTCTGACTCATTTCACTTAGCATAATACCCTGAAGATTCATCCATGTTGTTGCAAATGGCAAGATTCCATTCCTTTTTAATGGCTAAGTAATATTCCATTGTATGTATATACCACTTCTTTATCCGTTCATCCATCGATTGATACTTAGGTCACTTCCATATCTTGGCTATTGTAAATAATGCTGTGATGAATGTAGGGTTACATCTATCTCTTTGAATTAGTGCTTTCATTTTCTTCAGGTAGATACTCAGGAATTGCTAGATTGTATGGTACTTCTTTTTTTAATTTTTTGAGGAATCTCCATTTTCTTTTCCATAGGACTGCACCAATTACATGCCCACCAACAGTGCACAAGGTTCCCTTTTTTCCACATCCTCACCAATGCTTGTTATTTGTTGTCTTTTGATAATAGCTCTTCTGACAGGTGTGAGATATCTCATTGTGGTTTTGATTTTGCATTTCCCTCATGATTAGTGATATTGATCATTTTTTCATGTGGCCATCTCTATGCCTTCTTTGGAAAAATGTCTGTTCAGCTCCTCTGCCAACTTTTTAATTGGAGTGCTTGTTTTTTGGTATTGTTTTATGAGTTCTTTTTATGTTTTGGATATTAACCACTTATTGGACATATCAATTGTAAATATCTTTTTTTCCACTCAGTATGTTACCTATTTGTTTCGTTAATGGTTTCCTTCCCTGTGCAAAAGCTTTTTAGTTTGATGTGTTCCCATTTACTTATTTTTGCTTTTGTATCCCTTGCCTGAGGAGACAAATCTAAAAAAAATATTGCTAAGACCAAAGTCAAAGTCAATGTGTGCTGTCTGTGTTTTCTTCCAAGAGTTTTATGGTTTCAAGTCTTACATTTAATCTTTAATCCATTCAGTTGGGCATATAGATATTTTCAAGTGTTATACCCTCTTGTTGGGTTGACCCCTTTGTAATTATGCAGTAGTCTTCTTTGTCTCTTGTTACAATATTTGTTTTAAAGTCTATTTTGTTTGATATAAGTATTGTTACTCCAGCTTTCTTTTCGTTTCTATTTGCATGGAATATCTTTTTCCATCCCTTCACTTTCAGTCTGTGAGTGTCTTTAGATCTGATGTGAGGTAGCATATATATGGGCCGTATTATTTCTATCCATTTAGCCATCCTTTGTATTTTGACTGGAGAATTTAGTCCATTAAAGTAATTATTGACAGGTATGTACTTATTGCCATTTTGTTAATTGTTTTCTTTCTGCAGTTCTTTTTTGTTCATTTTTTCTTTTGTTCTCTTCCTCTGTGATTTGACAACTATCTTTAGTGTTATGTTTAGATTCCTTTCTCTTTATTTTTTTAATAGATAATTAAAGGTTTTGGTTTGTGGTTACTATGATGATAATATATAATTACAAATGTATATAGCTATTAATGATCTCTTAAGTTTGAATGCATTCTAAAGGCTCTACATTTTTAACCCTCCTTCCACATTTTTTGTTTTTGATGTCATATTTTGTATCTTTTTATGTTGTGTATTCCTTAACTACTTATTGTAGATATAGATGGTTTTACTGTGTTTGTCTTTTAACCTTCTGCTAGTTTTTTAAGTGTTTGATCCACTACCTTGACTATGTTTGCTTTTATCAGTGAGATTTTTTTCTTTCATAATTTTTGTATTTCTAGTTGTGGCTTTTTCTTTTCCACTTAGAAAAGTCCTTTTAACATTCCTTGTAAGGCCATTTAGTGGTGAACTCCTTTGGCTTTTGCTTGTTTGTAAAACCCTTTATATCTCCTTCAATTCTGAATGTTAATGTTGCTAGCTAGAGTATTCTTGGTTGTACGTTTTTAAAAATTTCAGCACTTTGGATATATCATGTCACTACCTTCTGGCCTGTGAAGTTTGGGCTAAAAAGTCAGCTGATAGTCTTATCTGAGTTCCCTTGTATGTAACTATTTGCTTTTCTCCTGTTGCTTTTAAGATTTTTAATTTTTAATTTTTGCCATTTTCATTATAATGTGTATTGGTGTGGACCTCTTTGAATTCATCTTATTTGGAAATCTGTACTTCCTGGACCTGGATGTCTGTTTCCTTCTCCAGGTTATAAAAGTTTTCAGCTATCATTTCTTCAAATAAGTTTTCTGCCACTTTCTATTTCACTTCTCCTTCTGGGACCCCTATAATGGAATGTTAGTATGATTAATGTTGTCTCAGAGGTCCCTTAAACTATCCTCATTTATCTTAATTCTTTTTTCTGTTTAGCTGGAGTGATTTCTACTACTTTGTCTTCTAGATCACTGGTCTGTTCTTCTGTATCATCTAATCTACTATTGATTTCCTCTTGTGTATTTTTCATTTCAGTTATTGTATTCTTCAGCTCTGATTTGTTCTTTTTTGTATTTTCTAACTCTTTGTTGAAGTTCTCACTGTGGTCATCCATTCTTCTCCTGAGTTCAGTGAGAATCTTATCATTACCTTAAACTCTGTATTGGATCAATTGCTTATCTCTATTTTGTTTAGTTATTTTTCTGAGGCTTTTGTCTTGTTTTTTCATTTAGAACATATGTCTTCTCATACTGCCTAATTATTAGTGTTTATTTATTTGTATTAGGTATGTCTGTTTAATCTCCCAATCTTGGTGAAGTAGCCTTAGGTAGGAGTTGTCCTATGGGATCCAGCAGCATACTCCTCTCTGGCCATCAGAGCCAGATGCTTCAGGGGTATTCCCTTTGTAGGCTGTATACATCTTTTTGTTGTGATGGGGCTGACTGCTGCAGGTGTGCAGGTATGTGTGGCTGTTCCCTGGCCTAGCTGGCTGCAAGGTTCTGCCATGTACAGTTTCTGCAGTTATGCTAGTGGGTAGAACAGGTCCCCGACATTGCTGGCCGTGAGTTCCAGGGATGCATGACTGCTACAGGTACATTTGTGGACAGCCTAGTCCCCCAGTGTGTCTGGCCATGATGCCTTGTGGTGTGAAACTTCTGCGAGCACACTGATCAGCTAGAGGGAGAGTTCCAAAATGGTGTCCATTAATTCCAGTCTCAACATGATAGACAAGATCACAAAATTGGCTTTCCCCAGCATCTTAGTCCCAGCTGCCATCTGCTTCTTCAGGACCCTCTCAAAGATCAGAAAGTGGGCCTGACCCCAGCATCTTTCAAAGTGCTCTCTCTGTGCTGGTACTTGGATCAAGTGAGATTTTGTTCATGTCCTTTGAGAATGGAGACTTGGTTTTCTACAGCCCTCTAGCTCTCCCAAATATAAGCCCCACAGATTTTAATAGCCATAAATTTTGGAAAGTTGTCTTCCTGGTACAGGACCCCTGGGCTGGGGAGCTCAATGTGGGGATTGGACTGCTTATTCCTCAGGGAGGACCTCTGAGTTGTGATTTTCCTCCTACTTGTAGGTCATTGCACCAAGGGTGTGGACCCTGTTAGATGGCTTCTTTGCCTATTTTACCCATTGCATTGTGGCTTCTTCTTTATATCTTTAGTTGTAAAAAATCTTGTCTGCTTTCTTTGGGTCTCTGTAAGAGATAGCTCCTTTACAAGTAGTTGTAATTTTGATGTGCCCATTGAAGAGGGTGAGCTCAGGATCTTCCTGCTTTGCCACTTTGATCCAGACCCCAGAATTTGGCTGTCTTTAATGTTTGCTATAACTGTAGATATATGAAATTTCAATTTCCTTTAGCTTTTTTTTCCCCCCCCCCGTTATCTTTAGGTTTCCCTAGAAATTCCTTCTTTAATAGAACCTGAGCCTTTCAATTCTTCCAGCTGTAATCCTCTGTTATTATACAGAAGCCCTCATAGTAAGATGTGGGGAGGGGAAGCATTCTATAATCTTATGATTAGGTCTTAGTTTTGTAGTGATCCTGTTTCCCACACTTTGTCTGGGCTGCTCCCAGCCAATGGCTAAGCAGAGCAAGGATAAGGCCGCACATTTCTTAGAAATGGAGGACTTCTCTGAAAGGTGACTTTAGATCAAGGACTTCCACTGTCTTTGTCAAACTTCCTTAGAACTGCACTGCCTTCTAAGACTCTTCCACTCAACCTCCCTTCCTTCCCACTTTCCTTCACAAGGACCAGACCAGGATGTGGTCTGACAGCCCTCCTGGCCTCCCTGAGGTCCCTTCCCAATTCCCTTCATTTCTTCTCATAATTCTGTTCTACATTTAATCCTGTTTTGGCATATGCTTCTCAGAGGACCTGGATTAACACATCTATTTATATTAAAATAAAAAGATAAATTATAGAGTACTAATTGGTTTTTAAGGCCAAACACAAAAATTCAAAGGCATTCTGTACTTTTGGTTAAGTGACTTGCACTTTAATTGCAGACCTCGGTAGTTAAAGATTCATTTTCCTCTGATAAAGGTATTTTATTGGAAAAAAATGTAACATACTTTGCTGGTCTAACCTGTAGGTTCTCATCAAATGCTTATGAAGTAATTCAGTGCTTCTTGTAACTGACTTACTTTTAAAAATAACTTCTAAAAATATATATAATACTGAATATCTGAATGCTCTCTTTACTACATATCAATGTTATCTTGTATAAGCATACTGATGAACCCAATAGGGCTTAAATTGAGATAGCATTAATGATAGTCTCTGAGGTTCTAGCTGAAGTTCTTGTTGTCAATAAGCAAGCAGTCATTTAGCATGTCCTCTATTGGGAATCATTTTGATCAATTGAAAATATTAAATTACCTTAATTGGGGAGACTATTTTCTCCTGCTAGTACTAATTTCAAATACAAGGGTATAACTGTTTAACTTTTTAGAATTGACTAGTATTTTCCCTACAACCTAATAAATAAAAGAGTTCCAATTGTATGTAACTTATCAGTTGTTACCAATTTAACCCTAAGGAGTAGCATCTCCTTTCAGAATTTGGAGGTATTATGTCTCCATCTTGATCTTATTTCTTCTGTCATTAGCTGTGGTCCTGAATGCATCTTCCTTCTTTTTGTGATATATAAGTTAGAGTAATTATCCGCAAAGTCTAAAAATGATAAAATAACTTCTACATTTAACAAACATTTCTTTGTTTTGCCAACTCTTTATAAGCGAAACATTAGATTATAAATTTTATGATGAATTTAGGAGATTACTCATATTTTTGCTTTCTTACAATCTTTACTAGGCATTTACCAGGTGGTAGATGATGAAATGTTCAAGTAGATCCCTCCTAAGTGCATAATAAGAATTGGATATAATGGCCTTTAGATATATAGAATGTTCTATCTATCATCTATCTATCTGTCTGTCTATCTTTCAGATGTAAAAATAAAAATATATATTGGAACCAATACTGTGTATTTTGTAAAGTTGTGATTTTAAGGTAAACAAGAGATAGTATTATTACAGCTTATCTACTCATTAAAATGTGAACATCACATTAGCTGATTGTATAAATATTTTGTTGAAACACACTGTAGGTTTGATCATTCATTTCAACCAGAAAGTTATGAATTTCAATTATTACCAGATATATTTATCTGGAAAATTCAAAGGTGGTGAACTAAAGGGTAGTGCTAAAGAAAGAAAGGAAAAAAAAGAAATTGTTTTAAAAGTAGAATTGGTGCTATTAATGCCGCCTGAAAGTATGTGAAAAATCATATAAAATTATTCAAGCTTTAAGGAATTGTAACAATCCTGGAAAAACAATGGATAGGGCAAGAAGAATGATTATACAGCCATATATTGGAACTATTTTATATATGCATTACTGGCATTTACATTTTTAACTTAGAGAAACATAGTACTGTTTTACATATTTCAGCACTATGACTTTATCAATAATTATTTTCTAATAAATATATATAAACATATGTATATATGTATACATATGTTTATATATATCTTACAGAATTGCTATATTTTGAGACCTTTTAAAACCACTTTTAGGTTTTAAACATTTGCCAGGGACTGCATGCCCAATTATATAATGAAAACCATTAGGTAAATGTAATTAGTTCATTAGATATTTACTGTAAGGTCTACTTTCTGGAATGTTATTATTATTATTATTTTTTTTTTGCTAGATTGTATTGTTGGAAGGAATTTAAGTTAAGGAGCTGGTGCCTCCCTCTTTGTCACAGATTAGAGGAGGTGAGGATTGGTTTGCAATGAATGTGGCACTGCCCTACAAGGAAGTAAAAGACTTTCTTTCACCTTGAACAATTACTTTATTTAGGACCTAGAATATAAACTCTAGCTAAATCCTCATTTTATATTGCCTTACAGATACAGTTTTTAGTGATGGTAGGTTTTTAGTCATAACAAGTCGGACAGTGTGGAAGCCATTGTGAGTGCTGTTTTTGCTCCACCAGTATAAGGGCATTGTGTTTTGTTCTTTAATTAGCAGGACACCCATGGAACTGTTGTATGAACTAAGTGAAATTTTATATGAAAATCATTTTGCTGAAGAGCAGCAAAGTCATTTTGTGTGATAACAGGGGGAAGTAGTATTAAGATTAAGATGATTTAACCATGTTGCATTTTATTTCAGTGATTTCTTTCTTAACCATTTTTAGCTAAACCTGCCAGCTCAGTATCTGTAATTATGGCACATATTAAAACCAACCAAGCTGTTAAGTACACACTCAGATGTGGAGCTACTGCTCTAATATATCACTCAGTCATTTTCCATTATACAATGCAACATTAGTCACCATTATTGTAGTGTGCAGCCTTGATAAACAATGCTAAAGGAGAAAATGTAGGGAATATTGCCTGTCTTTTTTATCTCTGCATCTACATTATGTTTCTCATGTGGTTCTCCTTGCTTCAATTCATCTGGTTTCATTTGTTAAATTTGCACAAATTCTTAACATAAAAGTATCCCCAAATGTGTATGTTGTAATTAGGTTGTAATTCTGAACAGAGGTTCTAGTGACATTTAAGAGCAAACTGAGGGGCCAGTGGGATACTGCCAACTCGGGGGAATTTAGATAGGGAATAGCAGAACTAATTTATGCAAGTCTAGGAGCTGATGATTTTATGCACAGCTACTTACAGAATAGGAAATTTCTTAGTTGTTGTCCCCCTTTATTTCTCTCAGTTCAATCCTTACGTCACAACTGTTATATATCTAGTGCTTTAGTTTGCATCAGTTAAAATAAACTTATTAATTGCAATTTGCTTTGTTCAAAATATCTATCTTCACCTCTAGACGAGCATCATATTGGAACTTCTAGATTTTAAGCTAAACATCTCTCTCCAACAAATCTCAAGTTTTAACCATTGAAAATTTGGGACCTGACGAACGGAACTCTTTAGAGTTCAGATGACATACTTGCTAAATTAACATGAGCCAACTTACACCTGAAGGTTTTAAAAAATGTAAGAAAAACATTGATCTTTCATACAAAAGGAATTCAGAACACAAACAAAACAACTTAAGGCAGTCAACGTTTTGGGAATTTGGTGAGAAGTTTCAGGTGAAATTAAAGCCAAAGATGGCACTCAGAGCTCTGGCCCTGGACTGAAGCGAGCCTTGCTCTTTGTGCCAAGCTTTTGCTTTGTGCAGAGCCCGGATGTGTCCCCACCCCCGTGGGGATCACACTCAAGGGTAGGTCCTCCCTATGAACCTCCTTTCCCCTTCAGAGGGTGGCCTTTGATTTGCATCTGTGCCCTCTGGCCTTAGGACCTTTGCCACTGGCTCTGCCACTACTTTACTGAGAGTGGCAGCCTGTACATCATTGAGTGCAGGTGTCCCCACTCTTTATCCAGGTACTGCATCACTCAGCCTGTGCTTCTGCTTGTCCTGGGAGTGTTTCAAGTGCTTCCTGTCTTGGTCTTGCCGCATTCAGGCCACGGAGGGGAACAGAGGTCGGTGCCTTCTGTTACAGTCTGTTCTGTCCCCCAGCACCCTCAGCTGAGCTGACACCAGCCACAACTTCAGAGCCAGTCAACAGTGTCGTCAAAGATTCTTTCTGTTTCAAAACCAAAAGGAAAATTAAATTTTCAATAGCCTCACCACAGTCACCTCTGAAGGTTGATAGCAAATCAGACTGCCTGGGCATAGCAAAGAAGTGGTATCAAAAGACCACTTTCATTTGAAAATGGGTCACCTGTGGGAGTGTCTGACCATGCCTACAGTGTGGGAAATAAAATCAGGAGTTTCATTCTATGTTCTTATTTTGTAGATATGGAACTGAAGAAAAAGAGACTTGTCCAAAGGATTTAGGTTGCTTCCTAAAGGAGAGGTCTGATATAAAAGCTTCTCTTCAAATTTGTCATCAGCTCATGAATCTCTGGGTTTAGGTCCATCCTGTGTTTTTAATACTTTGTTTTCCTGAATTCCAAATGTCCTTCCCCTTCCTGTGTGCTAATCCAAATCCTACTTAACCTTAGTCCTGTTTCGTCTATTAGGATTTTATCAATTAGATAAGCTCACTTTAACTTCTTTCTTTTTAGGGTCCGTATGCTTTTAGTGTCAGGACTATAGAATTTAATTGTAAAAGAATCATCATTAAAATACAGATTCCGATGCGGTACATCTGAGGTGGGACCCAATATTCTTCATTCCTGACCAGCTCCCAAGTGAGAGCAATGCTGCTGGTCCCTGAGTCATTTTGTATGATGCACAGTATAAGTTCACTGATTCCTAAGTACTTCTTGTGAAGAAGAGCTGTGTGGGCATCACCTGGAGCCACTTGTAAAATGCCAATTCTAGGGTATTTAACTTCTTAACCTCTCTAGATAGTCTTCTAATCTGTAAAATGGAGATATTATTACCTACCTCGCAAGATTTGTATCATGTTTGTACAAGATAATATATGTAAGATGTCTGGGCTGTAACAGGTACTGAATTTATTGTGATTGGGATGTGATTTTTTAGTTTTATGTATGTTAGTTCTCCTCTCAACTAGATTGCAAGTCATTAGAGGGCAGGGATCAATGGTTTTCTCCCTTTTTGGTCTAACCTATTGCTATCACACAGCTGAGAGCAGAGCAAATGCTTAATAGATGTGTAACGATGTGACTCAAAAGGAACTTCCTCTTGGCCTTTTCATGTTTGGTCTCCCAACTCGCATTAGCCAGTGTCAGGTAGTTCTGTTTCTTGGATCCTACCCAAAGGCTGCTGAATTTAACACTCATGCCCTGAGCAACTGTCCCATATCCATAGAAAGCTGACCTAACCCCAGATTATGCCATACCCAGTGGAAAGTCAGAATGCTGGGTCAACTCGAAGGCCAATCTGAGATTCAGATCTATTGTAGCTTGGGTTTCAAACTCAGAATTTAATCCTGCTTCATACTGAATTTCCAAACCAACCTACCCTGTAATTAATCTGGCTACTCTGGATTACCCAGGAGTAAAGGTGACCTGACATTAATCCAGTAAGTGCTTCATCACATTACCACTGTACTTATTTGTTTACTCCTCTCTCTTTGCCACCAGACTGTAAATACCTTGAAGGCAGAGTATGTATTTTACCTTTGGATTCTCAGTAGCATCACAATTTAAGATGTATAGTAGATGATAGTTTCATGGGATAACTCGAGACCTATGTACCTTTTCTGGATTAGAATGAGAGAAAATAAACATTTATCTGATGTTTATTAGGCTTATCTTCAGAAGTTAAATTAACTTTTTGCAATCAAGTCATTTGCTTTTAATTTTTGCTGTGATCCTGGCCATGTGTCCCCACAAAAAATATTTCTAAGCCAAATCATCATAAATAATTGTAATAGTGGTAAGAGCTATTCTTGATTATTTACTATCTGTCATGCACTTTGCAAAATTCTTGTCAAATACTCACAGTAATCCTGTGAGGCAAACATATCCATCTTACAGATGAGGATACTAAGGTCCCGTAAGTTAGAAGTCATGGATTCAAACCTGGATTTTTCTGAGTCTAAAACTGTGCTCTTGATGATTCTAATATATAGCTGCCCTGTATTCTAATTTAAAAAATTGGCTTGAGAATGGAGTAAACCTTTCAATATTATGTTTAATAGAGACATGAATAATTTTTACAAATCATTAACAATTGCATTTCAGGCAATAAATAATCACTCCTAACCACTAGAAACCAGAGTGAGCTTGGCATGATGGACTTTTCACAGACCTTAATATCAGGGCATTAGAGTCTGAATCTCATCTCAGCAACCTGCTAGTTAAGTAGCCTAGGACACATTTCATAACAGCTCTTTATTTCAGTGTTTGCATCCATAAAGTGGGAATGATGATATTAATTGCATGATTGTTGTTAAGTTTAAAGATAAGGAAATATTTGGCATAGTGTCTTCCACATAGCCCACTCAATAAATAGTAGCCACTTTCATCATCCTCCTACTCTCTACCTGGATATCCTGCAAGTTCTTTTTAGCTCAAAAATTTCCAACCAAGGGCATTGTTTTCCTCCAAATTTCTGCTTTCTTTGTCTATTTTTTTTTTCCTGCTAATTTGGTGACAGGCATGTGTCAAATTTTATATCAAGCTTTCTTTAAGGAAGGAAACCTAAGAAGATTAGCTTTAAAATCCCTTCTTAGTTGGGACATTTTATTAAAGGAAAAAAGAATGATCAAATAACCTCGATTAGACTAAATACAAGAAAAAGAGAATATCTGGTTAAATGGAATTTCTCTTGACCGACAATTAGCTAGATTGGTGGTTTAACAGTTTCCCAGAAGGAATCTTAAACCATTAGCATTTATCAGAAAATTGCTTAAGCATTTTGCAGGGTATGTTAATTTCTCTTCCGGAGGAGATTGGTCATTTCATCATGAGAAAGGTTTTATCTTCTACTGGGACGGAGCCATGTTTCCTTACCTCTTTCTCCATTAACGACATCCTGCTTTTCTGGCCCAGAATGTCTCTTCCCAGACTGTGGTCTCTTAACTAATCATCATATCTCCCGTCTCTCTTGAGCCAATTCATCTTCCATACTATAAATGAAACTGTCTTTTTAAAATACAAACCTAATCATTCCATTCACTAAGTTTAAAAGCTCTCCATTGCCTGATCATTGAAATTTTAAGTCTTTTAACTTGTTCCTTCACAACTTGTTCCCATCCTCCTGATCAGACTTATTTTCATTTGCTCTTTTTAATGAAAGTTTTCTTCTATTTGTAGAAAGCCCTTTGCTAGCCCTTTACTAGGTGTTCTAAGGACTTGACACACCCGTGTATCCTTCTTTATGCTTTCTCCTTCTTGTCCTTTTTGTAAAATTTGATTCATCCTTGAAGACTTCTATTAAGTAATACCTGTTCTCTGAAGTATTTTTCGTAAATATCCCACTGGGATGAACATTGCTCTTACCTCCTAAGCAATTAATTAACCCTCCAATATTTTATTCAACAAACACTTATATGGCACCTAATATGGGCCAAGTACTGTATTAAGAACTTTATAAATATTAGCTCATTTATATTTAATATAAATATTAACTTATAATGACACTATGAAATACAGTCAGTTCTTTGTATTCTTGGATGCAGAACTTGTGAATACGGAGGGCTTATTGTACTATGTTATTTCATATAAGGGACTTGAGTGTCTGCGGATTTTGGTATCTGAGGAGGTCCTGGAACCAATCCCCTGCAGGTACCAAGGGAGTCTGTAGGTATTAATTTTATCCCCATTATAGGTTAAAACCCTGAGGCACAGAAAGGTTAAGTTACTTGCCCAAAGTCATACAGGTAGTAAGTGTCACAGCTGGGATTGAAACCCAGGCAATACAGTCCTCTGGAGTCCATGTTTTTAACCACTATGCCAACTATGCTAAGACGACTCTTGTAGACCATCATACATTGCATTAAAAATATATTTTAGCGCTTATTACATTACAGTGTTTTTATTTTTATATACCCACTTCCCCTGCTAAACTCTTTAAGGATAGGAACTAATTGCAATTCCTGGCTCAGCACCTGGCATGAAATGAGTGCTCAATAAATGCTTGTTGAATTGAGTTGATTAAGATTAAAACTATTTTGTTTTTCTTCCCTTTGCTGGTAAATGGACTTGCGTGGCAGTAGTTTGCCTTGAGGTTTGTTTATACTCAGTGGGAGGAAAGGTAAGAAGATAAATGGAAGTTAGTTTAGCAAAAAAGAAAGGCAATACTAATAAATGCTCAGAAAATACCATTAAATACTATTATAGCAGTTCTTTTCAGAAATGAATATTTATTTTAGTTATGTAGTGAGGGAGACAGAAGGTTACACAATAATAGAGCAACTAGCAGGCCCTACTTGAATAATGCACATTAACTGACCAAATGTCAGTGGACTCACACACACAATTCATGCAAGTCATTGAAATAAATGTGTATACTTTGAACATTGCTAAATGAGGTTGACCTATATTCTTTTGAAAGGGAAATGCTGTTTCTAGTAGAAATCCTAATAGCTCTAGAAGGAAAAGCTGGACTAGTTGAATTGTCAGAGGAAAAAAATAAATAAACAAATCCCTTCAGAGGGAAAAAATAAAAGAGGATCAAAGAAAAAATAATCATTTAGGCTTTATCATTATCATTTATGAATATTCTCATGGAATCATTTTGTAAATACACGAATAAGATCTAATATGACTATAGGATTACATGTTATATATTATTTGCTTCTAATTCTGCAGTACAGATTTAATTATATAAAACAACTAGAGCTTAATATCCA
This sequence comes from Eschrichtius robustus, assembly GCF_028021215.1. NCBI lineage: Eukaryota > Metazoa > Chordata > Mammalia > Artiodactyla > Eschrichtiidae > Eschrichtius > Eschrichtius robustus. Next base: position 27,891,241 of record NC_090838.1, read on the forward strand.
GTAAAGTTATAGATTCAAAGTTAGAATTATTTAGATGAAAGCTACTTCAGAACATATTGAGTGCAAACTCCCATCTAATACAGATTTTGTTATTGTTTCTATAGTATTCTTTAGAAATAGTTCATTCTTACTAAACCCATCCAAGTCAGGAAACTTAATATTTCACACAACAATCCTTTCCATTGTTGCTCAGCTCCAGTAGTTAGAATGGCAATTAAGTAGAATAATTTTAATTGCAGTCTCATATGAAGTTCAGTGCTAAAAAATACCTTTATATATATATTTTTTTAATGAAATATTTTGCAATGAAGTACAGGTTTGCTACAAATAAGGAGATTTGCTGTAGTAATCTATCATTTAAAGAGAGGAAAATGGTACATCTTTACCAATAATGTTAACATAAATAAGTGATCAGGTAATTTTACATGATTTTTATACCTTTGGTTAGTCTTAATTAAAACTCTACCTGTAACACTTTGTTGGCAGTAGGGTTAATAAATGTGTTTCAGAATAGCATGTCTTTAAATGCTTTCTTTAAATCAGCTGCGTTATCAGTGTTATCCCATTTTGTTGAAAAATACCTAGTCTTTGTACTACTGAAGTTACTAGAAGGGAGACATTCTAAACACTATCTCACAAAATGCTCAGAACTATGAATTTTCTGTTTAGTTATCTCTTCCCAAATAAGTGTCCAGAGGTAAGTGTCCCTTTTGTTATTTGGCATATTTCTTCCTATTGAATGCATCACTATTAAATGCAGAACACATTTAAATCATTGGTGACATCATAAAGACTTTACATTTGAACAGCTGAAATATTTTTTTTACTTTTTTTTGCATCATTAACTTACAAACTTAACATGTATTTGGTGTCTACTATGTGCCAGATAGAGCTTCCTTAGAAGCTAAGAGCATCTAGTGTTGGAAACAAAACAAAGAAAAACAAAACTACATAATATTCTCTATATTAAGCATTTAAAATGAATAAAACTAGTTGCTAAGTGTTTTAAATGTATTTTATATTATTAAATACATCTATTGCTGGCATTCATTAAACGCTAACCATATGGCAGTCACTACACTAAATGTTTTATAGATACTTGTTTATTCCTCAGAACAATCCTTATAGAGTGGATATTTTTATTACTAATGTTTTATCCATTTCACGGATGAGAGAAGTGAGGCACAGGGAGCCTCATGACATTTTCAAGGTTATACATCATCTCAGTGGCAGTGCCTGGACTGCATGGCTGTATATGAAGTGTTATGAAGACAAACTCCCAAATTATTACTTTAATTGTATACTTAAAAATACCTGCAGGAGAGCCTTTCATTCTTTTTTTATTAAGGCACAGACAGTAGCGATAGAAGGTAAGAAAACCATCCCCTCAGACAAATGAGAAAAGCCAAACCTTTTATTTAGAAACTCAGGTTTGCTGATGAAGATAATAAAGTCTTCTATTGAGATTTTAGTGAGAACTTGAAAAAGGACATTTAAAGAGGCAAATGATTCAGTAAAGTCTCTTTGAGAAGCAAAATCAGCAAAATTCCATAATTAGGGGAAAATGTAATTTGACTTGTGACAGAGAGACTTGTTCAAGTCCAGCCCCAATATTAGAAAAATAAATGACACAAAGCAGGGTCCCTAGATGGCATTTTACTTATAAAAGCTTCTTCACAGACTGGCTGAATGGATACAAAAACAAGACCCATATAAATGCTGTATACAAGAGACCCACTACAGACCTAGGGACACATACAGACCGAAAGTGAAGGGATGGAAAAAGATATTCCATGCCAGTGGAAATCAAAAGAAAGCTGGAGTAGCAATACTTGTATCAGATAAAATAAACTTAAAAATAAAGACTGTTAGAAGAGATAAGCAGGGACACTACATAATGATCAAAGGATCAATCCAAGAAGAAGATATAACAATTATAAATGTTTATGCACCCAGCATAGGAGCACCTCAATACATAAGGCAAATGCTAACAACCATGAAGGGAGAAATCGACAGTAACACAATAATAGTAGGGGACTTTAACACGCCACTTACACCAATGGACAGATCATCCAAACTGAAAATAAATAAGGACACACAAGCTTTAAATGACACAATAGACCAGATAGTTTTAATTGATATTTATAGAACATTGCACCCAAAAGTGGCAGAATACACTTTCTTCTCAAATGCACACAGAGTATTCTCAAGGATAGATCACATCTTGGGTCACAAATCAAGCCTCAGAAAATTTAAGAAAATTGAAATCATATCAAGCATCTTTTCTGACCACAATGCTATGAGATTGGAAATCAATTACAGGGGAAAAAAACTGTAAAAAGACAGATACATGGAGGCTAAACAGTGCGCTACTAAATAACCAAGAGATCACTGAAGAAATCAAAAGAGAAATAAAAAATACATAGAAACAAATGACAGTGAAAACACAACGACCCAAAACCTATGGGAAGCAGCAAAAGCAGTCCTAAGAGGGAAGTTTATAGCAATTCAATCTCACCTCAAGTAACAAGAAATATCTCAAGTAAACAATCTAACTCTACACTTAAAACCAATAGAGAAAGAAGAACAAAGAAAACCCAAGAAGTCAGTAGAAGAAAAGAAATCATAAAGACCAGAGCAGAAATAAATGAAATAGAAATGAAGAAAACAATAGCAAAGATCAATAAAACTGAAAGCTGTTTCTTTGAGAAGATAAACAAAACTGATAAACCCTTAGCCAGACTCATCAGGAAAAAAAGGGAGAGGATGCGAATCAATAAAATTAGAAATGAAAAAGGAGAAATCACAACTGACACTGCAGAAATACAAAGGATTGTAAGAGACTACTACAGACAACTCTATGCCAATAAAATGGACAACCACAAAGAAATGGACAAATTCTTGGAAAGGTACAATCTTCCAAGACTGAACCAGGAAGAATTAGAAAATATAAACAGACCTATCACAAGTAATGAAATTGAAACCATAATTTAAAATCTTCCAACAAACAAAAGTCCAGAATCTGATGCCTTCACAGGTGAATTCTATCGAACTTTTAGAGAAGAGCTAACACTGATCCTTCTCAAACTCTTCCAGAAAATTGAAGAGGAGAAACACTCCCAAATTCATTCTACGAGGCTACCGTCACCCTGATACCGAAACCAGAAAAAGATATCACAAAAAAGAAAATTATAGACCAATATCACTAATGAACATAGATGCAAAAATACTGAACAAAATACTAGCAAACAGAATCCAAGAACACATTAAAAGGATCATACACCATGATCAAGTGTGATTTATCCCAGGGATGCAAGGATTCTTCAATGTATGCAAGTCAACAATGTGATACACCACATTAACAAATTACGGAATAAAAACCATATGATCATCTCAATAGATGCAGAAAAATCTTTTGACAAAATTCAACACCCATTTATGACAAACACTCTCCAGAAAATGGGCATAGAGGGAACCTGCCTCAACATAATAAAGGCCATATATGACACACCCACAGCAAGCCTCATACTCAATGGTGAAAAACTGAAAGCATTTCCAGTAAGATCAGGAACAAGACAAGAGTCCACTCTCACCCCTCTTATTCAACATAGTTTTGGAAGTCCTAGCCATGGCAATCAGAAAAGAAAAACAAATAAAAGGAATACAAGTTGGGAAAGAAGTAAAACTGTCGCTGTTTGCAGTAATGACATGCTACTATACATAGAAAATCCCAAAGATGCCACCAGAAAACTACTTGAACTAATCAATGAATTTGGTAAGGTTGCAGGATACAAAATTAATGCACAGAAATCTCTGGAGTTCTTATACATCAACAATGAAAAATCAGAAAGAGAAATTAAGGAAACACTCCCATGTACCATTGCAACAAAAAGAATAAAATACCTAGGAATAAACCTGCCTAAGGAGGCGAAAGACTTGTACTCAGAAAACTGTAAAACACCAATGAAAGAAATCAAAGGTGACATAAACAGATGGAGAAATATACCATGTTCTTGGATTGGAAGAATCAATATTGTGAAAATGACTCTACTACCCAAAGCAATCTACAGATTCAGTGCAATCCCTATCAAACTACCAATGGCATTCTTCACAGAATTAGAACAAAAAATGTTACAATTTGTATGGAAACACAAAAGACCCCGAATAGCCAAAGCAATCTTGAGAAAGAAAAATGGAGCTGGAGGAATCAGGCTCACCAACTTCAAAGTATACCACAAAGCTACAGTAATGAAGACAGTATGGTACTGGCACAAAAACAGAAATATAGATCAATGGTACAGGATAGAATGACCAGAGATAAACCCACACACATATGGTCACCTAATTTATGACAAAGGAGGCAAGAACATACAATGGAGAAAAGACAGCCTCTTCAATAAGTGGTGCTGGGAAAACTGGACAGCTACATGTAAAAGAATGAAATTAGAACACTCCCTAACACCACACACAAAAATAAACTCCAAATGGATTAAAGACCTAAACGTAAGGCCAGACACTATCAAACTCTTAGCGGAAAACATAGGAAAAACACACTTTGACATAAACCACAGGAAGATCTTTTTTGACACACTTCCTAGAGTAACAGAAATAAAAACTAAAATAAACAAATGGGCTTAATTAAACTTAAAAGCTTTTGCATGGCAAAGGAAACCATAAAGAAGACAAAAAGACACCCTCAAATGGGAGAAAATATTTGCAAATGAAACAACAGACAAAGGATTAATCTCCAAACTATACAGACAGCTCATGGAGCTCAATATCAAAAAACCAAACAATCTCATTAAAAATGGGTGGAAGACCTAAATAGACATTTCACCAAGGAAGACACAGATGGCCAAGAGGCACATGAAAAGATGCTCAACATCACTAATTATTAGAGAAATGCAAATCAAAACTACAATGAGGTATCACCTCATGCCGGTCAGAATGGCCATTATCAAAAAATCTAGAAACAATAAATGCTGGAAAGGTTGTGGTGAAAATGGAACCCTCCTGCACTGTTGGTGGGAATGTAAATTGATACAACCACTATGGAGAACAGTGTGGAAGTTCCTTAAAAAACTAAAAATAGAACTACCATATGACCCAGCAATCCCACTACTGGGCATATACCCTGAGAAAACCATAATTCAAAAAGAGACATGTACCACAATGTTCACTGCAGCACTATTTACAATAGCTAGGACATGAAACCATCCTAAATGTCCACTGACAGATGAATGGATAAAGAAGATGTGGCACATATATACAATGGAATATGACTCAGCCATAGAAAGAAACGAAATTGAGTTATTTGTAGTGAAGTGGATGGACCTAGAGTCTGTCATACAGAGCGAAGTAAGTCAGAGAAAAACAAATACCATATGCTAACACATATATATGGAATCTAAAAAAAAAAAAAAAAAAAAAAATGGTACTGATGAACCTAGTTGCAGGGCAGGAACAAAGATGTAGACATAGAGAATGGACTTGAGGACACATGGTGGGGGGGGAAGCTGAGGCGAAGTGAGAGTAGCATCGACATATATACACTGCTGAATGTAAAATAGTTGGCTGGTGGGAAGCAGCAGCATAGCACAGGGAGATCAGCTCGGTGCTTTGCGATGACCTAGAGGGGTGGGATAGGGAGGATGGGAGGGAGGCTCAAGAGGATGGGGTATGGGGGACATATGTATGCATATAGCTAATTCACTTTGGTGTACAACAGAAACTAACAGTATTGTGAAGGAATTATACTCCAGTAAAGATCTATTTTTTAAAATAAATAAATAAATAAATAAGCTTCTTCTAAGAAGGTTTGCATAGTCCAGGTCACAAATTGTTACCTTCAACAGCAGCATCAATTACCCCCTGTGTCTTTCTGTCCTCAGAAGAGAGCACAGGAATATGAGGATTAAAGACATATTGGACCTAATTTGGTCAAGGAAAATTCTTGCAAGTGAAGAGATCTATTTATCTTGTAACTACCTGCTGAGTTTTTTGTGCCACAGTTTAAACACTGACTCACCTAATTTTTACCAAAAAATTTACAGATGAGTAAACTGAGGCTATGGTTTTAAGATGACACAATAAATTATGGAATCAAATTTAAACCCAGGAGGGTTTCTTGTACATCTGCAGTGACATGCACCTTCCTCCAAAACCCTTCATTCCATTAATCAGTGCTTTCCCCACTCTACCTCTGTTGGTAGTGTATCTCTTTAAAATACCTTTTTCTCAAGCTTTTAAAAGCACCCGCAACCAGACTCAGTCCTCTAGGAAGGGTTTAATCAAGGGTATAATTATGCGATAATAAGGCTCCTATGAGATACTGCATTGTTTAGCTGTCTACAATAAGCGAATGATGAATATGAATTTGCCAACACGAAAGGATATTCTACTTATATGTGAGTTAACTCTGACAGATCATCATGTGAAAGAAATGCCCATGCCACTTAAAAACACGGTGATGTTCTGTAAGTGTGGTCTACTTTTAGCTGTCAAGTAGAATTAGGTGAGGAAAGGATGCGGAACTGTCAAAAACTTGTAGGCTGACAGTGTTATTCAATGCAGATTGTAAAATAAGATGATGGATTCTTTCCAGAGAAGTGTCTCTCTCTGTGGACATGAATCAGTGGCATACTGTCACCAAAGCACCAATCTACTTTGGTCATAGTACAGAAAATAATTGGCTATCCTAAGAGAGCTTGAATTGTCTTTCTAGACATCATCAAGAAGGAACAAAATTCAAATCTGTGATTTTATAAATAGCTTAAGAGATGTTCAGAATAAAGGGATCATTATGTATATATAAAAAACTATTCCTAATTATATTATAAATTTAAAAATAAATAATTGGATAGGAGATGACATATTACACTAAGGGAATGACTGAAAAGTCCTGAGCATATTCATTTGACCTGACTTAATCTGGGGATACACTGAGAAGTGATAGAGACCATTTAGAAGGCTGTGAAACTGCAAACCACCATGTGCACTACATGGACATTGGCTCTTCATGAGGCCTTGAGCCATGTTTACCACAGAACTGTGGGCATTTTGTTTGATAAGTGTGGCCTTTGATATTGGCAGGGGCACAAAATAGATCACTCAGGGCAGAGGCGTGGTGAAAAAATCCAGCTAGATAGACAGTCTAAGCAGATGTTTTATAATCAGTCCACTGTAACAGTTGGAAGTGACTGTGGCCGAGAATGTGAGATTTGTATATAGCATCTGAGGCCCTGCTCTTCCACTTATAATTCACAGGAAGTCTCTGAGTCTCAGTTTCTTCATCTGTAGACTTGGAATAAAAATACCTACATCATAGCATTGGTAGGAGGATTAATTATTTCGTGAGGTGTAGAATGGTAATCAACAAATGTCTTTATTATGATTATTATGAACAAGATTGGAACATCTACGTGTACCTGTCCAGTTTTGTGCTAGGCTCTGTGAGGTATAGCATGACATTTCAGCCAAATGTCTTAGGGAGATGTATCTCTGGGAATCTGGGAGAGGAACACAAAAACACTACAAGTAGAAGACAATAGATAAGGGCTAAAATATTGGTCTTTGCTGACTGGCAAAATAGAAATTTACATCTTTATTAGCCAATTTTCCTAGTTAACTTTCCTTCTTACCCCAGTCACACACACAGAAACAACCTTGCCTGCAATGAGGTGGTTCTTTGTAGCTTACACAAAGGATGATCCCCAGAGCCTGAGGACAGGTAGGAGACTGCACTTCCTTCTTTCCCTCTCTCTGTCTCTCTGTCTGTCTCTCTGTCTGTCTCTCTGTCTCTGTCTCTGTCTCTCTCTCTATATATATATAAACATATGTGTATATTCTTGTAAACACCACCCAGATCATGATGCAGAGCATTTCCATCACTAGAAAAAACCTTCATTCCCCTTCCCAGTCGATAGGCCTCTTCCAAGAGTGTTCCAAGGTGCGTATACTGTCCTGATTTTTATCGTCGCAGATCACTTTTGTCTGTTCTTGAACCCCATATAAATGGAATCATGGCAGTATGTATTTTTTATTGTTTAGCTTCTTTCACTCAGCATTTGTCTATTAGATTTATCTATGCTTTGAATGTATCACTAGTTATTTTCTATTGCTGTATAGTATTTCATTATTTGCCCATCCTACTACTGATGGCTGTTTGAGCTATTTTCAGTTTTGGGCTATTATAAATAAAGTTGCTATACATATTCTCATACATGTCTTTTGGTGGCCATAAGCATTCATTTCGTTAGGTATATACCTAGGAGTAGAATTGCTAGGTCATAGGGTATATACTGTGAAATATTTTTCCAAAATGGTTTTATTAATTTATATGCCCACCAGCAGTGTAAGAGAGTTCCAGTTGCTTGGTATTCCCAGTGTTCCATTTAACTATTATTTTTATTTTTATATTTATGAGTATGAGGACAATGCTGTTTTACCAGGTCTTCAGGGAAGGAAACCACACATTCATTCACAGAAATTAAGATAGAACATACCTGACCACAGTTGTTCTTGACTTAAATCTTTAGCCTGGCTTTTGCCTGGCTATATGGTATCACTCTGTCACTTCTAGGTTTGGGGCACATCTTCAGCTTCCTAATGCATTTTGCATTTCACTTATTCTACTATGGTAGTTCCACAGACTCTTCCAGAGGTGTTCCATTTTGTGACATCTGCAAACATGATTCGGCTATCTGCTTATCTGCTGACTAAATGTTGATCAGCAGTGACCCGGAGAATAGATAAGGAAGGGTCAATTCTCTGGACTATACATATCACAGCACTATTCCTGCACTTCTAACTTTAAACTGCCTTTTCACAGTAGACATTTGGTAAATATTTCTTGAAATGAGTTGACTTATTTTTTTTTCTCTACAAAATAACTTTAACTTGTGCTTACTCCTATTATAAACGTTGCATTTTCCTGGAAAATTGCACATGGTTTGTATATTTACCTGAAAAGCCTTAATTTGTCCACTTCAATGCTTTCAGTCTTAAATGATATGATTGGAGTAAGCAATACTGTGAGCTTTCTAAAACATAAATCTGCACATAATGGTGCTCAAAAATTAGCTATTAACCATTTTTAAGCAGGACCTAGAACAGCAGTATAGGCAACTTAGCATTTTGAAAATTATTTGCCTGAGACCTGTGAAAGAATCTGGTGGATACTAGAGACAGTACCTTTAAAATTCTCATAAAAATTATTTGCCCGTGCATTAGCAGTTTGGTGGACTAACCATTACCAGACCCATATAACATGTCTGGAAACATACGTTATCTCTGACTTTCTAACAGCTCTGTAAAGTTCTCATTTTACAGAAATAAAATCTGAGTCTGGGAGTTAAAATTGTATTTGCCTAAAGTATACATATTCTAAGTGGGAACTGTCATCATTAAAGTACAAATATATTTGATATCAAATTTCTTTAATATATGATAAAGTGAAATTAATGAAGTTGACCATAATTGATATGATTTTAAAGCACTGAGCAAGTGAAAAGAAATGAGAATGCTGTAATTTTTTTTTTTAATTGCAGGCACCCATATTTTTACAGGGATAGATACAAACTGCTGTGTTGTCCACATGTGAAAGGAACTGGGAGAGAACTGAGACCTCTTACTCATTTTCTTTCTATTTGTTCTTTTCTCAAATTACAGAGCTTTATTTGAAACATTTCTAAAGACTTTCAGAGCATATTATTTTCCCTTTATGCTGAAAAAATCCTGCTTATTATAGCTTACTTTCTATTATTATCTTGCAACACATTCCATGCTATCCTTTGTCAAATCTCAATGGTGTGGCAGTTTGCTCTTGATGATTACTTTGTTGGAGACCTGCCTTATTTTTTCTACTGTTTACTTTTTCAAGTAAACGTCTGTATATTTTTTTTCTTTCTATTTTCATCAATGTTGTTTAGCTTCTTACAAATTCTAACTTACAGTGTGTCTGTCTGACTTTTAGCAAATGGAATTGAAAAATTCTGGAGTGTCAATTCATCTAGGCTAATTTGTGCATCTCTAAATACATGTCCTTCTGAGCCCCATCAACTATGGAGCTAAACATTGGATCATGGTGAATGAAACCAGAATTTTTCAGCTGAATTTAATCCTAGGGTTAGCCTAGATTTGTTACATTTAAGAATTTACATATTCAACTACAGAAAAACCTATTGGTTTTAACCTATTGGTTAAAAATAGACTTATTTGATCATGTGATTAATTTATACCCTAAATATCAATCAGAAAAGCTGATAGAACCATCATCAGATGAATTTTTTTACTATACCATTTTTTTTCTGTTTAATATTCACTTCCTTCCAATTCTTGATGTTAAAATTTCAATGTTAGTAAAAAGCACAGAATCTGAAAGGGCTCCATTTGTCTAGTTAATATGAATTCTATTAGGACTCAGGACATCTCTCTTTCCTACTGTACTGCCCTGACACTTAGGTACTGCATGAAAGCCAGTTAACTATACACACAGGTGCCAAAGTTATCACCTGAGCTTCATTTCAGATAAAATTACTACTTTCTTATTTCCAGAGGAAAGTAAGCCATAAATTCCTACCTCAAAAGTAATAGTAACAGGGTGATGACAATTGAATAGTAATCACAACCATATATTAATTGTTTTAAGCTGCAGGGGTAGGGACAGATGATTGTCACAGATTCTCTCTGCAGGTCCCACTGAGACTTTTCACTGTGACTGTCTGTCGCCTCTTCATTCTAAATTGTTGCTGAGCTACTCCCTCCCGCTTCTTCTCCTTCATCTTATATCTTCTTTGATTCTTGTCTCACAAATTATCAAAGCCTTTCCCAGAGCTTCTTCGTCATCATTATCATATATATCCAGATGGGAATATCTTCTTGTCTGGCCCAATTTTCAGAAATGCAGTTTCTGGGTATGTGTTAAGAGAAAGGGAGTCCTATGGCTGAATAACTAGCAAACCTTTGACATCTTTGGCTGAATGACATCTCCAGTTTTGCCCAGACAAAGAAAATAGCTTTGAGAACACTGATTCACAGTCTTATTTGGGGGATATATAAAAAGGAGCTTCTGATTTCAGTAATCAATAGCAAAGTAAAATATCACATTTCATATATTTTAAGCAAAATAATGAATGTCCAACTATATTATTGTATGTATGTATTCATCTTCTTTTCAGAATTTTAGACTTATTGGAAATAATTATGAACATGAATTGACCCTATATTCAGAGGTCTTCTCTGACCCTGTATTCCAGAGATTTAATAATTTTAAATTTCAAATCAAAAGCTTTGAAGTTACATGTTGTTTTATGCATTTAGGATAGCTGGTTGTCATCTCCTATAGCACTAAGTTGCCTTTCATAATAACTTATCACTCCTGATTAGGACTGTGGGAAGGGACAGTGCAATATTGGCTGCAAGAATTGACAGAAAGAAAAATCAGAAGCCCTGGAATAATCTTGTAACTGCAAGTTTTATCTTTAGTTTAAAATATATTAATAAAGCAACTGAAGCTAAAAGGTCATCCACAGCTTGAGGTTGAGGACATTGTTTTTGTGGGAAGGCTCTCTCTTAAGAATGTTTAACTAGAAGATTGCACAGTGGGTGACAGCTCTTCAGGTGTTGGGCAAGTGCCAGGAGACCTCCCTCATAGGGTGTAAATATGGAGCTGATGACCATCTGTGTCCCATCAGGTAGAAAGTTCTTGGGGACCATCCATCCCACCTTGACATATAATGCTGGCCAAATGTCTTAGGATCTTCCTGCTGTTTTAAGCTTCTCTAATATGCAGCTATTTTTTCTTAGTATTTAGCAATAACAGTATTTTTGTGTTGCCTGAGTAATTCTTCTTGTGACTAGAGACTAGACAAAAGTTGTAGGAAAGAACAGAAATATTAAAACAGATACATTAGAGAAACGGTTTTCCATACTGGTGTAGTGCGTGCTGGATGCTGACTCCAAGACTGAGGTTCTTCACAGAGCCATCCCTACATCCAGAACTCGATGTGGCTTCTTGTAGTTCCAATCATGCTAACTAGGGTGTGGGGCTCTTAGCAAGGCTCTGGAATAGAAAGTGCCTTTTGTAGACAGGTAATGAAGTCCAGGAAATCTGATGGTGCAAAGGTGACTGGGGTTTTTGCCTCTTAAGGGAAAACAATCTACTTCAACCACCTTTCTTATAGTTGTATATGTTTAGGAAAAGCCCACTATTTTCAAAAAATGTTCAAAAGACAGTAATTTCCCAGTGTGAGCCTACATTTTTTTACCCATTACGCATTGATTCTGCTTTCTGTCCCTTCTAAAATGTGTCCACATCTTGACCTAGCTGATGCTGAAAATGTCATGCATTTATCACTCTACCTCATCACTACTGCAGTTCTTTTTTTTTTTTTCTTCTTGTTTAGTGGCATTTTGTTTTAGGAAAAAGAGGTTAGATTTACAGCCTTGGGAATGAAAGGTGTCTCTTTTGAAAAGCAGAATAAATATTATATAGAGAGTGTGAGCATTTGTGCAAATGCAGGCAAAGAGCTGTGTCTGCTCTTTTGGGCTCCTCAGCATGCGAATTCCCGCCAGTGCTTGCTGACATTTTTAATAACAACATGAGTGGCCAAGAAACCAACTGAAGACCTTGTGACTAAGTGGGAAAAATGCATAATAGAAAAAGGAATGTGTAGTTAATCCTTCTTTCTGGGGTAATGGAATCAGAGCATTGGAGCAGAGACACCCAAATTATCAGTATCTGACTTAGCATGCTTTGGGTTGTTTTCAATAAAATTTTTCTGTCTGATTCATTTATATAACTCAGAAAATAGAAAGACGATCCTATTCACAGCACAGTTTTAGACCATCTTGGAAGACACAGTGTATAAAACAGAACTCTGCCCTGAATAATAAATGGTTAAATTATTGTGCAAGGGAAGTATGGAGTTATTGGTACAGAAAATAAGTACTATAAGAATTCAGAGTCAGAAAAGTCAGTATGGGACAAGTGGACAGGAAGGCTTTACGGGAATAGATAGAACTTGACCTTAATCTTGAACAATAAGTGGACTTTTTTGATAGGTGTAGAGGGGGAAAATGGTAGCAAGAAGCACTGAAGGTGGGACTAAGAAGAGGTTGGAAGAGTCCGTTCTCAGGTGTAAAGAGATCACGAACACTTGATGGAAGGAATGGAATCCAGCTGTGGCAACTCAATAGCTGAGGAAGTCAACATTTGCTTTGGGGAATGAATAGTGGTTAAGCAGTAACCTTTTTTTTCTTTTAAATTAATTAATTAATTTATTTATTTATGGCTGTGTTGGGTCTTCGTTTCTGTGTGAGGGCTTTCTCTAGTTGCAGCAAGCGGGGGCCACTCTTCATCGCGGTGCGTGGGCCTCTCACTATCGCGGCCTCTCTTGTTGCGGAGCACAGGCTCCAGACGCGCAGGCTCAGTAGTTGTGGCTCATGGGCCTAGTTGCTCTGCGGCATGTGGGATCTTCCCAGACCTGGGCTCAAACCCGTGTCCCCTGCATTGGCAGGCCGATTCTCAACCACTGTGCCACCAGGGAAACCCAAGCAGTAAGTTTTGAAAGAATTTCTCTTTCTGTCTCCTCTTCACCATGAGAGACAGAGTGATAATTTCTTTGATTACAAGTTAAGTAAGAAAGAGGTGTTTAAGAAGGTAAGATTTTGAAAGCCAAATTTGGAAGGAACGAGTTGGCTCTGATGATTTGCCTGAGGATACTTTGAAGGTAGAACTCCTTCCATCTTAAACTAGTCACACCTGGATCTGTAGAGCTCGGGTGAGAGGGTCTGGAAATCATTTTGAAAATAGAGATAGATAATAAAGATCCTATTGCTATACCAGTCTTCCAGATGCCTATATAAGTTAGATCTTTACAGCAACTTTATGAGGTAGGTTTTACTATGCTCATTTCAGAGATGAAAAATTTCAGCTTCTAGGAAGTTATTTGCCTTGTTCAATGCCCCACAAATACAGGGTGACAGAGCTGGGGTTTAACTTCAAGAGCTTCTGCCTTTGCACTCATGCCCTTTCCATTAACCTGTATTACTTTGTCACATTATGTGGGTAGAAAGTACAAAACAACAATGGCAGTGATCTAGAAACTTACACATTTTTTTCTAAAGGCTAATCATCACACAGATGAAATTAAACCAGAAACAGATACGAGATAGGACATAATTTAGTGCTCTTCTACAAGTCATTATTATAGTTACAGAGATTAAGGTTTGTGCTTCTTTTCTCATTCATCCCATCAATAAACACTACTATACTCCCAGCTCTCCATATTTGTATAGTTTACAGAGTACTTTAAAAATGTTTTAAAATTATCTTCACAAAAATTCATTAATAGCAGGTAGGGTATTGGCATTATTTCCAATTTTTGGAAAGAAAAACTGAGATTCCAGAGGTGCTAAATGGTAGAGCTAGTAGCTGAATCCAGTTTTTGTTTCTAAATCTAATGGTGCACTTAGTTCTAGGTATCTCAAATGCCAGCACTATGTCACCCATGTTGGCTTTTGGAAAGATGACTAGGTGTGATCTGTTCTCCTTGTTTTTTATCTGTCCATCACAGCTATTGCAGCCTGAAATACTTTTCTAAACTTTATAGAAAATACTTCTCTACTTATAATCATTTTCTTTATCATTTTCTAATCCAGAGTAGTTTATGTTTCCCAGTTAGCTATTCTTGGAATGGTTCTCAGGTTACATCTCTAATTTCATCTAATTTTTCAGTTACTACTTTTAAGATTTCTTAAAAAATATAAACCACTACCCCTCACATCAAACAGGATAAAAGAATGTTAATAGCCCTGATTATTATATATTAGGACTAGGAATCTGGTGTCAGTGGAAGCATCTATATGTCTTTCTCTTTTTGCATAAGTTCAGTCATGGTTAATTATTCATTGAATAATTTCATGTCATTGAAAGGGCAGAAAAACAATATGGGGAAAAATCCTGGTTTCTTAAATTACACTGATCTTTCCTTATAGATAATATGGATAATGGCCTCCTTTTAAAACTAAATGAGGTTACATATTGGACTTGTAAGTTTGTCACAAATTTGCCTCACTTTTAGCACCCAGGACCCTTTGAAGCCATTTGGAGCCTCCTGCTGCTTTTTTCCATAGCCTTTGCACCCTGATGGCCCAGGCACACTTAGCTCTGCCATGTCGAGCCCTGGGAGAAAGTCAAGGTCAAACTACTTGGCATTTTCCACACCAGAAGGCAGAGTCATTGTAGGAAATAGGTGACAGCCCCTGTATGAGAGAGAGAGAGAGAGAAGCAACATGCATTTCCTTTTCACTCTAGTGTAATGCAAGGCTGGGCCAGCAGGGTCCCCTGTTGTTGCATTCTCAGACCTAAGGTACTCCTGAGGTATTACCACTGGAAGAAAAATAGAAAATGCAATGGGATCATCCTCAGCATTAACTATATTTAAATGTGTTCACTAGTCTTGAACAGTTCTCACACACTGATAATGAAATAAGGAGAAATTCTTCAATGAGAAAACTACATTCTAACTCTGAGATTAAGTCAAAATAATTGAAAACACGTGTAGGGGAGCAAAATATGCCACCCCAAAATGTGTCTCTTTGGCATAAGGATTTTTTTAGACTGATCATTTTTAAGAAACAGAAGACCCAGGGAATTTTTCTCGTTACCTCCCCCTAACTGCCTAAAAGAATTTAGATAGAGCCCTATTCCAGGAAAGAAGCTATCAGATAGATAACTATAATATGAACTAGGTGTGGTAGACAGGGAAGAACCTATCAGAGTCTGTTAAAATTTCTCTCTGTCCCATTGTCTCTGCATGGCCCAGCAAACATTTATTTACCAAACATTTGCTTTCCATCTCCATGTGAGTTGCTTCCTCTCCTTTGAAGTCCCAAACCATACCCCCAACTTTCTCTTTTGTCTTTAGCTGAAGACGGTATTTAAGGTGAGGGCTTGAGCCATTTTGGAGAGTTACTCAGTTTTCCTGGGTTTCTCCCATGTATACATACAATTAAACTTTGTTTGATATTTCTCCTGTTAATCTGTCTCATGTCAATTTAAAACTTAGACCAACTAGGAGAACCAAGAAGCGTAGAGGAAAATTTCTTCCCCCCCAAAACAAGGTAACAATGGAAAGATTCCTGTGGCTCTGTTATACCACAGGGCTCCATGCAATTGAAAAGGAAAAATGCAAACACAAAACGAGTATCTGAAGAAAACACATGAGGAATGAGCATCAAAGAAATCAATAGGAAAAATCACCTCCCCTAAGTATAATGTCAAGGCAGCTCTATTGGAAAAAAATGTTGTAATACCTCCTCCTAGGGGAATATGCAGAGGTAAAGACAAGCATTTTTAAGACTAGAAGAAACTACACTGGAATTTAAAACAAAAATTAATAATCTAGATGACAAAGACCTATGGAAGGTGTTTATGTGTTCCGTGGGGAAAATAAAATTAATGAAAAATGAATAGATTGCATTTATACACAACATATGTTTTATGCTATCCTAGTCCTAGCACAGTATTTTTGTTATTCCAAATGATTAGGGATCCACTGTAATCCATTAAGTTTTTGTGGAATGGTTATATAGAATGACAACTCAATATTCTGCTGCTCTCCACAAAACTTTTGAAAGGCTTGGAGAATATACTTGGGTAGGGGAGGTTTTCCTTCTACCCTTCTAGGTTTTTGACTGAGACATCCCTGTAATAAAAAGACAGATTAACAGGAGAAAAATAAATAGAAGTTTAATAACATGTATACCTCCTGTATATGTGGTAGATACCCAGGAGAACTAACTCCCCCAAATGGTCCAAGCCACAACCTTAAATACTATCTCTAGCTAAAGACAGAAGAAGATGTTGGAGGGTAAGGGATTCAGTTATGGGAGTTTATCAAGAAAAGCACAGTAAACAAGAGTATGGCTGTTATACAGATTTAAGTCATTTCCTTCTCCATTGATGAGAGTTTCCAGAGATTTGGTCATCTTTCTCTTCCTGGTACAGAGAGGAAGACACCCTTACAAATGGACATTTCCCTTATAAATGCAAATGTTTCTTACAAAATGATAACTTCTACTCAGTTTTCAGAGCTTCTCCTGTGTCTGCTGTTTCTTAAAAATAATCAGCCTAACATAATCCTTATGCCAAAGAGACATATTTTAGGGTGACAAATTATGCTCGCTTGCACTTGTTTGCTGCAAGAAAAGAACCGCAAATGCACCTGGCAGGTTTTATAAATATACTTTTTCTTTAAGTTGGCTTAAATGTGTATTTTATTTACTTTTTTTGCAACAACTTTATTTTTTTTCTTTTGGCTGCATTGGGTCTTCGTTGCTGCGTGCGGGCTTTCTCTATTTGTGGCGAATGGGGGCTACTCTTCATTGCAGTACACAGGCTTCTCATTGCGGTGGCTTCTCTTGTTGCAGAGCAGGGGCTCTAGGCACGTGGGCTTCAGTAGTTGCAGCGCACGGGCTCAGTAGCTGTGGCTCGCGGGTTCTAGAGCGCAGGATCAGTAGTTGTGGTGCAC
Organism: Eschrichtius robustus; assembly: GCF_028021215.1. Classification (NCBI taxonomy): domain Eukaryota; kingdom Metazoa; phylum Chordata; class Mammalia; order Artiodactyla; family Eschrichtiidae; genus Eschrichtius; species Eschrichtius robustus. The sequence goes on from NC_090838.1 coordinate 27,908,775, forward strand.
GGACTTAGTTGCTCCGCGGCATGTGGGATCTTCCCCAACCAGGGCTCGAACCTGTGTCCACTGCATTGGCAGGCGGATTCTTAACCACTGTGCCACCAGGGAAACCCTAAACGTGTATTTTTACAAGAAGGGGGTATCGGACCTGGCTGATACTCAGCTGTAAGCTGAATAGGTTATATAGCTTACATCCTTTATCACTGGTCAATATCCAGACAGAATCAGTTAAATACTTAAACTATTACCCTGAGGTTGGGCATCTAGTGGACTTATGCCTTTTTCATTTGATATAATATGAATTATTGCAACATGTTTTGGCCCAAAATCAGAAGAGCAGCATATTCTGTTTCACAAGGTGTATTGTCCACTTTAGATAGAAAAATAAAAGGTATTTGCTAAGAGTTCTATGTCCTTTTCTTAAAGAAGAAAAGAGTAAAATGTTTATTTCTGAATGCTGAATGAGACCATGAATATAATTGTGATATCTTTATTGCTTAATATTTTAAATTACCTAGACAATACATATTGTTCTTAGCCTTAGAATAACTATACTGTCTTGTATACTAATATTAAGAACATTATTTTAATTTTTAAAATTGCACTTACATATATTTCTTCTTTCATTTAAAAATTTTCTGAAACAAGTAAAAACCATACTAAATTTCTATGATGAAAATGTATTCATGATTTATTTGTGCAGAAAATAAAAAAACAAAGTCAAAAATTATACCTTCTCAGACATAATAATTGCAAGAAGCTGGCAGTATTTAAATATTGAATATTGAATGTGGGCTTTGAATTATTTCTCTAGGAGTGGTGAAAGTTCTTTGCTTCTTATTTACTATTAATTCACTGAGTATCAGATGCTATCGCAGGCAATGAGATTCCAGAGGGGAAATCCAGAGTCTCTTCTGGGTTTATGGATTTGCACCTGAGTCTCTTTGGTGTTTAAGGGTGTATCCCTATCTTTTCATTACGTGATCCTTCCTGATCTTTTTATGCAGTGAGGCTGACCAGGGCCCAAAGTGTGTTCCATAACTGTACAACTGGATAATATTGATATTAATCATAATGACATAGGCAAATATTTATTTAATGCTTACTATGTGCCAGACTTATTTTAAATGTTTTATATTACTGAATCTTCACAAAATACCCATGAGAATGTTCTATTATTGTCCCTGTTTTATAGATGAGGAAGACGAGGGAAGGCCCAAGATTGAAAAAGTGTAACTTGTTAATGGCAGAACTGGTGTGAAGAGTGTATTTTGACTTTCATATGTATTGATATAACTTTGAACCTAATAACCCAACCAGTCAGGGACCTTTTTAACGTTAGTAATGTGTCATGCGTGAATAATGTTTCTACTCAAAGGGACTGCAATCTCCTGAGGAATATTTCTGTTGAACTGTCTCAAGAGATTAATTCAGTCTTGGGTGAACAAGGAATCCTTCATGTGTTTATTGATAAAGTTGCAGGGCTCCATTCTCAGTGGTTAGGATATGGCCCTCTGGCCCTCTGTGAACTGCTTCTGAATCAGAGCTAGGCCTGGCTCTGAAAGGTTTCGTATCCCTCATCCAGGTTTCCCAGGGTGCATCAAGCTTTACCTTTGGAGAAGGTTCTCTCACCTTGAGAAGCTGTGCTGATCTTTTGTTGTTACAGTACTCTTTGGTACCTTCTCTCTCTGAATCCTTCCTACAACCTAAACCTTCTTATATCCTGGATATTTCTGCCCTACCCTCATCAATTTGTTTTTCCTTCCTAGCAATTCTTTTTTTTTTTTTTTAAATTTTATTTATTTATTTTTGGCTGTGTTGGGTCTTCATTTCTGTGCGAGGGCTTTCTCTAGTTGTGGAGAGCGGGGGCCACTTTTCATCGCGGTGCGTGGGCCTCCCACTGTCAAGGCCTCTCTTGTTGCGGAGCACAGGCTCCAGACGCGCAGGCTCAGTAGGTGTGGCTCACGAGCCCAGTTGCTCCGCGGCATGTGGGATCCTCCCAGGCCAGGGCTCGAACCCGTGTCCCCTGCATCGGCAGGCAGATTCTCAACCACTGCACCACCAGGGAAGCCCCCCTTCCTAGCAATTCTTTTTCTTCTGAAGCTCTGTCCTTCTGGGGATTTATGTGAGATAACTGCTGTTATTCCAGAGATTCTCAAGTACTTTCACTAACACAGCCCTTTTAATTTCTTAGTGACTCATTATGTATTTGTTGCACTCACCCACAACTTGGAGGCTGTGGGGCCGTCTTCCCTTTCAGCTAGTTGTTCTCAGACTCAGTTTCCATTTATGGTAGCATCCTCTCTCATTGGAGGGATATGTTGCTTATTTGGAGTTCCATCTTTGATTCCATTTCATTTCCTGCTGCTCCTGCCACACAATTGCTGTTTCTTCTTGACCCTGCTCTTGGGGGGAGGGGGTAAAAGGAGAGGGGGGAGGGTTTGGGTACACCCATCCACAATTTAGAGCTTCTGGGATTCCTCATCACCCAGTTTGTTAACATCCACGTTTCTCTCTGCTCCATTGCCCTTTTCCCTTATTTTCATCTGAAGACAATTCCTTTCCTCTTATTCTTTCTTAGTGGAATTCCTGTTCTTGTTTCATAAATTCAGCTTCTTCTCTTACCTCTCTGAGGGTATTAATATAACTTTTTCCTCTATCGTTGTCTTCTTTTCTCTACATATTCTCCTTTTCTTCAACTTGCTTATTGCTTTTGTTTGATTTGTTCTCTACTTGTTACATGGGAAGCTTTCTTCAGATAGTTTGAACCTGGTGAACTTAGATTGTTTACTCAGATTTAAGAGTGAGCATTGTGAGTACAGATGGAGTCTTTGAGTGTGTTTGTGAGTTTATCCACTCTGAGCTTTGCTGTAGGGTGATTTGCCAGGTCTGTTTCTTTGAGGAGCCTCTGATGTCAGTAATTTTAGGTTACCCCCACTAGAACTGGTCAGATTTCCTGGAGAAGGACCTTTCAATTTCTTGTGTGGAGGGAATAGAATTAATTGCCTTATCTGAAAGCAGACTCAAGAAATGGAGTTGAATTTGGGCCTCAGTATTCAATATGTGTGTGTTCTCTTATCTTCCTGCTGCTGGTATGGTGTCCCTACCTTCAATCTCTTCCCAAACCCCAGGATCCTCTACATTAACCTCTGCAAAACATAAACCTCTAGTCTTATAACAAGATAGGGGAGAGGATATTTTGTAGAGGAGGAGAACTAACTACATCTTGAAGAGTCTATTTTCAGACCAATCTTCATTCCCTTTTGCAAATATACCTTTTGCCCCCAGTTCTTTGTGGAGAATCAACAATGTACATCAGATTATATCTCTGCTTTTTTCTGACTGCTAAGTCAATTTAAGGTTCTGTTTTCCAGGTTCCAAAATTTTATTGCTCTTATCTTCTTTCCTATTTTGTTGACTTTTTTGGGGGGTTTATGATGTTTGAAACATCTTTTACCGTTGTTTTAATGAAGTTGTTGAAGGGAAGCAAAAGTAAATTTATGCATTCAGTGCACTGTCATTAACCAAATGTTAATGTACTTTGATAAATACTCAAGCATATGAAAAATCTGTATATATTTCTGGGTCCTACAATATTTTTGGCCTGCTTGAGGACAAAGATTCTATATCTTTGAAACATTTATTATTCCCACTTCTATATCATAATTGTCACAAGAACTGGGAGTTCTCTTATGTTCCAAGTCCCTCTGCAAGCACATTATCTGTTTTCCTACAGGAGAGATATTATCCCTTAACTATGTTAATAATCTAGTACATAGGAAAGTGCCCATCATAGACCTTTAATTTTCTGATAAATTACTACCTTATATGAAAACTATAAAATGAATCCCTTGCCATTTTTTTCCCATACCATTAAATTCTGAACCATTAATCTTAGGTATTAATCACAAATGCCTAAGATTAAGTTTTAACTGTAACAAATGTGTGTTTCCACTTTGGAAAAGATTGCTCACCCCTTTCCTTTCAACCAAAGTTTTCTTTATTGGATTTGTGTTCCTAATTATTTCAGAAAGACTTTTTTTAAAAAACTGATTATCTGATTATTTTTAGTATATTTTTAAAATTATCTATTGTTGTAAAGCAAAGTACCCCAAAACCTAGTGGCTGAAAACAACAATTTATGTTGCTCACAACTTTGTGAGTCTAGGAATTCTGGAAGGGCTTGACTGAGTGGTTTGTCTCTGATTCATATGACATCATCAGAGTACCCCAGACGTAGGGGATCTAGTTCCAAAAGGATGTCTTTCCTCACATATCTGGCACTGTAGTATTTTCTGGCCTCTCTCTCTCCACCTTGCCGTCTGATCTTCTGTGTCCTCCTCATGTATCTTGGGCTCTCACAGCATGGCAGTCTCAGGCTAGTCAGACTTCCTACATAGCAGTTGGCTTCCTCAAGAGCAAATGTTCCATGAATAAGACAGGAAATGTTTCCCAGGACAGGAAGTAGGAGCTGACCTCAGCCTGGAAACTAGGATAGCATCACTTGTGTTACATTCCATTGATCAGAGCAGTCACAGAGCCTGCCCATACTCAAGGGGAGGTGACACAGAGACCATCTCTCAATGGGAGGAATGACAGAAAATTTGCAGCTATCTCTAATCTGCTAATCAGTCTCTCTCTTTCTCTCTCTCTCTCTCACACACACACATATATACACACACACACACAATAAACATATATACATACTACCTATAAAAAGATTTGAAAAGATTTGGCCAATTTCAGAACCTAAAGCAATACATCTGCAAAATGGATGACAAAACCCATAAACACCAGCCTTATATAGGAGAGCCAGAGATTCCCTACCCCTTTTTCATTACTGTTTTCTAATGATATATTTTTGTCAGAAGTTCTCCCCATAGCTATGACTGATTATCACTTCTGATCCCAGAGCAGGGGAGAACAAAACTTCACTGAGTGAATTTTCTTAAGAGCCACCAACCTACCTATAATACAGTGCTGAGATTGTCACTTCATTCCCCAGAGGGTGTGGCTCTGTTTGGACAATTCCCCACTTGCCATTAAGATGGCAGAGGAAGAATATAAGGTATCTCTGCCAAGGAAATGTCATCTTTCAAAGCAGCAGCAGGAGCGGGAGCTACGGTGGCAGTTCCTTAATACTGGAAAAATAATAACCTCACAGAAGAGACATGATCTGGGCTGATCTAGCTGCTTGACCTTATACAAATAGTTATATTTTCTATGTGCTTTCATTTATAAAATAGAGCCAATAATTTTGTTTCCAAGGGGTTGTTGTGAGACTAAAATGAGGACACTCATATAGAGGCACATTACCTGCAAAAGAACGGGATATGGGTTTTTTGACTATTATTATTAACATTATTATTATTAAGGAAGAATATGAAAATGTAGTGGTATAACCACTTACAGAGTTGACATACTTTAGCATTCATTATATCTAGCTTATTAATATTTAATATCAAAATATATTGAGTTGTATAAAAGGGTTGTACAGAATCCTAGAATCAGTGCCAGCTACAAGTACATTCAAATAGTAATTACCATAAGGAGCATTTTAAGATCATTTCGAAACTTCCCATAGGATGAACACTACAGGTTGTCAGTACTGTCCCTCTGATATCTTTTCATATGGAAATCTACTGAGGCTTCATCCTAAAACCATGAGATTTATCTGTACCAAATTGCAATAAACTCAAGCTTTTGCCTGCAAGATGTGATGCAGGAAGTCTGTCCCTTTCCTCACTTGCATCTGGATGGCAGCTCATTAGGACATGGTCCTGTCAATATGATTATCATCATCATCATCATCATCATCATTTCACATATTCTAATCACATGTTGGTTTCAGATAATGAAAAAAAAAAGTGACTTCAGCCTGCATCCCTGACCTCAGTCATCTATCATTTTGGGGGTGACCTGTTGGTATTAGAAGGGACTAAATATAATTACGTGGTTGGGGGAGTGTAAACTATCCCCATTGCTAGGAAACAAACCAATACAGCCAGTCTTCGCAGCACCCCATGTGGCACAGTGGCATCACCTATGAATGAGTTCTCGGTATGCAAGGTGTGCTGTCTTACCTGTGGCCTGGAGCTTGTGATCCTGAAACAATTCACTTACTAGAAAGTATTTTCTCAAGAAAAGGGCACCAGCTTCAGAGACACACAGATCTGGATTCTAATCTTGGCTCTATTACTTAATGGTTTTTTTGTCTTAGGGAAAGATAATTAACCACTCTGATACTTGAGTTATTCAGTTGTATAATGTCTATATTATAAGATTATTATAACAACCCATCTTTTTTTAAAACTTGTTACTATATGGACACTCCCACCCACATTATTTTGAAGCAATTACCAGATATGTTACATCTTGAAGTATATCAATGTATATCTTTAACACTAAAGAAATTCCTTAATAACATAACTTCTGTGAAAGTATGATACCTAAATTATTAACAATAATTAATATTATTATCATTAATTCATAACATCAAATATTCAGCCAATGTTCATATTTCTCCAATTGCCTTGCAATTATTGTTATTTTTTACAGTCTTTGCATTGGGATCAAAATAATGTCCCATATTAGTTGATATGTCTTTTAAGTGTCTTTTTACAAATAAACTTTTTATTTTAGAATAATTTTAGATTTACAGAAAAGCTGCACAGATAGTAGAGTGGGTTCCTCAATGTCCTTTACTCAGTTTTTGCTAATTTTAGCATCTTATAAAACCATGATACATCAAAATGAAGAAGTTAACATTGATACAGTATTATAAACTAAACTACTGACTTTATTCAAGTTTTACCAGTTTTACCACTAATCCAGGATCCATTCCAGGAGGTCACATTATGTTTAGGTTTTAGACTCTTTTAAACTCTAGTTTCCTCCTGCATCTTTTTTCTTTTTTACAATGTTTTTCTATGAGAAACCAGAAGATTTTTCTTGCAAAAGTTCTCCAGTGTAAACTGGAGCTGTATGTTTGTGCTATTTTAAACATGTTTCTCTGTACCTTGAATTTATCATAAATTGATATTAGATCTAAATGTTTGATCAAATTCAGGTGCAATTTTTTTAATGTATTCAGTTAGTATTGGATAAACTACTTAATAGGCAGTGTAGTGTACTTCTGTAAGGAGATTCATAAGTATGTTTTTTCCTCTTTCTGATGTTATCAGTAACTGATGATCATTGTTTAGGTCCATTAATCCATTAGGGCACGGCAGAATGGTGATTTTCTACTTCTATCATTTTTCACTGTGTATCAGTTTAAATATTTCCAAAAAGAGAAATTTCTCCTCTTCAATTATAGTATAGCTCATATAAAAAAGCAGAATAAATACTTAATTTCCCTCCTATATTTACTAGTTTCAATTCGGTAATGTGGTAATTTCCAGGCATATTTCAGTGATTTTTATCTGTAATGTACTCTATTTTCATGGTTCCAGTTCAATTTTTTAAATTATTTTTTTATTGAAAGATTATTGGTTAGAACAATTTTAAATTTACAGAAAAATTGAGCAGAAAGTACAGAGATTTCCCTCTCAAATATTCCTTCTCCCCACACAGAGCTTCTCCTATTATTCACATCTTGCATTAATGTGGTACATTTGTTACAATTAATGAAGCAATATTGATACATTTTTATAACTAAAGTCCATAGATTACATTAGAGTTCACTCTTTAAGATGTTCATTTCTAATGGTCTTGAAAAATGTATAACTTTGTCAGATAAGTGGATAGCAAATATTTTCTCTCAGTCTGTGGATTATCTTTTAATTCTTTTAGGAATGTCTTTCACAAAGCAGATGTTTTTAATTTTAATGAAGTTTAACTTACCAATTTTTTCTATTATGGATTGTACTTTTGGTGTTGTATCTAAAAAGGCATTGCCAAATCCAAGGTCACCTAGATTTTCTCCTGTGTTATCTTCTAAAAGGTTTGTAGTTTTACATTTTACAATTAGGTCTGTGATCCATTTTAAATTGTTATTTATGAAAGGTATAAGGTCAGTATCTAGGTTTACTTTTCTGTGTATAGATATTTAGTTGTTCCAGAACACTTTGTTGAAAACACTATTCTTTTTCTACTGAATTTATTCTGCTTCTTTGTCAGATCCATTGACTATATTTGTGTGGATCTATTTCTGGAACCTCTGTTGTGTTCCACTGACTTATTTCTGTATTCTTACCCCAATACCACATTTCTTGATCACTAAAGCTTTACAGTAAGTATTAAAATCAGGTAGTACCAGTGCTCTAAACTTCCTCTTCATTATTGTGTTGCCTATTCTGGGTTTTTCCCAGATAAACTTTAAAATCAGTTTGTTGATATCCATAAAATAATTTGCTGGGATATAGACTGGGATTGGGGTTGTGTTGAATCTATATATCAAGTTGAGACAACATTAACAATATTGTCTTTCTCTCCAAAAACATGAAATATCTGTTTATTTAGGCCTTCTTTAATATCTTTAATCAGTTTTTGACAGTGTTCTTCATATAGATCTTATACATATTTTGTTAGATTTATACCTAAATATTTCCTTTTGAGGAATGCTAATATAAATGGTACTGTGTTTTTATTTTCAAATTCCAGTTTCTCATTGCTGGTAAATAAGAAAGCAGTTGGCTTTTGGAGGCTAACCTTGTATCCTGCTAACTTGCTATAATTGTTTATTAGTTCCAAGAGTTTTATTGTTGTTATTGTTTCTTTGGAGGTTTTTTACAAAGACAATCATGTCATCTGTGAACAAAGACAATTTTCTTTCTTCCTTCCCAGTCTATTTACCTTGTATTTTATTTTCTTCTCTTATTGCATTAGCTAGGCCTTCCAGTATGACATTGAATAGGAGTGATGAGAGAGCACATTCTTGCTTTGTTCCTAACCTTTGGGGAAAAACCATCTATTTTCTCACCATTAAGTAAAATGTTAGCTGTAGGTTTTTGGTAGATACTTTTAATCATGTTGAGGAAGTTACCTTCTATTCCCAGTTTGATGAGAATGTGGGTGTTGGATTTTGTCAAATGCTTTTTCTGCATGTATTGATTGAATTTTCAGTAAGGTTTTTTGGGTAGTCCCTTCTTTGTTTTCAGAATCTCTTCATATATTAGAGATATAATGCTTCAAGTGACAATAAATTTAAATGAAATTAATGTGTCTAATGTCAACTCAGACTCAAAATTATCTGATAGGCTGATATGTCAAGCTGAAATCCATAATAGACAAAAGTTAAATCCTGCATATCTCATTAAGTACAAGATGGGAAAAAAAATTGGCTTGGCAGGAGTTCTTGGAAGAAATATGTGGCAAAAATGTTAATATTAGATAATAGCATGACCTGGCTGGTTAACAACCATTTTGTAGTATTTAGTTTCTATTTTCTGGGTGGCAAACTTTGAGAGAGTCCAAGATGAAAGAGAGTGTGTTGTGCATTATTTTCATAATTATCACCCTGTTGTAAGGATGTGTTGAGACCTCCATACCATGAGATAATATAGGTAATAGCAAGAATAGAAGCTAGAAAAATGGAGGACTTAATGTAGATGCATGATAAATAAATGAAAATATTTAATGGATTGCTATGTAAAAGAATATTTAGATATGTTCTTTATTAGCACAGAGCAGAACTAAGAGTAGCAGCTAAAACTTAAAACATATTTTAACTAACTAACTATATATGTATAATCTTGCCATTAATATACTTGAGGTGTATCATTCCCTTTTAGTCAGTGATGGAATAAAGCAAATTCCTGGGGTATGCTGTTGTAAAGTTGCTACATGGGATGGAGTGTTAGGTTAAGAGAAATCTGAAGGGAACTTACCACTCAAAGTGAGCTCTTAGAGCTCACTTGAAGAAATATATTCTACAATAGAGCACATGGTCTTTGTGCAGCCCTGGGTGGGGATACTAGCAGCCAGGGTAAGATGGAGAGAACATAAAAGAGTAGCTCACCAGAGAGAAAGCGTTGGTAAAAGTGAAAAATAACAGAAAATACACCTTTCTCACTGCTATGGGAGTAAATCTGCGAACACATGCTCTTCCAATGGTCCATCATTAACATGAACACTATATCCATCATGATTCCCATACCAATTTTGAAAGGCAGCTCATTTTTGCAGGGCTATTTCCTGGAAATAAGAATAGCTCTGAAAAAAGAAAGCAGTTGAGGGAGAATGTTCAGGAGTGGCACTGACCTCAAGAAAACAGTTTTGCTTTGAACTTTCTGTGGAGCAAGAGAACTTAAAAGCTCCCACCTCGAATTTTATTCTATTTGCTTATAATCAATAGCAAAACAGTGCCCACATTCAGTATATAAAGGCTCATACGAGAAGGAATTTTAGGTGCTATGACAGAAAGAGACATCTATAAGCAAGTCATGAAGATGATTCAGCAAGTTACAACTGTTTTATAAAGAAGCATTCCTTTGGTTAAGGTCACTTATTAGCAAGGGGTGAACCTCTAGAAAATAAATGGTTAGCAGGTTTGTTGTTTTTTTTTTCATCTTTAATGTGAACCACCTATTAGGATTTTTTTAACGTGGTGAATAATAATTAGTTGGTATTCTTTTCTCTGGTATGAATAAATTTAAACTAAATACTTTTTTTTGTTTAAGGGTAACAGAGAAGATGACAATAGCCTTGCTCTTTTAAATAACTCCATTACAATTAGGAAGACAAAAGAAACCATAACTTTAGCAGATCATTAGAATTAGATTTGATACCAATTACATTGTCAAAAAAAATTAATATAATTGAATTCATGTCAACCAGCTTTGACTATATTATTTATATAAAGATAGCTAAGACTCAATATAATCAATCTTATGAAGCATGGATGTAAATAATATAGTTGGAATTGGCTGAAGAATTCCATGTAGAATGAAATCATACCTTCCTTTGATGTCTTGTACAACTAGGGCATATTCAGTGCTGTGGCTTTCAGTTTTTCCTTTAAATGTTAAAACTCTCATAGTAAGAGACCTAATTGACACATTTCCAATTGTTCTTTTCTTTTATGCTATTCTAAATATGTGTCACTGACATTGAAGAAATGCCCCAATTAGGAATATAAAGGCTTAAACCTGCCTGTTGTTGAGGGAGGCACATGAACCTTGTAAATGAACTCTTGTCATGCCCTACACTGTGCTTCATTGACATGAAGCAATGAGAACCCCTCCCTGTAAACTGACCCATCTACTCTTTTCTCCCTGTTTATGGGAAATCTGTGTAAAAATACACATTCATCAGTAGAATATTTGAAAGAGATAACTTTCCAAAAGCAACAGAAGTAATTTTTACTGTCCCTTCCAGTTGAATTTGTACTGGAACAAACTGCCGTATTCTGCCTCTAAACAAAAGCTATTTCTGAAGCAACATGGTTGCATCTGGCTGATTTTAAATTGTGACCAGTGGTGTGATTCTGACAGAGTCCAATTGTCTGGCTAGATTTCTGGTGCTTATTAACCTCTTAAAGTAAAATAAAGAAACACATATTCAGTGAGTATAGTTACAGGCCGTTAATATAATGCCTATCCTTTCTCTTAATGAATGAGATACATAAAAGCAAAGAAAAGAACATTTCCTCAAATGCAAAAATGCCGCTCTCCACTAATGTTATTATAAAAGGTATACTTGTACAAACTTCCAAAAAATTTCCATGTGAGAAAGGGGGAAAATACTAAGGAAAATTTAAGGGTGGCAAAGAGATTTAATTTCAAAAACTAATGCCCCTGGATGCTGCAGTTTTGTGTTGCGGTTTCTGAAACTGTGTCCCTCCTCACCTAGAGGTGAAGAGTATCAGAATACATTGGTGAGAGCTACCAAGGACACGAAAGGAAGGAAAGCCTGTGTGCCCTGTATCTAGCATAATAGAGCTGATTCCTGCCAGGTTAGAGTAATAATGAGTTAGAAGTGAAGCAACACACCAAAGACAATTGATAATGTAAGATTTGAGGATATATCAAATTTCTAGATAACTCCTCTTACCAGTAGAAAGGTCACAGATGGATAACTGACAAGTAGGGTCAACAAGAGAACATCTAGATGAAAGAAGTGTGGACATTTAGCATTTACTATTGAAATCTTCTGTCCCTCCTAAATTACTCCTTTGTAATAAGTATATTCTTATTCTCTTTGGAATAAGTATATTCCCTGTGGAGAGCAGGTGCTTTTGAAGCAAAGGCCAAGGTTTCCATCCTTGTATGAACCACCTAGCTTCAGAGAAAAAATAACAAAACATAAGACAAACATAGAAAAAAAAATTTCACAAGAGTAACAACAAAGGTAAAGGTCTAGCAAGTAAAATTAGAAAAGCAACTTAAAGGGTATGCTATGCTAACACAAACATATTAAAAATGCATAATTTTACAAGGCCCAGGGATGCCTTATTGACTGTTATAACCAGGAGTGGTTTTTAGCATTTGAAAAATGACTTGGGATTCCCAAACAATAACTACCTCATATATATAAGTGTGTGTGTATATATACATGTGTGTGTGTGTGTGTGTGTGTGTGTGTGTGTGTGTGTATAAAAGTGGTTAGCTTTCAAGGTGGATATTTTCTGAGGACAAAAACAAACTTCCATTGTAAGACAAACCAAATTAAATCATACACTTGATATAGTCATTTAATAATTCAGTCATACCATGGACCTGGCACTAGAGGTGCAAAGATGATGCATGTCAGAGAAGATAGGTGTCACTCATATATAATTATTTAATTTATAATTGTGTTAAACGCTATTGAGAAAACATATTTACAGTTTCATTTGAATATTCTGTTGACATTTTAACCAATTTAACAGCTTAATGGAGTGAAATGAATTGCTTTTTAAAAGATTTTCTTGTTCTGGCCAAGAAAAGAAACTAAGTTTAAGAAGAGAAAGAGGGACTTCCCTGGTGGCACAGTGGTTAAGAATCCACCTGCCAATGCAGGGGACACAAGTTTGATCCCTGGTGCAGGAAGATCCCACATGCCGCAGAGCAACTAAGCCCATGCACCATAACTACTGAGCCTGTGTTCTGAAGCTCGTGTGCCACAACTACCAAAGCCCACGTGCCTAGAGCCTGTGCAACAAGAAAAGCCACCACAATGAGAAGCCCGCGCATGTGAGAAAAAGTAGCCCCGGCTCGTGGCAACTAGAGAAATCCCGTGTGCAGCAACGAAGAATCAACGCAGCCAAAAATAAATAAATAAATTTATAAAAAAAGAAGAGAAAGCAATAAGAGCAACTTCCTGTCAGGCTGAGCTTCCCATTCCATTAGCCTGGTAATTTTTTTTAAAAATTTTATTGGAGTATAGTTGATTTACAATGTCATGTTAGTTTCAGTTGTACAGCAAAGTGAATCAGTTATACATATACATATATCCACTTTTTTTTAAATATTCTTTTCCCATATAGGCCATTACAGAGTATTGAGTAGAGTTCCCTGTGCTATACAATAGGTCCTTATTAGTTATCTATTTTATATATAGTAGTGTGTATCTGTCAATCCCAATCTCCCAATTTATCCCTACCCTTCCTTACCGTAACCACAAGTTTGTTTCCTACATCCGTGGCTCTACTTTGTTTTGTAAATAAGTTCATTTGTACCCATTTTTTTTAGATTCCACATTTAAGCGATATCATATGATATTTGTCTTTCTGTGTCTGACTTACTTCACTCAGTATGACAATCTCTAGGTCCAACCATGTTGCTGCAAATGACATTATTTTGTTCTTTTTATGGCTGAGGGACTGGTAATGTTTTTTAAAAGTATATATCAGAATACATAAAGATTGGCCATTTTAATGGTGCATGAGGTTATATGATAGATTAGATTTGCTATGGTTTAAAATAAGGTTTTGGGGCTTCCCTGGTGGTGCAGTGGTTAAGAATCCACCTGCCAATGCAGGGGACACGGATTCAAGCCCTGGTCCGGGAAGATCCCACATGCCGCTGAACAACTTAAACCCGTGCACCACAACTACTAAGCCTGTGCTCTAGAGCTTGCGAGCCACAACTACTGAGACCGCGTGCCACAACTACTGAAGCCCACGCCCCTAGAGCCCGTGCTCCACAGCAAGAGAAGCCACCTCAATGAGAAGCCCGTGCGCTGCAACGAAGAGTAGCCCCCGCTCACCGCAACTAGAGAAAGCCTGCACGCAGTAACAAAGACCCAATGCAGCCAAAAATAAATAAAATAAATAAATTTATAAAAATAAAAAAAAATAAGGTTTTTTAAATACAGGATTCACTGTATTCAAAAAAAGGAAAATATAATAGCTTAGGCAATGCGTTTGGCTCATTAGCCTGTGTTCTTAGCCTACTGGGCCTTTCTATCCTCTCATTTAGGAATGCCTTTCACCTCCTTCAAGGTTAGCTCAAACACCACTTCCTTACTGACACTTACTGGGATCAGTAGTTGTTGGAGGAGGTCATTGAGAGGACGTGACCGCTGGATTGACCCATGAGCTAGACCAAGGCCATAGGAGGCTCCTCACCATCTCCCCTGTCTTTGGAATGCACATTCTGCCCACTGTTCCCACAGTGGGACCGTTTTCAAGGACACAGACTTGAGAGGGTAAGGTGTTGTTGAGCCCATCTGGACTAAATAAATAGGTGACTGAACCTAAGTAAGGCCTCTATATACACTTTTAAGATTCTGGTGGCAGATGCAGCAATCCAGTGGTTTTCAGCCGCCCAAGGCAAGACTCGTATGTAAATTCCCTTGCTTACGAAACTCACCACCTACCAATCTGGAGTGGCCTGCCTCTATCTTCAGTCTCTCCTTGCCCTCTGGTACTGGTACCAATTTGGAGACCAACAGTAGTAAGAACTAGTAGTTCTTTTTCTTTTTTAATCCCTGTTGTGTTATTGAGTTCGGTGTCTTTTATAGTTCTTGCCACATTAACCATTTAACTTTATTTTCAACTAAGTTTAAAAATTAACTGAAAGCTAATCTATCTAGTCCATCTGATTTTATTTTTTAAATTATGCCTTTTCTACTTTTAGCAGTTCAGTAGTTGAAGAAATGATTTTATTAGTCTTATTGATAGGATAAAAAATGGTGAATTAAGTATTTGCCCATAGAAATGTCTTTTTCTGTGTCATAAGACAGTGTTTCTGGATGAAAACAGCAAAATGAGAATCATATTTATTTAAATATCATAAAATGTCCGTCAATAATAGCAATTATAAATAATAATGAACTGAATTTAATCAAAACTTCTCTTAACATAAAGTTTCTCAATCACACTTCATGAAAAATTATTCTTCAAATTTTTCCTCGAACTATGCAAAGATTGATAATAAATCAAATGTAATAAAGAATTAATTTTCTTAGGACAAATTAAATAACCAACTAAAATCATTTTCTATTTTCATGATTCTGGAACCAAAACTATCTACAACCACCAACTTCCTTTCTGCATTAGCATGACATTACTATCCAGTTAACTCTTGCTCAGGAAGAGAAAAATTGCAAATAACTTTATTGTTCATTCTAAGAACTTCCCAGAAGCCCATTTAAAATGAACATAAGACTGTTCAATTTACAATAGGTAGAATGAAAAGACTGCTTCTGAAGACTCCCTTTGAAACTCTTTTCTTAAAACCTTAGCTTGCTATGTCCATCAATCCTAAACTATTATATTATGAACCTTACCCAATCCTGATGAAATACATTGCCTTAAGCCAGGCTGCCAAACCTCATAGAAATCTTAATTTTGCTGTTCCTCCTCTGAAATGCTACCCAAATTCTGTTGAGATAGTTATCACTCTTACTGCAATAAGCAATAGACTCAATTTTCCCTTATCAACTGAAAATTTTGGTAACATTTTATCAATGCTTATTGAATAACCAAAGTCTCCTTTTTTCATTAACAAATTAGAGTTTATGCACACCAAACAAATTGTCTTCCAGGTTAGTTTTGAGTTCAATAAATTTCTGGTTAAAAAAATAAAGTCTGTTTAAAGTAGTACTTGGCCTTCTTATGGAATGTATAAAGCTGTATTTTGATAAGGCGGATAGTGTTTGAAATTTCAAATCAAATATATCCAAGCTTTTATTAAATACAAAACTGCAACTGAAACCATTTCCTTTGATTATTTAGTAATGTGGAGTTTATATATGAATGCTTTTTTTTCATTCAGGTAAAAAGTTTGAAATTTGCTGTTCCAATACTACAGAAGCAATGAGTTTCTTTTCTTAAGTTATCGTAGATCACTTTGGCGTCAAGTGTTTTTTTTTTTTTTTTTTTGTGATGTACCTATCCTTTACTTGATTCTCCTATACAACTTCTTCTCAGCATAATGATGTTTTAGGCGTTTAGGTAGCTTAAAGTAACTGAAACTGCATTAGCTTAGAAACTGGATGGGCCTGAGTTTTACTGTTTACTCTGTTTCATACTACCTTTGTCACTATTGAAAATTACCTCATCGTTTTAAGCATCAGTTTCTTCAACTGCAAAATGGGAATAATATTATATAACTCCTAGGTTTGCTGTGAGGGTGACTGAAATGGGAAATGTAAAGTACTTAGTACTGGCCTGAAATGTAGGAGGTACTAAGTCAGTGATAAGTATCTTAATTTTTGTTATTTACCATGTTATCCAAGGGCCTCACTTTAATGAGGGTAACTTCTCCTTCTAGATGACTCTATTTTTTGCTATCATATGCCTATCACTACACTGTTTCTTTAACTGGGGTTCTTCTTTAGCTCATGGCACTTTCCTCCAAATGTTCCATAAAAGATAAGCTTTCTCAGAGCCTACATTTCAGTTGTTCAGGGAGCTCCACCTTCCTTCAGAGCTGTAAGCCTTAGTTTAATCTGTTATCCAAATTGTGGGCCAAATGCATTGCCTAAACTCTTATTTTTTTCCTTTTCTTGAATATAATGAATCTTGTATTTTAAGAAATCTTATTTTAAACCATAGCAAATCTAATCTATTGTATAACCTCATGTACTTTTTAAATTGCCAGCTTTATGTATTCTGATACACACTTTTTGAAAACACAATTCGACAATTTTATGCTCTGGATTTTGTATATAATGTATATACCTAAGACATTTTATGCCTCATAGTAACTTTTCCAACTTTTTATTTCAGACAGCTCTACAATAAAGAATTGACCTCTCCTTGTCCTCAAGCAAAGGACCCCTGGTAAGTTCCAGAAGCATAAATTCGTGTAAGTAATGGGAACTTTGGAGTCGTAGTCAGTAAGTGATTCGGAATACTCTGTGAGGGGACAGCTCCACTGGATAGCTCCCCCACATGTCTAAAGGCATTGTGCCTTCTTTGTATACGAGGATAATTCTACTAATCTTCTGTATTCAGTACAGCATCTGTTGTATTTCCAATAGCAGGATTAGAATTATAAATTCTAGAAGAGTATAACGTAGAAGGACCTTGAAGTTTATCTAGTCCAGTTACCTTATAAGCAGCCAGAGGCTTAAAGACTTGCACAAGGTGACACTGCCCATTAATAAGAGATTCATCTCTAGTACTCAGATTCTGTAACTCCCAGCTCAGCACCGTTTCTGCTTTACCTCAGATTTGGTTTGATTCATGCTCTTTCTCACTGTCTCCACTGGATTAATGATACACATTTGTTAGATGGATGACCAGAGCTGTTGTCATTTTTCTAAAGAGATGTCCATCTACCCTCTTCAGCTCAACAGAATCCATGCAACTTTATGGAATCCATGCAACTAAATAACTCCTTTATTTCTCTCAACTTTGGAAAAATGAGAAAAAATTTCACTACCAGGCGTTGCATTGATCCCATTAGAAAGCCTTTTCATCATAAACAACAACAAATAGTTGTTGAACATCCACTGTGCTTATGGGATACTTTGTCATTTTCTTTTCTCTTATTCTGCTATAGGTCTCTCTGTCAATCTGTATATCTCTCCTAAAGAACACCTTTTGCTTAAAATTGTTCTTAGCTTTCTTGTACTCAAAGAAATAATCTATGTGTGAGCCTGCTTTTATACATATGCCTTTGCTTTTGGGGAAATGCAAACCTCACACACTGGTTAAACTAATACATATGGCTACTCCACAGTAGGCCTCCTCTATGAGAGCAAGATAGTCAAACTGACTTCTACAATAGACATTTTATTTTTTCAATACCAAACAAACATTCCTGTAACTGTATTATTTTCTTATAAATAAATAATTTAAAAGAGAAAATGTCACAAAGTTACTGTGGCTATTATGAATATGGGACAAAAGGGATACAAAGAAAGACCAGTTCAGTGCTTAATGGGTTAGTCTTGCTGAGGACTAATGATGATTGGAAGATGGTAGTGGTCTTGGAGATGGTAATAAGTCTATGGGTTTGGAAAAGTAGAGCCAAAGAATTTGCTGATGAGATTGGATATGGGGTGTGAGGAAAAAAGGCACAGTCAAGCATAATGTCTGGAACTCCTGAAAAGAGATGGGAGTCATTGCTGGATAGATAGTATGTTAAAAATGCCATGGACATAGAGACGGTCACACAGGAAGAGTGTGGAAAAGATAACTGGGTTAAATACTGAGCAAAAGGAATAGAAAAGTTGCATCAGGTGAGGCAGAAGAGATAAGCTAATACTAAAATCCAGAATAAGCTATTTTAGAGAGAGGAGAAGGTCATCTGTGCCAAATGGTGCTGAGAGATTGGTAAAGTGAGGGCAGAGGAATGCACATTGACCTTGGCAACTTGCAGCTCATTGGTGATCTTGAAGAGAAGGATTGTAGTAATGTGATGAGGAGGGATGAGCAATCAGAGTAGAGGTGAAGAGAGAATGGAAGCAGAGGATATTGGTGTTAGCAGGAAGAAAATTAATTCAACAGATTTGGAGATGAAGGAAATAGGGATTGTAGTTGATAAGACAATTAGGGTTAAGGGAATTCTTTTTTTAATATAGGTAAACAAACACAAAATAGCATCATGCAATGTAACTCTAATTTTGGTGTGGAGAAAATATGTAATTTTGTCTACTGCTATGCTTGCCTTCTTGTTAGCTGCCACCTGCTGGCTAGAGGAGAAGAAAGTTAAAAAGTGTTTTTTCCAGGTTAAAGTTTAATTCAAACTGACTACTTAAATTATCCTTAAAAAGATTTCTAGAGATTGGCTCAAGATGGTGGAATAGATGGACGTGCACTCACTCCCTCTTGTGAGAGCACCAGAATCACAGCTAACTGCTGAACAGTCATTGACAGGAAGACACTGGAACTCACCAAAAAAGATACTTTACATCCAAAAACAAAGGAGAAGCTGCAATGAGATGGTAGGAGGGGTACAATCACAATAAAATCAAATCCCGTAACTGCTGGGTGGGTGACTCACAAATTGGAGAACAGTTATACCACAGAAGACCACCCACTGGAGTGAAGGTTCTGAGGCCCACATCAGGCTTCCCAAGCTGGGGGTCCGGCAGTGGGAGGAGGAATTCCCAGAGAATCAGACTTCGAAGGCTAGCAGGATTTGACTGCAGGGCTTTGTCAGGACTGGGGAAAACAGAGACTTCAATCTTGGAGGGCACACACAAAGTAGTGTGCTCATCAGGACCCAGAGGGAAGGAGCAGTGACCCCATAGGAGACTCAACCAGAACTACTGTTAGTATTGGAGGGTCTCCTGCAGAGCCAGGGGGTGGCTGTGGCTCACCACAGGGACAAGGACACTGGCAGCAGAAGTTCTGGGAAGTAATCCTTGGTGTGACCCCTCCCAGAGTCCACCATTAGCCCCACCAAAGAGCCGGGTAGGCCAGTGCTGGGTCTCCTCAGGCCAAACAACCAACAGGGAGGGAACTTAGCCCCACCCATCAGCAGACAAGTGGATTAAAGTTTTACTGAGCTCTGCCCACCAGAGCAACATCTAGCTCTACCCACCTCCAGTCCCTTCCATCAAAAAGCTTGCACAAGCCTCTTAGATAGCCTCATACATCAGAGGGCAGATAGCAGAAGTAAGAAGAGCTACAGTCCTGCAACCTGTGGAACGAAAACCACATTCACAGAAAGATAGACAAAATGAAAAGGCAGAGGACTATGTGACACATGAAGGAACAAGATAAAACCCCAGAAAAACAACTAAATGAAGTGGAGATAGGCAACCTTCCAGAAAAAGAATTCAGAATAATGATAATGAAGATGATCCAGGACCTCGGAAAAAGAATGGAGGCAAAGATCGAGAAGATGCAAGAAATGTTTAACAAAGATCTAGAAGAATTAAAGAACAAACAAACAGAGATGAACAATACAATACCTGAAATGAAAACTACACTAGAAGGAATCAATAGCAGAATAACTGAGGCAGAAGAATGGAAAAGTGACCTGGAAGACAGAATGGTGGAAATCACTACAGTGGAACAGAATAAAGAAAAAAGAAAGAAAAGAAATGAAGACAGCCTAAGAGACTCCTGGGACTACATTAAATGCACATTCACATTATAGGAGTCCCAGAAGGAGAAGAGAAAGAGAAAAGACCTGAGAAAATATTTGAAGAGATTATAGTTGAAAAATTCCCTAAGATGGAAAAAGAAATAGCTGTCCAAGTCCAGGAAGAACAGAGAGTCCCAGGCAGGAAAAACACAAGGAGAAACACGCTGAGACACATAGTAATCAAACTGACAAAAATTAAAGACAAAGAAAAATTATTAAAAGCAACAAGTGAAAAATGACATACAAGGGAACTCCCATAAGGTTAACAGCTGATTTCTCAGCAGAAACTCTACAAGCCAGAAGCAAGTGGTACGATATATTTAAAGTGATGAAAGGGAAGAACCTACAACCAAGATTACTCTACCCAGCAAGGATCTCATTCAGATTCAATGGAAAAATAAAAAGCTTTACAGACAAGCAAAAGCTAAGAGAATTCAACACCACCAAACCAGCTCTACAACAAATGCTAAAGGAACTTCTCTAAGTGGGAAACACAAGAGAAGAAAAGGACCTACAAAAACAAACCCATAACAATTAAGAAAATGGTAATAGGAACATACATATTGATAATTAGCTTAAATGTGAATGGATTAAATGCTCCAACCAAAAGACACAAGGTCGCTGAATGATACAAACAAGATTCATATATATGCTATCTACAAGAGACACACTTCAGACCTAGGGGCACATACAGACTGAAAGTGAGGGCATGGAAAAGGATATTCCATGAGAATGGAAACCAAAAGAAAGCTGGAGTAGCAATACTCATATGAGATAAAATGGACTTTAAAATAAAGAATGTTACAAGAGACAAGGAAGGACACTACATAATGGTCAAGGGATCAATCCAAGAAGAAGATATAACAATTATAAATATATATGCACCGAACATAGGAGCACCTCAATACATAAGGCAAATGCTAACAACCATGAAAGGAGAAATAGACAGTAACACAATAATAGTAGGGGACTTTAACACCTCATTTACACCAATGGACAGATCATCCAGACAAAGTTTATAAGGAAACACAAACTTAAATGACACAATAGACCAGATAGATTTAATTGATATTTATAGGACATTCCATCCGAAAACAGCAGATTACACTTTCTTCTCAAGTGCACATGGAACATTCTCCAGGATAGATCACCTCCTGGGTCACAAATCAAGCCTTGGTAAATTTAAGAAAATTGAAATCATATCAAGCATCTTTTCCAACCACAATGCTGTGAGATTAGAAACCAATTACAGGGGAAAAAAAATGTAAAAAACACAAACACATGAAAGCTAAACAATATGTTACTAAATAAGCAAGAGATCACTGAAGAAATCAAAGAGGAAATCAAAAAATACCTTGAGACAAATGACAATGAAAACACGAAGATCCAAAGCCTATGGGACGTAGCAAAAGCAGTTCTAAGAGGGAACTTTATAGCAATACAGTCCTACCTCAAGAAACAAGAAAAATCTGAAATAAACAAACTAACCCTACACCTAAAGGAACTAGAGAAAGAAAAACAAACAAACCCGAAGGTTACTAGAAGGAAGGAAATCATAAATATCAGAGAAGAAATAAATGAAATAGAAACAAAGAAAACAATAGCAAAGAAAAATAAAACTAAAAGCTGGTTCTTTAAGAAGATAAAGAAAATTGATAAACCTTTAGCCAGACTCATCAGGAAAAAGAGGGAGAGGACTCAGATCAATAAAATTAGAAATGAAAAGGAGAAGTTACAACAGACACCGCAGAAATACAAAGCATCATAAGAGACTACTACAGACAACTCTATGCCAATTAAATGGACAACATGGAAGAAATGGACAAATTCTTAGAAAGGTATAACCTTCCAAGACTGAACCAGGAAGAAATAGAAAATATGAACAGAACAATCACAAGTAATGAAATTGAAACTGTGATTAAAAATCTTCCAAGAAACGAAGTGCAGGACCAGCTGGCTTCACAGGTGAATTCTATCAAACATTTAGA
Organism: Eschrichtius robustus; assembly: GCF_028021215.1. Taxonomy (NCBI): domain Eukaryota; kingdom Metazoa; phylum Chordata; class Mammalia; order Artiodactyla; family Eschrichtiidae; genus Eschrichtius; species Eschrichtius robustus. The sequence goes on from NC_090838.1 coordinate 27,931,171, forward strand.
GAAGAGCTAACACCTATCCTTCTCAAACTCTTCCAAAATATTGCAGGGGGAAGAACACTCCCAAACTCATTCTACGTGGCCACCATCACCCTGATACCAAAACCAGACAAAAATACTACAAAAAAAGAAAATTACAGACCAATATCACTGATGAATATAGATGCAAAGGTCCTCAACAAAATACTAGCAAACAGAATCCAACAACACATTAAAAGGGTCATACACCATGATTAAGTGGGATTTATCTCAGGGATGCAAAGATTCTTCAATATATGCAAATCAAAAAATGTGATATACCATATTAACAAATTGAAGAAGAAAAACCATATGATCATCTCAATAGATGCCAAAAAAGCTTTTGACAAAATTCAACACCGATTTATGAGAAAAACTCTCCAGAAAGTGGGCATAGAGGGAACCTACCTCAACATAATAAAGGCCATATATGGCAAACCCACAGCAAACATCATTCTCAATGGTGAAAAACTGAAAGCATTTCCTCTAAGATCAGGAACAAGACAAGGTTGCCCACTCTCACCACTATTATTCAACATAGTTTTGGAAGCCCTAGCCATGGCAATCAGAAAAAAAAGAAATAAAACGGAAACAAATTGGAAAAGAAGAAGTAAAACTGTCACTGTTTTCAGAGGACATGATACTATACATAGATAATCCTAAAGATGCCACCAGAAAACTACTAGAGCTCATCAGTAAATTTGGTAAAGTTGCAGGGTACAAAATTAATGTACAGAAATCTCTTGCATTCCTATACACTAACAATGAACGATCAGAAAGAGAAATTAAGGAAACAATGCCATTCACCATTGCAACAAAAAAAATAAAATACCTAGGAATAAACCTACCTAAGGAGGTAAAGGACCTGTACTCCGAATACAATAAGACACTGTTGGAAGACATCAAAGATGACACAAACAGATGGAGAAATATACCATGTTCTTGGATTGGAAGAATCAATATTGTGAAAATGACTATACTACCCAAAGCAATCTACGGATTCAATGCAATCCCTATCAAATTAGCAGTGGCATTTTTTTCAGAACTAGAACAAAAAATCTTAAAATTTGTATGGAGACACAAAAGACCCCGAATAGCCAAAGCAGTCTTGAGGGAAAAAACGGAGCTGAAGGAATCAGACTCCCTGACTTCAGCCTATACTACAAAGCTACAGTAATCAGGACAATATGGTACTGGCACAAAAACAGAAATATAGATCAATGGAACAGGATAGAAAGCCCAGAGTTAAACCCACGCACATATGGTCACCTTATCTTTGATAAAGGAGGCAAGAGTATACAATGGAGCAAAGACAGCCTCTTCAATAAGTGGTGCTGGGAAAACTGGACAGCTACATGTAAAAGAATGAAGTTAGAACAGTCCCTAACACCATACGCAAAAATAAACTCAAAATGAATTAAAGACCTAAATGTAAGACCGGACACTATAAAACTCTTAGAGGAAAACATAAGAAGAACACTCTTCAACATAAATCACAGCAAGATCTTTTTTGACCCACCTCCTAAAGTAATGGAAATAAAAACAAAAATAAACAAATGGGACCTAATGAAACTTAAAAGCTTTTGCACAGCCAAGGAAACTATAAAGAAGACGAAAAGACAACCCTCAGAATGGGAGAAAATATCTGCAAACCAATCAATGGACAAAGGATTAATCTTCAAAATATATTAACAGCTCATGCAGCTCAATATCAAAATAACAAACAACCCAATCCAAAAATGGGCAGAAGACCTAAATAGACATTTCTCCAAAGAAGACATAGAGATGGCTAAGAGGCACATGAAAAGATGCTCTACATCACTAATTATTAGAGAAATGAAAATGATAACTACAATGAGGTATCACTTCACACTGGTTAGAATGGGCATCATCAGAAAATCTGCAAACAACAAATTCTGGAGAGAGTGTGGAGAAAAGGGAACCCTCTTGCACTGTTGGTAGGAATGTAAATTGATACAGCCACTATGGAGAACAGTATGGAGGTTCCTTAAAAAACTAAAAATAGAATTACCATATGACCCAGCAATCCCATTACTGGGCATATACCCAGAGAAAACCATAATTCAAAAAGACACATGCACTCCAATATGCACTGTTTACAGTAGCCAGGTCATGGAAGCAACCTAAATGCCCATCGACAGACGAATGGATAAAGAAGATATGGTACATATATACAATGAAATATTACTCTGCCATAAAAAGGAACAAAATTGGGTCATTTGTAGACACATGGATGGACCTACAGACTGTCATACAGAGTGAAGTAGGTCAGAAAGAGAAAAACATATATCATATATTAATGCATATTTGTGGAATCTAGAAAAATTGTTCAGATGAACCAGTTTGCAAGGCAGTAATAGAGACACAGATGTAGAAAACAAACGTATGGACACCAAGAGGGGAAAGCGGGGGGTTGGGGGTGGTGGTGGGATGAATTGGGAGATGGGGATTGACATGTATACCCTAATATGTATACAATAAATAACTAATAAGAACCTTCTGTATAAAAAAATAAATAAAATAAAATAAACTATTTCTAAGGAAGAAGTGATCAAGTTTTCAAGTTGCCTCCCCCAGCTTCTCTCTAATATAGCTTCTCTCTCTTGTATTTGAGAGGAGGGTGTTGCATCCCTGTGGTGAAGGGAAAGACTCAGATCCTGTGTGGTCCTGTATTCTCTCCTAGTTGATGTCTTTTATTCCAGGTATTTATTGCTGAAGTCCATGGCTGCTCTACCTGATGATCTGCTCACTCTCATGGGTTCTCTGTCTTAGTCAAAGCTCAAGGATTCTCCCTGGCTCTCTCAGCATCCACTGTCATCCTGAGTTCTTGCCATTTCTTGTGTCCTACCTTCTGGTTAGGTAGGGAGCAATATGTCTGGCTGGGGATACCTGTATTCCTACCTAGAGACAGAAAATAAATGTGGATTATAGAATTACACTTCCAGTAACTTCCCCAGCTACTTCCATTTTACTACCATCTCTCACCTGGATTCCTAACAGGTGTCCCTGCTTTTACCCTTGCCCCTACCACTCTGTCTTCATCTACCAGTTAGAGTAATCATGTTAAAATATGAGATGATGTCACTCTTCTGCTTAAAATCTCACAGTGGTGCTGCATTTCAGGTTCAGAGACTACAAGGCTTTATATGTTTAGGTGTCTATAACCTTTATGATCTTATGTCCAGTAGCCAAAAGGCAGAAGAAATATTTGCAGAGATAGTAATTTTCCAAAATTTTTGGAAGACATCAAGTAACAGTGTTACAAAGCCCCGTGAATTTCAAGTAAAACTGAGAAGCCTAATTGGACGGAAAAAACATTATAAATCAGTGAATTTTATTCTATTCAATTGGAGGGTATTTTATTAGAAATACTCTGTTAATTCCCTAGTACAATTGATATAAACCATACTAGGAAAAAGTTTGCTGGTTAGGGGTTCCACTTTAATCAATATATCTTAAAGGATTTGGAATTAACATACTTGTTTGAAAGTATATCTAAAAAATGATTGAAAGTGGTTTGTTTTATAAATTGGTTATACATTCTTCTTATATGATATATTTTCTTTGGAGTCCAATTTGTTTTCAACAATGAAAGGAAAATAATCGTAGCAATATACAAATTATCACAAATTGAAAGTTAATGTATTCTAAATTTATATATACTGACTTTAATATAGTGAGATGAAATCATCATTGTCCCATCAGATTTCAAACTTTATATGAAACTGTTCATATAGTTTTAATATGATATTAAATTAAGCAAAACAGAACTCTCCAATCTCTGGGCTTTTGCTGCCCTCCTCTTTTGTTTAATTTTTAAAAAATTTTTTTCTTTGGTGGACATATGAAAAGGTTGAATAATGTAAACGAGCTTAGAGGAAAGCCTTCATACTTCTGTATATCTACCATCTAATTTTTAAATTAAGAGTGCCTGTAGATGACATCTCCAGACACTGTTGTATATTGAGAGAGAGTATGTAAATGACAGAGGTTCCTCATTTCCCAGTTTTCTGCTTCTGACTTTCAAACACTCTCTGTGCTAAATTTCCAATCTAAAGCTGAGATGAAGCCTCCAATTACAGAGTGCAACTGTCCTCCTTGAGCTATAGCTACCGGATGGTAACGTCAAAAATTCCCCACTAGAGGCTTAACAGGGAGTCAAGTGATGAAAGGAAATGAAAGAAATCTTGGCTGATTTTCATGAAATAACCTCCTGCCTGGCACAAGCCCATATTGGGCTTCAGAGTGATCTTCAGAGGGACCTGGGGAATGGAACTGAATGAGTCTTCACAGCAGGGCAGCAGTGCCTGTGAGACACACTGGGGCATATTCAGGGCAGAAAAAATAATCAGAAGTTGGTGAATCTTGCTAAAGCCCGACACTGGTATCCCATTCGTCAGTGACAATGAGGTCAAACCACTTCCCCTTCTCCATGTGCTAAGGAGAGAATTTCAGGGTGCATTACATATGGAATGGATGTTACAAACCATTTGGTGTTTTTGATAACATCATTTAGTGAGAGGTGCTCATCTTATTTCTGTCACAAGCAAGGATGAAAATGTGTACTTTCTGAAAGAGGGGAATGGGAATTAGAAGGAAATTAGGACAGAGAAGTGTGAAAATAAGTGGAATTAAAATGGGGGGATAAAACAGATATAAAAATAACAAAATAAAAGCAAAGTAAAAGTATGTATTGAGTACCATATTAGTACCTGATAATTTCATATGCTTCTTATGGAAACCATAATGGAGAAAATTAAAGTGAGGAAAAAATGTAAAGAAGAAATTAAAAACCTTCTATATTAAAATACACTCAGAAAAGTTTTAGGCTGCCCTTCCTTTCCTTCCTTCCTTTCCCTTTCCTTCCTCCCTCTCTTCCTTCCTTCTTTCCTTCCTTCCTTCCCTCTTTCCTTCCTTCCTTTCTTCTTTCCTTCCTCTATTTCTCTTTCCTAAAAGCTACCTTTTAAATTAATCTTTGAACTCATATCATAGACATTTTGGGAAAAAGATGCCTTATTCTCTCTTTCATAAAACTTAACATCTGGTCTATGTAATTTCCTGATACTACTTCCAGTCATTTGGTCTTAAGTTTTGAGGCCTAGGGAGCTATGTGAAATCCCTCTCAGTTGTCCTAAAGCTATTCAAAATGAGTTTCCTTCGAGACTTGCAATGGTTAAAAAAAAGTAGTAAATCTCCTCCAGTATCTCAGAATATAAGTAGGCTTACTTTTAAGTATGCATTGTGCTATATTCCAGGAGAGACGTCTTTGCCATTGTGGGTCAAAACATTTTAGGTCTACCAGATCTCTAGAGCTGCCATTTAGGTCCCACTAAATGTCTTTCCAACTGTAACAAGGGCTTGTCCCCACATAGTGGCATTTCTGAACTAAGTTAGGACATTTCTATCCAGGTTTTCTGTGTTCTGTAAATTCTTTGGGGGCCAGTTTTTCTCCGCTGCCAGAGTGAGACTTACTGGTAAAGAAACCAAAAGAAGAATAAGAATAGAATAGTGAGTGATGGTGGCAAGTTGATCAAATTCTTAGCCAGAAAATTGAAAGGGAGATATCACATTTTGAAATTGAGGCAAAAGTGTAATAATCTAGAGAAACTCCACTAAACTCTCCCAACCAGGGAAAAGAGACTAAATAAGAGATCCAGTAGGTCAAAATGACATAAAATCAAAAACATCAAAATGACATCCATCTAAATTTATTATATATCACCTTTAAGGAATCAAGGCTCCCCAGAATAACTTTCTGTACTGTCTCAGGTACTCAAAAATGGCCTTAGAAGTTAGGTCTTAATAGGCTCACTGAGTTGGTCAGCTCTCCTCACGTTTTAACCCCTGGGCTGGTCTGAATTATACAGTAGCGCCTGTGATGATAAAGGAATCTCATAAAAAGGGACATAGTTGATCAAATTTAATCTATTTATTTTATTTTACAGGGGATTTTCCTTGATCCTAATGGTAAGAACAGAGAGAATATACTAAAACCAGGCTAGTTTAAAATTAGTGCAAAATATCTGGATGAGAAATCCCTCCTTTTCCTCCTTCCTTGGATATCTATTAGGAGCTGTAACACTCTTGGATTCATCATCTGAGCGAAGCAATCAAAGGTCTTTTCTCTGATATGACACTTCTCATTACATCCTCTCCTAGTTTATGGCATTGTTTGTCCATGATTTTCTAAGTATGCAGTGCCTATCTGTATCAGAGAGCATGTATCAGGGACATGGTTTTCTCATGTAAGGATAGGGTAGGATGGTGTAAGCATGTAATGTAACCCAAGAAAATTAATGGTGCTGTATAAGTGTGTGTGTGTGTGTGTGTGTGTGTGTGTGTGTGTGTGTGTGGCAGGTGGTGGTGGTTGCTTATAACATTTGGGAGAATTAACTCATGAGTGCCCTGATGTTTTCCAGGTTAATTTTTTGGAACGCTATCCCTCTCAACTAAATGTGTTGTTACAAGATGGGCAGAAGGGTGAAGGATAGAGGTGGGGATGTGGTGCTGGAAAACTGAGAAAGCTTCTTACCATATTTATGCATAGTTTGGCTTTTATTCATGTTTCCATCTTGCATTTGAACTTTTTTTATTGCACTGTAGTTATTTACAATATTGTGTTAGTTTCAGGTGTACAGAAAAATGATTCATTTGTGTATATATATATATATATATATATATATATATATTCTTTTTTAGATTCGTTTCCATTATATGTTATTACAAGATATTGAATGTAGTTCCCTATACTATACAGTAAATCCTTGTTTTTTATCTATTTTATATGCAGTGGTATATATCTGTTAATCCCATACTCCTAATTTATCCTTCCCCACTCCTTTCCCCTTTGGTAACCATAAGTTTGTATTTTATGTCTGTGAGTCTGTTTCTGTTTTGTAAATAAGTTCATTTGCATTACTTTATAGATTCCACATATGAAATTCTTGTTGACCTGTATGAATTTTTTTTTTTTTTTGGCTGCCCTACATGGCTTGTGGGATCTTAGTTCCCTGACCAGGGATTGAATCCGGGCCCTCAACAGTGAAAGTGTGGAGTCCTAACCACTGGATCACCAGGGAATTCTCAAAAAACTTTTTTCAGTAGATTGTTAAAAGGTAAAAGGAGAAGAAGAGAATAGCAAAAATAGATTATCATATAAGTGGAAAACAGATAGGGTTGAAAGGTGTAAAGTTATGCATGTAAAAATAAGTGGGGAGAGGGAGAAACTAAAATGTAAAGTTCCATAGTAAGACATTTAAATACATTAAGGGTTTATGGAAGGATTCAAAGCAAGAAAAAAGGCTTAGGGCTAACAAGATTTAAAAATAATCAAATGAGATACAAAAAACAAGAAATGAGGACCCATGAGGGAGAGTGAAAAAATTTCAAGTTGGATCCAAATATAGCTCTAATTAAGAAATAAAAAAGGTCAGGAGCAAAAATATAAACATTATTTAAAAAGTAGAAACATTTGAAGTAAATAAATTATTTTTAATAAGTAATTGAAACATAAGTAATATATTTTCAATATATAAATAAAAAGTTTAGCTTTAAGAGAAAAGTAAAGGAGACTAAAAAAAATTCAGATTAAAAATTTCAAAAGACTGATTCAAAGTAGACAGAGTTAGTCATAAATTTCTTAGTTTGGATCTAATTTCTCTTAGTTAACAGATCCCTACTGAAGCTATTTCCCTGATATAACTACTTTTCACCTGCCTCAAAATGCCCCAATAGCAGGTAAGATTTTAAGCCTCTAGCTGTGAAGGACACAGCTTGGCACCTTGATCCATCAGGCAGATAAGTGACCTAAGAAAATAGAGAAGAGGTGGGAAGAGGAAGAATCCCTAACTGCCCCAAAGACCCCAAGGAAACATTCTACTTTTTACTGATTGCCAAAGACTTTCCCAGAAGAAAGTGAAACTTCAAAGGTGATTAGGACAAAGCATGGGGGACAAAGTCCAAGGTTTAAGCAAGGATCAAAGCAACTACATTCAAATAGCAATAAATCATATTAAAATGCTTCATCTTTGATGGGAATGTTCATAATTTGACTCTTCTTTCCAATCTTCTTTCTCTGTGTTCTCTTTTATATGGCTTATATTGCAGCCAAACAGAGGAGTTTAATGTACTTGTGCTTAGAGGCCACACAGATTTGAGCCTTTGTTTACACTGTCTTCTTCTTGACTACTCTCCCTGCCCATTCATATGAACATATCTAAATCCTCTCTCTCTCTGTCTCTCATTTTTTTTTTGTTTTTAAATTGAGGTATAGTTGTTTTACAATAGTGTGTTAGTTTCAGGTGTACAACATAGTGATTCAAAATTTTTATAGCTTATACTCCATTTATAGTTATTATAAAATGCTGGTTATATTCCCTGTGCTGTACAATATATCCTTACAGCTTATTTACTTCATACATAGTTGTTTGTACCTCTTAATCCCCTACCACTATCTTTCCCTTAGCTGATCTGTTCCTTTGTATCATTTAGTCTACTGTTGATTCCTTCCAGTGTATTTTTTTATTTCCATTATTGTATTCTTCATCTCTGTTTGGTTGTTTTTTATACTTTCCAAATCTTTGTTAAAAACTTCTAACTTCTTGGTCTGACACACATTCTTCTCCTGAATTCTTTGATCATCTTTATGATTATCACCTTGAACACTTTCTTGGGTAGAATGCCTATCTCCGCTTCACTTAGTTCTTCTTCTGGAGTTTTATCTTGTTTCTTTGTTTTGAGCAAGATCCTCTGTCACCTCATTTTGTCTAATTTGCTGTTTTTATTTCTGTGTATTTGGTAGGTTGGTTATGTTTTCCAACTTTGAAGACGTGGCCTTTTGTAGGAGATGTGTATGCATCTCAGCATCACACTCCCTCCTGGCCACAAGAGCTATATGCTCTAGGGGTGCCCCCTCTGTGTACTGTGTGGGTCCTTCTGTTGTGGCAGGCTGACTACTGTGAGTGGTCTGGTATGTGTGGCTGGCCCCTGGCCTTCTCGGTTGCCAGGCCCTGCCTTGTTTGGAGGCTGCCAGCCACTGATTCATGGGGTCAGGTCATGAGGCAACTGGCTGCTGAACCCCACAGGGCCTTGGGACTAGTCCTGGCTCACTGGTGAGTGGAGTCAGGTTCCAGGAGATATAAGGTCTTGTGTTAGCCCACAAGTGAGTGAAGCCATTTCCTGGAGCTAATGCCAGCCCACTGGTGAGCAGAGCTGTGTCCTGAGCTCTGGCTACAGGGCCCAGGAGACCCAGAGCTGGCATTATACTGTTGGTGGGTGGGGCTGGTTTCCGACATAGCTGGCTGCAAGGTCCAGGGTGTTCTGAAGCTTGTATTGTCCTGCTGGTGGGTGGTGCTCTTGCCCAGCCAGTCCCAGGGCTGGTTCTGGCCTGTGGATGGATGACCTGGGTCCTGACACAGCAGGCTGTGGGGCTGTGGTTGTCTTGGAGTTGGTGTCCACCTACTAGTGTGTGAAGCTGGTCCTGAGGCTAGAGGAGGCTAACTAGTATGCAGGGCAGGTGTCTAGAGGATGCTGGGTCTGGTGCCTGCCCAGTGGTGGGTGCAGCTGGGTCCCGGTGTCCCTGACTGCAGGCCCCTGGGGATCTTGGGTCTAGTGCTTGCACACTGGTGTGTAGGGCTGTGATCTGTGCCCTCTGGTGGACTGAGCCATGTCCAAGGGCTACTGTGGGCTCAGTGGGTCTTTAAGGCAGCCTGTCTGCTGGTGGGTAAGGCTATGTCCCAACCCAGTTAGTTGCTTGGCCTGAGGAGTCCCAGTATGGGTGCCTATAGCCTGGTGGGTAAGTGCAGGGCTGGGTCCAGAGACTAATAAGCTAGAGGGAGGATTCCAAAATGGTGTTTGCCATCACCAGTGTCCATGTTGTAGAATGAGCTCCCCAAAATGGCTGTTGCCAGTATTGATGTCCCCAGGGTGAGCTCCAGTTTCCTCCTGCCTCTCCAAGAGACTCTCCAAGATCAGGAGGTAGGTCTGACCCAGACTCCTTTCAAATTGCTGCTTCTGCTGTGGGTCCCAGGGAGTGTGAGATTTTGTTTGTGCTCTTTAAGAGTGGAGTCTCTACTTCCCATAGCCCTCTAGGTCTCCTGAAAGTAAGCCCTGCTGGTCTTCAAAGCCAGGTGTTCTGGGGCTCATCTTCCAGCACAGAACCCCCAAGCTGGGGAGAACCTCTACAGTTGTAATTATTCTGTCACCCAGGGGTCACCCACCCAGGGGTATGGGTCTTGACTATACTGCAACTCCACCCCTCCTACCCATCTTGTTGTGGTTCCTTCTTTATATCTTTAGTTGTAGAAGATCTTTTCTGGTAATGATGCCGAAAAACTCGCCCTCTGTGCACCAGTGCCAAATCAAATCTCAGAAACAGAGTTTTAGGTGAAGTAGAAAAGAATAGCTTTATTGCTTTGCCAGGCAAAGGGGAACACAGTGGGCTCATGCCCCTCAAAAACTATATGTCCTAACCTGGGAGAATTTGGTAAGGAGTTTTATAGCAATGGTTCAAGGGTGGAGTTGCTGATAAGATTAGGGTGTGTGCAGGGCCTGCACTCCTTTAATCTGGTCTCCGGTAATCTCTTGATGAGTTTCTCTGATTCCTTTACTCTGGCTTCAGGTGGTCTTCTCTGGAATGAAGAATGCTAACACCTTCCATTTGTTGGGGGTTTTGGTTCTGTAAAGAGCTCAAAGATATTGTTATGTGTATCCCTTGAAGCAGAACCAGACCCTTCCCCAAGGTTGCACTATTGTATCTTGGCTGCTCCTCCCTTGTCTCTGCATCCCCTCCCTTCCCTGATTAGCAACAGTTCGAATCTGCACTTTGGAACTCAGGGAAGGTCATGAAGGCTGGAGCCTGTTCCCTACAAACAAGAAATGGGGGGCATGGAAAGGCTTCCATGCCCAGGAGCCCCACAGGGTCCTGCCTGGTTTCAGTAGGTTCCAGTTTTTTTCATCAATAGTTTTTCTGCAAATAGTTGTAGTTTTTGTGTGCCCATGGGAGGAGGTGAGCTCAAGGTCTTTCTACTCTGCTATTTTGGGAACTCTCTCTTCTCTATATTTTAAAACAACTTCAAATGTCATCTCTTCCATGAAGCTTCTCTCATTTTGTGAGCCAAATGCAGTCTATTTTTTCTGTCTTATTGACCTCATTGACATTTAAGTGCTCAGCATTCTCTATAATATGTTAAAGTTACTTATAAAGATGATTAATTTCTTCTACTAGATCATAAGCATTTTGAAGAAAGAGTCCATGTCTGATTAATCCTGGCAACTTTAATTAAAATTAGCACTCTGCCTTTCCTGTGTTAAGAGGTATGATTCAAAGATAAATCATTACTTTCATTCATTCATTCGCTCCCTTATTTATTTATTCAATAAACATTGAGCACTTACTTTGTCCCAGGTTCTCTTCTAGGTATTTGTGTCATTAAGGAACTTTAACTTTGGTGAGGAAAGATATTTTATTAACAAATTAAATATGTAAAGTATATAGTATGTTAGATGTGATAAGTGCCATGGAGAAAAGTGGCTGGATTTTTTTTGTATTCAGTAACAGTGGAAGCCACTTGCATTGCCTGAGTATTCATCCATCTTCAAGCATGGTTTCTGGTTGTGGAGCTACCATTACTTGTTAAATGACACATAGTAGGGAACAATTTATGAAGGGGTAACTTGCTTTCAATTCCTGCCACCAGGGTCACTGTTTCAAAAACAAATCATGGAGAGCTGAGCACATGGGGCTGCAAAGTACTGACCACTTCAATCTTATTTTACCTTTGTGACTGAGTTCACTGATCTTCTCAGGTTTTCCATTTAATGGAATTTGATTTTTTAAAAGATCCATGACTGAGTTTTTAATGTCTTTCCTGATGTCAACAATTCACCAAGGATTTTCTAATTATATTACACTCCTCTGAAATTGCACATTCATTTCACACTTCTACTCTGGAGAAGACACACTCTAAACTTAACTCGTCTACCATAGTGACAATATCTAATTAGAAGGAAGACTAAAAAATTCCAGTTTTGACTGTATATTTTTTAAAATATCATATTTTACTCTCTGTCATTCTTTTATCAAATCTTTCTTGTGCATCAGCCTCTAAGAAACACAGAATAAAATTCCATCACTGTGTATTTTCCCTCTCCAAATGCATTTGAGTATAAATCATGTCATTGACTTTAAATTTCTGAAATTGCATATATGTGAATACTAGTGGTGAAAAATTTTAAAATAAAAAGCCAACCAACTTCTACTCAGATATCGCCGAGTAAATGCTCTGAGGAGATTCAGATTTAATTGGGGAGATGTGAAACTAGTCCAATTTTATATTATACTTGAAAAGATTACCTTAGGTATCTTGTACCTTTGTAACTATGAATTTAAAGACTTTGTAACTATGAATTTCTATCAATTAGAATTAACATACTTTTAATTAACTAATCTCTATCAATTAGAATTAAAATATTTTAATTAATGAACCTCATTTTAATTGGAATAAATTTTTACCAGGGTATCGACTGTTTTAAAAAAGAGTTTAAGATTTAAAAGATACATATTTTTTCTATATAAAAATAGAAGAACCCCAATATCATTAAACTAATAAGAATCCAAAAGAAAACTATAAAATAGGGAATTCAAGTGTGTTCTCTTTAATTATTTATAACTTTTGGATCATTCATAAGCTTTAGCATAAAGTGAATTTTACTGATCCAGTGTTTTTGTCTGTTTGATTGTTTACTTAAGAAGGAATGCTGGTAAAAAGTTTTTATGAGTCACATGAAAGTTTATTCTCAAAACCTTGTGAAATGGAGCAGGACCCTGTGGGGCCCACCCAAGTACAAATTCCTTCCATGTCCCTTGTTTCTTGTTTGTAGAAAATAGGCTTCATTCACTTCATTCAGCCTCCCTGACCTTCCCTGAGTTCCAAAGGGAAGATTCAAATAGTTGCTTATCAGGGAAGGGAGGGAATGCAGAAACAAAGGAGTAGCAGTCAAGAAGCAATAGTGCAGATGTGGGACAGAGTCCTGGTTCCTCCTCAAGGAATATTAGTGATACCTTTAAGTTCTTCTGTAGGAACTAAGGCCTCCACCCAGGTGGAGGATGGTAACTTCAGGCTGAGCACAAGGTTCCTGGAACACTGCCCTGTTACCTCACCACCAACCAATCAAATGAAAGTCTGCACATAGTGGAAGAAAACGAAGACTGACTCAGCCCCCAAATGACTCTCCCTTTAAAAACTTTATGGTTGAGCAGAATCTTCAGAATTTGTTTTTGGACATGAGTCCACCTTTTCCCCAGGTTGCCAAACTCCTGAATAAAGCAATCTTTCCTTTTTCAACCAACACTTGTCTCTTGAGTACTGGCTTTCGAGCAGCAAGCAGCCAAACCTGAGTTTGGTAACACTTGCATCAATTTTTTTCTGAATTAAGAAACATGCAGTCTTATTGATAGTAGTTATTGGATGGATTTACTTAGTCCCTGGCACTTTACATGCAGGTTCCCATTTTATAGACAAGGAAGTTCAGTCTCAGGAATGACAAATGATTTGCTTCAATTCATTTAGCTGCTAAGTAGAAGAGCAGGACCTCAAATCCATGTCTGCCTTGTCCTAAGCCTTATCTCTTTACTTTGTTCCCTATTTCCTCATCATAGAAAGGCCACCTTTCCAGGTCTTTTGATATTTCTATCTTTACTTTTACCTGTCACCTTTGTATGAAAAAATAACTTGTGTAGTGGTAACAGAGCTTCAACTACAGTCTTTTGTTTGATTAAAAAATAATAGCACTATACCTCAGATACTATGTACATATACTCATATACTCCTGGAAAGTCAACAAAATAGACATGATTCTAAAACTCCAGAAAGCAGAAATGAAAACAGCTATGGGAGCACAGACACAGAATTAGGAAATCTGTCCTGGTAGATGGGGGAGGTTTTGCCTTAGCTGATCTGTAAGAAGTGGGATTTTATTTGATAGAAAACAGGCACCAATAATTGGTAGTTTCCTTTCTTTCTATCTATGAATCTCAATCCCGAATTTATCGGTGACTGAAAGGATCTATGGAATATGTGGTTATAAAACTTGAATGTGTACATTCTTAGGAAGGCTAGATGTATTTTTTAATAAAAACTGATATCAGAGGAATTGTTCTCAAAATATGTTCTGGTCATTAGTTTTCATTAGGGCTCTTTTATTTACTTAGTATTTTTTTCTTTTAACCAACTTCAAATTGATCTTTTTTTCTTAACCTGCTCTAAACAATCACTGTCCATAAAATAGTGGTTTTGATGTGTTATTTTTTACTAATTATAGACAATCAAACATGTTCAACATCCTTTGTTTAATTCATGCTTATGCCACATAAAGTAATTTTGTATGCTACTACTGGTATACATATCACACTCAGATATACTGTTTTTGTTTTAATTCTTGAGATGACTGACCTAATCAGCTCTTCCCATCTTTCTGATATAGGTCGCCAAAGAGATATGTCCCTGAACAGTCAATAAAATGACTGCTCTTGAATAAGTAGGTGTGGAACCACACTCAGTCCAATCAGTTGTGATCAGAGTTTGGGATCACCTGATCCAGAGTCAGCTCAGCAGGGAGCATGGGTAAGGTAGGTGACGACAATGAAACTTAACAGATATAAATGTTCACATTCATATAACAACTTCTCAAATGATAAGTAATGAAGGCTTGCCTGGTAATAGTTCAAAGGAAAAACTGATGTTGGTTTTGTTCATCCTAAAATTACTTTAGGCTAAAATATGACATAGAACATGTAAAGAAGCACACTGATCAACTAGTATGTGATCAAGACGGGAAGGCTCTATAATTTATAGGATATGTGAAATGACTTTATGAACAATTGGAGACTTCCCTTAAATTGTTGTCATATAGAAGAGAGGAAATACCAGTGCTGTATTACTCCGATGGGCAGGAGTAGAGAGGGTGGGTTTTGGAGCAATGTGGGGAAGAATTTTAAATCAGAAATGTCCCAAAGTAGAAAGATCTAATGGTGGCCAAGAAGAGGTCAAATGCCCCTCTTTCAAAGAGGCAGGAGACATTTTTGAACCAAGAGAGAAACTGAGCTTGATGATTATGAATCCTAACTTTAAGAGTATAAGAAATAAGTTAAATATTTACTCTTAAATTCATATATAAAAATAGATTGTGCTAGGTGTTTACAAGAACAAATCTCTGAAAATTTCATAATACTGAGTTCAAAGTGCTTAATGATTTCCACATATATCCTCCATTTTTAGTCATGTTTTTCTGAAAGTCTCATTTTGGAAAGAAACTCTCGATATTCAGTTTCTGTTCTACAGAGATTTGTATTCTTGTAAGTAAGTATTCTGAGTTCCAGGTAATTAATCAGACTTAGTAAGGACTTTCTTGGGATGGTAAATTTAACTAAGCTGTTAGCTGTTAACCTTTGAAGATGTGAATCTGAACAGAAGGAAAATGTCCTAGATTGGACATTGGACAGACTGCTTTCTTAATATTTGGCTACAACGTTGCTTAATAGAGGTTCAGAGTGTACGCTTTTTAAATAGACTTCGAAATATCATGTGGATATTCTTTATACTCAGTGAGGTGTAATACATTAACATTGTTACCACACATGTTGGGTAAAGGAAAGATAGCTTTATTGAGGAAACTGGCAATCCTGGGGAGAAGGTGGCCTCATGTCCCTAAGAACCAAGTCCCAACTCCCCAGGTTTTGCTCAGAGATTATACAGAGAAAAGAGGAAGGAGCTACGTGCTGGGGAGTAGGTAATCTTTCTATTTTCAGAGATGGTTGTCTCAATCACGTGGTTCCAAGTAGCTGTCAGGTCTTGCTTGAGGTTGGAGTATTATCTGAGCCATAAATCTTTGGTTAGCTATTCCTGGAGAATGAGGCACAAGGGTATATCCTATAGAACAACTAATCTTCAATCTTGATATGCATCAACAACTTTCTCCATCAACAGCAAGCTAAGTTAATGCTGAAGTAGGGTAGAGGAGCTGAGAGTCTCTAGTTACAGTCTCACTGCCTCAGTTACAATATTTAACTTCCAGCTATGGAGTAGTGTTGGTTAAAAAAAAAAAATACAGGGTTTTAGTTAATGGGTGGGCATGTAGTGAAGAATGTCTAATCAGTAATCTCCCTCTACCCCAGATAATAGTTAGTGGTAGATCTTAAGGTCTGCTATTCCTGATCTTGCTGTTTTGAAATTATATTCATGATATGTAGAGTATTCTGATTCTGCCTGGTTTATTTACGAGAACTTGGAGAGTATATTTCTGATAATAATGTTGATTGAAGTCACTGTTACTCTCAAGAATCTCCAGAGCAGGCTCTGAGAAGGAACAGATGTTTGTATATTCTGTTACAAATCCTGTAATTCTCCCTACAGCAATGCTGGGTCATAATGCCAGAAAAGGTCTCTTTTATATTATTGAAATATATTTTAAAAGAATAATTTGATTTAAAACAAATTCAAAGCCAACTGCTCTAAAATCCCACCAAACTTACCTTAAATAGATTAAGTCACTGAGAACCTTGTGGCATCTCTAATGTTTATTTTCCCATATGGTACCAAACTCAGAGAACTTTGCCCACCATGTAGCAAATTGACATGAGCAAGAAGACAAACAGAACAAGACAGGAAGATATTTACTACACGGACTTTTAAGAAGCAATGGCTATTGACAACTCAACTTTGAACTGAAGATAGAAAACAATAAACTACATATAGTTGGCTGAAGTGATAAATAACCATAGAGCCATGAATTATAAATATACATACCAGGCAGAGGGGCAGGACTGCCTAGTGGAATGATAGAATCAACCATGAAGAAGATAACACTGGGCAAGATAACGTAAGTGACAGTTATTGGGACCAGACAGGAAGAACTAAATGAGTTAGATCTCCAGAGATTAAGATATCAGAATGGGGATAAGTAGTAATGTATCAGTTAAGTGGAGAGTGGAAAGGTCAAGACAAGAAGTAACCCCCGAAAGAAATACCAGATATGGAAACAGTAAGACCTAAATAGTTCAAAGCCATTTGAGGTTCCTGAACAATTCTGGGAAAGCAGGTGCCCAGAAAAAATTATGACTCACGTTCATTTGAGTCAGCCCTACACCCAGATAGAATTCTAATTATTATTTAATTACTGATTTAATAATGTGAATAATAATAAATGTTAATCAATTATTAAACTGATATTATTCTTAAATTCTATAGGCTAAACATTCTTCAATTCTTATATATCAAATACTTCAGTGTCCCTATGACACTCAGCCTTCAGCAACCCCAAACCCAGTACTCCATGTGCAAGTTCATCAGCCTGTATTAGTAAACCTACTTGTTCTGGTCAAATTAGTTCCATACACCTTCACTGATGACTATTTGGAGTATTGTTCTAAATACTCTTTATCAGTACACCCTGTTGCTGAAACTCTTTTTATGTAAAAGTAAACTTTAATTTCTAACATGTCACTTAATGTCCTTTAATTTTCCTTTTAGATAAGACTATGTTTTGTCAAATATCAGTGATATTTGATCAAAAGAGTAGGAAGCAGTATTTTTCCATGTTAATTTTCTGGTTATAGGAATCAAATGTAGACTTGGCACCTGCCTACCAAGCTCTGCCAAAGAATGTAGTTAGTGCTTAAAGAAATTCTACTTTTGACACCAGAACTAAGAGTGTGTTGACAGTTCTTTAATGAAGATTTCTGATACAAATCAATGACTTTCTCCTTTAACACATTCTCTTCAGGTAAATGCTAAGATTAATGGGTTATATTTAGACAGTTAAAGTGTCAACAGAATTGCTTCTGTTATGCTGATATTATTTTGTGTGCCAGATATACGAGGTATACTATCCAGATGATAAAAATTGAGGATGTCCCAAAGTAAGCAAAGGCTCATTACATTCACCTCTCAATTAGTTAAAAAAAAAAAACAAAACAGATTACTTAATAGGCTTAACTCTGTGCCCCTCACTTCTGCATATTCTTGCTGCCAGGATTTGACTGTTCGTTTCTAGCCATTTGACAGTCCACTAGCACTGTCAACAAAAAGGTGGGAAGGGAAGAAAGAGGAGGTGTAAATCCAATCAACCAATTTCACAGCTTCATAGCAGTGATGGTGAATGCTTTGGTGGAGGAAGAGTTTTACACAAATGGCTAACATGAAAATTTCAGTGTATTGCCTGATATTACTGTTTCCTGTAATGCTCTAATTTCTAGTATTCTCAACAACTTGACAAGTTGCACTTGAAGTAGATATATATCAACTCAACAGCATTGCTGATGTTTACTCATGTGACATACCTTAGCATTTTCTGAGTAATATCTTGTAGACCACTACCATTATGAAATATTCATACTTTTTGTTTTAAAAAATCTAGCAATTTTGTTTTCTATTGTATTTTGTGTTTCAGTAAAATTAGCTGATTCATTCTGTGATTTCTAACAATCCAACCACTTATTAGAAGGTGGTGATCACTTGAATGCTTTGTTGATTGTGATAAATGGCAGATTAAATAGTGATATGCTGAGAGTCAAAAACCACAAAAATAAATACGTACAAAATAATATCCATCAACATATTTTAGGCAAAATATCTCCTTTCCCTTTGCAGATACATCATACCTCTGCCATGTAGAGAAGGTTTTATGAGATTCAATTCCAATTTTAGATTGTTTAGTTTCTAAAATAATGGTTCTTAATGATATGACAAATTACAATTCTTCAAATTTTTAAGAATTACTGGCATAAGTCTTTGTGTAGTTCATTTATAACATAACTACAAAATGGAAGAGGGAAATATTTTATTTTCATTTTATAATATTATACAAATAAACTTTATACTTTTAAAATATCTACTTGCTTGGTAAATTTCTACTGTAGATTTTATTGATGAGGCTAATTATTTTTTTAAAAGTAACCCTCAGAAAGCTATAACTCAAATCTAAGTTGTTTCTGGATCTTTTTATTTATGTGCAACCATAACTGATACCTTATCTGATATAAATATGTATTTTTAAATGCACAAGGATCTCTAGTACTATTTATACCGCTTGTTGAAACTGTGAGAGATGAGCATAAGATAAATTCCAAAATTTCATTTTCTCCAACTGTATTTTGACTTGCCTATTGTTTCATCTTTCATCTATTAAGGGAGAGTCTCTCATCAAATCACTATTAGTCATAAAATATACATTAAAAATAAATATATCCAGCATACATTTATTGTTACAGCAGTATCTCCAGTATACTAGAGAAGCATATTCTCCCAACAAAAGATGTTTTCAAAAATAAAATCAATCAGAAAATTTAATACACTTCATGCAAATTAAAGTTTTCTATATAAAAGCAGATAAGGTGCCTTTGGCTATTACCAGTTCCTTGCATAGATGGGCCCACAAATTTAGAATACATCTGTTGTAAGCCAGGCAATGGATAAACCTTGTCTTTTTAAATGTATCAACAATATTGCTGTCTTGTTTATTTAAAAAAACTGATTTTTTAAAATAAGTACCTGATTATTTTTTATTTTTTATCTTTTTAATTTTTATTTATTTATTTATTTATTTATTTATTTATGGCTGTGTTGGGTCTTCGTTTCTGTGCGAGGGCTTTCTCTAGTTGCGGCAAGCGGGGGCCACTCTTCATTGCGGTGCGCGGGCCTCTCACTATCGCGGCCTCCCTTGTTGCGGAGCACAGGCTCCAGACGCGCAGGCTCAGTAGTTGTGGCTCACGGGCCCATTTGCTCTGCAGCATGTGGGATCTTCCGAGACCAGGGCTCGAACCCGTGTCCCCTGCATTGGCAGGCAGACTCTCAACCACTACACCACCAGGGAAGCCCCAAAAAAACTGATTTTTTATAACACATTACAAAAATAGGAGTAGGTAACCAAACACCTGAGAAATCGACTTCACTTCTGATGAAAAAAAATTAAGTTGGCAGCCTACCAATTTATTTTATAAAGAGCACTGAAGTGAGAATATGCAGAATGTGTTTTCTCATGTAGTTTAGAAGTCATTGCAGTACAAAGAAGAACCTTTAATTTGGTAGTTAAGGAATTTGCCCAAAGCTCTGGATTACACAACATACAATTTTTGAGACATCTCTCTCTTCAGAAGAGATTTCATAGAGTAGGAGCTACACCATCAACGTATGATGCTCAACGTATGGTGCTCAAGTATGATGAACGTACATATGCTTTATTATTTTTTTAATAGATCTGTATTGGAGTATAATTGCTTTGCAATAATGTGTTAGTTTCTGTTGTACACCAAAGTGAATCAGCCACATGCATACATATGTCCCCATATCCCCTCCCTCTTGAGCCTCCCTCCCATCCTCCCTATCCCACCCCTCTAGGTCATTGCAAAGCACAGAGCTGATCTCCCTGTGCTATGCTACTTGTTCCCACTAGCTAACTATTTTACATTCCGTAGTGTATATATGTCGATGCTACTCTCACTTAGCCCCAGCTTCCTCCTCCCATCCCATGTCCTCAAGTCGATTCTCTATATCTACCTCTTTATTCCTGTCCTGCAAATAGCTTCATCAGTACCATTTTTTTTTCGGTTCCATATATATGTGTTAGAATACAGTATTTGTTTTTTCTCTTTCTGACTTACTTCACTCTGTATGACAGACTCTAGGTCCATCCACCTCACTACAAATAACTCAATTTCGTTTCTCTTTATGGCTGAGTCATATTCCATTGTATATATGTGCCACATCTTCTTTATCCATTCATCTGTCGATGGACATTTAGGATGGTTCCATGTCCTAGCTATTGTAAATAGTGCTGCAATGAACATTGTGGTACATGTCTCTTTTTGAATTATGGTTTTCTCAGGGTATATGCCCAGTAGTGGGATTGCTGGGTCATATGGTAGTTCTATTTTTAGATTTTTAAGGAACCTCCATAGTGTTTACCATAGTGGTTGTTATCAATTTACATTCCCACCAACAGTGCAGGAGGGTTCCCTTTTCACCACACCCTTTCCAGCACTTATTGTTTCTAGATTTTTTGATAATAGCCATTCTGACCAAGGTGAGGTGATACCTCATTGTAGTTTTGATTTGCATTTCTCTAATGATTAATGATGTTGAGCATCTTTTCATGTGCCTCTTGGCCATCAGTATGTCTTGTTTGGTGGAATGTCTATTTAGGTCTTCTGCCCATTTATTAATGGGATTTCTTGGTTTTTTGCTATTGAGCTCCATGAGCTGTTTGTATATTTTAGAGATTAATCCTTTTTCTGTTGCTTCATTTGCAAATATTTTCTCCCATTCTGAGGGTTGTCTTTTTATCTTGTTTATGGTTTCCTTTGCTGTGCAAAAGTTTTTAAGCTTAATTAAGTCCCGTTTGTTTATTTTTGTTTTTATTTCCATTACTCTAGGAGGTGGGTCAAAAAAGATCTTGCTGTGGTTTATGTCAAAGAGTGTTTTTCCTATGTTTTCCTCTAAGAGTTTTATAGTGTCTAGTTTTACATTTAGGTCTTTAATCCATTTGGAGTTTATTTTTGTGTATGGTGTTAGGTAGTGTTCTAATTTCATTCTTTTACATGTAGCTGTCCAGTTTTCCCAGCACCACTTATTGAAGAGGCTGTCTTTTCTCCATTGTATATTCTTGCCTCCTTTATCAAAAATAAGGTGACCATATGTGCGTGGAATTATCTCTGGGCATTCTATCCTGTACCATTGATCTATATTTCTGTTTTTGTTCCCGTACCGTACTGTCTTCATTACTGTAGCTTTGTGGTATACTTTGAAGTTGGGGAGCCTGATTCCTCCAACTCCGTTTTTCTTTCTCAAGATTGCTTTGGGTATTTGGGGTCTTTTATGTTTCCATATGAATTGTAAACATTTTTTGTTCTAATTCTGTAAAATGCCATTGGTAATTTGATAGGGATTACGTTGAATCTGTAGATTGCTTGGGTAGTATAGTCATTTTCACAATATTGATTCTTCCATTCCAAGAACATGGTATTTTTCTCCATCTGTTTATGTCATCTTTGATTTCTTTCATCAGTGTTTTATAGTTTTCTGAGTACAAGTCTTTCGGCTCCTTAGGCAGGTTTATTTCTAGGTATTTTATTTTTTTTGTTGTGATGGTAAATGGGATTGTTTCCTTAATTTCTCTTGCTGATTTTTCATTGTTGGTGTATAGGAATGCCAGGGATTTCTGTGCATGAATTTTGTATCCTGCAACCTTACCAAATTCATTGAGTAGTTCAAGTAGTTTTCTGGTGGCATCTTTAGGATTTTCCATGTATAGTATCATGTCGTCCACAAACAGTGACAGTTTTACTTATTGTTTTCAAATTTTTATTCATTTTATTTGTTTTTCTTCTCTGATTGCCATGACTAGGACTTCCAAAACTATGTTGAATAAGAGTGGCAAAAGTGGACATCCTTGTCTTGTTCCTGATCTTAGTGGAAATGCTTTCAGTTTTTCACCATTGAGTATGTTGCTTGCTGTGGGTTTGTCATATATAGCCTTTATTATGTTGAGGTAGGTTCCCTGCATGCCCATTTTCTGGAGAGTTTTTATCATAATTGGGTGTTGAATTTTGTCAGAAGTTTTTCTGCATCTATTGAGAGCATCATATGTTTTTTATTCCTTAATTTGTTAATGTGGTTATCACATTGATTCATTTGCATATGTTGAAGAATCCTTGCATCCCTGGAATAAATCCCACTTGAGCATGGTGTATGATCCTTATAATGTGTTGTTGGATTCTATTTGCTAGTATTTTTTTCAGGATTTTTGCATCTATGGTCATCAGTGATATTGGTCTATAATTTTCTTTTTTTGTGATATCTTTTTCTGGTTTCGGTATCAGGGTGATGGTGGCTTCATAGAATGAATTTGGGAGTGTTTCTCCCGCTGCAATTCTTTGGAAGAGTTTGAGAAGGATGGGTGTTAACTCTTCTCTAAATGTTTGATAGAACGCCTGTGAGGCCATGTGGTCCTGGACTTTTGTTTGTTGGAAGATTTTAAATTATGGTTTCAATTTCATTACCTATGAAAGGTCTGTTTATATTTTGTAATTCTTCCTGGTTCAGTCTTGGAAAATTGTACCTTTCCAAGAACTTGTCCGTTTCTTCATGGTTGTACATTTTATTGGCATATAGTTGGTTGTAACTGTCTCTTATAATCGTTTGTATTTCTGCAGTGTCAGTTGTGATTTCTCCTTTTTCATTTCTAATTTTATTGATTTGCATCCTCTGCCTTTTTTTCTTGATGAGTCTGGCTGAGGGTTTATCAATTTTTTTGCCTTCTCAAAGAACCAGCTTTTAGTTTTATTGATCTTTGCTATTGTTTTCTTTTTTTCTATTTCATTTATTTCTCCTCTGATCTTTATGATTTCTTTCCTTCTACTGCCTTTGGGTTTTCTTTGTTCTTCTTTCTCTAGTTGTTTTACGTGTAGGGTTAGGTTGTTTATTTGAGATTTTTCTTGTTTCCCGAGGTGAGATTGAATTGCTATAAACTTCCCTCTTAGAACTGCTTTTGTTGCATCCCATAGGTTTTGGGTCATCGTGTTTTCGTTGTCATTTGTTTCTATGTATTTTTTTATTTCTTCTTTGATTTCTTCAGTGATCTCTTAGTTACTTAGTAGCACACTGGTTAGCCTCTATGTATTTGTGAGTTTTACAGTTTTTTTCCTGTAATTGATTTCCAGTCTCATAGCGTTGTGGTCAGAAAAGATGCTTGATACGATTTCAATTTTCTTAAATTTTCCGAGGCTTGATTTGTGACCCAAGATGTGATCTATCCTGGAGAATGTTCTGTGTGCATTTGAGAAGAAAGTGTATTCTGCCATTTTTAGGTGGAATGTTCTATAAATATCAATTAAATCTATCTGGCCTACTGTGTCATTTAAAGCTTGTGTTTCCTTATTTATTTTCTGTTTGGATGATCTGCCCACAGGTGTAAGTGGTATGTTAAAGTCCCCTACTATTATTGTGTTACTGTTGATTTCTCCTTTCATGGTTTTTAGCATTTGCCTTATGTATTGAGGTGCTCCTATGTTAGGTGCATAAACATTTATAATTGCTTTATCTTCTTCTTGGATTGATCATTTGATCATTATGTAGTGTCCTTCTTTGTCTCTTGTAATAGTCTTTATTTTAAAATCTATTTTATCTGATACAATTATTGCTACTCCAGCTTTCTTTTTATTTCCATTTACATGGAATATCTTTTTCCATCCCTTCACTTTCAGTCTCTATGTGTCCCTAAGTCTGAAATGGGCCTCTTGTAGACAGCATGTATATGGGTCTTCTTTTTATATCTATTCACCAGTCTCTGTCTTTTGGTTGGGGCATTTAATCCATTCACATTCAAGGTTATTATTGATATGTATGTTCCTATTACCATTTTCTGAATTGTTTTGGGTTTGTTTTGGTGGGTCTTTTTCTTCTCTTATGTTTCCTGCCTAGAGAAGTTCCTTTAGCATTTGTTGTAAAGCTGGTTTGGTGGTGCTGAATTCTCTTAGCTTTTTCTTGTTGAAAAGCTTTTGATTTCTCCATTGAATCTGAATGAGGTCTTTGCTGGGTAGAGTAATCTTGGTTGTAGGTTTTTCTCTTTCATCACTTTAAGTATATCCTGCCACTCCCTTCTGGCCTGCAGAGTTCTGCTGAAAAATCAGCTGATAACCTTATCGGAATTCTTTATATGTTATTTTTTGTTTTTCCCTTGCTGCTTTTAATATTTTTTCTTTGAATTTAATTTTTGTTAGTTTGATTAATATGTGTCTTGGTGTGTTTTTCCCAGGGTTTATCCTGTATGGGACTCTCTGTGCTTCCTGGACTTGGGTGACTGTTTATTTCCCATGTTAGGGAAGTTTTAGACTGTAATCTCTTCAAACATTTTCTCAGACCCTTTCTTTTTCTCTTCTTCTTCTGGGACCCCTATAATTCGAATGTTGGTAAGTTTAGTGTTGTCTCAGAGGTCTCTGAGATTGTCTTAAGTTTAGTGTTGTCCCAGAGGTCTCTGAGATTGTGTTCAATTCTTTTCATTCTTTTTTCTTTTTTCTGCTCCTCAGCAGTTATTTCCACCACCTTGTTTTCCAGCTCACTTATTTGTTCTTCTGCTTAAGTTATTCTGTTATTGATTTCTTCTAGTGTATTTTTCATTTCAGTTATTGTGTTGTTCATCTCTGTTTGTTTGTTCTTTAGTTCTTCTAGATCTTTGTTAAACATGTCTTGTATTTTCTCAATCCGTGCCTCCATTCTATTTCTGAGATTCTGGATCATCTTTACTATCATTTCTCTGAATTCTTTTTCAGGTCTATTGCCTATTTCCCCTTCATTTATTTGGTCTTGTAGGTTTTTACCTTGCTCCTTCATGTGTGGCATATTTTTTTGCTGTCTCATTTTTTTTTTTTTTATAAGTGGGATTGTGTTCCTGTCTTACTAGTTGTTTGGCCTGAGGTTTCCCACACTGGAGTTTGTAGGCTGTTGGGTATAGCTGGACCTTGATGCTGAGATGAGGGCCTCTGTGAACCTCAGTCCGATGAATATTCCCTGGGGTCTGAGGTTCTCTGTTAGTCCAGTGGTTCGACACGGAGCTCCCACTGCAGGATCTTCAGCCCGACCCCTGGCTTATGAACCAAGATCCCACAAGCCACGTGGGGTGGCAAAAAAAAAAAAAGAGAGAGAACAATAATAAAGTAAAAAATAAAATTAGACTAGGAAACTAACAGCTATGTTAGAAAGAATATAAAAATAAAAATATAGATGAATCAACAACCAGAAGGTACAACAGTATCACAAGAGTAAAAAAGAGGAGGAGGGAAAAGAGAAAAAGAAAAGAAAAGAAAAGAAAAATACAAACAAACAGGGAAAAGGCTTTGACTGTGGAGGGTGGGGGCCTAAGCAAGGGTGAGGTTTGGGTGGTGGACAGGGCCAATGCTCAGGACCCAGAGGGCTGGAAAAGGCCCTGGGGGCTGTGGGGGGTGGGGCTTAGGCTCAAGGAACAGAAGGGGCCCAGGCATGCCCCCCACCCCTTGTCTCAGAGGGCGGGGGGCTGAGCCCAGCAGGCTTCCAGGGCTCGAGTGGGTGGGGCAAATGCTCTCCTCTCCTCTCCTGCTCCTCCTGTTCCTCCTGTCCTGGAGGGCCCCTCCCACCTGCCTCTCCTGTTCTCCCCTCCGCATTCTTCCTATGCCCCCATGACCAAGCAGCCACAGGGAGAGGGGGGACCTGGAGGGCAGGGGACCGGCCTGGGAGCTCAGCAGGCTTCCCAGGCTGAGTGGGCCAGGTGATCATCCTCTGCTCCTCTCCCGCTCCTCCCAGAGAACCCCTCCCACCTACCTCTCCTGATCTCCCTGGCCTGAGGGGCGCCAATCCTGTCTGGCCTCCACTTCTCCTCCCCACTCTGTCCCCCCATGTCCTAGCAGTTCACTTGGGGGTTCCTCCCATCTCCTTGGGTGTCAGGGTCCCCCACCAGCAGCCAGCAAGTGCCCTAGTTGTGGGGAGACCGCTAACTCAGTGTCTTCCCACACCGCCATCTTGACTCTGCCCTCCTACATATGCTTTAAATATAAGCCTAGAATGAGATTTAATTCATCAGTTCATTTCCTGGTTACCTTCAATGGCTTATATGACAAGAGGTCTGTGATTCCTTTATTTACTACATAAACACCAATGACTGACTGTGACCTCAATATTAATTGCCTCATTGACTAAACAACTCCTATATGAAACTAGCTTTGAAGGTTTCTGTTAACATGTTGCAAGATACTGTGGCTCATCTTTAAAGTTTTAGGAAAAAAAAGCTTTTTATAAGGATCTTTTGTTCAGATTCCTTTCATGAATCTTACTCTAATTCACAAGATTTTACTGATACTTTATCTCTAGAGGAAGTCTTCTTTTCCTCTGCAACACATATTCAACTTGATAGATATTTATAACAAGGCTTCTCCAGAAATACCAAAATCCAAGTTGACTCGAGTTTCTGCTATAATAAAATCATCCTCTTCATGAGTGTCAATGTCATCATGAAAGGACCATGTTCCTTTTGACCACCATGATGTTATTAAAATCCTAAACTATCTAGATAGTTTAAAATTGAAATTTTAAAAGTTTGCATCATAAATTTTGTGATCATTGGATTTCATCTATTTCCCTAATCCACTTTCCTTAACAAATCCATGACAAATATATACCTAGTTCCATTTCAAATTCCTTAATCTCCCTATATGAAGTTTAGACAGATTGTAGTGAGCAAAGCATAATGTTCAAGATTATAGTTGGAGAGTGATGATATGGCCAGGAGATAGGGGTTAAAGAGATTGGTTCTCTTGGTTTTATTCCAGATATCAAGTTCTTTTGACCATATAGAAGTAAACGATGTCCTTGAGAAATATTCCCATTCTCTCTCGCTCTCTCTCTGACCCAGAAACAATGGCAGTAATAGACTCCACATTAAGAATCAAGGATTTATGGATCCTAGTTATTTTTTCTTTCTGGACACAACCTACAAGCTTATCACCAATGTTACAGTGGATATCATGGGGAAATAGGAATTTTTTTTTTTCTAGAAATAATCATTGTTGCTAATTTGGTGGTCGTACCTATTCTGGTTAGATAAAGAAAACCTAAAAAATTTCCCACAAAATATATTAATAGAGTCATCATTATGAACATACATCAATATGGTTATTATCCTCATATATATGCAATTCAACAAGAATTTCTCTGTCTCTATATTAGCATAATTATTTTGGGAGTTGTGTGTGACATTGGCAACTGGCTGAGAGTCATGCTTTAAATGAGAGTTTAGCAAACTTTGTCTATAAACAGCTAAACAATATATATTAGGCTTGTGGGTCCTGTGGTCTCTATTAAGTACTCAATTCTGTCATTGTATTGTACAAGCAGCCTGAGACAATACATAAGCGAATATATGTGGCTGTGTTCCAGTAAAACTTTATCTACAAAAACAGATGGTGGGTCAGATTTGGCCTGCAGGCAGTAGTTCACCAACTCCTTCTTTTAACAGTTCCACATTAGACCCTAGATATGTTCAGCATAGATATTAGCCATTACTTAGAACTAAATTATGTGTCAAAAGCATTTCCAGTATTAAGGTAGCATATTCAAACTCGTAATTAATTTGTATAATAATAGAAATGATTAGTAATGAAGCAGTGATATAATTTCTAAGATTTGCATGGCCTTGATATAATGCATCTTAGGATAAATCTCAGGCAATTTCTGTGGTATTCATTGACCAAACAATGTACAGATTTTCAGAAACCCATTTGGAAATGCAATCTTTAGTCTGTCTCTCCATGAAGAAAGAGAAGAGAGAAAACTTTTACCTAATCACTCATTGGTAAAAGTGAAAGCAGAAGACAGAAAAATCTGTAAGTAGCAGATGCTAAATTTAATACTTAAAAATTAATACATTTGGCTAATCAATAGTAAAGAAAAAATATATTGTCTTGATATCTTTATCTAAAAAATATTTTCTATGTAGCAAGATGACACAATGTAGATTCAGAATAAATTTTTTTAGCAAAAGATATCTTAGAAATTACTTATTAAGCATTCATGTGACTCTTTTTCAAATTAGCTTTAACTTATGAAAAATACACAAGTAGCAAAGATTGATAAATTAGAATAGAGTTAAATCTTCAATTATTTTCCTTCTTTAACATATATTAAAATTACATTGAGTGGTAAGGGGACAAGCAGGCCTTTTAGGGGGAGAAACAGGCTGTTGAAGAAGAAAAGATAAGGATTAGGACATATATAATATTATTAAAATTTCATTTAAATCTGGCTTGAAACAAAAAACTAAAGAGAACCAATTAATGGGATATTAATATGCTAAATCAGTAAAATGCTGCTCTTTCTCCAGTAGTTTACAAATGATTATAGAAGTTAGCTTTTGTGTAAAAATACAACAAACGTGCATAATAAACTGAGATGTAATAATAATGAACAAGCACAAGTATGTATGCTTTACATGGTAGATATATTACTAATAATCTGTGTACACATGAATAGAATTATGTTTAACGACCTGGACAAATTCACAGTCTAAAGAAAATCAATCATTTTAAAAATATTTAATTTAATTCAATCAGTATATTAAACATTATTTGTTAGGTGCTGTCCTAGAAACAGTGTAAATCATGGTCATTGAAGCAACTTTAATCACATTTTTAATCACCTCCTCAGTGCTCACAATAGACTGCCTCTGTGGTGCCTGCGGCACCCCTACCTTCTGCTCTGACAACTATCCCTGCCCTGAGAGCTGCACCCACGTGTGTGCTCCGTGACTCTGACCCCAACCACGTATGATTAGAGGAATAGATACCTGATTAAATGGGAACCTTTTCAGAGGCCTGTTGTTCCAGTAAGCTTGAAATCAGGGAACAGGGAGGATGGGTTATTTGACCATATGTATTGAACCTAAGCATTGGGCAGGAGTAGCCAGGTTTGGGGCGAATAGAGATGAAGCAGAAAAGTCAGGCAGACATGCATAGACAAACAGATTGGAGACACCATGTGACTCCAGAGAAAAAAAAGTGGAGAGAGTTGTTGCCTTGGTTCATGACAGTGTTTTCATTTTTGCTTCCAATCCCCCTGATGTCTGACTACATTCACTGACCCTAAGTCCAAAAGATACCCATTTGTTCCTTATCCTTCCCCTTAAATCACTACCTTCACCCATTTATGGTTGGCTGGTTTTGCTTAAGGAAATTTAAGATGTTTTTGTTACTTGTGAACAAGCAATTTTCAGCCAAGGCACTAGTTCTTATTTAAAATTTACATTTCTTTCAACATGTGTTGGGACAAACAAGTCAGCATCTTGAAAAAAATTTAGATCTTTAACTTAGACTGTAAGCAAAAACATTTATAATATATTTGATTATGTTATCACATGCAAAGATAACAGGATTAAATTTTTAGGAAAATTTTGGAAAAGGGATGAAGTTTATAAGCACAATAAATAGAGTGAAAGTTAAAATTAATCAATTTGACTGTATAATTTTAAAATTCTGCATGCTAAAAAGCAAGACAAGCTATTTAAAAATGCAATCAATTTATTGCATACATACACTATATGTTACAGTGTTACTATCTTTTTCATATAAATATCTCAGAAAAATCTCTAAGAAAATATCAAGAACTTGACAGATAAATGGACCAGATTCCAAGTTCATGAAGATGATTAAACAAAATAATTGATATTAATGCAAAGATACCCAATCTCTAGCTATTAAGTAAACAAATGAGTATTACCACAAAAATAAAAATAGCGGATTTTCTGCTATAAAATTGGACATTTATTTTTAAATATTCACTGTTGCCCAGGACAGGATGAAAATGGTAGTCTCATGTAATTCAGATAACACTGAAATAGTACAACTCTTTTGAAAGTTAATTGGAGGTAGTATCAGGAGTCAAGAAAAAAAAATATATGTGTATATATATATATATATATATATATATATATATATATATATATATATATATATATATATATATAAAATGTGTATATATATATTTTTCAAGATATAGTCCAAGAAGAGAATTAGAGAATTACTGAGCCAAAGGGTAGATATAGGTATAAATGTAGATATATAAATAGTTACAGATATTTATATTTATCTTTCTATATATCTATGTTTATATATGCCTGTATTAATATCTATCTATATATTTTATATCTCTGTATATATTTTAAAGATACTCATCATGACATTATTTATACCATGAAATAGATTGAACAAAATTTGAATTCCAATTGTTAGAGAATATTTAGGAAATTTGCTAAAGTCATCTTGTGGCTTTTAGACTAAATGCTGAACAATAATGAGAAATCTCAAATGTGAAATATATTAGATTAAGAAAGCAAAATACAAAATTAGGTATGCAATATTTGTTCAGAACATTTCAAAAAACTCAGAAAGAACAAACTGCATGAAATGAACTTCAATGATTAAGATAATTTACTTATAGCTATATTTGCCTCTTTACAACCTGCATGTTCAAAAACTAAGGGAATGGTTAAATAAATTATAGTATTTCTATTTGGAAAAATAGTATGCAAACTTTACTTATATATACAGACAATGTAGCAGCACTGGAAAATGTATATGAATAACTGAGAAGTTCATTAAACCTATGATCCCTGTAACTATAAATATTTTTAAATATATGCCTGTAGAGGGAACAAGATCAATTTATTAATATATCTAAGTGCTAAAATTATGAATATTTTAAGACCAAGTTTTTCATAAATTTGTCATATTATTTTATATTTGTAAAAAGTTCATATTAATTGTTAAAGTAATTAAACAAGGAGGCCATTAGACTGAGGTGGCTCTAGTGCTTTGGTAGTCTATATAAGCCAACTGAATCCTAAACCAGACTCTGGGTTAAGAAGAACAGCCAGCCACAAATAGCCAAGTAGGCTTTCCAAAATAATGCAACTGCCTAAGCTGCAGCCAGTCAAATAATTTCCTTGCTTTGCTTCCAAGTGTTCTCTCTAAGAACCTTCCCTTAGCTCCTGTAGGTGGAGCTATCCTAACCACTTCCAGTTTGGTGCTGCTGATTAGAGTTGATATTTGCTCAAATAAACTTTAAAAAATTTTAATGTACCTTAGTTTATCTTTTAACATATTAAACAAAGATAAGTTTTTTAAGTGCAGGAAAGTAGGTGTCATCCTGTGTATCAAGATAAGGTTTCTAAGGCAAACCATGAGGTCCACAGGCATACTATGTATATTGTAGTAATAAGAGTTTTTGCCAGTGCTTGAAAAGGCAAAAATAGGCCTTGGTTGAAAAAGTACTAGTATGAGATTTAAAACTGCAATGAAAAGGTCAGTTTTAACTACAATACAGTTAATCTAGCTGCTTACACTGTAAGTCTTTATCGAAACTGTGGCTGTTATATCCCTATGAAAGCTTTTTTAAGTTGTTAATTACATGCCCATCAGAATAATGGAAGAGTGATTATCCTTCTTGTGCTTAGTGACATTGAAAGCTGTATTATTTTGTGATTGGAGCTGCATAATTACAGATAACTGCTGGTACTGTTCAAATACAGCTCTGCAAAAATTATTTTAATTACACATGTTTAGGGTTTTAAAGTTTGGCTTGCTATCATAACCAAACAAACTCTATTTAAATGTCACAACTGTATGTATTTCTCTAACTCTTGTTAATCAGTTTTTCAGAAAACCAGTTGTTCAACTCTAGATAAACTGACTTTGTTCCCTTAATAATCAATTACATAAAATGTAAAAATTAAATGATATTTTATTTTCTAGGACCCAGTTCTAAAAGCAAACCCAGAACTTGTTCTAATAATACTGGTAATATTGTTTTTAGCTTTAAGGGATGGTAGCATCAGGTAAATAAAGTACTTCTTAAAGGTTTAATGAAAATAAAATATGTTGGAAACAATCTACAATAAATATGACACAATTAGTTCAGAAAAAAAAGTCAAGGGACATTAACAAAGAGAAATTTAAAACTCCTTTATCAAAGATGTCAGTGTCTAAGAAAACTCATTCCAATAGGAATCAGCCATATAACTTGAGCAGGCAGCCTGCACAAAACTCAGTCAGTTCCCTTCACACTTCTCACCAGAGGTCACAAAGGGCATTTTCCTCTTGCCCCATCTCCTCTTTCAGTAACACATACAGTGTTTGAAATGTACCTATTCTACTTCTCCCAGGCTGAGAAATATTCCTGAAGTGGGTGCAGTGCCCGCCTACTGCATGGTCCATTTGTCTGTCTAAGATTCATAGGCACATTTTATGGAGTTGTCATTGACTGTCATCCCTTCTCCCCACATGTGACTGCATGATTGGAATTCACTCTTGGAACCAACCAGGGGTCTTTGCTGGTTTACTTGTCATTGGCTAATGCTGCTTCTCATCTAAGCAACTTGAACTTGAGTGCACAAACTCAAGTGAATAAACACAGTATGGAATTTCAAATACTCCATTTACATCCAATCCAACCCATCCCAAGGCACCTGAGTCTCCTGCACTGCAGAATGATGGCGCCCTGCAGACACTGGGTCTGCAGTTCATAAGCAATGAAATGTTGCAGACAGAGGGATAGGGAGAAAGGTGAGGAGTTGAGTGTAATGGAAAGAGAATCAGACTCAGGACTCAGCCTGTCTTTAATTCCAAAGCCTGTGCTCATTCAGTTAGCAGTAAAATTATCTTTTAATATTCAGTTCACATAATCAACTATTTGAATCTGAAGACAGTGTTTATTAACATAGATAGGCATACTGTTGAGAAACATTGATAATAATATGTATCCAAATCTGAACTCATTTTCTTCCTGACCATGAGAGCTTTCAGTTTGAATTCTTTGTTTTGGCTTGTTTGTTTGCCCTCCCCCCAACACCTTTTTTTTGTTTTTGTGTTTATCTGTTTTGTTTTCTGTAAAAGGTATTAACATTTTCTAGTTATTTAGGCAAGGTGCTGTCTTGGGTTCCTCCCCTTTTTCTTTTCTCTCTCCCACTCTCTTCATTCCATACTCTATACAAATTTTCCTATTTATTCTTCTCTAAAAGTATATTTTTGTTTTCACTTCTATTGTTAGGCCATCCTTCTCATTTGCTTTGCCTTTTAAACACATGTCAACCTGCCTCAATTTTTTTCCTGCTTTAAGCCCCAACTCATTGAAGTATGTTCCTTCATGACCCACATCTGTATGTTATGACTTTTAAACTCTTTTTGGTCCTCTCTTATAACCGATACTCTATTTTGTATTTATTTTATTTTATGCTACTGATTTGAAAGTTCTTTGGGCTAAATCATTCTAGGCCTAATATCTATCACAAGTAACATCGCTTTCAATTCCACAGCCTGTAAGATGAGAAGAATGTAAGATTTCCTTAATACTTTAAGTGTGGGACATGTCTAAGCTAACAAAGAAATTTTCTTGTGTCATTTGTATCAATCTTCTTCAAAGAAGACAAAGCTATGGTGACAATTTTGTATGTAACTGCTTACCATTTACATAGTGGATTAATTGTGAGATATAATATTTACAGAAGATGATAATGAAAACAGACAACATTCTTTCCTATTAATGAAGATCATGCTCAAGTAGAAGAGTAGTCTCTACAAACAATTTAGCCCTTCATAATCAGAAGTCCTTATTATAAACATAGGCTATTTAAAAATGGGAATTTAAATAATGTAACTAAACCTCATTTTTGGAGCAAAATCTTCTAGATTTCAATTACAGAAGCTAAAAAAAAAGAATAATGGAAGAAAATCTAAAGAGATAAATCTGTTCATTAGCTTTTGATTAATGACCCTTTATAATTTACTTTCGATTTACTGAAAGTATGGACACAGTGGGAGTGAGTGGATTAGTCAAGTTTTCTACAGCACACAAAAACAATAGCATTATGCAATCAATTTTACAGAATCCTATTTCTGGGGAAAAGGGAGTTAGTGTGTGATAGGATAATAACTCTTGTCCAAATTATGTCTCATTAAAAAGAACGAGGGAGAGAAAAGCAAAAAAAGTATTAGAAGTGAAAGCTTAACAAGTATGGAACAAGAGGAATGAAAATCAGACTTTTGATCATAGTTTTGGAATTCTTATATGTGGCTTAACAGCTATACTAGTTTACATTATAAATTAATTTCAGAATATATAACATTTGATAATGCTGGAAATAGTAGTATTTTTTTATTTTTATTATAGTGCATAAAGTATATATACATTTTCCCCTAGGCTCTTACATTACCATGTGCAATATGTGCATAAATTTTTTTTTGGCCCAAAAGGGAATTTTTTTTCATTGTTTCATATTCTTTGGTTTTGACTTTCAAGGACTTTTCATGTCAATCAGTTCAATACTTTGAAACACCTAAACTTCCTCCAGTGGAATCAAAAGTAAACATCATTCCTCTATGGGTATAAACAAAGTTCTGTTGAAAGCACACCTTCAACTCTAGGAGTAGATATGACTACAGATATAACACATTTTAACAGAGATGAAAGAAATGACAATTCTAAAACAGTAGTTCTCAGTATGTGATCCATAGAACCCTTGGGGTCCCTAAGACAATTCTAGAAGGTCAGTGAGATCAAAACCATTTTCATAATAATGTTGTAGTTTTTTTTTACTATGCTAACATTGCACTTATTATGCAAAATCAATGATGGGTAAAACTGTTGGTTCCTTAGCATGAATAAAGGCAGTGGCACCAAACTATACTAATAATTATTGTACTCTTCACTGCCACAAACTTACCAGAAAAAAAAAAAAAGGCCAGTTTCACTTAAGAATATAAGGCAGTAAAACTAATTAATTTTACTAAATCTCAAACCTAGAATACATACCTTATTAAAATTTTATGTGATAAAGTAGGAAATATGTCTAAAATTCTTCTAAAGTAGACCAAGGTATGATGCTATGTAATGATAAAGTGTGGAATTGTTTGGCTTGCAGGCTGAACTAGCCACTTTTTCATGGAATAACATTTTTTTCCTCTGGAAGAATAATTGATGGACAAAAGTTGATTATTTAGACTTGGGTATTTGACAGATATTTTCTCAAAAGTGAAGGAACTGAGCCTCTTATTTCAAGGAAAACAGTATTTGTTGGCAATGATAAAATTTGAGCTTTCAAGGGAAAAATTGAAATTTTGGAAAACTTGTATCTATAATTAAGAGCTTAACAACTTCTTAATACTTGAAGAATTTTGTGATGAGATTGCTGGTGATAGTAACTAAAGCTATATTTGGTTATATTATTGTGCAGTGAAGAGTTAACTCAGCAGGCTTGGGTTGTTAAAATTCTGCACATTCCAAAGAAAGAAATGGCCCTTGACTAACTCATGGTAGATAACATCTGAACCTTGTAATATTTTACCTGATAAGAGTGTTTTATCTGCCTAAGTTTCTGGACCATGCTCTATCAGCTCTAGGGAGCTGAAGACTGATCAGCCACAGTCACTCATGAAAGCAGTATGTCTACATGACTCACCCCCAATACAATCTCTGGACACCAAGGCTCAGGTGAGCTTTTTTGGTTGGCAATACTTTGCATGTGTTGTTACACATTTTTGCTAATAGAATTAAGTACATCCCTGTGCTACTCCCTCTAATGTCTTGAGCCTGAGGGTGGGCTTAGGAACCCCCAACACAATTATAATAAAGTGTGTCAACTTTGGAAGAACTTTGTAAAGTGAACGACCAATGCACAATGTAACAAAATCATGCATGGATAAAAGATGCATAAAATGCAAGGTAGATCAATAGATTTTACAGTACAAAAATGTTTATTGATTAGTATCAGATTCCACAGTGCAACAGACCTCTAAGAAACTAGTGCCACCTGTTGAGTTTTAGCATAATGCTAACAAAAAATTTCCACAATTATCTGAAAAGGATATTAACTTACTCCTCCCTTTTCCAATGAGTCATATATTTACAAATCCCCATTTTCTTCCTGTGCTTCAACCAAACCAATATATTGCAAAAGATTGAATGTAGAAGCAGATGTGAGAATTCAGCTATCTTCTGTTAAGCCATACATTAATGAGATTTGTAAAATAAAAAGCAATGCCACTGTTTTCACTAAATTGTCTTCTGATTTGGAGCTATATTTTTTATAAAAATATATTATTTATGTTAATAAGTAATGGCTTTAGCATTGTTATTTTAAGACTAATTAATAAATACTTTAAATTTTTCTCAGTTTTAAATCTAAGTATAGCAATTAGTGATAGGTAAAATGCATGTAAACAAAAAGCTCTTGTAATCCTAGGAATTTTTAAGAGTATAAAGGGGCCTTGCGAACAAAAAGTTTGAGAACTACTGGGGTGGTAGCTAGATGTATTCCTTCTTCCACTTCTTCCAGGTTGCTAGCTCCCTTCTGTTTAGTGGGACCTGAATAGGAAAAGGGCTTTGTTCCTTACTTAATTTGCCGTGGTGCATTCCTCTTTTGTTTTCTCCCTCTTTCTTTGGCTAACACTGGCTATTCTTTGACAGCTTCTGTGTGGTTGGTATCTTTTTTTTTTTTTTAATTGAATAGTACATTTATTTATTTATTTATTCATTCATTCATTCTTGGCTGTGTTGGGTCTTCGTTTCTGTGCGAGGGCTTTCTCCAGTTGCGGCAAGCGGGGCCCACTCTTCATCGCGGTGCGCGGGCCTCTCACTGTCACGGCCTCTCTTGTTGCGGAGCACAGGCTCCAGACGCACAGACTCAGCAATTGTGGCTCATGGGCCTAGTCGCTCCGCGGCATGTGGGATCTTCCCAGACTAGGGCTCGAACCCGTGCCTCCTGCGTTGACAGGCAGATTCTCAACCACTGCGGCACCAGGGAAGCCCTGGTTGGTATCTTAAATGCCCTTGGGTGCCTGGTTGATTTTTGTTCAAAGAATGCAGGGTATACAATGTCTGGAACCAAGGCAATCGTTCTTTCTACTTCTCTTTCTCTAGGGCCACACTGTCTCCCCAATCTGTTTATCTGTGCATGTCTCCCTGTCTTTTTTTTCTTCTTCAACTAGTTTTAGCCTAAACATGGGTATACTTTACAAGTGCAGCAAGTCTTATCTCTTAAACCACAATTCTCAACTTCACCTCCAACCCTTGACTATATACCACAGTCTCTTTCTTTTGGGTCTCCTTGCCGGTCAGGTAAGCCCCTTCGAAGGGTTAATAGTTGAATCAAACCTAGCTAAGTTCCTTAAGTCCACGTGGCCCTGGATACAAATGTGCCCTTGCCATGTGGCTTAGTTTAGGCTACATGACAAAATACTATTGACTGGGTGCCTTAAACAGCAGAAATTTATTTCTAACAGTTCTTGAGGCTGGGAAGAGAAATTCACTTCCCTGCTAAGGGCTCTATTCCTAGCTTGAAGACATCCACCTTCTTTCTGTGTCCTCAAATGACAGGTATATAGAGACAGCTCTGGTCTTTTCCTCTCCTTTAAGGACAGTAATCCCATCATGAGGCCCTACCCTCGTGATCTTATTTAAACCCAACTATCACCCAAGTCTCCACTCCTCAAACCATCACATTGGGGGTTAGGGCTTCAACATATGAATTTTGGGGAGACACAGTCATTCAGTCCACAACATCATGGCAGTTGATATGAGTGCCAACAGCTCCACTGCTTCCCAAGACCAGGAATACCAAATCTCTCTTGTTCCCCCCACACACTTGCCTCACAGCTCTTGCCAAGTATCAGGTGGTTCTCTGGGAGTCCCCCCTCACTTAGGGAAGTATTACTAAGGAGGAGAAAAATAAAATCCTCCAAGCTTTGGATTCTTATTGTTAGGATTGTTATTACTCCCTAACTCTCCCCAGTTGTCTTTGTAGAGACTAGAAAAGAGGTAGGAAAGGAATAGTGGAGATGGTTAGGTCTAGCAGAGCAGGTTCTGCTAACATTTAGGATATCCAAGAGGAGATCCATGGCCCAGAATGTTTACAACTTCCTTTGGAATAGAAGGTTCTTAGTACATTGTCCCTGCCTTTGGATTTCACTAGCCAATTCTCAGGAAGTGTCACTCAACATTCTGTTACATCTGTATCAGAACGTATATGTAACAGGTATCTGAATAAATATTCCAAAGTCATACATGGATTTTGAATTGTGTATTGCATGCAATAGCATGGTGTGTGTGTGTGTGTGTGTGCGTGTGTGTGTGTTAAGAAAATCTCTTAACAGAAATATTTTGTAGGAAGCTAAGGAGTAGAATACATCTATTATAGAAACATTTAGTGCAATTTTGGCAGATCAAACTAGATTGCTGATAGGTGTAAACTCTTCCAAAGAGAAAATACTGCGTTTTAGGTCAGTTTAACCAATACTTATAGAACATCTGCAAAAGGAGTAAGCTGTCGTGTTGCCTCAAGAAGCTTGTCTTTCAGTGGAAAGACATATATAAAATTAGTCTATTTGGTTGAAGTATGTTACATAAGTTAAAATCGAGGAACTGTGGAAAAGTATAGGAGGGAGGAGTGGTTCCAGCTGGCATGCTAAGGAGAGACTTTAGATATGAAGTTTGAGCTGGAGTAGGAAAAAAAAAAAAGAGAGAGAGAGAGAGAGGGGGTTTTGGCCAGGTGAATGTAATGATTGGATTGTAATTGATTAGGAAGAAAAAATAAACCCTAAACCTCTAGGAGAAATGTATGAAGGCACTAACTGGGAAAACACATACTCCAGGGTCAATAGTGTAGGCAGTAAAAGAGTTAGGAATATGGGATAGGGATGGTTTTTGGCTGAGGATAAGAGAGGCAGGTAGCATGGCTTAGACTAACAACACACTGATGGAGAAAACCTCCCTGCCATTTGAGTGAATAAAATCTTTGTGACTTAGATTATTTAGTAATAAACAGTTGTTTTTATCAACATTAGTACTAGTTATTTACAACATTAGAAAATACCCTAATACTACATACAATTCAATTCTTAAAATTATTGCCAT
Source organism: Eschrichtius robustus (assembly GCF_028021215.1). Taxonomy (NCBI): domain Eukaryota; kingdom Metazoa; phylum Chordata; class Mammalia; order Artiodactyla; family Eschrichtiidae; genus Eschrichtius; species Eschrichtius robustus. The sequence goes on from NC_090838.1 coordinate 27,970,680, forward strand.
GAAATCTGGCCTTTCAGTCTTTTTTCCCTTTTAAAAAAGGCAGGAATGACTCAGCAAGTTATTTTGTAATGAGAAACTATAAAATCATATGGTACTTACTTTCATATATACTCTGTGTACCTGTTACCCCATTTACCAAGAATGCAAATTTTGTTTCTGTCCCGTGAAAGCCAACTAGTGGAATTACAAATAACAAATAATTCTAGATAGAAAAACAGAGTGGCAAAATCCAGACTTATTAACTATGGCGACAAAAGCATCAAAAAGTATATCAGTTGCCAAAATATATACTATTGTAAGTTGGTATTAAAGCATCCTTTTTGCCTGAGATGTGAAGTTAACCTCTGGCAAGGTCAACTCACATCGCTCCAGACTTGGGAAGGATGAATCAAGGTCACCAAATCTGTTCTGTTTAAGAAAGATTAATGATAATCATCTGAAGAAGGTTGGGTGGAGGTTTGCGCAGGGGTGAGGAAAGTGGGGGGACAGGAAAGGTCCTCAGTTGTGGTGGCTCCCACCTGGGACGGCTTTCCAAATGAAAGGAAGGTTGATCCTTGAGGAAAAGTTCCAGCAAGACAGGAAGAGGCTGGGATGAGATGAGGTCCATCCTGAGAATCCAGAAAGTACATGTGAGGAAAGAGCTGCAGTTCAAAGTAGCTTTTGGGCAGGATTTCTATGCTCTACCTCACACTGAATACCAAATAACCTCAACTTTCATTAACAGATAATAAAATAAAGTAAAACAATATAAAAATAAAAACTCAACTCCTTGCCAATCACTAACAATTGAAGAATAAACAAAAATCCCCTTATTTTCTAAGCTGTCCCTCAATACACCAAAGAAATAGAAACCACCCCACCAATTAAAGGGGGAATTTCCATATTATCCATCTTGAGTTCTTTAATTACAATTACATGATGGTTGTTCTAAATATTTATAAAGTGCCTACAAAGAATTTTGGACTCCAGGGAGTAAAATGAATTGAAATAGGTCCTGCTTTCTCCAACTTACATTTGAAACCTCTTTATATAGATTTGTTACTTTTTATGTTACTTCTAATGTTACTTATTATTTATTAAAGGCAGGAATTCTAGCACAGTGCCTGGGATAATGCAGATGATATTCCTTTCTAGGCTTTTATTAAATTTTCATTCTTTTTTCTTTGGATCCATCTTCAGCTGGCAAGGTTTTCAGAGAAGTCCAAAGTACTTGACATGGAAAAGGAAAATGCTGTAGTCATAATCCACCAAGAAACTTCTCTTTCTAGATACAGTAGGTGATAAACTTCACACAGGAATGAAACATGTTTGCCCTTGGCAAAATGACAGCCAACCCAGAAATTAAATAAGCTCATATAACCTGGTTAAACCAGACAGGTAAGTCTTTTCTTCCCCTACAAGTGAATCAGTAGTTGACCCACTGTACTAAGTACTATAATCTGAGATAAACAATCCAGTTACCAGTCTACTGAAAGCTTCCTTGAGAAGTGCGAAGCTTGTGTCTGTCTTCTCTACCAGAGTCACTCTTATCACATCTAAATATGTACTGAAGAAAGAATTTAACCCAATTTCAAAGATACATTTTTTTACATCCTAAGCAAATAGCAAATGGAACTAAATTGTTTGCTGTTCTAGAAATGTGGTAGGAGCTTATCATAATAAAAGTTATTATTAGGTAAACTTGGCTGGGTCATAAATTAAACAAGCCTGTAAAATATAGTTTCAAGATAATATACTCTACCGTAAGTAGTACACTTACATAAGTCTATAAGACTACTATCTCCAAGATAGTTGTGTTCAACCTGAGCTTCTCAATTAGTGTCGTAACACATTTCTGTTCTCCTGAACACTTTTTTTCTTTTATAGTTAGAACACTGTAGAGAATTTAGATTCTAGGAAAATATCTTCTTTTTAATAAATTAAATGCTGAATGGCCTTTCAGATTCACAGTTAACATCTGTTACCCATAATTAATTGTCATCATTAATGAAAACAAGTGAGCTATTAGCACAGAGTGAGTCAGTCCAGTACATTTTATATTTAAGTTGGGTGAACTGAGGCATCTTCATTTTGCCATCTTTCTCAGCATAAAATATTTCAAAGGATTTTTTTGACTGTTGGAAGAGTTCCTCCTCAGCAGTGTGTGAGTTCTACCTGACCACCACAGGTCTCTCACTCCCGTGTAGTAGCTAACTTTGAAGAGAGCAAGTGTCTACAGTGGTTTCAGCGGCTTCAATGGAATTTTCTTCCTTTGCACTGCTAAGTACACTTACTTGAGGTTTGTCTTTTTCACTAAGGATCATTTGAAAGTTCAGAGATAACAGAACTACTTAAATATTGGAATTAAATGTAATAACTTTAATTAAGCTTGTCTTTAGAACTTTTGCCTACTACTGTAATCTGCATCCTGTTTTTAACATCAGCAAACATTACATGGTTTAAAAAAAAATGGGAAAAATTGATAGTGAAAGAAATAGAATGGAGAAGGGGAGCCACTGTGGAAGCAATTATTTTTCTTATTATTTTGTTTTTGCCACCTTGCTGATTTGTTTTTAAATAGGTAGCAAGACTAGATGTGCTGCTTAATAATTCTGATTTAATGATTCTGATACAATTGTTTTCACTGAGAAGGCATAGCTTAAAAATGCCAGCAGGACTTGCAAGTTAAAAATATGAAGAAGAAGAGGAGGAGGAGGGGTCTGGGCAGGGGGGAGGAGGAAATGGAGTGGAAGGGGAAGAAGAGGAAAGGGGAAGAGGAAGAACAACACAAGAACATTTGAAAAATCTCATGAATTAATAGAAATCTTCTTAAAGTTTCATGACATTTCTTTTCAAGAGGAGTAAAAAAGATATCCAGCTGTGATATGGACTTCTCACTGGAGTTCTTTTCTCAGGAAGCTGGAGGGAGCCTAACCAAACCTGACAAAATTGAGTTGGTTTGTTAGAATTGCAGAGAGATCAGAGAAAATCAACCTGCATAATAAAAGAAAAGCATTTAATAGGAGGAGAGATTAAAGTGATTTTGTTAGTAAGGTTAGAAGCATGAAAGAAATGGGTAACTTTGTTAGACTGGATCCTCCAAGAGCTGATGCCAAGATAGGATTAAACATGCTAACATTTTATCAAGTGAAGCAGCTGCTAGAAAAAATATGAAGGGAGCCTAAGAAGGCTGGAAGAGCTTTTAGACCACAATGCAAGTCTGACTCTGAGTGAAAGAGGGGGAAGGAAGGTTGAGTGCAAACATCCTTGACTACTGGACAGTCTAAGGAATGTTTGGCAAGGCTGTCAGGTTGTCCTCAAGCCAGAGTCAGATGTCAGAGGTCCTGAGTCTCCTAGGTGTCCTAGCATCACGTCTGCCTTAGTTCCCCTGGCCACTATCAGTTGATTGTTCAGTGCCTCTTCCATGGCGGGTATTTTCCTCTGGATGTTAACATGTGATATAGAAATCTTCACATTTGATGCTTACTTGAATATATCAATTCACATTTCTCTACTCCAGACCCTGGAAAGTCTCTGCTTTTTCAGCCCTTTTTCTTCCATGACCTAACTAGATGGTCAGGCCATTGGCCGTTACCCAGTAAGCTCTCTCTTCCCACCTTGGGCCACTTCTCTTTCCACAGGTCCACTATTAGTCATTTCCTCAGTTCCCAAATTAATAAATAGAACAGAACTGGACTTTAGCCATCGTTCCACGTGTCCCCTCTACCCCCCATTCTGATAGCGAGCCAGGATGGTGATTTGGGTCTCTGGGATCAAGATAAACTCACACCTTGTGTTTGTAAGTCCTCAAAATATTTGGTTATTCCACCTTTCCTCAGTGTATAGTCACCCAATAATTAGGTCCCTTTGTGGAGAGTCTGGGGAATTATCATGGTATAAACTTGTCATAGTGTTGCAAGGTCCTTTCTTCTGGGGACTTGAGTATCTTTTTAGTATTGATCCATATCTGGGAACTGAACAAGGGATTGTGACTTTTTATTGGGTGATCACCTTCCATTACCTTAAGCACCTTGTTATGTGCCTGTCTATTTTGCTATTAGTTCCACATTCCTTGCCAGTTACCTCCTTGGCTATACCTCTGACCTTGCTGGTCTTTATGGAAGTTATGGCCTCTTGACTTCTGAGAGTAAAGCCCCATGACTTGGCCTTGATTATTTCAGGACCCAAGATCCCCATGAATGTTAATGAGCTCAGCTTTGTCACCTACCATCCTAGGTCTTGGGACCAGGGCCTGCAGAGGATAGCTACTAAACAACTTCTTAGTGATGCTGGTGCCCTTTCACTGTTGGATTCCTGATGGCCTTGGTGAATGCATTGTCCTTTGAGTCCTCTTATAGAACATAATCCTCTGATATGTCATCTGGCCTTATGTAGCATATTCATTGTAGCATGCCCATGTCCCTCAGCCTCTTTATTCCTTTCTCTACATCTACCAGGGCAGGGGAGTCATTTCTATCTCACTGTGATTAGCTGTCTTTTTTTCAAGGCTTCTAAGAACCACTCCAGCAGCAAGATTTCCCCATCCTCTTGGGTCCTGTGTCCTGAAAATGGCCCTCAAGTCAATGAATTTCTGCTGGCCAGTCTTACGTTCTAGCCCCTTAATCACGCACATTCCAAGTCCAATCCCAGGAACACTCATCTGGCTCCTGCTGGTACATGTGGCTAGCTTTTTGCATTTTTAAAGTGGGTAGCCGCTGCAGGTCCCAGCAGGGTCTTGCTTGGAATTTAATCCTAGTTGTTGGCCTGGAAACTAGAATGGAGGTGGGAGAAGTTCCTCAGGAACCACCTGCTGCCTTACTGAGGAGAGGCTTCTTCAGCATTTGCTAGGATGGTGGAAATGCTAGCATCTAGTAAGGAAGTTTGAGCCACCTCTTCAAGCCCAGAGAGTCCAGGGTGTACTGCAGAGCAAACATCTTCAAAGCTTTCCAACTAGATGTCTCCCTCCCATGTTTTGGGACTCTAGATTTCTCCCATCAGGTTCCTGACCTTTATATACACACTTGCCTTGACTGAACATTCAAATATCTTCAGAGCTCTGCTACACAAACAATTACGTATTCAGTTTGCTTCTCCACTATGTCTGCCCCTCCACTGCAGGAGAGAAGAAACTCTTTGTAAGCTACCACGGAGTCTCTCTGGCTCCCACGCTTAGCTATTAGGTGCTTGTTAATAGATCCTCAGACTCTCATTATGTTTCTGCATGGCATCAATACAACTTTAAAGTAATCAGCCAACTTGGCTGTCTTTGTAAGTATTGATCCCGTAATTTTCAAATGCCTGCATCATTGCACCTGGCACAGAATTCCCCTCCACCAGTACATTTTCTAGATCACCATTATGAACTCTTTAGCAAATATGCTACCATCTTGTGTCAGGGGCTATCTGTACCTCACTTATCAACCAGGATGGAGTTCCCTAGGTGGATGAGCCAGTCCTAAGTCCCCATTTTACTGCCTGTTTTCTGGAACCACTCCTGGTACCACTTGTGTTAGTCCCGGTCCTCTGAGAAGCAGATGCCAAGATGGGATTAAATATGCAAGAATTTTACTAGGGGGAAACTCTGGGAGGAAATGGGGAGGGAGCCCAGGAAGGCTGGAAGAGCCTTGTAAACTGTAGGAAAGCAGGAAGCAAAGGTGAGCAGAAGTGACCCAGTCAGCTGTGTGTCCTACTGTAGTTTTGGCAAGGTCATCAGCAAGCCCTCGAGTCAAAGACCTATGTCTTCCAGTGTCAGACCTGCTTTAGTATCCCTGCAATGGTCAGTCATTGGTTGGAAGCAGTATCTGGGGTGCTGTGTGGCGTGGGCCCAAATGTGGTAATGGATTTCAGAGCACAAGAGCTGGCCAATTTTGGTCCCTGTTGTTGGAGGTCTGCAGCTTACATTCTTATGGCCACCCTGACCAACAGAGGTGGAGGAAAGACATCTATAGACTGGGCCCCGCTCTGATGTCCATACTTAGGGGAATCAAAGCAAGAGGGGGTGCTTTTTTCTGCAAGGGAATCCACTGTGAGGAAGGATTTCATTCTCAATGATTCCACGCTGGAACAGACTTTCATTGAAGACTTTGGAATCATTAAGCCTGAACCTTTCTATTTATAGGGTTGTTAATTTAACCAAATATGGTGTCCAAGTGGGAGTGGAGGAGGTCATGTGGTATAGAACTCATATGCCTTTACATAAGCACTAATTTTGTCCTTTTGTAAACAGAGAAAACAGGTTTCTCTTTAACCTCAGTAATTCTCTGAGTCTTTAATCTTCAAAAAGATATTATGCAAATTGGGACTCTCTTATAAGGTAATTAAGTGTACAGTATTGGCAGGCACTACAATGATGTAATGTTTACTTAGTGCTGAAGTAAAGCTTTTTTTTTTTTTTAACATCTTTATTGGAGCATAATTGCTCCACAATGGTGTGTTAGTTTCTGCTTCATAACAAAGTGAATCAGCCATACATATACATATATCCCCGTATCTCTTCCCTCTTACATCTCCCTCCCTCCCACCCTCCCTATCCCACCCCTCCAGGTGGTCACACAGCACCGAGCTGATCTCCCTGTGCTATGTGGCTGCTTCCCACTGGCTATCGGTTTCACATTTGGTAGTGTATATATGTACGTGCCACTCTCTCACTTTGTCCCAGCTTACCCTTCCCCCTCCCTGTGTCCTCAAGTCCATTCTCTAGTAGGTCTGTGTCTTTCTTCATTCCTGTCCTGCCCCTAGGTTCTTCATGACCATTTTTTGGTTTTTTTTTAGATTCCATATATATGTGTTAGCATACGGTATTTGTTTTTCTCTTTCTGACTTACTTCACTCAGTATGACAGACTCTAGGTCCATCCACCTCACTACAAATAACTCAATTTCGTTTCTTTTTATGACTGAGTAATATTCCATTGTACGACCAAGCTTTTTGTTTAAAATAACGTGTTTCAGTAAATCTTGCTTGAGAAATGTTGGGATAGCTTAGCTTATAGCTTGTAGCTACAAGCTAAGCTTGTAGCTTAGAAGTGTATATTTTTAAGGGCAAGGTGTGAGATTAACAGCTTCATGCCACTGACTTTATGATTCTACAAGTTGATTTTAAAGCATTCTTTTAATACATGCCCAGAATATAAACTTTATTATTGGTAGTCAATAAGCATGTATTAGCCTCAAAACATGCACCTCTGTTAATGTCACTTTTTAAGATGACATCTTGCAAGTTCTCTAATTGTTTTTGTTTTTTTTTCTTCTAAGATGATCAGCAGTTTAAACAGCTCAGAAGGCTTTGTTAATTACTGGGAACATATGATGTCCTAGCCCCTAGTATTTACATCAAGTCTCAAGAAAAGTTATTTCCTTTTTTTCCAATTATTTAGGAAACTACAAGTAGTTGCTTAATTGTTGAATATCTGAGCTAGCACCTGGATCCTCAGCAATGAAAAGTTTAAACCCTGGGAACTGAGAGACAGTTGTAAAAGGGGATTGTACAAGGAAGCAATTTCTGTGTGCTTTGAAATTTGTCTTTTAAATTGTTGGAAATAAACAATGTTATATCTCTTTAATAGAAAGGAAAAGTACCCTAAAGAATCCTCCCCTGCAGAAATCTTTCATTGCTTCAAGATTCTTTAGAATTATGGTGTCTCCAAAGTGATTTATTATTAAGATGTACTGAACCACGTAAGTCAATGTTATGTTGAAGTTCAAACACATCAGATAAGAGGAACCACTAAATAACATCAAAGTTGTTATAAAGAACAACTCAGGAGGATTATAAAAGGAGTCCTTAGGGTTGATCTATGTGAATAAACAATACTGTGCCTGCCCATTCTAATTATAATTACTATAATACACAAAAGTTGAGTATTCGTAAAGTAAAATTGTTGTCATGGGGAAACTCTTATTCCACTATTACATGATTCTAGTTATTTTAACATGACAGAGCATACTTGCAGCTCTGAGGATAAGAAGCACTTTGGCATACAGATCTGAGAATGAATCACTTTTTGTATATACAAAACTCTGAAAAAGCCGTGTGAAGGCTGCATGATGTGTGAGTGGTTTTAAAATATTTCATCAAGAATCTTTCAATTTTGCAAGAAAAGAAAATACTGTTTACCATTAAAAGGAAAGTTGACAGAAATGACACCCAAATATGAACAAATTGAGTTCTGATTTATCTGAACAGATTTTTTAAAATTAATTAATTAATTAATTTTTGGCTGTGTTGGGTCTTCGTTTCTGTGCGAGGGCTTTCTCCAGTTGCGGCGAGCGGGGGCCACTCTTCATCGCGGTGCTCAGACCTCTCACTGTCGCAGCCTCTCCGAGCACAGGCTCCAGACGCGCAGGCTCAGTAGTTGTGGCACACGGGCCTAGCCGCTCTGCGGCATGTGGGATCTTCCCAGACTGGGGCACAAACCCGTGTCCCCTGCATTGGCAGGCGGGTTCCCAACCACTGCGCCACCAGGGAAGCCCTGCACAGATTTTTAAAAAATAATTTCAGACCTACAAGGACATTTCTTATACATCTCTCAGATTAAGATATTGAATGAAACATGCCTTTGTTTTCTTTCAAAATCTGGGTTCTAGTGTCAGAGAAGTTAGTGACATTTTCTGACTGCCTCCCTGTCATCTTTTTCACAGACTCAGGGCTGTTGGCACTGAACAAGGCAGAGAGCAAAAGAAACATTGATGAAGAAACTCTCTCTTTTCAAAAAGCTTAATTATTAGTATTCCTTACAATCATTCATACAATCCTTACAATCAATCAAGCCCTCAAATAGCATATAATGTCTGGTATTATTTTTCTCCATCTTCTTCACAGGTGACCTACAAACATTTTACAGTGTAGATATCAGAGGTCAAATAGGAGCATGCATGTCTTAGGCTTTTAAAAAATATTAAATCTTCCTCCAGTAGGAAGTTGTCCCTGGTAAACTTTAAAAAGCCTGTTTCTTTTTAAATTTATAAGCTTTTATCTGGAAATAATTTCAGACTTACAAAAGAGTTGCATGAATAATACTAGCACAAAGAACACACCTGTATACTTCTTATCCAGATTTATCCATTGTTAACATTTTACCATTTGCTGTATAATGTGCTCTTTTTCCCTGTCTCTCTCTCTCTTTGTATGTATTTATATATAATTTATATAAATATATATATATATGTACCATTTGATTATTTCTTTACTTTCTGTCATAACAAGATGTTCAAGCTTATGCTTATCTTGTAGTTAGCCTGCCGCAGCCCTGGAAACAGACTCTCTGAGGAGCCTTCACTCCTTTCAGTGGAAAATTATATTAGAGACCAAGATCTGAGTATGAGGTGTGCTCATGTCTACAGGGTTGTCATTGCTTCTTATGTTCAGCAGGCAGAACTAGGAAACATGTACATGTGTATAAATGCACACACATGCAAATAAACACACACACACAATATACATACATAGGTATCCATTCTGCCCACAACCTCATCCTTGCTTTACTCTTAGCTAGAAGTTATGAAATACTCATGAATATATAAGATATATTCATGAAAGTATGAAATATTATGAAATACTTAATATTAGTTGCTTTATCAACATTTTCCCAGTCATCTTTGGTTGGATGAATCTCATCCTTGCATTGATTATCATGTTTCACTTTCATGTCCGTAAAATCTTTATTTTGCCCTCTTACTTTTTCCTTTTACTGTTTCTCTTTTACTGTTTCATCTCCAAAGGTTCACCTTCTTAATATATATGATTCTATTCCAGAAGCAGTGCATCTTTGAGACTGCCACTTCTGGTGCTGTATACTTTCAAGTTCCTTTCCTGTGGTCAATTCTATGAATTAGTAAGTTCTGACATATGTTCAGTATTTTATCATTTATTTTTGAGCATTTTCTTTTTGAGAATGATTTCATCTATGCCTTGAAAGGATTCAAAATGAACCTCCCTAAAATGTGCCACTTTGTCATGTGGATTACTTTGAGCTGAAGTCAATCAAGGCCCAGAAGACTCAGGGAGAGCTTTTTACTACCTGTTAACTTCCTGAAAGAATTTAGATAGAGGGACTGATTCAGGAAGAGAGCTATCACCAGAAATAACTGCAAGGAATATGGACTAGGTGTGGTAAGCTTGGGGGAAGCTAGGTAGGGCCTGGAGATCAAATCCTTTTTCCCATTGTCTCTGCATGGCATAGCAAACATTTGTTTACTGAACATTTGCTCCTCCCATCTTCCTGTGGATTATCTTTCTCCTCTTTTTAAACCCAGACCCCTACCCATTCGCCTTAGTTTAGAATGGCATATACACCACAATTGCCTGACCGCCTTTGGGTCTCATAGTCTCAGGGGCCCCCTGTACCTATATAATTAAGTTTGTTTTTCTCCTGTTAATCTGCCCTACGTTAATTTGATTATATCAGTCAAAGAACAAAGAGGATAGAGGAAAAATGTTCCCTCCCCTACAGCTTCATCTCAGTCCTTTGCTCTCCTCTTATTCTTACTCAAGGAGAATTGTTAGTCTTCTCTCTTCTGCTCCCTGCATCCACAGGCTTGCAGCACAGAGCTGGCAGTGGGAAAGACATTGGAATTTTTGCTTTGTTTCTTTTCTACTTATAGATAATTATAAAGTTGCATTTTCCTGTCTCCCCAACAATGCTTAAAGTATTGGTTCTATGTGGCTTATTTCTTCTCCCTGTTGATTTTCTGGAGTGCTGATTAATCAAAAATAGTTTCTTGCCTTTTGAAAAACTTTAAAAATATTACAGGCATAGAATAAATATTTTTATAGAAATTACCAATTAGATTTAAATATTTAGAAGTTAGAGAGAAATGTGAGCCAGATACCAAATCTTCAGTTAATTTGGGGAGAGTGAGTAAGAGGTCAGAAAGTGAAAGGGACCATGTAGGAGAGGTGAGTAGGTTAGCCAGAGGGCAGTGGGGCAAAGTGGGAATGATACAGGAGAGTAAAAATATAATGGGTCAGAAAAGCACTGGGGAACAAGAAAGTTTTTTATCATCTCCCGAATAAGAGGTTTTTGAAAATCAACAGTGTTTAACATAGAGCTTTTGGGGAAGTGGTATCCTCAAAATAGAGCTATGGGGAGGGAATATTCTGTGAATAGTTGGTTTCCAGAAAATAAAAAATTGGTGAGTAGTGGCACATTCAGATTGGAGAGGCTAAGTAAGGCAGCATCAGGATTAAAGTACAATATGGAGAATGGCTAAGGATGGCTGGGATGCACCCACCCCAGGGTTGGATGAACTGTTCTTAAATAGAAATCGCATACAGAGTAGCTTCAATGAAGGCACAGGTAAATCTGCAATTTGAGTCAGAAGTTTAGACAATGGTCCAAGCAAAGGGCCCTAGGAGAAACAGATGTCTCATCTGTGGGCACTGAGGCAGACACAGGCAGAAGTTCCTGGTTGAATTTGTAGGGGAGGAAAAGTATTTTTTCTTCATACTTCTAGGTTTTCAGCTGGGTTTCTGTAAGAAAAGAGAGATTAACAAGAGACAAAAAAAATTTTTGACATGTATATCTCATATACACATGGGAGAAATTCAGTCATGAGTCACTCAAAGGGATGTTTTGGACTGAGGCTCCTACACCATCTTAGGGAGGGGGTAGACTTCTGGACAAGGGGAGGTAAGTTATAGGAAGGTAACTAGGAGAAGTATAGCAAACAAGGGTAAGGGTTGTTGTGCAGATCAGAGTGGTACCTTCTCCAGTGATGAGTCTCTTGTGATTAAGAGTCGTCCTTCTCTTCTGGGTACAGAGAGAGAGAGAGAGACCCTTAGAAGAGAGACCCTTAGAAATTTACAAAATGTAAATTTCCTTTACAAAAGGGAGACTTTTTTCCTTTCTTCAGAGCTTCTCCCGTGTCAGCTATTTCTTGAAATAATCAGCTCAAAATTATCTTTATGCCAAAGAGGCATACTTTGGGGTGGCATATTCTGGTTTATGAATCAAAGTCCTGGTGTGTGGACCTGTAAGCTTATGCAGATAAAGATTGGAATGGAGCTGGAGAACTACATCTAATCTACTGAGAGCTTTAGTCCTTTCCTTTCAGCAGCCTATAAATACTGTATGCCAATCCACTCTTTTCTTGCCTCCAGTACTGCAAAGAGATATCTAATAGTGTCATCAATTTCTCCTTTACATGGGTTATAGTATGATACTTAGATATGCGTCCTTCATTCACAATTCAGTGAAATCTCTCAATCTGTGGACCTAGCACTTTCTTTAATTTAGGGATGTTGTTTATTATGATATAATTAAAGCTTCTCCTCCATCCTTTTTATTCTTTAGAAGCCCTCATTATTCAATATTAAGTTCTCTTTTTCCTCCGTATTCCCTTCTCTCTATACGTTGCCTCCACTCTGAGATACTTTTCTCCTATTTTGCCTTCTAGACCATTAAAGCGGGTTTCAACAGTCTCATCTCCAATTTCATTTTATTCACTGAATTGTTAAACTACAAACAGTTATGTTAAACCATGGCTTGCTTAACTTTAATTTCCTTAAGTGTTGTTATTATTATTTGAAATTTGGGTTTTCAGTTGCTTTTTATACGCGTTCTGTGTGTTCTGACTGACATTTCAGAAGCTGAGAGGGATAACTAGTTCTCTATATTTAGCTCATAGCTTAAGCATAATGGTTGGAGGGTGTGGTTGCAGTCCTACACTGGTAGATTTCCAACTGGCTGTTTCTCTTTGAGGCATGGCCTCAGATGTAGAAGCAGGCATGTTCCAGTTTGTGGCAGAAATACCTGGAAGAAATCTACCTGTTCTCTAGTTTCCTCTAACTCTCACACTCTGAGAGTCATGGAAAACCTGGTTCAGTTGTCAGCTCCTCTAGGTATTGTGGGCCCCAAAGGAAAAGTCAAACTTACATAGGGTCATTGTCAAATGGTACCCTTTTCCTACCATGAAGAGGTGTTCTCTACAGATCTCTGAGTGCCAGTGTCTTCCAATAATATGCCACTTGCTGGCTCATGCACGGGAGCCCCTGATAATATCTCCAGGTCTTCATGCTTAGCTCACCATAAAGAAAGGCCTGTACCAGTTATCTGCAGTGAGATTCCCTTAAAGTAGGGTTACCTGATAAAATACAGGACACCCAGTTAAATCTGAATTTTAGATACACAATAATTTTTTTTTAGGGACCTACTTATAGTAAAAAAAAAATATTCATTGTTTACCTGAAAATCAAGTTTAACTGAGCATCCCATATTTTTATTTGCTAACTTGAGCCACGCTACCACAGAGCTCAAGGCCATCTTGCACATAGCTTCCTGTAGGGTCATGCAGAAGGTTGAGGCAGGAGGAGCAGCTAGATTGGTCTTGAGAGGTAGAGGAAAGAGGTTCATTTCTTGTCACCATGTTCCCGATCTCATTTTCTACAATTTTCTACTTCCCTTTTCACTTTGCCTATCATATATATTCTCCACAAAAAAACAAGACCTTATGAGCTGACCCAGGAAATAAAAACAACTATAATAAAAGCTTTTCCCATTAGAATCATGTGCTTGTGAATACAAATATTTTCAATATTTTGGTTTATTTTCCACATCAATGATTTTATTATTATCTTAGGTTGTAAAGCAAAATCTAGCTAAAAACTATTTTAAAGAAACAATTTAAAATGAATAATTTTAAAAAATAGTTAAAATAAAGGGACACTAGACAAAGGAAAACAAAATATTTTAAAAATAGGAAAAGAGGAGAAAAGCAAGAGTGAAAAGTCAGTAGCAGACTATTGGAAATTTAAGTTTAAAGTCACTAAACAGGATAAAGAAGTACATAATGTAATCATAAAAGCACAGTTTATTAAGAAAATATATTAGCCAAACATCTACATCTTATACACAAAATAGCTAAAAACACAAAAAATGGTAAGAATTGACTAGAAATAATTATAATGGAAGACTTCCCTACTCTCAAAATTATTCTAATTGAATGACCACAAGAATAGCAAAATAAAGTAAAGGATACTCAGGAGAGGGAATTAATTTTTAAAAAATAAGCAGTTATAACATACTATTGGTGAAGGGCCTGTAGAGTAAGGAATGTTCTCATAAGGTGAAGAACTGGTGGAAAATAAAGTGTTATAAGAATTTGGAAAAGCTCTTGGGAAACATCTACTAAATTGAACTTTCAAAAATCTTTTGGCCCAGCAACCCATTAATGGAACTCTTTTCCATAAAAGGGAAAACATTAGTATATGAAGTCAAGCAGACAGGAATGTTTACTGCAGTATTGTTTGCAAAGATATAAAAAAAAAAAGGTGGAAATCAAATGAACGTCTCTCAATAAGAAAATGGCTGAATTCTGTCCTTACCAAGGGATATATGTCAGTTGAAATGGAGGGAGTTATAGGAGTTACTAGCTGAGAGAGAAAATCATGATGCAGAAAAATACATATAATGTGATATTTTAATTTATATTATTTATCACTTAATGTATAAGTTTATATAGGGTTGAATGAACAAATGAAGAAGCATGGGTCAAAATATATATATTAACACAGTTTCACTTTATGTTGATGGGTAAGAGGGAGAAGGAGAAAGAAAATGAGAAAGGAAACCCAAGAAGGAAAAGATAAAAATTCTACCTCACAATGAAACATTTATCTACAGCTAATCAATGAATTTGGTAAAGTAGCAGGATACAAAATTAATGCAGAGAAATCTCTTGCATTCCTATACACTAACAACAAAAAATCTGAAAGCGAAATTAAGGAAACACTCCCATTCACTGTTGCAACAAAAAGAATAAAATACCTAGGAATAAACCTACCTAAGGAGACAAAAGACCTGTACACAGAAAACTATAAGACACTGATGAAAGAAATCCAAGATGATACAAACAGATGGAGAGATATACCATGTTCTTGGATTGGAATAATCAACATTGTGAAAATGACTCTACTACCCAAAGCAATCTACAGATTCAGTGCAATCCCTATCAAACTACCAATGGCATTCTTCACAGAACTAGAACAAAAAATTTTACAATTTGTATGGAAACACAAAAGACCCCGAATAGCAAGAGCAATCTTGAGAAAGAAAAATGGAGCTGGAGGAATCAGGCTTCCTGACTTCAGACTATACTACAAAGCTACAGTAATCAAGACGGTATGGTACTGGCACAAAAATAGAAATATAGATCAATGGAACAGGATAGAAAGCCCAGAGATAAACCCACGCACATATGGTCACCTTATCTTTGATAAAGGAAACAAGAATATACAATGGAGAAAAGACAGACTCTTCAATAAGTGGTGCTGGGAAAACTGGACAGCTACATGTAAAAGAATGAAATTAGAACATTCCCTAACACCATATACAAAAATAAACTCAAAATGGATTAAAGACCTAAATGTAAGGCCAGACAGTATAAAACTCTTAGAGGAAAACATAGGCAGAACACTCTATGACATAAATCACAGCAAGATCCTTTTGAACCCACTTCCTGGAGTAATGGAAATAAAAACAAAAATAAACAAATGGGACCTAATGAAACTTAAAAGCTTTTGCATAGCAAAGGAAACCATAATCAAGATGAAAACACAACCCTCAGAATGGGAGAAAATATTTGCAAATGAAGCAACTGACAAAGGATTAATCTCCAAAATATACAAGCAGCTCATGCAGCTCAATATCAAAGAAACAAACAACCCAATCCAAAAATGGGTGGAAGACCTAAATAGACATTTCTTCAAAGAAGATATACAGATTGCCAACAAACTCATGAAGGGACGCGCAACATCACTAATCATTAGAGAAATGAAAATCAAAACCACAATGTGGTATCACCTCACACCAGTCAGAATGGCCATCATCAAAAAATCTACAAACAATAAATGCTGGAGAGGGTGTGGTGAAAAGGGAACCCTCTTGCTCTGTTTGTGGGAATGTAAATTGATACAGCCACTATGGAAAACAGTATGGAGGTTCCTTAAAATACTAAAAAGAAAACTACCATATGACCCACCAATCCCACTACTGAGCATATACCCTGAGAAAACCATAATTCAAAAAGGGACATGTACCACAATGTCCATTGCAGCACTATTTACAATAGCCAGGACATGTAAGCAACCTAAGTATCCATCGACGGATGAATGGATAATGAAGATGTGGCACATATATACAATGGAATATTACTCAGCCATAAGAAGAAACGAAATTGAGTTATTTGTAGTGAGGTGGATGGACCTGGAGTCTGTCATACAGAGTGAAGTAAGTCAGAAAGAGAAAAACAAATACCATATGCTAACACATATATATAGAGTCTAAAAAAAAAATGGTTCTGATGAACCTAGGAGCAGGTCAGGAATAAAGATGCAGATGTAGAGAATGGACTTGATGACACGGGGTGGGGAGGGGAAGCTGGGACGAAGTGAGAGAGTAGCATTGATATAGACACACTACCAAATATAAAATAGATAGCTAGTGGGAAGCAGCCGCATAGCACAGGGAGATAAGCTGGGTGCTTTGTGACCACTTAGAGGGGTGGGATAGGGAGAATGGGAGGGAGGGGTTATGGGGATATATGTATACATATAGCTGATTCACTTTGTTATACAGCAGAAACTAACACAACATTGTAAAGCATTTATACTCCAATAAAGATGTAAAAAAAAAAAAAACTTTTTAGACATGATCACGCCTATTAACTTATGTAAAGATACATATTGCCTTATGTGTAAATAAATTAAATTGACTAATTCTTAAAAAAGTCTTTGGATTCCAACCCAATATACGCATATTACAGAAAAAAATCTTTGCTCCAGATTTTGATCTCAGAATTTATCTTTTCTCTGCCTCTCTTTTTTGTGAGTCTTGTTTATTTATGTCTATTGAAACTTTGTACCCTCAACAACCCCGGGTCAGAAGTAGGCATCTACTTTTCAGTGGGGATCTCACACTAGTGGTTTCTATTTTGTTTGTTTCCTTCCTTTTTAAGCATTTCCTGCACAGCTCTCTGTCAGGTGTTGTGGAAGTTCAGAGAACTGTATCATTCAATCTCAGTTTTGAAGGAGCTTTCAGTATAGTTGGAGAGGCATGTGCACTTAAAATATTGCAATTTTAGAATAAAGCATTGCATATGCTGGTATAAGCCAGGACCTAATTAAGAAATGCATGCAGTCTAAATAAGTAATAGGCAAAATAATAGTGTTTGTTACCTAGTCCAAGCTCATACGGCTCACCATATAACAGGCCAATAAATCGAGAGATGAGTTGCTGGGGCATGGAATAGTGACTTTATTTGGAAAGCTCACAGACCGAGAAGATGGTGGACTGGTGTCCCAAAGAACCATCTTGCCTGAGTTAGAATTCAGGCTTCTTTTATACTAACAGGGGAGGGGATGCAGTTGGTTGTTGCACGTTTGGCATCAGAATCCTTTGTTCTTCCATCTGTCCACGAGGTTAGGTCATGATATTCTCGTAAACTTCCAGTAAGACAAATGTTATTCTCTGTTCTGCAACTTTTTATCTCTGTGTGAATGGAAAAGTGTTATACCTTTAAAGGTCAGAGCCTTGAGAATGGGCTATCCTGTATATTTCAGGCTATAGGCAACATTCTTAAATGTAGCAAAAGCAATAGAATACAGAGGTTAAGGTAAAAGACACAGATCGAATATGGAGACAGATTTGTTCTTCCCTATTACATGTTTGTAAAAGGGAGAATTTGGGTTGGAGTAATCAGGAGAGAATTCAGTGAGGCTATTAGGACAAGGACTAGGTTTCTGAAACATATGGCCAGGAAGTAGAAGGGTAGAGGGTATTCTATGTAGGCATGTTTTCTGAAAAAGAAACCAACACTCTCTAAAAAGGAATGAAGAAACACCACAAAGAAAAACATAGCATCACATTATTTGGTAATGAGAATATCTATCCCCCAAGGGATGACTCTTTGCTAAATAAACCTACATCCAATTGCTTACTACACTGAGGTGGGAAAATAGGTCTACTCAACACTAGCATTCCTTGAACACAATAATAGCTAATGCTTCTTGGATAATCACTACATTCCAGACACTGTATATATTTAGAGGCAAGTAAACTGAGTCACAGTTAGGCTAATACTTGCTCAGGGTCACATTGCTAGTGAGGGGTAGAACTAGGATTGTAACCTGGGCTCATAACTACTATGCTGACTGCCACTTTAACAGTGGCCACGTTACAAGGCAGTGGTAGAGTGGCTATTAGACTGGTTGTGGAAACAACTTCATTACACGAGAGTACACATTTTAAAACATTTATAAAAATGAGATTCTAGCTATGCAAACCAACTTCCTACTGCATCAGGGAAATACCTTCAGGACCAATGGTAATTAGTAAAAGGAATCTTTAGATGACTTCTATAAGCACTGTAGTGGGAATGTAGCAGGGTACCCATGGCATATTTTATACTTGCTATATAATTTAGACAACTGTCAGCCCATGGGGAGCTCATATTTAAACTAATTTAAAATAAATGAGTAATTAGCTTTTCATGAGCTAATGAATCAAACATTTTCCTAAATGGAAGACAAATCATGTTTGTAGCTTAGCCCTCAATCTCAGCTATAAGTCCTATAACTCACTTAAAAATAAGCTCTTTGGCCTTTGGTTAAAAAACAACTTGGTCTTTTTCCTCTGGAGATATCTAGATTTTCATCACCTACCAGCCACCTTAATATACACTTGATATCAAAATAATGCATTTGGATTTGTTCCATGAGTGTTTTTTTCAGTGAACAAAATATATTGAATGATCTTTCCAAGATAATTTACAATGTAATCCATGTTATAATTAAAACCTTTGTTTGAAATGGTGGGGATAAAAAAGTGGGTGGAGTCTAGAATAGGAAATTTCAAAAACAAAACAAATGAATAAACATAGCAAAATGGAAACAGATTTATAGATACAGAGAACAAACAGGTGGTTGCCAGAGGGGAGGGGGGTGGAGGGAGGAAAAAAATAGGTGAGGGAGAGTAGGAGGTACAAACTTCCAGTTGCAAATATATCTCTATCTATATCTCTATCTATCTATCTGTCTATCTAATTTTTCTATGTTTTAGGCCCTATGCTGAGTTCTTTACATGCAGTATCCAAATGGACCTCATAGCACTATTAGGTGGTAGTATAATTACTATCCCTACTGTAAACAGACTCACTCACGAATTCAACGTTTACTGAATATCTGTCATGTGTCAGACATTGTGTTACACAGGAGCCATCCCTTTGAAATGTAACCATCAAGAAACACAAAGCCCCTATCTCCCCGTCTCTGTGGGAGTGTAGGAGCCTAACTTCTTCCCAAATAGCAAATGCAAATGGCCTAATCATATTAACCAACTTCCCTCCTCTCCTAATGTCATCCAGTACTTTTCCACTAGCTCATGCTGATGGTTAAAAACTCTCTCACCTTTTGTTTCAGTAGTAGGAATTGAGTTTAATTTCTCCCCCTTATTGCAATCATCTTGAATAAAGTCTTCCTTGCCTGTTTAACTGGTGAGGTACAATTTTTTTTTTTAATTACAGATCTATTCACACGGAACACAGTGTGAATGGCTGGTGGCCTCCTGGAGTGGCCCAATGTGTGGTCCTGGTCAGGCTAGAAAGGGGTGGGGGGACATTGACACATGATTACATAACTACGCAGCTACAAATATTACAAATGCTAGTGAGAAAACTACAAAGTATCGTGAGAGTTTTAACAGTTAACCCAAGCTGAAGCTTCTAGGAACACTTTGGGGAGAAAAAAAATCACATTTAGATTCCATTTGAGGTCCCACTTGGAGTATAATTAGAATTGTGAGGTAAAGACAATGTGTATGTCTTTCAGATGGAAAGAACGAAGGACAACTATCAAATAGCTTTGGCTACAAGAGTGTAACAGAGATAAAAGATAGAGATTAAAAGATAAGTAATCACAGACTTTTCCCCTCTTAACAAGAGATAGAGGACTGAAAGGGAAGGGGACCGTGCAAGCTGAGTTTCGTGGCTACTCTTAGGTAGCAGCAGTGGATGGACGAGGGATGAAGCCCAGAGACTGCATGTGTCAGGGGGGTAGAAATTCTCCTCTACCCTTCTAGGTTCTTCTGGCTGGTCTAAGAATTAAACTGACAGAAGACAGATTAGCAGGACAAAATCAAACACAAGTTCAGTAACATTTATACATGGGAGAGACACAGGAGGGCTGAGTAGCTCACCAAAATGGCTGAAGCCCTCAGCTTAAATACCATCTTCAGCTAAAGACAAAAGAGGATGTTGGGGATAGTGATTTGGGACTTCAAAGGCAAGGAAGGCAATTCACATGGAGTAGGGAAAGCAAATGTTTGGTAAACAAATGTTTGCTGGGTCAAGCAGAGACAATGGGACAGAGAGTAGACTCTGAACTCTAGACGCTTGTTGGGAGGCAGAGATATTGAATAATATCCTCTAAACTAAAAAGGAACTTTGAGACCAAAAAATGAATCAGGCAACTCCATAAAGTGCAATAATGAAGTTTACAGTCGGTAACTTACATACAGACAGAGTCAGGCAGACAACCATCCAGAGATATTCACAGCTGCACTTTGCATGGCCAAAAGGGGTACAGGGGGTTTTAAAGGGGCCAAAACTAAAAATAGAATCTGACTTCCAAGTGAAAAGCACATCCACTCCCACAGGAACAGAGGTTTTCCTCCCCCCAGGGGTCTCATGACCATTAACGATCTGCATCAGCAAAAGGCATTCTTCCAGTTTTCATATTAGATGAAGGCAAGGGTAAAAGTTGATAGGGAACTTATCTGACTTAGGCACATTCCTTGTGAGTAGGCTAAAGCCCATGCAGACAGGGAGGGAATTGACAGGACGGCGGGCCTAAGATGGAGCTGGCAAAATGGAATCATTACTGTTCAGCCACGCAGTCCTACCTAGTTTCCCCCATCATGCCCAGCCCATGTTCCTTGCAGATCGCTCTGGTGATATCTCTATTCCAGAAGTGGGAAGGGGGAGGTTAAAAGAAAGACTTCCTGAGTCTTCTGTTTCTTAAGAATAATCAACCTAAATTAATCCTCATGCCAAAAGACACCTCATGCAAAAATTGGGTGGACAGTTTTGCTCCCCTACTCTGGTTTTTTCACAGTAAAAGCCAAATAATTGGCAAAGAGGAAAGTAATTTCATCAATCAGTGTGTGGAAAAAGGAGAAGTAAGACAAATAATGAGCAGGTTGGGTGAGGGGGACCTGAACTGGAGTTGTGAGTAATGGAAAAGATAAATTTGTAGGTAGATATCTCCTAGGTGATTTGTGGGGAAATATGTGCATGTGTGTATGAAGCGATAGAAAGAAATTATTTCTAAGTTTTGCCATGAATTATCAATGGATCAAACCTCTGGTGTGCTTGTAAATTCAATAAACACAAGTTATTTTTCAATTACCTGTGTTTGTTGGATGATGCTCTCTTGAATGGCACACTGCACAAGGACAGAATCTTAAGGCTCATGAATGTTTTAAAAGTTTCACCATGAACTGAAAAAACGATTAGTGCTATGTGACTAAAGCATAGTGAAGAAGAAGGAAAATGGCATGAAATGAGATTGGTAGACTAGGGAGAGTTGGGCAAGGAACAGGCCTGAAACAACAGAAGTAGAACTAAAATTCAGCCCTGTGTAATACCAAAACACATGCTCTAATTACCAAATTTTAAATAAATGAAAGGAAACCATTCCATTCACCTAAGGCTGAGAGCGTCTCTCAATTTTCCACCAGCGTAACCCAATAACAGTAATAGCAGGCTATAGAATTTAGTATAAAGAAAATATTAGCAGCTACTCAGTCAATGCCTTTTGAACAAATGTAAGAATCAAATGTGATTATTTGATTAACACCTGTCTCTCTTGATATGTTGTGAACTTCAGGAGAGAAGAGCCCTGTTTTGTTCTCCACTGTTTCCAGTGATGCGTATGGTGCCTGTCTATGGAAGCATTCAGTATTTGTATGAATAAATGAGGAAATGGATAAAATGCTAATAATTCTGTTCTTGTCCTCAACAAACTTTTATTTCTTTTCCCTCTCAAATCCAATTAGTCTTACAAAGGAAATAAAAATATTCACACAAAAAATTCTCCCATGTGGCAACTTGTGATCTAAATCAGAAATTGTCAATAGAGTAAAGCATACTGCAGGGGAGCAAAATTTGCCACAAAATATGTCTCTTTGGCATAAGGATTACTTTAGGCTGATCATTTTTAAGAAACAGCGAACATAGGAAAAGCCTGAAAACTAAGTAGAAGTTACCTTTTTGTAAGAGATATTTGCATTTTATAAGGGAAATCTCCATTTGTAAGAGTGTTTCCCTCTCTACATCAGAAAGAGGAGGATGACTAAATCTCTAGAAACTCTTATCAATGGAGAAGGCAACACGCTTAAATTTGCATAACCGCCAGACCCTTGTTTAATGTGTTTTGCCTGATATTCCATAACTGTCTCCCTCCATCTCCCAAATTTTATTTATCTTTAGCTGGAGATGGTATTTAAGGTGGTGGCTTGGGCCATTTTGGGGAGTTACTAAGTTTCCCTGTGTATCTCCCATGTATGTAGGTATTGCATGTTATTAAACTTCTGTTTGTTTTTCTCCAGTTCTTCTGTCTTTCGTTACAGAGGGTCTCAGCCAAGAATCTAGAGGGGTAGAGGGAAAATTATTTTTCCTCCCATACAGTTTCTTCTTCTGCTTCAAACTCTTCATAAGTGCCCTACTAAAATCTTATCAAGGTGTACTTTTGCCACATCCTGTAATAATGATCTGTCACAGAGAATGTTGAGTGGAGCAATAATGTGAAACTCTGAAGAATAGGATACACCTTCTTATACAGGTAAGATGTTTGTACCAAGTCTAGGAAACTCCAAAGACATTGTAGACCTAAAGGAAATAGACTAAAAAAAAAAAAAAAAAAAGAAATAGACTGCCAGTTATTTCTCCAGAAAAATTTTAAAAAATTTAAAAATGGGTTTATTTGGTATCAACATAGAATTCCAATTCAGGGTCTTCAAGCTGCATGCAAGTTCCCACACAGCAAGGGAAGAAGAACTCTTTTACAGAGGGGAAAAGGAAGTTGGGAGGGCTATAGTAAAAAGGAGTCCATGGCTTTTCATTGGCTAAGTTATTGCTAGGAAAGAAGCGGAATCTTTCTTCTTCCTGTTTAGCCCTGCTATCCTCACAGGGTATGAGAGTTCCCCCTTCTGGTCTTCTGACTCTATTTAATTGAGGTTTCTGTTTATTAATTTTTTACACATGTTATATGTTTACTAAAATGTGCAAAAAAATGTCCCACAGGTCTACATAGGTCTACAAGAGTTTATCAGGACAGTAAATAATTCTGATAAAACAGTGGCCAATGCTAAGGATTGATCAAGTAGGTCTGAGAGAACAGCAAGTGCTTTTAAAGACATTGTGAAACCATGTTTTACTGTTAGAGTGATTGTGTTGTAATTATTGCGAATTTATAATTATTGCTAAATATTAGCATCATTGCACATGTCGTTCTGAGTCCTTTAAGACTTTCATGTGTAGCCAAAATTGCTAGTATTTGAAAGGGTACAGAAAATAAAATAGGCTGAGAAGAAAGGCATTAATGCCTTTGTTTAAGAAGTATAGGAATTAAGAACACATATTTATAATCAAAAAAAGTTATTCTAAATGGAAATAATAAGAGAGAAATAGGTCCATGTATCAGAATGTACACTCTTCCCTACCATATCATCTTTCAGAAAGAAACTTTTCCTCTCCCCCAGATGCACCTTTAGGTTCTTGGGCTACAGGAAGGAAGGTATTTCACCTATTCTTAGAACTCAGAGGCCAAAGGGATGGAGCTGACCGAGAACTGGACGGTGACTGACTGCTGAAGGGGAGCAAAATTTGCCACCCCAAAATACGTCTCTTTGGCATAAGGATTAATTTAGGCTGATTACCTTTAAGAAACAGCAGACATAGGAGAAGCTCTGAAAACTGAGTAGAACATGTCCTTTTGTAAGAGAAACCTACATTTATAAGGGAAATCGCTGTTTGTAAAGATGTCTTTCTGTCTACCAGGAAAAGAAGGATGACTAAATCTCTAGAAATTCTTATCAGTGGAGAAGGCTGAACAGATTTAAATCTGCATAACATCCACACCTTTGTTTACTGTGCTTTGCCTGATAATATCTTAAAACTAGCTTTTCACCAACTGCCCCCCTCCAACAACATCTTCTTTGGCCATTTTGAGAGTTACTCACTTTTCCTGGGTATCTCCCATGTATATGGGAGTAATACATGTTATTAAACTTATAAGTTTTTTTTTCCTTTTTCTGTTAATCTTTTTTTTTTAGGGATGCCTCAGCCAAGAACCTAGAAGGGTAGATGAAAAACTATTTTTCCTTCCTTTCATTGCCTTTTCCCCAGAGCCACAGTTCCCCCATCTCAGTAGCCTCCATAAGCACAGACACCCAAGCCTTGAACAACACACACTTGACTAAAAAGTTCTCAGCACCTTTCTCATGCCTATAGTCTGAGGAAACTGGATTCTAGACCTAAGTGACTTCTGTTAAAAGGAGCCCTCTTCTCAATGGGCTTGACAATAAAGTTATTCTTTAACAGGGGCTGAGTACTCAAGGAACCCCTATTCTTTGGTCCAGGCCAACATCTGCTTCAATAGAGCTTTGTGTGTATATTCAGATAGACAGACGATAAAGTAAAAAAAAAAAAATCTTAGGAAATATGCCTCCACTCTGTGGTAAATTCCCATTCATGAGAAAGAGTTAAAATATTTATTTCTGGGACAAAAGGGATCTCATCTATTAATCCTTTTTTTTTTCAATTCTCTCCCTTAGCCATACTAATTGAAATTAATTTCCAAAACAAATTTTAAAATAAAGCTTGTGAAGTTTCTCACATTGGAAAGGTGAGACAACTTAGAAGGTATTTGTTATTCTTTAATTAATGTGTCGAGCACTGTTCTAGATACTGTAGGTACAAAATAAATAGGTCACCCCAAGCCCTTAGACTCCCTGGGACAAGTTGCTGTTCCTACATTTCTCCAGATCTTGCCTATGATTTCCTTTCCAGGCACACTTCATCACTTTATTTCTGTTTTTTGTTTGTTTGTTTGTTTGTTTTCAATTTCTGTCCCATTCCCTCAAAGCTCATTTCTACTTGGTCAGGAGTCAGGAAAGCCTTCATATTTAAAATGAACTTTCAACTGATATGCAGTGAGTGGATATTGCTAGGCAAACAGGGAAGGAAAGGCAAAGAAGATTTAGGTAGGAGGAACCCCAGTTTCTCACACAGACATGTCAAATAGTCTGATTTATTTGGTGAATTTTAAGCAGTTCAATATGACTGGGGTGGAAAATTCAAGGAGTGATATTATAAGGACGCAAGTGTGGAGAAGGAAGCAGGAGCTAAATTATTATCTTGTGATAAAAGCTGTTTAGACTTTATTTTATAAGAGATCTGGAGAATCAGTCTTAATCTTGAATCAGTCAGTTTGGTCCTGCTCATATATTTCAGGAAGGAAAAAAAAACTAAGCTATGTAAAAATTAATAAACGGAAACCTCCATTAAATATATTTGAGAGACACGGTTGGGGGCTGGTGCTGGAGAGCTCTCACTCCATGTGATGATAGCCGAGTCCAACAGAAAGAAGAAAGACTCCTCTTTGTTCCTGGCAAGGACTCAGCCAGTGAAACACCATGGACTCTTTTTTACTATACCCCTCTCAGCTTCCTTCTCCTCTATACAAAAGCCCTCCCCTCTCCTTTCCATTGCCTTGGGAGCTTATTACAGACCACGAATTGAAACTCTCTGCTGATCCTGAATAAACCTATCTTTGCTGGAGAAATATCTTGCAATCTATTTGTTTCAGGTCAACACAAAAATACGAGAACGTCTTGTATCTTATATCACTTTTTTTAAACAAAATTGCAGTATAGTTGATTTACAATATTGTGTTAGTTTCAGGTGTACAGCAAAGTGATTCCGTTATACATACATGTTTCTGATCATAGGACACTATCTCCCCTTCCACAGTCCTGACCTAATATCAGAGAGCTTCTTCTTGAACCAGTGCTGTGATAGGAGACTCAATATTTAAAAAAAAAAAAAAAATCAATTCACTGTTAGCCAGCCCTGGATGTCTGCTTATTCTTCATTTGGTTGAGGTAGAATTGTACTCTGTGAAACTTTACCAAACTGTTCCTCTAGTTCTGCTCTCTCAAGCAAAACTGAATAAGCATTCTTCTTCCACATGACAATTTCTCTTAAAATATTAATTTCCTTTGAAGCACGCTGTGGAAGAAATTTCCTACCTTGGTCTAGAGATTGGTCTGGGTGGCCTCTATAATTCCATTATTCTGTGAAGCAAGTATCATAATAAAACCGTGCAAGTACAATAATGAAAATAACAACCACTTCTTGATTGATGGGCAGGTGCCAAGTCTTAGTGTTAATCTTTACAATAACCCTGGAGAGTTGGCATTATTATTCTACTCATGCAGATTAGAAAATTAAGGTGAGTAACATACTCATATGTGTGTAGCTGCTAAGTGATGAGCCCAAGATTTAGGTGTAATTCTATATTCCTATTTCTTAAAAAAAAAAAAAAAAAGGATACCATATAGTGCTACATCTTTTCACACTTCGGTAGGTTAATTAACTTTACTTCTCATTTTAAAGAAGTTTTAAATGTGCATTAATGTACATCAAACTGGAAAATATTGTGAGTTCCTAGAACATTCTTATTTTACCATTTTGATCTGAGACCCAAACCCGTAGATTCCAGATATTTTAATTAGACACAGGTTTTTTTTTTTCTATGAGTAGTATTATACTCCTACATTGCTTTAATTTTTTCAGGGAAACATAAAACTTTGTTAGAGTAATTACTCGAATATTGTCAGACAAATGCTGAACATTTTGTTTATAGTACTTTAACTTTTAATTAAAACAGCAAAACAGCTAAACAAAGCAAACTATGAATTAAGAAAGAATAGAGCAAAATTGCATTTTGGGAGGCCTTACACATTCTGGGGTTTGTTCTTTAATAAAACTTTGCATGTGCAATTTTTAATTTTTTAATTGATTTTTAAAAATTTATTATCTTAGAGCCCTAATATAATTATTACAATTAATAATTTGATTACTTTGTCAACAAAACATTAATTGATTTTAAAATCTGGTAGTGTCTAGCAGTTTGTATACTACTAGGCTTCTTTAGTGCTCCAGAAGTATTGTTTTATTTAATTATTCCAAATATTTATATAAAAAGTATGAATTAGGTCAATTAAAAATGTATAAAAATTTTGGGTACATTTGAATCAATATATTTAAATCAAAATTCTTTAAAGAAGTGCTTTAATTTTGAATATCAGTACATTATTATGGTATCAGAGTGTTTGATAAATGATCTTAATAAAATGATGAGAGAATTCTACTCTTAACAAATGTCTAAAAGCCTGGGTTTTGAAATCTATTAGACTGAGGCACTAACTCATTGTGTGATCTCAGGTCATAACCTCCCTGCTCCTCAGTATCCTCATTACAAAATAGTGATGATAATGTTCTCCTCACAGAGATCATGAGTCAATGATATGGGACATGTATAATGTATAGAGCAGTTAATATTATCTATGATTGTGAGGAGATCATATCAACTAATCTTTTGAGAATAAAGAAAGTGGATATGCTTCTGTTGTTAGGAGGGAAAGCATTCAGTCTTTCACCATTAAGTATGATGTTAGCTGTGAGTTTTTAGTTACCCTTTTTCAAGTTGAAGACATTCTCTTATCTGTCTATTTTTTCAGAGCTTTTTTTAGACAAAGATAATGGATTTTTTAAAATGCTTTTTATGCATCTATAGTTTTTATAATTGTCACTTGTGAACATTATAAATTACAATGATTGATTTTTAAATGTTAAACCCAATTTACATTCCTGGGATAAATCTGATCAAGTCATGATGTATTATCCATTTTATATACTTTTGGATTTGATTCATTAAAATTTTAAGTATTTTTGCAATTATGATTATCAGGAATATTGATCTGTTATTTTATTTTCTTGCAATCAAAGTATGTTAATATTCAAATATCTTTCCAAATATCAGGTTTTAATGTTAGAGTAATGGTGTTAGATGTTAGAAAGTGTTAGGAAGTATTGTCTCTGCTTCTATTTTCTGGAAAGGTTTTTTTGTAGAACTGATACTATTTCTTCCTTACATGTTTGTAAGAATTCACCAGTGAAGCCATCTGGGGCTTGAGTTTTCCTTGTGGGAAGGTTTCTAACTATGAATTCAATGACTTTAGTAGATATAAGACTATTTAGTGTATCTATTTCTTCTTCACTGGGCTTTGATAGTTTGTATCATTCAAGGAATTTGCCCATTATCACATTTATTGACAAAAGTTTTTCATAATATTTCCTTACAATCCTTTTAATATTTATAGAATCTATCATTATATCCCCTCTCTCATTCCTGATATTGGTAATTTGTGTCTTTTATCTTTTTATCCAATTAGTCTGCCCAGAAGCTTATTAATTTTATTGATCATCTCAAAGAAACAGATTTTGGTTTAATTGGTTTTCTTTTTTTTTTTTCCTGTTTTCTATTTCATTAATTTATACTCTTTATACATTGACTATGATCTTTATTATTTCCCTTTCTTCTACTTGCTTTGCTTTTTATTTGCTCTTGTCTCTCTGGTTTCTTAAGGTTGATGCTAAGGTCACTGATTTGAGACATTTTCTCTTTACTAACATAAGCATTTTGTGCTATAAATTTCCTATTTACTGCTTTAGTAAGATCACACACATTTTGGTGTGATGTTTCAAAAGATTTTTTTTTTTTAATTGCTTGTGCTATCTTATCTTCTCAAGACATTACCAAACATTCATGCATTACAACCTTGTTCTTGTGTGTGTGTGTGTGTGTGTGTGTGTGTGTGTGTACATTTGTGTCTGTGTGTTTCTTTTGTTCAATTGGTCAAGAAGATCTAGAACTGGAACTGATACCGTATTGAAGTAAGGACAGAGTAAGTGTTTTGCTTATAGTCTGGCATGAGCCTCAAGGAAAAGGATGTTCTAGTCATTTTTACAATCTCTCTTGTGGCAGAAATTATTGGTAAGGCTGATCTCCAATCACAGGTTTCTTATCTCATTTGAGGAGGGTTAATAATCAGATACCTCTCTAACTCTTAATATCAGCATAAAGTGGCCAGGAGGCACAACTATAAACAGAGTTATCACAGAAAAGTTTTGCAAGCATTATATTCTATTTGTGCTAATATGTGAACTTTATTTCTTCAAAAGGTACGTACAGATTTTAATAGTACTAATTTTATTCAAACTCATTTTTTTCTCATGAGAGAGGAAAAGTCATACAAGGTACAGGGTAAAAGACATCAAGATATAAAGAGGAAATTTGATGAAATTTGTCCATCAATAAAATGTCCAGTTCAGATTATTGCAACCTGTGCATTATAACTGTGCTTGATTTATTTTAGTAGTGTGTTTATTTTGATTTATTTATTTTGTGAGTGAAACCTTTTGCTAACTAAATAAATTTCACACACACATAGAATTTAATTTACTGAATTGTCGATTATAATCATAAAACATAAACATCATTAAGAACTTTTACAAATAAAATTACTACCAGTTACTGAGCAATGAGTACATGTACATTATCTCACTTTATAGTCGTAAGAGTTCTGCATGCTAGTTATTATTATCTCCATCCTGCAGATTAGGAAATCAGGCTCAGGGTGATTACCTTAATGGGGTCACACAAGGAGTTGAAACAACATTTGTCTGACTACAATGCCAATGCTTTCCAATTTGCAAATACACTATTTCAAAGAAATTAAATTATAGCTGCATTTATTTAACAACATTTACTAAGTTATGTACACACTTTAGGCCAAGCATTTTGGTGAAGGGATTCTAATCTCAGACAAATTAGAAGCCCAGAAATGACTAATAAACATTATCGTCGGATCCCATCTATATTCTGAAACCAAGAATTAAAACTTAAAATATTTAAGGCAGTTTTACCAATAAAATTGCTGCATAGAAGGAAAATGGGTATTTTTCAAGTCCTAATGACCCTCATTAAATTACGACAAATGGATTTGTATCATTATTAAGTATGGCTATAAACTCAAACTCACATTTATTTTTTTCCTGAAAAATTACTATGCTTGAATGTCAAAAAAGGCTAGCCCTGTGAATTTACTATCTCTTTACAGAAAATGCCAGGCAGTGCATATCATTTTTGAGGAAGAAAAACAGAAAAACAAAGCTCCGTATGCACGTGTGAGTGTGTTAAGGGAAGTTAGGCATCATTTGTACAGGGTTTAAGTCAATCATCCAACTTTCTTGTCTTCTCATGGTCCCACAGCAGAGACCTTGGACTTGAAGTGAACTTGGAATCTCTTAGCTTTCTCTGGTGGGTCCAAAGTGTTCAGGCCTGGGACTGCCCTTAGTTTTGCGAATAGCCATGCCAGGCAGTTCTGGAAAATTAATTTTCATATCATCCCTGTCCTGGACTTGGATATTGTAAGATCAGGTAGTGAAAGGACACGGTTCAGTGAAAACTTAAAATTAATTCATTAGATGCTTCTCTGAGCCAGAAAGTTTGAAAAGCCTAAGAGAACTACCTCTGACGTAGCTTCACAAATACTGAATAAGGAGGGATCACCATAGGTCATGAAAGTGAGCATTCTCTCAGGACAACTTTTCATTCACTGGCTGGTCTGAAAATAATGAGCCTGAAGTGCTTTGTGCACAAGAGCCATAAAAATGTTCATTCTGCAGGGTGCTTACCATATTCTTCATTAACTTCTGGGCGTCTCAGCACGTTTAATTATATGCTCTTGAAACCATTGAATTAAGTTGAAAAACAAGTTGAGAAAACTTTCCTGAGTGGAGTGGGGATGTTGATTTAGCTTCAAAATAAATTCTACTGTTCTCCAGATTTTGACAATAGCATTGTTAAAGACTTAAGTTGCTGTGGAACTGTAAAACACTTGGCTGCTTCAAGCCAATTTCTTTTTTTTTTTTTAATTAATTAATTTATTTATTTTTGGCTGTGTTGGGTCTTCCTTTCTGTGCGAGGGCTTTCTCTAGTTGGGGCAAGCGGGGGCCACTCTTCATCGCGGTGCGTGGGCCTCTCACTATCGTGGCCTCTCTTGTTGCGGAGCACAGGCTCCAGACGCGCAGGCTCAGTAGTTGTGGCTCACGGGCCTAGTTGCTCTGCGGCATGTGGGATCTTCCCAGACCAGGGGTCGAACCCGTGTCCCCTGCATTAGCAGGCAGATTCTCAACCACTGCGCCACCAGGGAAGCCCCAAGCCAATTTCTTTAATAAAAATGGCAAGCAGTGTTTATAGCTTATAACTATGTGTCTTAACATCGTCTCTTCCAATCTGCATGTACCACACTGTTCAAAGGGCACATAAGGATATTGTTAAGCAGTACCATCGCTCTCTGAAGGTGACATGAAGAGCTGCTTACATGGTATAATTTCTTTCTTCATGTAATATATTTTTGTTTGTAATAGAAGTATATAATAGCTTTTCAAAATTCAAAGAATCCTAAATAATAGAAAGAAAAAATAAATAAAAACCTCCCCGTGACTCTTACAACCTAGGAATAAAATCACTGAAAACACATTTAGAATATTTGTTTATATAATAAACAAAAAATATATATAAGGAGTCTTTATAAAAAAATAGGGTTAACTGTATTTAATCATAATTTATATGCACTGGGGAAATGAATCAAATGCATTTTCTCAGGCTTAATCTCAAAAGCTCAGAAATTTCAGTTAGTCTTAGAAAGTTTATGGAAAGCTTTGCATGACCCCAAATATCATTAGTTTATGTACTTACTAACTCTGTGATTATTATGCAAAAAACAAAAAACATAATGGGAAATTATTCCCTGCTCCTTCTCTCTTTAATGTAAAACTAGTTTTACTATATTTTATGTCTTTCTTTAGCAGGTCATTCCATTACTGGAAATTACTTTCAGCACTCTTTTAAAATGGCTTCATTGCTGGGCTTCCCTGGTGGTGCAGTGGTTGGGAGCCCGCCTGTCAGTGCAGGGGTCACAGGTTCAAACCCTGGTCTGGGAAGATCCCACATGCCGCAGGGCAACTAAGCCCGAGCGCCATAACTATTGAGCCTGCGCTCTAGAGCCCGCGAGCCACAACTACTGAGCCTGTGTGCCACAACTACTGAAGCCCACACACCTAGAGCCCGTGCTCCACAACAAGAGAACCCACCGCAGTGAGAAGCCCCGCACCTCAACGAAGAGTAATCCCCGCTCACTGCAACTAGAGAAAACCCATGCACAGCAACAAAGACCCAGTGCAACCAAAAATAAGTAATAAATTAATTAATTTTAAAAATCATGTTAAAAAATAAATAAATAAAATGGCTTCATTGCCTTCATTTATAAGTTTTGGTTTGCTGCATATATAGTATAGTCCTAGCACCAATCAATTGTTTTTACATTCGTTTTAGTGGGTTTTTTTTTTTTTTCAGTTACATAACGAGCATCTTACAGCAAAGGAAGAAAACAGTTGTGTGATTATTTACATTTGTGGGTTTTGCTCCTAGCTCTAAGACTCTAGACAGCTCCTGGGATGGATGATAAAGGACTCTTCTAACATTTGGTAGATGGAGGTGGGAATTTTAGTTTCAAAATTAAGCTTTTCTCAGTCCTAAAAAAAGAGACCATTGAAACATCAATTGATGCCTCAATCTATTATCCTATTAAGGACTCTCCCTATAGAAGAAAGCAGTGGTGGGTTTATAATGGACTAACATCTATAGTATATGAACCCATGGATACCACCTTTCATTAATTAAACATATGATGGCTCTGTCTAGACACCTAGGTTCTAGTTACCTACTCGTCATTTGGACTGGTGGAGCAATTAACTTCTTTTGGTTTCTCTTAGGACAACAATATTGCTTAATCTCTTGTGCCAGACACTGCTAATTGCTTAGCCAGTAATCACATTCCTCTTTTCCATATTATTAGAGATCTGACTTTGCTCCAAATGTTATCATGATTAGTTACATTTGCCAACTTCCTTGCAGCTAGGGGAATTATTTCGCCCAGTTCTGGCCTGTGAGATTTAAAAAGAAATATTCTGGGAATTTATTTAAAAGTTTTCTTTCCTTCTATGGATTCCATCCCTCACTCTCCTCATCACTTTTTTATGCTGGAAAGGGAGATGGAAGATGTATATGGAGCAGCCATTTTGTGACCAGGAGGAGGAAAACCATGCACTATGGATTGCAGAACAGAAAGATTAAATAGCCTGGGACGCTGATGGCATCTTGGAGCTACTATACCAAGCCTGGATGTCCTGCACCTGGGCTTCTTGTTATGTGACAAAAAATAATCCTTTTAAGATGCTATAGGTAGGTTTGTAAGACAGGCAACCAATGCATACTTTACGGGTGGTATTGTGAGAACTAAATAAAAATATAAAAATGAACTATCCCTGAATATCACAAAAGCAGTTTGCATTGATTAGAAATCTAATTATTGTTGTTGTTGTTGTTTGGTGAACTATTAAGCTCCCACACGATTTTAGGAGCATAAAAATTAATTTTATTTAAAAATTTATACATGGGTGTCAAATTTATTGGGTAGGCACTGGGAATATAAACATTTCACAGTTTCTTCTCTCAAGGAATTAGGTCTAGTAAGGCTAAAGATAAATACATTTTTACATAAACAAAAAAAGTAAAACACTGTAGTGGATCCAAGGAGTGCTTCCTGGAGGAGACATCTGTGTTGGTAGCAAGTGCTAGAAAGTGAAGAGATGAGAAAGAGGGGAAATATTCAGGAGCAGAGCAGTAAGTGAAAAGCAGGGAAGTTTAGCTGAGGAACAAAATGTAGTTCAGAATTGCAGAAGCAAAGGATAATAAGATGATGAGGAGGCATTGCCTTATCGGAAAGGACTTTGATGTTGTGTTTACAGTTTGGAATTTTATCCTGAAGGCAATAGAGTGGCTCTGCAGAATTTTATACCAGGAAGGATGATACTTGGCATGTTAGGCAGGGCACTGGGAGAGGTGTGGACACTACTGCTTGAAGAGGACAAGAACAGAGTGAGAGAACCCAATTAGAATACAATAATTATAGTCCAACTGAGAGATGGTAAGGATGGGAAAGTGGGACAGAATCAGTAAATAAAGGAGATAACAAAGAAAGATTTCTTCACCGATTGTATGCGTCTAAGAATCTGGTAGAGGCTGGGAGTGTGGCAGAAACAAAATGTAGTAACATCTCTCACTACTATAAATTTCAGGCCTGTATTCTGGACCATTAAAATTCCTTATAAGTGGTAGCCAAGCAAAGATGATATCCAAGAAAAGAAATGCCCAAAAAGTTCCAGAGCATGAGATGATTTCTTGAGATTAGGTTTTAAAAGAAATCACCATTGTTTTGTAGTTAAAAAACAACTCTTAAGTAACCAAGATGTCTTTCAATAAGATAAATTGATAAGCAAATTGTGGTACATACAGACAACAGAACATTACTCAACAGTAAAATGAAATGAGCTGGCAGAACACATGGAAGAACCTTAAATGCATATGGCTGAGTGAAAGAAGGCATTCTTAAAAGGCTACATATTGTATGATTCCAGTAAGACATTCTGGAAAGAGCAAAACTATAGAGACAGTAAAATGATCAGTGGTTGCCAAGGGTTTAGAGGGAGAGGGAGTGAGATGAACAGATGGAGCACAGGACATTTTGGAGGCAGTAAAACTATTCTGTTTGATACTGTAGTGGTGGATATGTGGCATTATGCATTTGTCAAGGCCTATAGAACTGTGCAACACAAAGAGTGATCTGTAATGAACTGTGGACTTTAGTTAATAATAATATATCACTATTGGTTCTTGAGTTGTAACAAACACACCACACAAATGCAAGATCTCAGTGACAGGAGAAACTGTATTAGTGTTGGGGGAGGGGACCATATGGGAACTCTACTTTCTGTGCAATATTTTAGTAAATCTAAAACTGCTCTAAAATATAAAGTTTATTAGGAAAAAGCTTTCCCCCAAATCAAGTCAGAGTAATAGTAAGTCATAGAAATATTTTTTTTTTCAAGATAGGAAAATCTTTGAGCACAAGTTCCTTGTCACACAATTCATCCTTCAACAGAACTTTGAACTCCTAACTTTACTTTTTCTTCCCATTTTTTTCTTTTCTTAATAACAACCGGACACTCTCCTGAGCTTCATATTTTCAGTCTAATGTTTCTCATCAGATCAAGAATAAAATTCCATAGAGGGTTCTACTGATAAATTAATATCTGACACTTTGGGGTTTTCCTCCTGACTTATGGATTCTTTAGGTTTGCAAAACTATATTTAGGCTGCTCCTCTTCAGGCTCTGCAGTTCTATTGTCAAAATCTGGCAAGTATTTGTTACTCCTATCATGTGCAATGCACTTCTAGATGTTACCATGGCATCCAGTACTATTCAACTCTAAAGACCAGAGAAATTAACCCATGGGGAAGGTAACATTTCCTTCATGTATGTATTATGTGAACCACCTTATTGATTGCCTCTCACTGTGGCCCTCCACTAATGATTTTCAAGATTCCCAGGTGATTTCTGACTTAAATGTTTGCTTCAGTGATAGCCAAAATAAGTCAGTTTCTAGAGTTATTGACTAATATAGGTATGAGACACCCTGAAACTCGTACATGCCCATCCCTTCAAAGTTAGTTATCATATCATATTTAAAATAATGACATCATGCACCTATATCTTGACATTGCTATTTAGAGTCAGATTCCTACCCAAATATAATTTCTTTGTAACCAAGTTTTTTTTCTTTTTTTAATTAATTAATTAATTTTTGTCTGCATTGGGTCTTCGTTGCTGTGTGCAGGCTTTCTCTAGTTGCGGTGAGCGGGGGCTACTCTTTGTTGCGGTGCACAGGCTTCTCATTGCTGTGGCTTCTCTTGTTGCAGAGCACAGGCTCTAGGCATGCAGGCTTCAGTAGTTGTGGCACGCTGGCTCGGTAGTTGTGGTGCACAGGCTCAGTATTTGTGGCTCGCAGGCTCTAGAGCACAGGCTCAGTAGTTGTGGCGCACAGGCTTAGTTGCTCCACAGCATGTGGGATCTTCCTGGACCAGGGCTCAAACCCATGTCCCCTGCATTGGCAGGTGGATTCTTAACCACTGCCCCACCAGAGAAGTCAGTAACCAAGTATTTTTAGCCAAACACAGTATTACCCAGCTAGATTAAACACTATTTTCCAGGCATAGTTCCAAATGACATAGTTATTCCTTAAATAAAATATTCTCTTAAATGGAGAAAGTATGCTACTACAAGCAGCTATATGCTAATAAAATGGACAACCTAGAAGAAATGGACAAATTCTTAGAAAAGTGCAGTCTCCCAAGACTCAACCAGGAAGAAATAGAAAATATGAACAGACCAATTACCAGTACTGAAATTGAATCAGTAATTTAAA
Organism: Eschrichtius robustus; assembly: GCF_028021215.1. NCBI lineage: Eukaryota > Metazoa > Chordata > Mammalia > Artiodactyla > Eschrichtiidae > Eschrichtius > Eschrichtius robustus. Next base: position 28,007,168 of record NC_090838.1, read on the forward strand.
AACTCCAACAAATAAAAGCCTGGGACCAGATGGCTTCACAGGTAAATTCTACCAAACATTTAGAGAAGAGTTAACTCCTATCCTTCTGAAACTCTCACAAAAATTTTCAGAGGAACACTTCCAAATTCATTCTATGAGGGCACCTTCACTCTGATACCAAAACCGGACAAAGATAATACAAAAAAAAGAAAACTACAGGCCAGTATTACTGATCAACATAGATGCAAAACCCCTCAACCAAATAATAGCAAACTGACTCCAGCACTACATTTAAAGGATCATACACTATGATCAAGTGGGATTTATCCCAGGGATGTAAGGATTTTTCAATATCTGCAAATCAATCAATGTGATATACCACATTAACAAAAAACATATTAGTACCTCAGTAGATGCAGGAAAAGCTTTTGATAAAATTGACCATCAATTTATGATAAAAACTGTCCAGAAAGTGGGCACAGAAGGAACATTCCTCAACACAATGAAGGCCATATATGACAAACCCATAGTTAACATCATACTCAACAGTGAAAAGCTGGGAGAATTTCCTCTAAGATCAGGAACAAGACAAGGATGCCTACCCTCATTGCTTTTATTCAACGTAATTTTGGAAGTCCTAGTCACAGCAATCAGAGAAGGAAAGGAAGTAAAAGGAATCCAAATTGGAAAGGAAAAAGTAAAACTGTCACTGTTTACAGATGACATGTTACTATACTTAGAAAATCCTGAAGACACCACCAGAAAACTACTAGAGCTCATCAGTGAATTCAATAAAGTTGCAGGATACAAAATTAATATACAGAAATCTGTTGCATTTCTATACACTAACAATGAAAGATCAGAAAGAGAAATGAAGGACACAATCCCATTTACTGTTGCATCAAAAAGAATAAAATACCTATGGATAAATCTGCCTAAGGAGGCAAAGGACCTGTTCAAAAACTGTAAGACACTGATGAAAGAAACTGGAAGATGACACAAACAGATGAAAAGATATACTGTGTTCTTGGATTGGAAGAATCAATATTGTTAAACTTACCATACTACTCAAGGTAATCTACAGATTCAGTGCAATCCCTATCAAATTACCAATGGCATTTTTCACAGAACTGGAACAAAAATTTTTTTAATTTATATGGAAACACAAAAACCACTAATACCCAAAACAATCTTGAGAAAGAATAACGGATCTCAAAGACTCATGCTCCCTGACTTCAGACTATACTACAAAGCTTCAGTAATCAAAACAGTATGGTACTGGCACAAAAACAGACTTATAGGTCAATGGAACAGGTAGAGAGGCCAGAAATAAACTCACACATTATGGTCAATTAACCTATGACAAAGGAGGCAAAAATGTACAATGGAGAAAAGACAGTCTCTTCAGTAAGTTGTGCTGGGAAAACTGGAGAGCTATATGTAAATGAATGAAATTAGAACATTCTCTAGCGCCATATAAAAAACTAAAAATGCATTAAAGACATAACTGTAAAACCAAATACTATAAAACTCCTAGAGGAAAACATAGGCAGGACAGTCTTTGACATAAATCACATCAATATCTTTTTTGATCCACCTCGTACAGTAATGGAAACAAAAGCAAATATAAACATGGGACCTAATTAAAACCTCTCGCACAGCAAAGGAAACCATAAAACAAAACAAAACAAAAAACTATGGAATGCAAGAAAATATTTGCAAACGATATGACCAACAAGGAATTAATTTCCAAAATATACAAACAGCTCATATGGCTCGATATTAAAGAAAACCAAACAACGCAATCAAAAAATGGGCAGAATACCTAAATAGACATTTTTCCAAAGAAGACATACAGATACAAAAAGCACATGAAAAGCCTCTTAACATTGCTAATTGTTAGAGAAATGCAAATCAAAACCACAGTGAGGTATCACCTCACACCAGTCAGTCAGAATGGCCATAATTAGAAAGTCTACAAGTAATAACTGCTGGAGAACATGTGGAGAAAGGGGAACCCTCCTACACTATTGGTGGGAATGTAAATTGGTGCAGCCAGTATGGAGAACAGTATGGAGGTTTCTAAAAAATAAAAATAAAGTTACCGTATGATTCAACAATCCCACTCCTGAGCATATATCTGGAGGAAACTCCAACTTGAAAAGACACATGCACCCCAGTGTTCATAGCAGCACTATTTACAATAGCCAAGACATGGAAGCAACATAAAATTCCATCGACAGACGAATGGATAAAGATATATATGGATATATATTTCCATATATATATAAAACATCTTTTATATATACAGACACATACACACACACTCACAATGGAATATTACTCAGCCATAAAAAAGAGTGAAATAATGTCATTTGCAGCCACATGGATGGACCTAGAGATTATCGAACTAAGTGAAGTAATTCAGAGAAAGACAAATATCATATGATATCACATATATGTGGAATCTTAAAAAGGGATACAAATCAACTTATTTCCAAAACAGAAAGAGACTCACAGACATAGAAAACAAACTTATGGTTACCAGAGGGGAAAGGGGGAGAGGAATAAATTGGGAATTAACAGATACATACTACTATATATAAAATAGATAAGCAACAAGGACCTAATGTATAGCACAGGAAACTATATTCATTATCTTTTAATAACCTATAATGGAGAAGAATCTGAAAAAGAATATATGTATATATATATATATATATATATATATATATACACACACACACACACACACACACACACACGTATGTATAACTGAATCACTTTGCTGTATGCCTGAAACATAAATCAACTATACTTCAATAAAAAAAAAAATTTTTTTAAAAAGGCCTAATCGAAAGAACTTCATATGGGGTTCTATGGTGATTCCACTTGAAGAATTCTGAATAATGGGAACATTATTAAAATATATTACATTCTCCTTTATTTGAAGGAAACGACACTCATTTGTACATTACTGGGTTGGCTTGTTAAAATCATACTCTTTTCTTTATAGTCCTATCATATTAAAAAATTATAAAAATCAAGAACTACAAAGGGGGAAAAATAATAGTTTTTCCCAACTAGTTTTTTTTTCACCGTATAAATTATGCTAGAAACAACAACAAAATGTTAAAAATAAAGTGTGAATTTAAATCTTTAAAAACTTAAGTGACATTGATATTAATATGCCTATGTTATTCAGGTATTTCTTAGTGCCTCCCAGTAATTCGGTTTAATTCTGGAGACCCAAATAATAATTCCATCAGACCCCTTTCATTGTTTTCATTACCAGATATTTAGCAGTACTGGAAATTCCTCTCCAATCGGTTTCAACAATACAGTTGTTCTTTGTTATCCTTTGAGGGATTGCTTCAAGGACATCCCTCCCCCACATCTCCAGCCCCCAGGATACCAAAATTCGCTCAAATCTCTTAAATAAAATGGTGTAGTATTTGCATATAACCTAAGCACATCTTCCCCTACACTTTAAATCATCTCCAGATTACTTATAGTACTTACTGTAAATGCTATGTAAATAGTTGCCAGTGAGTACAAATTCAAGTTTTGCTTTTTGGAACTTTCTGGAAAAGTTTGTGAATATTTTCAATCCGTGGTTGGCTGAATCTGTGAATGCAGAACACATGAATATGGAGGGCCATCTATATTTGTGACAATACTTGATCTGTTTTGACAATTTATGCCTGAGGAAAGATGAAGCCTCAATTGACATTTCAGCTCTTCTCCCTCTCAAATTTGCCAACAAATAATGAATACACATGAGAAAGGTGTTTTACCAAATCACCAAATCACATGTACTTAGCAAGAGCTTAGCGTTAAATTCCACTTCCACTTGTAGCTGGTAGAGAATGGACATAAGTGTGAGGTAGTTCTCACATTGCCCTCCATTACTTCCCTGATCTGGTTGGTTGGTTTGGCTCTTAGATATGGGTTTGTCTGAACTCTTCTCAGTAGAGCTGTTAGATTTAGCATAAAAATATAGGATGCCCAGTTAGATTTGAATTGGATTTTTTGGGGGTATAATTATGCCCAAATATTGCACAGGACACACTTATACTAAAAATTATTTATCTGTACGTCAAACTTAATTGAGCATCCTGTATTTATCTGGCAACCCTCCTTCCCAGCACAGCCAAGTTGGAAGACATTGATTGCCTAGTTCCATCATGCTGAAAAAGGTCATACGTATTGTGGGATCTTATGCAACCTGGGGAGGATCAAATGCTGGCACATGGAGACATCGTTGCATTGGTCTTTAAGGGGCTGTGGTCTTTCAGCAATTACTGAGACATGAGAGGTCATGCAGATGCTCAGCCTGAATATGAGAGTAAAGATTTAATACTATTTCTGAGTCATCATTTATAGGGTATTACAATGTGAAATTTATGTTCACCTGTTGACATCAATGTGTTTTGCTTGAGGTGTGTGCATGTGACATACCAGTGAAATGAAATTGAACACTGGGTCATTTCTTTTGCTTATATGCACCCTTTATAGTCCAAGAAAATGGAAAAGAACAGTGCTTTCTCCCTTAAGAAGACCTCCTATCTTGGTTTTATTTTGCTACAAACTGGCTACCTTGTAAAAAGAAAATCCCACCAGAGAGATTATTCAAAGAGTATTTACCAGCCCCAATTGATTAAAAATGGCATCAATACAGTGGGTACTTAGAAGTTACTCCATCTTGTAATTAACTTTAGTCTTTCCTTAAGGGTTCTTTAATTCACCAGGCATTTTCTAGAATGGAATCAGTATGCCAGAGGCATTTACTGAAGATGCTTGGATCGGTGCCCACTTCACAGATTAGCAATCTCTTACTAGTCTCCTAGGGGTCCTCCTCCCCTCTCTTCTGATTATTCCTTTATAAATGAGTCATTTTATCGGGTAGCTCAGAAAGTCCGTGTCACATAAACTGACGGATACATCATCTGCTTTTCAGGACACCAGTGCTCCATCTGTATGCTCATCATTGCTTGGTCAGGCATTCCTTGGCAGATTACTTTTTCATTTGGATAACATCACTGCCAGGTTGTTAATTGTATGAGTTTGTTTATTTCAGTGCTTTCAATTCTGAAGAATTGTTTACCTCATTCTGATTCAGCACATTTTAAAATTATTTGATTAAACCAAGCTTTTTATTTTTAACTCGGTGGCAGGATCTCACTTCTTGTTTGGTTCAGAGGGGCTAGTTTCCCTACCCTCTGTGCCCTCAGTGGTTTCTCTAAAGCAGTTTATGGTCCTACATCAAAACACGTCCTAAATTTTCTGCTACAGCAGGCTGCTGTTTACCAGTTTAATCAGAACCTTTATTCTTTGAACTCTTTACTGAGGGGCTAATATGCACACACAAAAAATACAGTTGTAATTGTCGATTTTTCTTTTCACAAAGAAAAAAAGTAAATGGATTTTCACAAAGTAAGCATTACCAGCATATCAGAAGTTCCCCACTCTCATGCCCCTTTAAGTCATTACCCCCCCACCAAGGGTAACTACTGTTCTTATTTTTAACAGCATAGATAAGTTTTGCCTAATTTTGAAGTTTATATAAATGGATGTACCTTTTGTGTCTAATATCTTCTACTCAACATTGTATTTGTAAAATTAATCCCCATTGTTGCAGAAATTGTAGCTTATTCACTCATTGCTGTATAATATTGTGTTTTATGAGTATATCACAATTTATGCATTCAAAAGTTGATAGGCATTTGGATGGTGATGCTGTGAAAATTATTTTGCATGTCTTTGGATGAATTTCACACGTTTCTTTTGGTACATACCTAAGAGAGAAATTTTTGAATTCTAATTTAATTTTATAACTAACTCATGCATAGCATATGTCCTTGAATTTCTTTCCTGCATCACACTCTGCCAACCTAGTACATCTTGTCCTCCACGTTTCTGTTTGTTTTAACTTGCCTCTTCTTAATGACTTAGCACAAACATGATTTAACCAAAATTTCATTTATAGTTCTAATACAACCTTAATTTCTCAAGGATTTAAGGTCATTGTCCCCAGTTTTACCAGCCTATGCTCCAGCTCAGGTTTCCTGTGGTATCATTCCCCACATGATTTTTTCTAGCAGTCCCACAGGGATTTCTTGTATGTGCTTACTTTTCTAGATGCTGTTTATTCCCTGGTATTCACTGGGGCTCCGTGATGATACACTAGTGGAGAAATCCTAAGTAGTTCTACTCTATCAGATATTTTCCCTTTTTGTTTCAGAAGCAACAGCATTGAGTAAGAAAAGTGGTTTATGTATGTGTTTATTTTTCTTTTATTTCTTTCTTAGTTTTATATGTGTCTATATAAGCTCAGCATCAGGCCCAGATAAGAGTCCAGAAGAGATGGGTTTATTGACAAATCCAAGTAAGTGAATATAAATGCCATTATATACTCAGAGTTTATTTTTCTATCCAGTCCAAGGATTAAGTCAAGTTTTTATTGTCTGGTTTCTTAATCCCCTGAGGAAAAACAATTTCCCATTTATGCAAGTTAACTTTGGGTGACTTTAACCATCAGTTCTTCATGCATAGTCAAGGCTGTCAGAATCTCCCTTAGCTTCACATAGAGACCCCACACAAATATTCAGTCTTAACCTTTATATTATCCCAAATGTCATGGTTGATTTCACCAGAATCCTTGTTGGGCTTAAGGTTATGCTACTTTCCAGTTTGGGGTAGACAGATGTAATGAATATGGAAACATGAAGTAATTAAATCCTTATTTCTCTTTTATAGAAGAGAAAAATACTTATGTGAATGAAAAATTTCCAGATATACAAAATATTCATATGTAAAATCAAAACTGCAGCATTAGTTTTGCAAGAAGTATGCACTCTATCTAATTTATTGAATCTCTTTAGTTCTCAGCACCTGTAGCTCCTTTAGCATCCCTACTTCTTTCCTCTCCCAGATGCAGCCCCACTTTCCATCACATACTCCTGTGTGTCCGCACTCAGCTCCCTTGCCTGGCAAATACTGATGTAGTTAAGTCCAGTTTTCAGCTCTTCCCCAGTTAACCCCTTAACTGCTTGTCAGAGAGCAACACAAAGCCATGCTGACTGGTCTCACCTTAAATTTATGGCCATGATCCTTACGTGGGCTCTTACCCTGACCAGCAACTCTACTACCTTTCCCTATTTAATGTTTCTCCCTCTATCTATTTCATACTTTATTCTCTCTCTTCAAATTCCATCATCCCATTCACCTATTCTCACTTCCAGCTGATGACCTTGAAATTTCTTTCATTAAGAATGTGGCAGCATTCAGACAAGTGCTCCTTCATTTCTCCCCACTCCCTCCATCCCTCTGTGTCTGTATCCATGCATTCAGTTTTCCCCCTTTCACCATGAATGAGCACTTCTACTCCTGTCTAAGGCCAGTCTCTCCATTTGTGACCTGGTACGCATCCCATTTTTCTTACTGAAAGTTGTTGCTCCTGCGATTTCTCTTCTCTGCTGCGGCATCCGCTCTTCCCTCCTGCCAGCAGCAGCAATCTGTAGACCCTACTGGGAGAGTTGTCTGCACTCACTGTCTTCCCTTCCTCAACTTATTTTTCATGAAACCACTCTACTCAGGTGCTTGTCCACGCACAACACTGAAACCCATTTGTCAAAGTCACCACTGATTTTATCATTGTTAAAATTGGTGGTCAATTATCAGTCTTCATCTTCCTTAGCCTCTAAGATGTTTTTGACATAATGAAACCATCGTGAAGCTTTTCGCTTGGCTTCAGGACCCCGCACCCTCTTAATTTTCCTCTGATCTCACTGTCTACTTGTTCTCAGTCTCTTTTGTGCTAGCATCCTCATTTTTCTGACCTATGTACATATTGCCTTACCTTTAATTATCTGTAATCCCTCATTAGATGATCTCATCCAGGTCTGTGTCTAGCTAAAGTACAATTCAGTTCTCACGATTCCCCAGATTCTCTCTTCAGCCCAGGTTTGACCCCAAACTTCAGATTTGTGCAGTGGTAGCTCCTTTTGGCTCAGACTTCACATATCACAACCGATCTCTTGACCCGTGTCCTCAGCGTGCTTCTTTCTCAGTGTTCCTTATTTCAGCAAATTTCATCACTTCTGACCCTGACAGTCATAACAAAATTTGCCTTTATCCTTGCTTCCTCTCTTTTTCTTGTAACCCATAGCAAAAATATTATATGTGCCACCTTCAAAATAGATCCAGAATCAGAACAATTCGGACAAATTCTACTGCTACACCATTGCCCAAAGTGTTGTTCTTTCTTGCCTAGACTTCTACTATTGCTTCTAAAGTAGTCTCCCTGTGGCTTCCCCGAGCTTTCTTCAGTTTATTCCCCACATGTCAGCCTTTGAAATATAAAACTTGATCTGTAACTTCCTTGCTCAAAATTATTCAGTGGCTTTTCATGGCCCTTATAATAAACTTCATGGTCCTTGCCTTGGGCTAAAATACCCTGCAAGACCACGATGGCCTCATCCCCTGGCTCTCTGTCCTTTGCTCACACACCTGTCTGCAGCAATAAGGGCTTTCTTACTACTTCTTGAATAGGTTAAGGAAGTTCCTATCCTAGGGCATTTGCACCTTGTAACACTCAATCTAGAAGTATCTAGAAGTTGTTTCCTCACTTACTGAGATTTCAGTCTCAAAATCTCTTCCTCAGAAAAGAAAATAATTTTCTTATCAACATATACCTAAAATAGCTGCCCTCATTGGTCTGCACCCCCTTACTCTGGCTATTCTTCATCCCCAAACACATATGTATTTGTGGGGTTTTGTTTTACCTTGTTTATCTTAGCCACTAGATTATAAAATCCATATAGACAGGGACTCTATTTTGTTCACCAGTCTATCTCTAGTACATATAACAGCATCTGATGTGTAGTAGCTGTTAGTAAATATTTCATTTATTAAATACATGAATTGGGATAAAAGAAATAATCATTCACCTGGGAATGTTCATAAGTGAATCCTGTTTTTAACAAAGACAATTCTCCCCTACCCTCCACCTTGGAAAGAGGAAGGATTTTTTTCTTACTGAAATCAGTTTAAGTATATACTTTAAAAAGAGATGGACGGGTAAGGGAGAGCAATTCAGAGAGAATCTGGGTGTTGGAGGGGTACTGGAGATGGAAGAGTGGACAGTACAATAGCTGCTGTGGGCTTTGACTTAGCTTGTAATTGGCCTCTCTGCATCTTCTTTGACTGACCCTCCTTCAGTTTCCTCTCCACTATTGATAGGGATTCATAGAAGCAGGCGGGTGGGATTAGTATGGCTCTGAACTATTACTTTAGGATTTTTCATAAAAATTGAAAAGATTTGTACTATTTTGAAATTACTTATGCTATTAGCTCTTTGTTTTTCTGTATTATTATTATTTTATATAAAAGACAAATGTAACATATGTCAAGAGAGAAATTTTAAACAGTGCTATTGAAACAAACACCTGTGAACTCACTACTCTTCTTAAGAACTAGAACACTTGATTGATATACTTGAGCCTCGTTGTATGCTCTGCCTTGCTTATGTCACCTTCCACACACATACACCTTGCAGGAAACCACTTCCTTGAATCATTTAATCATTTAACTAATCATTCCCTTGGTTTCTTTATTGTTTTTACTACATATTGATGAATCTCAAAAAATATAAGTTTAGTTACTTTAAACAAACATCTTATAATTTGCATTTTTCATGAAAATTGGTAGCAGGAGTGGACTGCTCATGAGAAAATTTTTTTTCTAATTTATACATTTATGTTCCCTTTTCTGACTTCCATCTTTCAAGGGCATTGGCTTTACCTCCCATCTCCTTGATGCCTGTCAAACCGCAAGTTTTGAGGCCCTAGGAATCAGCATACGCAACTGGGCAAATACAGGTTCAAGGCCAACTTACCTCTCTGGATTCAAGCTTTCTAGTCATTTCTGAGTCCAAAGGTTTTACCTATTTCCTTCCAGTGCAGACAGTAACATAAAATATTTCATATGTGCATTTGACACATTATTTTAGGTGCTCTCTATTGGCTTGTCCACCTCTATGGGAGGTTAGCCTATCTTATTTCTCTCTTTAATTGTAACACCACTCTGAGGCCGAACTGTGGAAATTAGTCTTTATGAGCCTACACGTTATGATAGATTTAAACGGAAGACTTATCTTAGTTAAACAATGATTAGAGATAATGTAAATGTCTAAGGGATTCCACGAGTTTGAAACCCAGATATTTTACTGGGGCAAAAGCAAGTGTGCCTTTTTCCTATATTAACCTTAGTGAACGCTCACCAGTACTTACTATGTTCTAAGCACCTTTCTAAGTATATTACTTGAATTCATTCACTGAACCCTCACAGAAACATTACGAAGCAGGTGTGAGTTTATCACATTTTATAGATCATGACACTGAGGCACAGAGGGCTTAAGTACCACACCTAAGTCCACACAATTAAGTAAGTGGAAGAGCTGGAATCTAAGAGATTGGGAGAGAAAAGTTGAATATGACTGTTCATAGAGAGCATAAAAGAAGAGAGAGACATTAGAGAACAAAAGGGAGATCCTGAAAATACCAGCCCTTGCAGACTCCTGGTGGGAAATTAAGATCATTGTTTCCTTACTCTGCTTCGATCTCTCATAAGTGTCCAACTATTTGTGCACATATTTGGTCACATAACTGACTTCCTTTCGTGTTGGCAGATAAGCCAAATCAGAAAAACAATAAGAACCAGGTGTCCTATCAGAGATGTTGGGTCACTTGGAATTCTAGGGTATAAACACAGCCAAAGCCCTTTAAAGACTTGGCGGGGTGGGGAGGAGGTGGGAATGGATGAATGTAGTACCATAAGCTAAGGCCAGTGCAGGCTTGTGGATCTGGGCAAGGGCTGAGGAGTTAATAAGTGCTAAGTTGGCTGGTTTAACATATGTACAAAAGAGAAAGAATTGGTAGAGGTACATGAACACAGATTGAAATAGGAAAGAGGCACATACAGAAAAAAAAATGGGCATCAGAGGTATTATCAAGGAAATATGTCAGAACCTTAGAAATGGTAGGCCAGCAGGAGGTAAGATGCAAGAACGGATGATGAATGGGATGCTAATCCAAGAAGGTAGGAACATAACAACTGGATGATCAAGAACATAGCTAGTCTGACTTGACACTAAACTGGATAAATACTTCACTAATGCTCTTAATATTCCCTGCTTCCCAACTAGAATTTTTCAGTACGCAGGGTAGAGGTTGAATATAAAAGGAGTTGGTTTAGTGGCCACATCTGCCAGGTTTAAAAGGAGTAAGGGGCAAGGAACCAGGTGGACCATTAGTCAGCATAATATGTCATTAGAGCCATTCTTAGTTCTATGGCCTCTGTCACTTAAGTTAACAAATACATCATTAAAAGGGTCACCTTTCAGCCTGGAAATGGCAGATTATTACCTTCCTGATCCCACCTCCCTACTCTGTGATCTCTCACTTGTTTCTAAAAATCTAGTGCTGAAAGCAAAGGTAGATATAAAATTCCTTTTTTTTTTTTTTTTGTCTCTCACCTAGACTGTGGCTCAAGATCCTATTTAAAATAAGAGTGTTCAAAATTATAATTAATTTTTTTTATCTTGCCAAACAAAATTATGGGAATGCTCCATTTAGAATAAGTTAATTTGAATAGTAACAGGTTCTATTACTATTTTATATGCCAAATATTTGAGAAAAAATCAATACTGACCTAAATGAGTCTTTTACAATGTACGCTATTCATATTTTTTTTGTTTTAATGAAGTATGAGAAATCTGAATCTGAAGACCTTATTATTATTTACAAGAAGTATATATAGTCACTGGAGAAGAATAAAGGGAAAAGCAATTTCAAGTAAACAAAAGATTAGAATAATTAAAGGAAGCTAATAGAATCTCACTCAGCAGGAAGTGAATCTCATTGATGCCTACCTCATTGAACTGAGTTTACAAGTTCATTACCCCTTCTTACTGTGTGTGTGAGCATGTGTGTGCTGGCCTGTGTGTGTGTGTGCACATGTGGGTGTCCATGGCACATGTAAACAACATAGTAAAAGAGTGATAAATAAACAGCAGAATCATGGTAAAATTCCAGAGCTGTAGTGTTTATTAGACATTATATAGTCCTCTGAGTGTCTCATTTTGAGGACAATGTAACCCAGAAAGGTTAAATGACATGCCTAAAATAAAACAATTTGGAAGTGGCAAAAGGAACCAATTTTGGCAAAACTATAAAAGTTTCAAGGAAGAAACAAATAGAAACTAAAGAGATTAGGTGATGGTTTATTAGGCTCGTTGGGGGGAAATGCTGTTGTTACCAATTCCTTTTCTTTGACTTAAGCTATTGTGTGCCAAATTTTTGAAAAAGATTAAAAATCAATAAAATAAAAATTAATGAAGTGAAACTTGTGGCACGCTTAGGGGTCTAATACTTCTGTATTTCATACAAAGGGTCAGCTATCAAATAGTTAATATTAGGCACAATTTTTTGTCCAGAAAATGTGAAAATGGTTTAAGACATTTATGACAAAACCTTAAAGATACTGCTAAAATCATAGTGGTTTAAAGAAAAGTCAATAAATTTGTTCATCAATTCCAAGTGCCACTTACCACCCAGTGTTCGCAAACATAATTGGACACACAGAATGTATAGGGTTGGCCAAAAAGTTCATTCCTTTTTTTTTTTGTAAGATGGCTTTAGTAGTGCTTAGTTGTCTTTAACTTAACTTCATTCAAAACAATTTTGTTAGATTGTATTGTGACAGCTGTCATATCAGCATGCATTTAAAAAAAAAATCAAAATTGGTGAATTTTTGTGTAGCCATTCTAATATTGAAGATGGAAGAAAAAAAGGAACATTTTCAGCATATTATGCTTTATTATTTCAAGAAAGTAAAAACGCAACTGAAACGCAAAAAAGATTTGTGTGGTGTATGGAGAAGGTGCTGTGACTGATCGAACGTGTCAAAAGTGGTTTGCGAACTTTTGTGCTGGAGATTTCTCACTGGACGGTGCTCCACGGTCAGGTAGACCAGTTGAAGTTGATAGCGATCAAATAGAGACATTAACTGAGAAGAACAATCAACGTTATAACACTTGGGAAATAGCCGACATACTCAAAATATCCAAATCAAGCATTGAAAATCATTTGCCCAGCTTGGTTATGTTAATCGCTTTGAGGTTTGGGTTCCACATAAGTTAAGCAAAAAAACCCTTCTTGACCATATTTCCACATGTGATTCTCTACTCAAATGTAACAAAAACATCCATTTTTAAAACAAATTGTGACAGGCAATGAAAAGTGGCTACTGTACAATAATGTGGAACGGAAGAGATTGTGGGGCAAGTGAAATGAACCACCACCAACCACACCAAAGGCCGGTCTTCGTCCAAAGAAGGTGATGTCGTGTATATTGTGGGATTGGAAGGGAGTCCTCTATTATGAGCTCCTTCTGGAAAACCAAACGATTAATTCCAACAAGTACTGCGCCCAATTAGACCAACTGAAAGCAGCACTCGTCAAAAAGCATCCAGAAGTAGTCAACAGAAAATGCATAATCTTCCATCAGGATAATGCAAGACCACATGTTTCTTTGATGACCAGGCAAAAACTGTTACAGCTTGGTTGGGAAGTTATGATTCATCCGCCTTATTCATCAGACATTGTACCTTCAGATTTCCATTTATTTCGGTGTTTATAGAATTCTCTTAATGGAAAAAATTTCAATTCCCTGGAAGACTGTAAAACGCACCTGGAAGAGTTCTTTACTCAAAAAGATAAAAAGCTTTGGGAAGGTGGAATTATGAAGTTGCCTGGAAAATGACAGAAGGTAGTGGAACAAAAGGGTATAAAGTTCTTGGTGAAAATGAAAAATGTGTCTTTTATTTTGACTTAAAAACCAAAGGAAATTTTTGGCCAACCCAATAGTTTCTTGACTAACACAGAGCTTACTGAAAGAGTAGTCTTTCAACAATTTATAACTAATGTTAAAGTCTTGGTAATACAGAACTGGAAAATTAGCAAGTGAGAAAAAGAGAATCTAAGAGTATAAACTGCATAGAGGGACACACATAAAGGCTAAAGAAATGCTGAGAATAAATATTTAGCTACAGGAGTAACTGAACATCAGAGGAGGATGAGAAGACAGCAGACCTATTTTTACACAAGAGAGTCCCATCTCATCCTTCATATTTAGGATAACCTACCATGGCAAGGAGTGAACAGCTCAGAGCAGCTTTTCTTCCCAGAGACGGAGTTTGATAGGCATCAATCTGGCCTTTTAATTTGGTAGGCTCTCAGCCTAAGAGAATCAAAATGCAAAATTCTGGATGGAAAAAAATATATATCAAGGTTAAAATATTTGAGCTTTCAAGCTGCAGATTATCATTTCTAATTAAATTTATTCTTCTACAACCCATTTTTACAAAGAAATAACTAAGAACACACTCAGGCCAGTTTTCACACCATATATGTGTGAAAATCTTGATTCATTTAGCAAAACATTAACTGAGCATACTACTATTTGTGTGCAATTTCCTGGATAATGGTGGCATAAAGATGGAAATCGTCTGATTCCTGTCCTCAAGGAACTTATTTTCTGAGAGCAGAGAAGACATGTACATAAATAATTGAAAAGCAAAGTCAAAGCCATGGATATCACGTGCGAGTGACAGACACATGCTCTTGTAGGTCATTCATTCAGCCATTCAACAGATATTTATTGCACAGTTTTTATAAGGCAGGCACCTAGGGGACACAGTGGAGAAAAACCTCTGTTTTCATGGAATATGTGTCATACTGAGGAAACACAGATAGTAAACAAATACCATACATTAAGTTGTGGTAAATCCTTCAGAATAAAATAAAGCAGTGAGGAAGAATGGGGGTGCCGACAAGAATGGGGTTGGTATAGGTGAGATTTGCCATTTTAAGGATGGTGGTCTGATGAGAGAGAGACAGAGAGGGAGCGAGAAAGAAACAGATAAAGACAGACAGCGAGAAAAGAGAGAGGCACTCAGAGAAGACACTTATACTTGCTGGATATGGAGGTTGTCAAACTCAGATTCAAGATACGTTGAGGGGCCAGGTGAACCCTGTGTTAAACCTTGCCCTTGCCTAAATGCCTTCACACACATACATATGTACATACATATAGACATACATACAAAATAGAAAAGTAAAATATAAATATAGAATACTTAGAATAGAAAATATTTAGTGGGTTGATGAAATAGAACGTGAAGGTCTTCCTTCCGCTGCAACCCCACCACGAGTACAGGACTATTACTGTTTTGTAGCACCAGAAAGCCTTGATGAGAGTATTTTAACCTAAAGAGTACTTTATATCTTGCT
Organism: Eschrichtius robustus; assembly: GCF_028021215.1. NCBI lineage: Eukaryota > Metazoa > Chordata > Mammalia > Artiodactyla > Eschrichtiidae > Eschrichtius > Eschrichtius robustus. Next base: position 28,022,500 of record NC_090838.1, read on the forward strand.
TCCTCTGCTCTGTTATTTTGGGGAAAGTGTGGAACTAGTTCATGTCTAGTCACATGTTAGACTGCCTGAGGGGGCACTTTTACTGTAGAGAAACTTCTTTCAATAACATGAAACATATGATAATAATCTTTAGGTCAAGTGGAAGCAAGTCTTGGACAAGAAACAATACTGCATTTTTAGCCCTTTGGCTCCGAACAGCAGCAAAAGCACACGACACATTCTTCTTCTGTTATTTTGCTTTTGGTTTCTTTTGGTGATCTGTATCTGTGTCCTTTTTCTTTTTCTCTCTGACATGAAAGATTTCATGCTGTAGTCTACACATTCAGGGCGAGAACCGTGTGGTGATTGCCAGCTACAATAGCAGAGCAGTTCAGGGAATTGAGAATGTTTTACTGAGGAATAAAGTCATGTAGACTGGCCCAGAAAGTGGCCTGAGCAGAAGCAAGAGACCTACCTTCCGGGGCATCCGTCTAGAGCAGAGATCAGGAAACTCCTCTAAAAGGCCAGAGAGTAAATATTTTAAGCATTGCAAGCCGTGTGATCTTGTTCCTAACTACGAAACTCTGCCATTGCAGCATTACAGCATTTAGAGACAATGCATAAATAAATATGGCTGTATTCCAATAAAGCTTTATTTTTAAAAACAGATGGTGGGCTGGATTGGGCCTGTGAGCAGTGGTTTCCTGACCCCTGATCTAGAGAACCCTTGGCTGCTGTCCTAGTCCTGGCCATCAGTGTGTCTTACAACAGGTCCCTATCTAGTCCCCCTGTCTCTGGTTGACCTCTCACCATTCTGTCCTCCACACAGCTGCCAGAGAGATTTTTCTAAAACTCGCATGAGATCATGTCATTTATCTGATTCACTTCCTTAGTTCTTATATCATATTGTGCATATCTGTCACTTGGCCATGCCTGCTGACTCACAGTCTGTTTCAGTCCGGTTCATCTGCTGTCCTGCTCAGACGAGGCTCCAAATCACACCTACTGTTGCAAACTGACTCTACTACAGTGTCTTCGGGGCCTCGCTTTCCCCAGCTACATCTCAAATGTGGCCAAAACATAAGTGCTATCCCTCCCCATCAACAGAGGCCTCTTGGGCAGAGAAGAATGAAACCTCCTTCATATCAATCAGGAACTTCTTTTACAGGGGTAGATCTAGTGAGGCAAGATCTCAGAGGTTTTAGGTCTTCCAAGATATTATTTATTCTAACCCACAGTTTCACTGAGATTTTCATGGTGCTTCTCCTAAATCCTAGACCTTGAACAGTTTTATTTCCCTACCCTTATCAACTGCCTGGTCTTTTATCTTAAGGCTGCAACATTTGCTAAACCCACTATTACATCTCGCTCATTCACATGCATAAAGCATGCATTTTAAAAAAAATACATCTTTTAAAACCTGCATTTGATCAGTACTCTAGTTACCATCCTCCCAATCTTGCGTTAAGATTTCAGAAAGTTTTAAATTCTCAAATAATGGGTTTCCTACACTCCTAATTACTTACATGGGTTAATATGTTTACTTCACAGGAATTCTTTAAAAGTAAGTACCATTATAATCTCTGTTTTTTAGATAAGGAAGCTAATGAGACAAGGGCTGAAGTACCTTGTTTATGGTATTCACTGAGGAATTGGAGTCCTTTGTCTTGACCATTTCATGATATCATTTACTTGGCTCAATCTCGTATTCCAGTCAAAGCTATTCCAACTTGCTTTCTCTCTAGAGATGAAGCACTGAAGCACTCTTAAAACTTCTTTATAGAGATATGTATCTCCACATACTGCTGTCCAATGAACGTATATTATGCATCCATTCCATAACTGTTAGCTGGATCTTAAATGCATTTTAAAATAGTCACAAGGGATTTGAAAGAATTTTACAAACCCTAAAGATCTATATAAATGTTAGAGAAAAGTATTATCTTTCAAAGATATGTATGTTTTATGGAATAACACACTATATATATTATGTATGTATAGTACATATCATACTAAAAAAAAGAAAAATTTAATTATTGGACTATGAACAAGAAAAAGACATGGTAAGCATAATCATTCGTTCAACACAATTTCCTCATTGCTCTGGAGTTTTAGCAGGAAACTTGGCTTTTTCATGCATAGCAGTAATGATTTTCTGTCTACACCTCCATACGTAAATGGACAGTTAATCACTGTGATTTCTGATGTTGGTCCTTGTCTTTCTCAGAAGATATTGCTATATTGCAAAGGCTTGGCTATCAGCCTCTCAACACCCTCCAAAAGGAGGATAAACTCAAAAAAGGAATCCTTGATGACATAATTTTGTCTAAGTAATGATAGTGGCTTACATTTATAAAACCTCTGCATCCCCCCACAAAGCATTTACATTTCCACTGTTTTATTTGATCCTCACAATGGTGCTGTGAGGAGCATAGTGGCAATTTTATTGTCCACATTTACCCAGGAGGAAACTGATGTTCAAAAGGGTTAGGTCACTGGCCTGTGCATACAGATAAGGATTTCCTTTATCAGTGTACCCAAGTGTTCTGACTTACAGTCTGTGAGAACGCTCAATCAGGGTCTGGACTATCTTTGCTTCTGGAAAAACACAGCCTACCCATACCCTTCAGGGACTTACATATACTTTTCCCAACACATTTGTAGATGTGTTGCTGAATCTGCTTTCCTCATCCCCTTACCTCATTTCACACACAGTTCACCCACTCAGTGGCCGATACTTACCCACTTGCTGTGCTCCTGATTCTAAGCTTCTAGGTTTCCAGTTTTTAAGCCTATTTGCATACGTCCTGCTAAGCTCTCCTTATTTCTAAATCTTAGTTCTTCCCATATGGAACACTGATTCCAGATGTAAATTTCTTGGTAACCATCCCTTCATTTATCAATTGTCGGGAATCATCCCCCTTGCGCTTATCTTTTTTCTCCTCTCAGAGGTAGTCCATATGGGTACATTCTGACACTACAACTAGGCATGGACAACAGTCTGCCCCATATAATGAGTATGAAAATATTGCTCAAGGATAGCTAGGTGATGTTAACTTACACATTTATTTTATTTTGTACAGCATGGATTTTAAGTGTCAAATATCTAAATCATTTTTTTCTAGCCAGAGGTTAATCCAAGCTCTAATACCCTGGGGGTACATGGCTGACATTAGAAGCCTCATAAAACATTAAGGAAATGCCATATGAGAGGATACAGAGCCAAGAATATGATGGCATCAAAGGTTAGGAGGATAAATACTCAAATTAGGGAACTAATAGCAGAACCAGAAGTCAGAGAAAGTGCGAGTTAAGAGGACAGCTCAGTACAGCAAGTCCATAATGGGAAGTCAAAGGTATGGGGAGAGATCTTTTAGGAAATTGCCAGAAATGGACCTTGCTAAAGGCAGCTGGTTTTGCATTGAAAAGGGACTGAAGACCAGATGAGAGCTAATGAGCATCACATCTCCTCGTTATACAGTGTCGCACATTATACCTTATAGAAACCACAGTCTTGGGGCTATCCAAGATTATTAATAAATAATAAATGAGAAATTACGTGAATGGAAATACAGTAAAACATGTCATCTCAAAACATTAGCCTGGCAAATTAAAAATAGAATCCCAGCTTTGATGTTTACACAAGAGTAAATCAATACATGTTAGATTTAAAGTACAAAATAGTTTACTCTCTGGAAATAAAAACACACACTGTTTCTTAATATCATAAGTCAACTTTTTTCCTATTAGGAAATTTTTGTTTAGTTCACAAAAATATGTATTTTGAGTCATGTACCATATTCTCAATGTTTCCATCATTTTAAAATGTGTTGCTAGTAATGCATGTAAATGCCTTAAACATGAAAACCAAATGACACAGTGATATACAGCTGTGCCTACATTGTATACATCTTTTATGACATGTTTCACTTGCTTTAACTCTCTATGGCTGTAAACATCAAGGAAAACTCTTTACTATTTCAACTGAACACAAACTAAAAGCAGATAAACTATTTTTTAAAAAACTGTCACCTATAATATTGTGCCAATACATTATAATAGATATTACACATATTACATGTTCAGGCATTCATTATAGAGTGTTTACACCAATGGCTAAAAATATATATATGAGCTATATTACATTATATCTATTTAATTTATGTCCTTTTTTATTTTATATATTGGTTATAAGAAATCATTCTTGCCTGACAACAATTACTTTTTCATGTCAGATTTCAGAAAAGCCAATGTATCCAAAGAAGTGACCCATTATATTATGAATGGAATACCAAAAATCGCCTACACTTTGCCTAGACCATGAATATTTACTAGGGTTAGAACTGTAACTGGATCTACTTCAAAATTCTCTTAATTGGAACAAAAAGTCAAACCGACAAATAAAAAGCATAGCAATTGCTTCTACAGATAATAAGTGTTTTAAGGGGAACGGAGAAGAAGTTTTCAGGCCATGAATATCCTAGCCTCTCTGTCTCAGATTGACTGAGAACAGTCCAGTATAAAGAGTAGCTGAAAATAAAATGTTAGCTAAGGCTCCTAAAGGCAACTGTGGAGCACACAATGGCATTAGTGAGTAGAGGTAGAGATGCCAAACAAGGGTTGCATTAAAAGGTCTGTTCTGTAGAAAGCTATTTTTAGTAATGAATTCTTGAGAAAATACCCTCACATAGAATGTTTAAACTGTTTAATAGTTTTGTTGTTGTAGTTGTTGGAAATATTGCTTATTTTAGATTCCTTTTACTAACGACTAGTTATTAAGCCACATGTCATAAATAAACGTAATTGGGTTAAGACACTAACAGTTGGGTTTGCATTCATAGTCAAAATATGCTCTGGAAAAAAAAAAAAAAAGCCGAGGTAGTATGAACCACAGTTACTGAAATACACAACTCTCCCTGGTGCTGAAACCCTGTTTTAGAGGTCATAGGGATTGATCCTGACGTTTAGTGTGTTCTGCATGACAGCAAGAAGGTCTGGGAATATGCCAAAAACATTATAGCCTATATCCTAGAAGTTTGTATAAATAGAAAATTTATCTTAAGTTTCTAACTCATTTTAAAAATAACACATCAAAAATTCAGATTACTCAGGCTATGCTGGGAACTATTTGGATGATTTCTGATATTCAGGAAAGGATATGGGTTGTTATCTCACCAGGGAAAGCACCATTGAATTTATAAAGGCAGAATAATGGTGATGATATATGTATTTACAAAAGAAGAGACAGTATTCTACAGCACTCAGTAAGGGGTGATGTTTACCCTGCTTACCAATCTGGCCACAAAGGTCTTTACTATGCATTTTATTTGTTTCCACCCCTATGTTGTCCCTTGTTGTCATTTCACTTCCCTGGAGCCAAAGAAACAGAAACATATGCATTTTCTTTTTGATCAGGCTTATAGTTCTGAACAGCTTCTACTGCTAACATGACTGACAGTGTATTCTAATATGAATTCTTTCACTTCTGGTCCATTGTTTTTTTTTCTCATTTCAGAATTCAGACTGGGGTCTCTGGTCCAGTGCCTTACATTCTTTTCTCAGCTAAAACCTTGGTTTCCTACACAGACCACAGTTTAAGTGGTTCCTCCAGTGGCTGTGCTGTTTCAGATGAACAACCAGCCTGCTCTTCTCACCACCATTTACATAAATATCCAGCTTGGGTATTTTCCTTGACCCTAAGAATGGGAACCAGACAAGTGGGGTCCATAATGTCTAAATGTCTTTGTTAATTTATACATGGGAGTATTAATTTAGCCATGCTTTTCAAAGGTAAAACAACACCCAGAATATTAATTAAGTACCTGCAATATGCCAGGTATATAGAAAGCTTTATCTTAATTAATATAATCACATTCATGAGAGAGTGATATTACCATGTCCATATTTATAGCTGAGGAAACCAACTCTTAGGTGAAAAAGGTTAAATAACTCAACTGAGATTGCCTACTTATAAATGGTAGAGCCAGAAAAAATTGTCTGTCTCATCCAACACCATGATGTTTAACTTCAAAGTGATTATCTGAAAATTGACTGAATTTATACAAGTAAATGAACTATGAACATTTTATCAATGGTAAACACACGCACACACACACACACACACACACACACACACACATGCAGTCATGGAGAGAGGAATATATACTTACCACTCTAATAGGCATCTAGTGGTAAGTCTGACCCTTAACTAGGAGGAACTAGAATGGTGAGAATCTGGATTTGATCCAAATACTCTTCTGCTCTGTGTCTCTATTCTCTAAAGTATCATGATTTGCCACATGATTTCATGGTGGCTCAGTTGCTTCATTAAAATAGACTCTAGAGCATAGTAGTTAGCAGTATATTTCTAGGGTCTTATGGACCTGCAGTTCGTGAGCTACATGACTTTGGGCAAGTGATTTGGTATCTTTGTTTCATCACCCTTATTTGTAAGATGAAAAAAGTAACAGCTATTTCGTAAACTTATTGTGAGGATTAAGTGAAGTATTATTTACAAGCTTTTACTTTCTGGCTTACAGGGAGCACTCAATATATGTGTGTTATCATGGTACTATTTGTTGTTACTATTATTTATTTGTAGTAGGACAGAAGGTGTCATTCTCTTTGTTAGCTGCTCAAAGATGAGTTTTCTTGGCAAATGTTTAATCCATTTAACTTTTCTTGCTTTAGATATTTCTCTTTCCGTTTGTTTAATATTTAATCCATTTAACTTTTCTTAAAAAGTTAGATATGCTTTAGATATTTCTCTTTCTGTTTGTTGTTTTACAAGTGCACCAGCATACCAAAGGCATGGCTTTCCTCCAGTGCACATGTACTCTAAAAATACCTTCTAGAAAGTATTTGATGCTAAAAAATTCCTATGATTGCCCAAGATAACTTCTGCAATTGTAGAAAGTTTATAAATTATTTTGGCATAGGTAAAATGAAGAATGACTTTTGGGCTGTGTGCTATTCAGATATTTTATAATAGCACACTCTTACTTAAAAACTTCTCTGACGGCAGTTACTCGCTGCCTATTGTGTTCCATAAATCTAGTCTCTGATACCTGAGAGTTGAAATTTTATAATTTGGCCACCCTGTCCATACTCACAGGTGAGTTATATATTCACAATGAATCAACTAAAAGAGATGATTTCACCTAAGCCCCTCATTAATTTAAAACAAGAGGAAACAGGGAACTCTGCTTCTGGCAATGGTGGAGTAGGAGGTTTTGGACCAAATCTTCCATTGATAACAACTAGAATACCTGGATTTAATGTAAACAAGCTGTTTGAGGGAGTCATAGAGCTACCAAGGTAGCAAGAATGTGTCTGGATAATATCTGAAAGAGAAGAGATGCCCAGAGAAGTAAACCAAATATTTTGTACCACTCTTTTTCTTGAGCTGACTATGGGTGGTTAAACCTGAAGAACTAAACAGAACTTTCTGTACATTTACAGGAATAAGGCAATAAATATTAAAGTTCAGGACTCCTAAGGAAGAGGGGCACTGTTAAGGGTAATGCAGATATAGGTCATCCCTCACAAGGACTGAAACTTAGTTTTGAATCATATCAGTACCTGAATTGAGATGATTTTCTCTAATCTAGCTGTGTATCAGAGATAAAAGTAAATTCTTCCTATAGAAGATAATGTTGAGAGCTCCAACTTACCACTATAACAATAACTTTTACTAAGTAAGCACTTAGTAAAAAAGAATCAGGCATACAATTGAAGACCAGACTGGACCTAAACTGAAAAGTTTTTTAAAAGACAATAGAAACTGACTCATAGGAAGCCAGATAATGGAGTTATTATTATCATCTTTAAGATGTTACATGGTTAATATACTCAAATAATTGCAAAAATAAGAATGGGAATTAGAATTTCATCACATAACTAAGAACTATTAAAAATCAAATAATCACCTTAAATTTATACCATATTATATGTCAATTTTATCTCAATAAAGCTTGGGAAAATCAAATAAAAATGAAGAACTCAATCAAATAAAAATGAAAATCAAATAAAAATAAAAATGAAAAAATCATTATGAAAATGATTTTCATAAAAATGAAAATCAAATAATATAATATCTGAAAGAAACAACTAATGGATAGGATTAACATCATATTACACATATCCGAAGTGCTAATTAGTGTACCATAAGATGTGTTAGAAATGTAAATGTCAAAAACATGACTAGAAAAAAAACAAAAAGAAAGAATAAACAGGAACAAAAGTTTTTTTAAAAAAATGATATTTGGAATATAATGGAAATATCCAGCATATGATGAAAAAGTGAAAGAGAGTGGACCTGAAGCAAAATTGAAGAGAGTTACCAACGTATTCCAAAACAGCAAGATTGTAAAACAGCAACAGCAATCCTAGACATAATCATAGTAAAGCTGCTGAAATAAAAGAGAATATCTCAAAAGCTATCAGAAAAAAAGACATTATCTTCAAAGGAGCAAAAATAAGTCTAACAACTGACTTCTCAACAGAGACAATGGATGCCAGAGAAAAAGACAAAATGAAATTTGAAAGGATGGCAAGATAATACTGTAAAAGAAAAATTCTGTATCAAGAAAAATTATCCTTCCCAAAATGCTGGTTGGAATAAAGATAGTTTTAAATTAAAAAAAAAAAAAAAAAAGTAGAGAAAGAGATTTTTTCAAAAGGCAGACCTGCACTAAACAAAAGAGGTGTTCTTCAGACAGAATGATGCAGTCTCAAGTGGAGGCTTACAGATTTACAAGATAATGAAGAGCAATTGAAATGGTAAATACATAAATCTGAGAGTATGGTTAAAATGTAAATAAATCTAAAAGACTATTGATTATATAAAACAATAATAGATTCTTTGATATTTAAAATATGAGGCACAGATTACTTGAAAACAAGAATACATAACTCAGAATGATGATTAAGTGTCAAAGATCCTTGAATACTGTAAGGAATATCAATAGTTCTATTTCATTACAGGTTAATACATCCTAGATACAAGTTGTAATCTCTAGGGTAAGCACCAAATGACACGTGTAACAAGTGAGCTAAGGAAAGGAAAAAATAGTTTAACAAAATTACTTTAAAAAGCAAAGAAGCTAAAATAAATAGACAAAAACAAACAAAAGACATGAGACAAAAAGGAAGTAAATAATATGAAAGATCTATGTATCTATATTGGTAATTGCATTAAATATAAATTGGTTAAGTTTTTCACTTAAATGATAAGATGATAGGGATTATTAGATTTAGTGAAAAAAAACCCAAACAGATATGTGCTCCTTATAAGACACACCTCAAAATAAAATATAACCCAAAGATGAAAGTAAAATGATAAATAACAATGTCATTAACAATAGAGGAAAGATTGATAAATTGAACTATACTGATATTGGGAGCTTTTGTTCATCAAAGAACATTATTAAGGTAATATAAATGTAAGTCACAAAGTGGATAATATATTTGACATACAAATAACTGACAAAGAGTTTGCAACTGTATATAACCCTGCAATATAAAAGAGAATTTCTACTCAATGGAACAAATGGTGAGAAAGTTGAACAGGTATTTTACACACACAAAAAAATATCCAAATAGCTAAAAAACATACATAGGTACTCAACATCATTAGTCACCAGGAAATTAAAACTATCATGGATGTAATACCATGACATACACAACAGACAGGTGAAAATTAGAAAGACTGATACACTGCTGTTTAAAGTGTCAGTTACCACAAACATTTTGGAAAACTTTGTCATTATCTACTAAATTTGGAAAGATAGGTAGGTAAGTAGGTAGGAAGGTAGATGGATAGGTAGATATTTTGCTAACTGGCATTTCTAATCTTAAGTATATTCCATAACACACACACATGCTTCACATATTTGTTCACCAAAAGACATGTATAAGAATGTTCATAACAGCATTGACCAAAAGAGTGGAAATAACTAAACTCTTTATCAACTGTATAAGAAAATTAAATTACAAGATATTTATGCATTGGAACAGCACAGAACAAAAACAACAAAAGCAGTGAATTACTGCCCAACACAACAACATGAATGAATATCCAAAACAAAGTGTTGGAAAGAAGCCAGATTTAAAAGGTGCATAATGATAAATCCTTTATATAAAGATCAGAAAGAGGCAAAACTAACCCATGGTGTTAGCAGTGAGCGTAATAGTTACCTTTGAGAAAGAAGGAGTGTATAGTGATGAAGGAATGGATAAAGGTGAGGACTTGTAATATTCTAATTCTTAACCTAAGTGACAGTTAAATGAGCTTGTTCTTTTTAAGATAATTCATAGAGCTGTACAATTATAAATTTTGCCTTGCTATGTATTTGTGTTGTACTCACAAAAATTTTATTTAAAAAGTAACAGACCAAAAAAGAATAGATTTATTTTCAGAGTTATACTCCATAAGAAGAGTATACCTGATATTTTCCCAGGCTCTCTTCCTCATAATTTTCCTCTTTGCAGTTTTTTTTTTTTTTGTAAAAAATGAAACCTATAATTTCACATAACATTTGCCAGTTAATGGAGAGTTTGACCTTGCCTGTTTCATAATATGTATGTTGTGTTTAGAATATGGAGTCTCTTAGAATGCTTTACAGATGTGAACCTTGTACTGCAACTCAATTACATATTCCCCTTTTCAACTCTGAGCTCCTTTTCAGCAGCTATGATGTTTTATTTAATATTTGCATTTTTTTTTTAAGATTTTTTGATGTGGACCATTTTAAAAGTCTTTATTGAATTGTTACAATATTGCTTCTGCTTTTTAAGTTTTGGTTTTTTGCCTGTGAGGCATGTGGGATCTTAGCTCCCTGACCAGGGATCAAACCTGCACCCCCTTGCATTGGAAGGCAAAGTCGTAACCACTGGACCACCAGAGAAGTCCCAATATGGGCATTCTTAACCTTTAGCAAAGTGTCTCACATATCCTAATATAGTCAAGAAATGTTAAGAACTCATTCATTCTTCTAACACATAATTATTGAGAACCTTCTAGGGACTGTGCACTATTCTACTATTCTTGATGTTGAGAGCAATGATCAGGATAGAACAGGCTACCATTCTGATGGATTGGTTGTAGGTAGCTATTTTTCCCTGAACCCACTATAGAGAGGCCATTTTTTTCCCATGGTGCATTGCTGAAATCCTGAAGCTCAAAAGAAAAAGTAAGAAGTTCCCAAGGGATTTCCAGTAAACACCTCCCCTCCAAGGCCATTTTGAAATAGACAGCATTACCTAGAGGGTCTAAGGCACCATTATCTGATTTAGAAATATTCCTAGTTGGAGACCCAAAATGGAAAAAAAATCTCTGTAGTTAATGAGAGTTCCTTTCAGGCCAAAGTTATTAAGAGCCATAGCCTCAGTCTTCAATCTCTTATGGTTCCAGGAAGAGAACCCTAGTATTTTGGTAGCACAGACCATCTCAAGTCATGTGTGTCACTGTGTATATAAGGGATTGGGACCATGGCTGCTTCTGGGGGTGGTAGTTCACAGCACGCACATTTCAGCATTAAATCAATACCATGGTGAAAATTGAGAGTTGAGTGATACCCTGTTCAGAAAAGTAAAAATGTTACCTTGCTGTACAAAACAAAATGTTCAGTCTCTGACAACTCTTAATGGTGCAACAATTAAATCCATTCTATAGGAAAGATTGAGAAAGCTGTCTATTAAATTTTGAGTGCCCCCAAAATACTTCTTTATCCAAAAGTAACTGCCGCAGCCAATTGGCAAGCCTGAAAACCACTCTTAGAGTCACTTCTTGGAGTTTTTTTTTTTTTTCTTTCTTAATACCTCTTATAAAATGTAAATACTCTTGGAAGAATCAACAATAACTCATTCACACGAAAAAGTTAATGGCTCATATGATTTTATATTTTAAGATGGCCACATTTGCCCCCTGTGGAGTGCAAAAGAGAATGGTGGAGGGCTCCACAAAGTGTGGTATAGGGGGAAAGACTGTGGTTTTTGGTGTCAGGGAGATCTGAGTTTAAATTCTGGCTCTGAAACATTTTGGTAATTTGCTGTTGAACAGACTATATGATCACTCTGAACCTTAAGGTTGTAATGAAAAGAGTGACAAAATACTTTCTTTGTGAGGTTTTTATGAGGAGCAAGTTAACATGCAATGTACATAGCATTATACCTAATAGAGTGCTTGGCACCAAATAGTTCCCCAATATAGGTAATTTCCTGTCTTGGAGAGAGGGGCAAGTATAAAAAAATGGAATGGCATGTTTCTGGAGAAAAGTATAACCATTTTAAAGCATGACTTGCTGTGCTCTGGTAAATTCCTTCAGAAGATGGAGGAAGTTGTGTGTCAATAGAATTCTAATTAGATATTATCTCAGGAAATGTTACAAATATTAAAGAAGGCAAAACAACCAAAAAGAATGGAGAAAGGTTAAACAATCTGTTGGTAAATTAATGTTAGATTGCTAGCAAAAGGATGAGCTAACAGGCTGAGGTAACATGTGTTGACATGATGGGTGTGGAAAGCTGGGAAAGCAATAATGTTGGAAAAGACTTGAGGGATTGGTTGTCATCCAATTAATTAGCTGCAACACATGCTTGTCTGATTTTATACCACACAGAGGAATTTTCCCACATGACAGTGATGTGAATGCACCTGCCACATCACATTTAACAGGGCCTCTCTAGTCTCTCAACATTGAAGGAAAATGGGAATGATCAAGGCCAATGATTAAGGCTTTTTGTAGGCTGTTCTCTGATGAAAAACTTAAGTAACAGAGGGTTCAGAATTTAATGGGGATAGCCACATGCATATCAATACAAATGTATTATAACATGATCCATTATTACATAATTAGAAAATTATGAGGCTAGTCACATTCTCCAATCCTCACTCTCTGAAGTAAAGACTGGGGATAAGACTGTAAGATTATCACATAGAAATCAGTCATGTCCTATTTTGCTGGGATCTGCTGGATTTCCTGATGGGAGCCTCTTGACAGAGTTTTTTCAATCCCTTCCCCCTTCTTGCTTCCTGAACCAAGTCTGCTTTATCTCAAACTACCACCCCAAGGTAGCTCATACTCCAAACACATCAGACTACTGACCATTGTTTAAACAGATTCTGGAATTTCCTATTTCTCTGTCTTTATTCATCCTATTTCCTTAGCTTAAGATACTCTCCTTCAATTATCAACCCTATGCTAGTTATTCTTCAGTTTATCCCTCCAGATCCACTATCTGTGCTGCTCATTGACCTGGGAGGCTGACCACTTTGGGCTGCATTACCTGGACCTTTGCCTCCCAGCTTCTCATTGGGTTTGGCCAATGGGAGGTATTGGCAGGAGATGGAAGAGTAGGGGTGGGGTGAAAGATTTAGTGTTGTTTTTTTTTACAGTGTCTATAATCCTGTCCAAAGCCACAACTCCCCTACTATAACACATAACCCTTACTTTGAGCTACAGTTTTGGTTTTCTTACCCTGACCCTTCCAGCCTAAGGATGGTAATGACATCACGCTCTTGTTCACCTGAGGATGCTGTACTATCCCTTGTTTGTTCCCTTAACCCTGCCTGCACATTTGTACTAGTCTCTTCATTGGATTTTCTTCAGTCTTTTTGAGAGTACCATCAATTCCTTCCTCATACACAAAATCTTTCTCAGTTCCTCTATTTGGGATTGATACCTCCATTTTCTGTGCTCCTGGTGTAATTATAATAGTCACTGCAACAGCTGTGGAATCCCAGGTCATATGGTATACAGGTCTCTGGTATACAAAAATATAATAATTTTGCTATATCTCAGCTTAGTTTTTATTTTGATTTTTCTGTTCCAACTTGATGGCAGAAATTTAATTATCAATTTGAGATCACCCTACCTTCAAAATAGTGTCAGATTTGGAGGGAGGCTGTGTAGCCCAGGTAAGGTGGCAGAGCAACCTGAACTTCAGTCATCAGTTCATTCAGGTACATATCTGTAATGGATATGGTGATGCCAGGTCCAGATCCCTCTTCAATGAAGGGCATGTAGCCCCAGTTGCTGAGATTACTGTCAAGAGACAGCCTTCAGCTGATGCCACATTACACAGTGTTTTAACCTTCCTGAGGCTGTGTAAACTTAGTAGCAGTCCACCGTGATGATGTAGAGCCTTAGCCGTTTTGGTCCTGTGCGTGGCAGCTTTGAAAGGCCTTTCTAGTTCCATTGTCTGTGACGTTGGCTGATGCCTTTGTTGGTCCCGTGGCACAGAACCCCTCCTCCTTCTTTCCTGACCATTTCTTCTACCTCCCTTCCACAGGTTTTGATCCCAAGGGTACCTCCTAATAAACTTTGTGCACCATAAACTGCATTTCAGAGCTTACTTTTGAAGGATCACAATCTGCAAAAATATCTTTGATGCTACCTACTTCTCAATAACCAGTTGTAGCTGAAATATCCCTTCTTCCTATCTCCTGACTCTCTCAGGTTTGCTTCCCTCCTTCCATCTGTGCTCTATTAGTTATCTATTGATGCATAACAATGTTGCCACAAACTCAGTAGCTTGAAACAACATGTGTTTATTATGTTTCATTTTCTGTGGATCAGGAGTGTCATGCAGGTTAGTTGGACTCTGTGATTGGAAAACCCACAAGGTTGCAATCAAGGTGTCAGCCAGGGCTGCAACTTTATCTGAGGCTCAGTTGGAGAAGGAACCACTTCCAAGATCATGTGGTTATTGACAGCATTTATTTTCTTGTGGCTGTTAGACAGTTTTGCTGACTGTCATCTGGAGGCCACTCTCAGTTCCTTACCATGAAGGTCTTCCCAGTGTGGCTTCTTGTTTCCTCAAAGCCAGCAAGGAAAAGAGTCCCCTAGCAAGTTAGGTTTCAATCTTAGGTTATCATGAAACTGACATTCCATCACCTTTGCCATATTCAATATGTCAGAAGCAAGTCTCAGTTCCTGCCCTCACTCAGAGGGAGAGGATATGAAGGTTTGAATCACAGGAGATGGGAATCACTGGGACCTCCCTAAAGTCTTTTCACCACACTATGGAAACTGCAAGATTATCTATGGCCCTGTCTGTCTAGATGCATCAAACAGCAATTTTATTCCTGGCATCTTACTGTCTCTCTAGGAATCTCTCTGGAGTGTAGGGATCAAAACATTTGTCTCTCAGGTCTAGAAGAGTCTTGTCTCATTGATGCTTCCCCTATTTCAGAGGAAAATGAGGCACAGGAAGGGAAATGGAGAGAACCGAGACCCTAACAATGCTGCTGCAGTGGTGGGCGGGGTTGGGGGTGAACTATGCCTAGTTCCAGGGTCTACTCAATAGTTTTCCCTCATGTTGCAGGGAAAGGGGAAGAGAGGAGGGGCTGAGGAGGGTTGAGGAGAGAGGGAGGATAGAAGAAGCACAGGTCACACTAGAATGTACATTCTCCATCCCAGAGACAGAGTACTAAACAGTTACATTTAGCAACAGTTGGTATTTAAACAAATACTCAGATTGACAATTGAATCTAGAATTTTCTACATTAGAATTTAAACCACTCAGCTTGCCACTAATTCTCAGACTTACAGGGTAGAACAGAAAATTCTCTGGAGTTGTTCAAGGGAGAGAAGTCTTAGACATTCTTACTAAGCTAAGAAGCAGCAGATTCACATACCATCTCATAAACCTAAGGACACACCTCCCCACACCTCTGCCTATCAAACATTTCATATTCTGCAGCACAAGGCAGAACATTCAGGGCATAGTTTTGTTCCGTGGTATCCATCTCTTTCCACTGATCTTCGTTGCAGGAGCTGACCTTAAGCATAGATGAAGTAGGGCTTCACCTGCCAACGTGGTGGGGGGCTGCCACAGAGTCTTTGAGCCCCCAGATAGCTTCTTGCCACTGCCCTGCCCTGAGCTTACCTTTCATATCCATGAACTCTCTCTTTGAGTAAAGTTATGACCTAGCATTAACAATATGTCAGCAACACACTAAAATCTGTACGTGCATGAAAAGAATTCCAGGTGTATTATCAACAAAATTAATCTAACCTAGCCCAGTGAGAGTATTGAAGGTGTTCTGTGATACTCTTGTGTTGCGTGACAAGGAAGCACAAAAAACGTAAGCATCATATATAAAATGATTGAGTGGGAATAGGGTATTAAACACATTTTGAGCATCTTTCATATTCTAAGAACTGTATTATATACTTCACTTATGCCATTTCATTGTATTTTCATAATCACCTTGCAAGGTACATATTAAAACCTCCATTTTATAAATGAGAAATCAGGCACTTAGAGATGTTAATAAATTGTCAATGTCACAGAACTGGTAGGGATTGACCCAGGATTTAAACTTGAGTCTGTGTCTTATAAATCCAGCTTTTCACTTGCCGTTTTGCCTCCTGGAATTAATAAAACATTTGCATAGCCCCAAGCAACATTTCTGGGGACAGCTGGGAGGAGTGAAAAATTTCGAAAACAGGGGATGGAAGAATGTGCTCCCAAACTTTCTCTTTTTTCAGCAGAAGATGTTTAGAGAAATTGGTCTGCTTCTATTCCTCAGTAATTTTCTGTCTGAAGTTTGAAACACAATATCCGCTACAAACAGACTCAGTGAAACACATTACCTCCCTCCCATTTCTTCTTAAATAAGGATAAACACCCACTCTGTGACACCGGCTGAAGGTCTCCAAACCATTACAAACAATAACTGCCTGATAGCCATCTGACCCTAGATATAATCATTTCTGTTAGTCAGAAAACACCTGCTAGAGAGTTAAAGAGAAGGGGTGTGAGGGCTGTGCAGAGGGAAAAAAAGAACCATCAACCATCAGTAAAAGCTTTCCCTGGAATAGACTTACCCTTGCCATTTACTCGTAAGTTATGAGAAATAGGGAGAGAAAGAAGCCCATTTGTATGAGAATCAAAAGCCAAAACCTGTAAGGGATGGATCAGTGGAAATTGAGTATAATTAATAATTGACTTAAATGGGAAGAAGAGTAGAAAAATCCCATTCAGGTGAAAGTGATTATAGAGTACAAGACCTGAAACATGGGGGTGTTTGGTCAATCATAACCGTGCTAATTCCTATTATGATTCCTGAACGCATGTTTATATAAAGAGAGATGAGTGAGCTAGCCACAGCCAGTTGGTTCTACACTGATAAATTCTAGAGAAAACCTCTTATGTATGCAATACATATAGAGGCACATGGATTTTCTTGTGAATTAGACATCAAAGGAAGTAGTTTACTTTCTAAAGTACATAACTTGAAATGCATATGCCTTAAACAACAGGGAAGAGAAAGTTTTAAAAGCTATTGTTTTATTGTCAGTAGCACTTTCCCTGTCATTAGCAATTCAGATGAAGTTCAAAGGTGCTTTCATATTGGCATCTATAGAGATGAGGGAGATCACCTAGCTCAGGAACATTTTAATGTAGGCACAGAGAAGTTTAACAATTTAGTAAGGTTTTGTTTGACTGAAAGGAAGTAGGGCCTGGTACCTGCTGCACAAGGTTGAATGTCTCAAGGAGAAAAAGTAGACAACAAAGAGTCTGTAAACTAGAAGGGCATGAAGATTGGAGGTATTGATGTTGGATGGAATGTACATAAGGTGTTATGGAAAGGGCTACGTTTGTGGACAAAAGGCAGAGGAAGTGCATTCTTTTACACTTTCATGTCACTTTCCATCCAATCTCAGTTGCTTTTCTCAACCACCTCCCTTCCCACCTCCTTTTTTTTCCCCTCACTGGTGAGTTTTCACTTATATTTTGGTTGGCTTTCTTGAAATGCTTGCTATATATTCCAAATTTTCAGGAAAATGAAGACAGTTTTACAGCTAACCTGCCTTTGCAGAACTTACGTCCAAGTTAGAACCATTTTGAGCTGCCGTGCATTGTGTAATACAATGGTTACATGAAAAACAAATGTTTTCTAATATCTGGCACTTATTTCTTCACGAGGGAAAAACTGCAACATAGACTTTAACGTGCAGATATGTTTGATAGAACGCTGAAGCTTCTTAATACTGATCTTATGTTGTTACCAAACATTCATATCTATTATTTATTCTATCATGTGTGTGACTGTACTTTATTAATTACATCTACTTTTTGGATGACTTTTCTTTTAGATAAATATACTCAAGTCAAGAGTTCACTCAGTGACTGACTGTTCCTGGTCTTTCCATTCATCCCTTCTAACCTAAAATTATCATTGCTAGAGGGCTTTTTGGCCAACGTAAGTGTGTCACTTGGTTAAATATGTCCCTGTGAGCATGTAGCATAAATGGGCAGGAATATCATGCTTCATCCACAGCAGCAGGTGAATTCTCCCTGATGATGTAAATAATAGCACAGGCCTTAATCTGCTGACACTAGGTAGGCATAGAAGCTGTGTGCTGGCTTGGCAAAAATGACAGGAAAATGAGAGTTTTGATATATTCTGGTGGGAAAGCTACAACATGTTTCCCAATTGTAGAAACTTATTCCCTTCTTTATACATTCCCAAATGCCATCTTTTCTTTTTCAACTCTTTCAGTAATGGACAATTACAAAAGAGCCATGAAAGAAAAATTCTTTAAAAATATTTTAAAGGGATTGAGCATAAAGGTCAAAATATATTTTTACTACAAGGATTGTTCTTTCCACGATGCTATGTTATTCTACGAAATATACTTAGTCAAACTGTGATGCTCCTCAACAAAACTCTTATGTAGAAATTAATTGCTCAATACCTCATTTTTAACTGCAATAATACTTTTAAAGAGTTGTGATGTGCTAGAAGAGGGGACACGCACCTTTTTCCCTCCCATGGTCATGGGTAAAGCTGATAGTCAACAACTTTTTTGCTGGAACAAGCTATATGCTTACTGAGGCTTTGGAGCAGTAGAGAGATATATGAAAAGGAATGGAGGAACTTATGGGGAGAATGGAGATTTTTATGGGGAGACTGGAGAAAAGGAGCTTAAGACAACTAGGCAAATCCTTTGCCTCACTAGAAAAGCCATGGGCCAGGCTGTAATGATCAACTGATTTTGGTTCTCCGTTTATTAGTGTTTTATACCTTACTCTCAAGGATCTCCTGATGTGGGAGCTCTACAAAGAGATGAACAGAATATTTCCAGTGTGATTATTGCTATGATAAAGGTATGTACAGACCACACAGGATGGGTGGGGCCCCTAACCCTGACTCAGCAGAGAAGCCCTTTGTCTTCTATGGGAATTCCTTTCCTACAGGGGCACATCAGCAGAAGATTCCCATTTCTTTGCCACTTTGTATTAGCTCTGAGCATTAAATGAAGTTACTGTTTAGACCGTGTATTTAAATTTTAACCTATATTTGAGAAGCAGCCTGAATGCAGGATGGGCAAAAAGAAGACTGCCAAGTTTTCACTTTTTCTGCATTTAGGGAAGATTCAGATGTGTTACCCACTTTCAGTTACAGAGTTAAAGATACAATGAAAGCACTTGCGTTAGAGACTACAGTGGAATCAGGTCTCGAAACATAAGATATCCTCCTTTACAGGGGGACACCATCTGGCAGTGCCCTGAATAGCCCTCCACTGTCCTCTCCCTTGTTTTTTTAATTGCCTTTCCTTGGCATTTCTACAAGATATGGGATGATACTCATCATGCCTAATTTACATAATACAAAACTAAATCCAGAGAAGGAAAATGACTTCTTTAAGGTCAATAACTAGTGTAAAATCAAGCCATTCCTTCCTATCTATCTCAGAATATTACCTGAATTTTGACAAAATACCACACTTCCCAGACATTTTTAAAATGAAATCAATAGTGCTGACTTGTGTATTAGAATGGAGTAGTCCCAGGGAAGGTCTGTAGTACCATGTTTTTGTCCTGCCTCTGTGCTGTGGCAGCTCGGTAGGTCTGATGCAGACCCATACTTTGGAATCACTTTTTAGTGCTCAATGCCTTACTAATATCTGAAGATATCACATGGTTAAGTACAGACAAAAAGTTGAGCATTATAAGTAGTAATTAGGGAGGTGAACACTGAAACCATTGATTGTGCATTCTGTTTCTAAAGTCTTCTTCAAAATGTCATCGGCAAAGTGTAGTCAGATTGATTCAGAAACCACAGTTAATCACGGCATCGTTCAGTTAGCTTTAGCTAAAAGAAGAGACAATAAAAGCTATCGTTCTTTTATTAATAACAAGAAATACTGTACTTTCTTTCCTGTCAAGTTTCTCCTTTTGTAAAAGATTGTTTATCACTTTTTCCTTTAATATCCTACCTTAAACATTTATTTTTTTTTGCTTCCTAATTTGACTAATTGCATCTTCTTTGCCTCAGATGTTTTCAGTTCTCTAAAGGCATGACCAGCACTTTCAGGAAGGGCTTTTTAATCTATCTGGTCAATTAAATACATTCCCAGGAATAAAATAAATTTTACTCAATTCTCCAAACAGAGAAATATAAAAATAACAGAGGTTTAAAATTTTTTAAAAATCTTATTTTTATGTCCCTAAAGTCTCCTCAATCTATTTTCAAAACCAAACTAGACTATATAGGGAAATAAGAAAGGATTTTCTCAGAAGGCAATCTAAATTGTCCTTTGCTAATAGTAACACTAATTTCACTATAGCAATCTATTAGCATTTACAAGGGCTAAGGTTTGTTCTGATACTTTTTTCAATTCATCCTTTTCATTATACATTGTATAGAATGAAGCATAATTTAACTTGTATCATGTCAATAAAATAATGATTAATCTATAATTAAGTAGAGGTGGGCCAACAGAGATTTCTGTTCAGTAAAGGGAATAGAAATTATTTCAGAAATATTCACATTTTACCAAAAAAAAAAAAAACCCACTGATAAGCTTGCAAATACTTTACAGCTGGAGTGGGTGAGGAGCAAAGGATCCAAAGCTATGGCCCTCTCCTTTTGTATTTTAGTAATATATTCCATCATTTCATGGTGTGCACTACTAAGGTGCACAGAATCGTTTAAGCAAATTTTAGTAATGCTTTTAGTGTCATATGTATTTAGTCTCTGGATAACCTTCTGAGTTCTTTTAAAAAATATATTTATATATAAATTTATATATATATTTACACACATTTTTGATTTTATGAGATGACTTAAATAACCTGGGTAAATGATACAAAAAGGAAAAATGATTATGCACTATCACAGTTCAGCAGTTCTTGGCCATAATCATGGACTTTTTTAAAAGATAATTTTAACTTTCTTTTGAGATTTTCAATAGGAGAGTTGTTTTCAAAATTTTAGAACGTCTTAATATATAGGTATCATTACTAATAAACATTGTTAATAAACATTTGTAATATGAAATATATTAACTTTGTTTCTATTAAGAAATCTTCTTTTTCTCTGTTATAACCTTGACTTAACTTATATCAAATTAAGCAAAAGGATGTTGAAGAATTGGTGGGCAGAAGTGTTTCATAAGAAAGTGACTAATATAAGCTGAATGGAAAAGAACAACAAACATTTTCATCTTCATTGTTATTGAAATGTGTTATTCAAGGAATTGAAAAATGTTCAATTTATCCATGTAAAAATGCAATTATTGCTATATCTACCTCAGAAAGTGCCTAAAAGCAGGAACAGTGTTATTATATTTACAAAGCACGTTGAAATTCACAACGTGTGTCCCTCTTGATCTCTTAACTGTGTAGGGACAAGTATCACTTCCTCCATTTTCGAGCAGGAAAACCTGAGCTCAGAGAGATTCTCTGTAATGAATTTCTGGTTTCCACACATAGCCAATGTGACCAGGTGTGGTCAGGCCTTCCGCTCCATAATCCAGTGACGTTTCTCCAGAAGAGAATGAACTGGGTTGAGAAGAAGATGTATTTGGCATCTTTTATGGCCTTTTTAGAACCTTCAACTCCAACTGGCCCCCACACGTTAAAAATGGGGCTCAGGATCACCTACCCAGTGTCACTTAGTTCAGGCTAGAATTTACAGGCAGGGTCAGCAGATACATGAACATCCTTCAGAGAGGTCTGCTACAGCCAGGGCATACCTGGATACATTGTGGGGTCTAAGCTCCCAGAGGGGGATTCAGGTCCTGCTCTTCTCCATTTTTATAGAGCAAAAGTGAGAGCAAGCTTTTAAGTGGAAGATAAATAATTTTCATTTCCACATCTAAAAGGCTCCTTCAGTGTAGGAAACCCCTGGAGATGGTAACTGCCCAGAGGCTGCAGAAAAAAAATCTGCAGATTTAAAGATCTCTCCCTAACTGGCCTCCTCATAGCAGTCACACTTTATTTTTTTCCTTTCAGATGCCTTCAGGCCAGCTGTCCTTAATCCCCACTGAAGTTTTGCCAGCAAACCTTAGTGTTCAGACGCCTGCGTTCTCACCTCCTCTCCTGTAATCACCTTCTCATCCTTTCTGAAATGTCTTCACCTCCTCTTTCATAACCGGTGACCCTGCCTCTTCTTAAAGCTCTTCCTTAAGACTTCACATCAAATTAACCACTTTAAAATGTAAGTGT
Source organism: Eschrichtius robustus (assembly GCF_028021215.1). Classification (NCBI taxonomy): domain Eukaryota; kingdom Metazoa; phylum Chordata; class Mammalia; order Artiodactyla; family Eschrichtiidae; genus Eschrichtius; species Eschrichtius robustus. The sequence continues at coordinate 28,044,946 of NC_090838.1, forward strand.
CATCAGGTTAGTTCTTGCCCTTATTGAGTCATTTATGTGAATCTCTGGAGGTATTGAAGAAGTTGTTCCAGGATGGCAGGAGAAGGAACTTGAAAGAGATTTTGAGCCAACAGATTGATAGCTGAAATTTATGTCCGTGGTTATACTTTGTAAAGTCTGCAGACTCATAGTCTAAAATTATTAATAGAGAAAAAACAAATTCCAAATATTTTATTTTCCCAGCATTATACCAAGCTAAGAATTATTGTGAGGCATGCTGTCAGTAATATGATGCCGTCAGTACTATTATCTCTCAGAAATGACAGCTCTATAACTCACATTTGTCTGAAGTGGATTAATTCGTTCGGTGTGCATTTTGTGAGCATTATTCTGCTCCAGCACGGTAAAGTCACAGAATATGAGAGCTGAAAGGGACCTCAGGAATCATCTCACACCCCCTGCCCCTATTATTTTTCTATAAAAATCACTGTGGGAGTGTGACAAGTAAAATATTTGTGTAACTTCTCATTTACTGCCATGTAATAGGTGAAAAAGATAAACGTGTTGATACTTATACCGTGCCTACACCACAGCTCACAGGCATTTTTAACGTGTGGGGGCCAGTTGGAGTTGAAGGTTCTAAAAAGGCCATAAAAGATGCCAAATACATCTTCTTCTCAACCCAGTTCATTCTCTTCTGGAGAAACATCACTGGATTATGGAGCGGAAGGCCTGACCACACCTGGTCACATTGGCTATGTGTGGAAACCAGAAATTCATTACAGAGAATCTCTCTGAGCTCAGGTTTTCCTGCTCGAAAATGGAGGAAGTGATACTTGTCCCTACACAGTTAAGAGATCAAGAGGGACACACGTTGTGAATTTCAACGTGCTTTGTAAATATAATAACACTGTTCCTGCTTTTAGGCACTTTCTGAGGTAGATATAGCAATAATTGCATTTTTACATGGATAAATTGAACATTTTTCAATTCCTTGAATAACACATTTCAATAACAATGAAGATGAAAATGTTTGTTGTTCTTTTCCATTCAGCTTATATTAGTCACTTTCTTATGAAACACTTCTGCCCACCAATTCTTCAACATCCTTTTGCTTAATTTGATATAAGTTAAGTCAAGGTTATAACAGAGAAAAAGAAGATTTCTTAATAGAAACAAAGTTAATATATTTCATATTACAAATGTTTATTAACAATGTTTATTAGTAATGATACCTATATATTAAGACGTTCTAAAATTTTGAAAACAACTCTCCTATTGAAAATCTCAAAAGAAAGTTAAAATTATCTTTTAAAAAAGTCCATGATTATGGCCAAGAACTGCTGAACTGTGATAGTGCATAATCATTTTTCCTTTTTGTATCATTTACCCAGGTTATTTAAGTCATCTCATAAAATCAAAAATGTGTGTAAATATATATATAAATTTATATATAAATATATTTTTTAAAAGAACTCAGAAGGTTATCCAGAGACTAAATACATATGACACTAAAAGCATTACTAAAATTTGCTTAAACGATTCTGTGCACCTTAGTAGTGCACACCATGAAATGATGGAATATATTACTAAAATACAAAAGGAGAGGGCCATAGCTTTGGATCCTTTGCTCCTCACCCACTCCAGCTGTAAAGTATTTGCAAGCTTATCAGTGGGTTTTTTTTTTTTTTTGGTAAAATGTGAATATTTCTGAAATAATTTCTATTCCCTTTACTGAACAGAAATCTCTGTTGGCCCACCTCTACTTAATTATAGATTAATCATTATTTTATTGACATGATACAAGTTAAATTATGCTTCATTCTATACAATGTATAATGAAAAGGATGAATTGAAAAAAGTATCAGAACAAACCTTAGCCCTTGTAAATGCTAATAGATTGCTATAGTGAAATTAGTGTTACTATTAGCAAAGGACAATTTAGATTGCCTTCTGAGAAAATCCTTTCTTATTTCCCTATATAGTCTAGTTTGGTTTTGAAAATAGATTGAGGAGACTTTAGGGACATAAAAATAAGATTTTTAAAAAATTTTAAACCTCTGTTATTTTTATATTTCTCTGTTTGGAGAATTGAGTAAAATTTATTTTATTCCTGGGAATGTATTTAATTGACCAGATAGATTAAAAAGCCCTTCCTGAAAGTGCTGGTCATGCCTTTAGAGAACTGAAAACATCTGAGGCAAAGAAGATGCAATTAGTCAAATTAGGAAACAAAAAAAAATAAATGTTTAAGGTAGGATATTAAAGGAAAAAGTGATAAACAATCTTTTACAAAAGGAGAAACTTGACAGGAAAGAAAGTACAGTATTTCTTGTTATTAATAAAAGAACGATAGCTTTTATTGTCTCTTCTTTTAGCTAAAGCTAACTGAACGATGCCGTGATTAACTGTGGTTTCTGAATCAATCTGACTACACTTTGCCGATGACATTTTGAAGAAGACTTTAGAAACAGAATGCACAATCAATGGTTTCAGTGTTCACCTCCCTAATTACTACTTATAATGCTCAACTTTTTGTCTGTACTTAACCATGTGATATCTTCAGATATTAGTAAGGCATTGAGCACTAAAAAGTGATTCCAAAGTATGGGTCTGCATCAGACCTACCGAGCTGCCACAGCACAGAGGCAGGACAAAAACATGGTACTACAGACCTTCCCTGGGACTACTCCATTCTAATACACAAGTCAGCACTATTGATTTCATTTTAAAAATGTCTGGGAAGTGTGGTATTTTGTCAAAATTCAGGTAATATTCTGAGATAGATAGGAAGGAATGGCTTGATTTTACACTAGTTATTGACCTTAAAGAAGTCATTTTCCTTCTCTGGATTTAGTTTTGTATTATGTAAATTAGGCATGATGAGTATCATCCCATATCTTGTAGAAATGCCAAGGAAAGGCAATTAAAAAAACAAGGGAGAGGACAGTGGAGGGCTATTCAGGGCACTGCCAGATGGTGTCCCCCTGTAAAGGAGGATATCTTATGTTTCGAGACCTGATTCCACTGTAGTCTCTAACGCAAGTGCTTTCATTGTATCTTTAACTCTGTAACTGAAAGTGGGTAACACATCTGAATCTTCCCTAAATGCAGAAAAAGTGAAAACTTGGCAGTCTTCTTTTTGCCCATCCTGCATTCAGGCTGCTTCTCAAATATAGGTTAAAATTTAAATACACGGTCTAAACAGTAACTTCATTTAATGCTCAGAGCTAATACAAAGTGGCAAAGAAATGGGAATCTTCTGCTGATGTGCCCCTGTAGGAAAGGAATTCCCATAGAAGACAAAGGGCTTCTCTGCTGAGTCAGGGTTAGGGGCCCCACCCATCCTGTGTGGTCTGTACATACCTTTATCATAGCAATAATCACACTGGAAATATTCTGTTCATCTCTTTGTAGAGCTCCCACATCAGGAGATCCTTGAGAGTAAGGTATAAAACACTAATAAACGGAGAACCAAAATCAGTTGATCATTACAGCCTGGCCCATGGCTTTTCTAGTGAGGCAAAGGATTTGCCTAGTTGTCTTAAGCTCCTTTTCTCCAGTCTCCCCATAAAAATCTCCATTCTCCCCATAAGTTCCTCCATTCCTTTTCATATATCTCTCTACTGCTCCAAAGCCTCAGTAAGCATATAGCTTGTTCCAGCAAAAAAGTTGTTGACTATCAGCTTTACCCATGACCATGGGAGGGAAAAAGGTGCGTGTCCCCTCTTCTAGCACATCACAACTCTTTAAAAGTATTATTGCAGTTAAAAATGAGGTATTGAGCAATTAATTTCTACATAAGAGTTTTGTTGAGGAGCATCACAGTTTGACTAAGTATATTTCGTAGAATAACATAGCATCGTGGAAAGAACAATCCTTGTAGTAAAAATATATTTTGACCTTTATGCTCAATCCCTTTAAAATATTTTTAAAGAATTTTTCTTTCATGGCTCTTTTGTAATTGTCCATTACTGAAAGAGTTGAAAAAGAAAAGATGGCATTTGGGAATGTATAAAGAAGGGAATAAGTTTCTACAATTGGGAAACATGTTGTAGCTTTCCCACCAGAATATATCAAAACTCTCATTTTCCTGTCATTTTTGCCAAGCCAGCACACAGCTTCTATGCCTACCTAGTGTCAGCAGATTAAGGCCTGTGCTATTATTTACATCATCAGGGAGAATTCACCTGCTGCTGTGGATGAAGCATGATATTCCTGCCCATTTATGCTACATGCTCACAGGGACATATTTAACCAAGTGACACACTTACGTTGGCCAATAGGCCAGAGCCCCATCCAGAGGGATCCAGAGCCCCATCCCGAGTCACCATTTTATAGTGACTAAAGTAAAATAATCTAGTAACTTGGTGACTACTCATTTATGGAGTTATTAAAGATTCATGTTCAATAATAGGTTATTATCATCACATTTGTCAACGTCATGTCTTCAATTGCTATTAATCTCCCCAGGAATTTTTTATTTGTACATATTTTGAATATTATAAAAGTTACACAGAAATTAACTTTTCTAACTAAATTAGATCATTTAATTTTTTTCATGCACTGGATCATTTTATCAGTTTAGTGTGAGTAAACAATGGTGATGATTTCTACAGTCCCTTAAAGGATTTGATTTTCTGTAGCTACAACCAAAAAGTAAAATTAGATAGATTAAGGAGCTATACATATTTTGTTAATGGGTTGATAGATAAATAATCACTCTTAACCTAAAGCAGTAGAAATAAATATTCTGTGTCATAATTATACAGTTTAATCCCAACAGATTATTTTGCGACCTCCATCCTGGGTAAAAACAAATAGATCTCCTTCTGTAATAAATAGAAGTTCAGTTTAATACATCCCATGGCTGCAAGAACTAAGTGATGGCTTCACTGAGCTACCCTTCCTTCCCTTCTCCTTTTATTCCTTTCTTCCTCATAAGGAATATTTCCATTCAGTCACATCACCATAACCAGTGGACCAATTACCTCTTGATGACCTTGTCCCAGCCCCTGTTAGTATGTGCCTTGCTGCTTGTGATGGATAGAAGACAATGGCAAAAATGGCTTGGTTGAACATTGGAACACTCCTCAACTTTCTGTGGGAAGGCTATACCCTGGGAATAGTGGTGCATTCCCAATTGTCTCATGGAACTCAAGGCATCTGGCAAAACTTACATGCCATTCTTCTCCCTAGAGGATTATCAATCTCTTGGGAAGTACTCAGCCTCTACCTGAATGCAATTCCCTGATATGGCTTTCCAAACAGCTTTGCTATGCTATGTTTCTTTGTGCATTCCACAACTCTGAGACAGTATTTCCGTGTCCAACCTTGTTCCCTTATTTCCCTCACGAACCTTTTTTTTTTTTGTCTCTACCTCCTTGTTTTTGCTTTAATTAAAACCTGAATTCTCTTCATAACATCATTTCAAAGGGTAAGCATTACTCTTAATCTCTGCTTCTATCTCCAGATGAGCAGGTTATCCCTTTGCCCAATGACACATTGTTTATTGAAACTCAGGCACAATCAAAGAAGGAGTGTAGCATAGCAGCTTTTGGAGTCAGACAGAACTTATTAGCAATCCTAGTTCACTAACTTTGCTACCTAAAAGTTTCAAAAGCTTCTTTAATTATAAATTCCTCCCTTCTCTAAAATGGAAATACATAATATGGCTTTGGGTTCTTGTGAGTAAATTGATATACACAACTTATATCACATAAATTGATATACATAAAGTATTTAGCATTTCCCATGACACGTAGTAAAAACTCAGTAAATGTTACCATACTTCTCTAATCATCCTACCATATTTTCAGATATTTTTTGTGTGATGAGGCCGATGATTTAGTAGAAAGAATGTGGACATTTAAGGCACTTTAAAGATGTTTATGTTCTGCATCCACCACTGTGTGGATGGAAGATCTTGGATAATATATTAATATCTTGACATCTCAGTATGATCATGAATACCTACTTATGAATACCTACTTAACAACTCTATAGTGAGGATAAAATGTCATAATCAAGGTTTCTGACTAAAACACTGGCTGGTGTAAATACTTGCTTCGCAAATGATAGACAAGGCCCGGAAACAGAATATTCTTCCCATCTTTGTTCTTGTCCCTAGACACACCTGAGGACAGCCTTCTCTATTCCATAACAGTTTTAGCACTGGCCCCCTAATTTTTCTTTTCACTCTGTTCCATCATTATTTTAGATAACTTCAAAATTACCTGACATTCATACACATCACATCAGTGATCAGAATTTGGACTATATTATCACTGAGAACAGTTCTAAGATCTTAAAATTTGAAATTGCTCTTTCTGACCACCATGATTTCACATCACACTCCATCACTTTCCTCTCCTTCATTCTCACCAGGACCTTCATACCTTCTATCCCTCTTTATTCTTAGAGTCAATTTGTTTCCCCCCCTAACTCCACAATCAGCCATTCTACTTAACTATTTGTACTTAACCATTTCTAGTGCTTTATTTTCCTCAATATTCTGTTTCCTTGTGAATCACTCAAACCAGCCACCAGTGCTGACCTCATTGCTTCATTCTCTATTTTTTGAGTGAGTTTCCATAGGATTAATATTAATTGTTCCCTTAAATTTTGAATTGAATTCACCAGTGAACCTATGTGGGACTGAATTTTCTTTGTAGGAAGGTTTTAAGTCACAATTCCAATTTTTTTGATATAGGATTATTCAGGTTTTCTATTTCAGTTTTGGTAATTTGTGTCTTTCAAGGATTTTATCCATGTTACCTAAGTTTTTTGTTTGTTTGTTTTGTGTGTGTGTGAAAACATTTAAGTTCTACTCTGAGCAGATTTCAATTATGCGATACAGTGTTATCAACTATAGTGGCAGTTCCCAACCCCCGGCCATGGACCGATATCAGTCTGCGGCCTGTTAGGAACCGGGCTGCACAGCAGGAGGTGAGCGGCGGGCGGGCGAGTGAAGCTTCATCTGCCGCTCCCCATCGCTCCCCATCGCTCTCATTACTGCCTGAACCATCCCCCACATCGCTCACATTACCCCAGTCCATGGAAAAATTGTCTTCCATGAAACTGGTCCCTGGTGCCAAAAATGTTGGAGGCTGCTGAACTATAGTCGCCATGTTTTTCATTAGATCCCCAGACCTTATTCATCTTATAGCTGAAAGTTTGTACCCCTTACCAGCTCTATAACTTGCATCTGTCTAAATTCATTTGGCATGCACTTTGTGCATGAACCTTTATTCTGCTCTCAAAATGATGCCAGAGATTCTGTCCTCATCACTCCCTGAACTTACAGAAATGTTATCCATTTACAAAATCTATATCAATTACCATTTGCTCTGGGAAAACTGACTTATTGATTTGATGTAATGCTTCCTTCCTTGGATTTACCTAACACTTTACTGGACTTCACTTAAGACTTTTACCTGATACCACTTGAACTTTACCCATGTTGGCAAGTTTCAGAGAGAAGGAAATCTGATCTAATCATCTTCATACTACTCATCACATCAAGTACATGAACAAACTCAAAAAGTGCACTTGAATTCAATTAGCATTGTTATAGAAGATAAATTGTAAGGTTCTTAAACTTAAGAATTAGATTCTGTCCCTTAGTCTTCAGCATAGCCTATCATAAATTTCTAATTATTTTAAAATTACTAAACCCAGAAGCAGTTTTCTAGCTAGTCTTTTCTGAAGACAGGGCTGGTTGAATTGCTTAAGAAGAATGGATGGGAGAAATTAACATTAAATAAACAAATCTTACTGATTACAGTCAGTACATTTCCTCTCACCCTTGTTCCTTCTCCTTCTTTCCTACCACCACGTACCCCCTCCCCTGTGTTCGTAAAGAAGGCCATAGTTTTCTAATACTGATTCAAATATAACCCATCCTGTCTTAGAGATGGAGCAAGTCTAGGGATTTTGTAATAGGGTATGTGTTAGCACTTTGCCTGGATAATTTGAAGCGCATTCGCATTTTTTTTTCCCCATCTTGGCATGGTATTTGGATAAGGGCAGCACCTCCAGCCTTTTCAGTTTACTAAAACTTTTTAAACTGCCACATATTGGGCATCATTATTTCACTATCTTTCTAAAAGACAGGATGTTACCCTGCAGCTCCATACCAGGTCAATGATTTAAATCCAATTCTGTGAGAAAAGTCGAAAGTGTCAGACAATGAATCATTAGTACACATTTCCAGAAGAATCCATATATTCCTTAGAGGTTGCCTGTCTAACTTGGCCTAACTATGTTGGATGTGCAACTCACGACAGGACAACAGAATAAGTGGGTAGGATTGCTTGCTCAGAAATGTTCTCCTTTGTCCCTTGCTTGTTCTCCCTTTTTCCCCCTGCCCAATCTCAGAAGTGGACAAAAATATTGTTTTTTTCTTAGTGGTCCTATATTATGGGAAGAAAGGCAGTCTTGCAACACTTATTATAAACCTCAATTTCTTGAAGCAGGCTGCAGGGGGATGCTCATGAATAACAAAGAGGAAGGAAAGGGAAATTTGTGAGAAACAAAAAAAAGGAGTAATTTTCCTGGGATTGAAAAATAATTCAAAATGCAACAAATCAATAAAACAGAGATAAATCTGTGAGAAAAAGACCTGCTAGAGAGAATATATATTATAAATGTGCAGTTTTGTTACCCAAAATGCTCACAGTGAAACCAAGAGTAGAAAACTGGAGGTTTTTGAATCTCTTATAAACTAGAACAAGCATCTGTTCCATGAGTTCCAGGACTGAATGCTAATGCTGCATGTACACGACAGAGATTTTTACACCATGTTTTGTGATCTCTGACCTGTGAGTTTACTTAGGTGTACCTGCCTCCCTTACCTCACCCTGACCCTGAGCTAAAATGTGTGTTTAGTGTTGGAATGGTCTCTGGTGCATATAATAACACTGTACTATTACTTAATAAAATATTTTGTATCACTCCCAAGAATCATCAATTCAACTCACTATTCACCTGCTCCCTCCATGCCGTCCCCCCAAAATAAAAACCATATGCTTCAAATCCATATGAAATTGGGAGTAATAAAACATGATCGTTTATTGTATTATTTATTATCCAGAATGCTGTTAAGGGAAAAGAAAAAAAAAAAAGCTCCTGTATTTCATCATCTCTGTCGTTTGTTTGAGAGGATGGAAGCTAATGATGCATGTAATACAGTTGTGGACAGTGCTTTACCTTTGGTTTTTGTTCACCTGTTTTCCAAGAGAGCAATCAGTTGCTTGGCCTCAGGAGAGCAGCATGGATGTGATCCCAGAGGCTTCTCAATTCAATCCACACAGTCATCTGGGAGAAGGAAATAAACAGCCCTCTTTAGGACTTAAAGTGGAGGTAGTCTTCTCTGTAGGTCTGCTGTTGCCCTCCATCTCAGCTGAGAGTTGCTGCAGACAGAGGTGTTCCAGGTCCCTCTTGTTCAGTGTGAGAACTGGAATACCTGACTAGCATTGGCCTAGGGAATTGGCAGAGCTTTAGCAACCGTGAGGACAGCTCTCCACGTCTCTTTTATGTTTTAGATAAAATGCCAAGCTGTAAATGGGAATGATGCCGTGGGGGAAGGTCTTCTGGTCTTCAGAAGGTTCTCTGAAGTAAACATTTCTGGGTATCTCACATACATGCCCTGATTATTTTTATTAAGGCTCTTCTGTTGACTTGTGCTTGTCTCAGCATATTTTAGACTTGGCTTTAGTGACCTGACTCACTCTTATTGACCCATACCCCGTCTGTGGCTTCATTCTACCACTGGCCCTTGTACCTAGAGGGTGTGAATGATACCCAGGCATCCTTTGGTACCTTTCTAAGAGAATACTGGCTGATAGGAGCAAATAAATAAATATAGCATGGTTAACATTTACGTTGAGTAGGAAGCATCCTACAGACCAGGTCTTTAGCTGTGTCCTCTTCCCCATTAGTTCAACTGTTGATAATGCCACCGTTTCTGTTTTTAATTTGCATGTTCACTTAAAATGCCAATATTTGAGGGGAAGTGAGAGTGAAATAAAATCATTATCAGGCAATAAAGTATTAATGTTAAAGCAGGCATTATTTGATGCCCAAGAACAATATTCAGATATAAGCCACTGAAAGTGGCATCACTAAGATTTGTTTGAGGAATTTGGGGAGTAAGGAGGGGTGAGGGGAAGCAGATCTTCCATTATACTCCAGTGTTTTGTGTGTTCGCTTTACTAGCTAGCTTTACTAGCTAGACTGTCCCTTCTCCCTTTCAACAGCTGTCTATTACCAACCCCATGCCCACCATTTGTAAATGTTACTACGTTAAGAGCCCTAGTGAAATAGTTAATTTCTCTGTAGTGAGTATTGCTTTTATTCTGAGGTCAAATTTATTTGGACATGCTTCTGGTATCTCAATAAAGTGTATCCATGAACTTTCATCCATGAACTCCAGTGAAAATAGATATTTCCATGCAACATTTTATTTTACTATTCTTTGCTTCCACATTGTTTGGTATTGCCTTCCTGTTTTCACATTTAGTCTATTTTCTGTCCCTCATTTCCTGTCTTTTGTTGAATTTTTATAAACTCTATTCTGTGGGTGTTATCAGTTCCTCTAGCAATATATCCCAGGTTTACTAATAAACAGTCTCTAGTTTTGGCTATGGCTAGAAAGGCTATTAGACATGAAATAAAAAGCACAGTGGAAATCGTGCTCTTTCCTTGGAAAGGTTTCAGCATTCAGGTCAGATGTAAGCTGGTTCACACAGTGTCATAGGCACAAGAATGGAATAGCATTCTTGTGAGAGCTGAGCCTGCCATTGTTTTCATAATAATCTTCTATTTGGGGGTTCAGTGTATATTTTATTGATACTTTTATATACAACGATTTCCATGATTATACTTCTCAAGCAGTAATTAAATTCAACAAATATTTATTCGTTTCTTAGGTCATGTCAGGCACTATTTAAGTACTGTAGTTTCATAGGAACAACATAGGTCTGCTCTTTGCCTCCTTGCTATTTGTGGTCTAGAAAGGATTCATAATAACAACACTTATGTGGCATTTCATAGTTAAACAAACACTTTCACTTTTACCATCTCATTTGATCTTCATGAACTCTGGGAGTAATAAGGGTGGATGTTAACATTCCCATTTCACAGAGGAGGGAAATGGCTTAAAAAGATAAAGTGAGTTTCTCAAGGTCACAGCTAGTAAGGGGCAGGTTTAGGGCAGTGAGTAGAAGAAACTTTTATTTGAAATTCTTCTATAAACATAGAAGTCCTTAAACTCCAATAACATGTGACTAAAGATATTTGCTTCATTACAGCTCCAGATTAGTATCTTTCTGATCATAATGGTCTCCATCATCCATCTTCCAAAAAATAAAAAAAAAAAGATACGGAGAATAGAATTGCTGTAAAGGCAAGCTATTTGACACTCTCCATAAAATATTATTGTTGTTTCTCAGTCTTATCCCAGGGGGATAGTTAAATCTAAGAAACACTAATTTATATGTCAGACCAATAGTATAGTCCAACAGAAGATCAATTTAAATGGACATTTATTCCTTGATTTTTATTTTTAAAGAGATACTAGTAGAATAAAAGCCATTTCATAAAAGAAACTAATCTTTTTTCTTTGTTCCTTCTGGTTCCTGCTACAGTTCTGCCTGGCTCTCTCATCCTTAGTACAAAGGCAGAGGAAAGACAGAGTACCTCTTCATCATTAGTAGCCAGTATTTTTCTTCTTCTTTTTAAAACTCTACACATGATTATTTTAACTAAGAAATTTATTTACATGCAATTCATAGCTTGATATACTCTGGTCTTAGAGTATATCAGCAAATATATGAAACATTTCCATAGCACTTTATGGGAGAATGAAGCACTGAGAGCTTTCCAAATATCTTCCTAACCTCTATGCAGCATTGCACACCCTTAACCACTTCCTGTATCTTGACGTTCTCTCTTCCCTTAAATTCTATAACCCTGAATTGTCTAATTCTCTTCCTATCTCCAGTTCTCTAACTGCTTTATTTTTTTCTCATGCTTTTCTTATACTTGCAACTGCAGTAATACCTTGAAGTTCTATCCTTGTTATCCCTTTTCTGATAGATCTCATCGTTTGATAGTGTATCTATTTTCATGATTTTATCAGTCATCTAATATGAATGACTTTCTAAGTCATATATTTAGTTTTGAATTCTCTCTTAAAGCCAATTCACCAAAATATCCTCTGGATAATATCATCTTACATACTATAACTAATATTTTAGTATTTTAAAAACCGAATATCTCATTTCAACCTCAACTTTATTTCACTCAGCATGATGGTCTACCTTTATTTCTGCTGGTAATACCCTTTATCTCCTAGTGTTGAAACTCAAGTTTAAACCTGTATTCATCATCCTCTCCTTTTATTAACCTATTTAATGAGTTTCTAAAACCTGTTAATTTCCTTTTTTAAAATTACAATTACTTTTGTTTGTTTTTACTTATACTGCTACCATCAGGTGCTCTATTTTCACTGCTGTCAAATTTATTTTTTAAACATGGATATCATCAGTCTGTGACCACCATCAAAAACTGTCAGTATCTCCCCAGCCTCTTCAATAAGTGGTGCTGGGAAAACTGGACAGCTACACGTAAAAGAATGAAATTAGAACACTCCTTAACACCATACACAAAAATAAACTCAAAATGGATTAAAGACCTAAATGTAAGGCCAGACACTATCAAACTCTTAGAGGAAAACATAGGCAGAACACTCTATGACATAAATCACAGCAAGATCCTTTTTGACCCAGCTCCTAGAGAAATGGAAATAAAAACACAAATAAACAAATGGGACCTAATGAAACTTAAAAGCTTTTGCACAGCAAAGGAAACCATAAACAAGATGAAAAGACAACCCTCAGAATGGGAGAAAATATTTGCAAATGGAGCAACTGACAAAGGATTAATCTCCAAAATATACAAGCAGCTCGTGCAGTTCAATAACAAAAAACAAACAACCCAATCCAAAAATGGGCAGAAGACCGAAATAGACATTTCTCCAAAGAAGATATACAGATTGCCAACAAACACATGAAAGAATGCTCAACATCATTAATCATTAGAGAAATGCTAATCAAAACTACAATGAGATATCATCTCACACCGGTCAGAATGGCCATCATCAAAAAATCTAGAAACAATAAATGCTGGAGAGGGTGTGGAGAAAAGGGAACCCTCTTGCACTGTTAGTGGGAATGTAAATTGATACAGCCACTATGGAGAACAGTATGGAGGTTCCTTAAAAAACTAAAAATAGAACTACCATATGACCCAGCAATCCCACTACTGGGCATATACCCTGAGAAAACCATAATTCAAAAAGAGTCATGTACCAAAATGTTCATTGCAGCTCTATTTACAATAGCCAGGACATGGAAGCAACCTAAATGTCCATCATCGGATGAATGGATAAAGAAGATGTGGCACATATATACAATGGGATATTACTCAGCCATAAAAAGAAATGAAATGGAGGTATTTGTAGTGAGGTGGATGGAGTTAGAGTCTGTCATACAGAGTGAAGTAAGTCAGAAAGAGAAAAACAAATACAGTATGCTAACACATATATATGGAATCTAAGGGAAAAAAAAAAGGTCATGAAGAACCTCGTGGCAAGATGGGAATAAAGACACAGACCTACTAGAGAATGGACTTGAGGATATGGGGAAGGGGAAGGGTAAGATGTGACAGCGTGAGAGAGTGGCATGGACATATATACACTACCAAATGTAAAATAGCTAGCTAGTGGGAAGCAACCGCATAGCACAGGGAGATCAGCTCTATGCTTTGTGACCACCTAGAGGGGTGGGATAGGGAGGGTGGGAGGGAGGGAGATGCAAGAGGGAAGAGATATGGGAACATATGTATATGTATAACTGATTCACTTTGTTATAAAACAGAAACTAACACACCATTGTAAAGCAATTATACTCCAATAAAGATGTTAAAAAATAAAATAAAATAAAATATTAAAAAAAAAAAAACCTCTCAATATCTCCCAATGTCAAAGGCCTGACAGGCAAGTGTGCAAGCCTGCAATGACACTTTCTGACACTTACTCACTTCAACGTATATCTCAGCTCAAGTATTATATTCTGTCCTAGGTAGATATTTTGTCTGAACTTGTTTTTATGGTTTTATCCATGCTATTTCCCCAATGGATGATTTCTCCTCTCCTTCTTACTACATACTAAGAACTCCATGGATCATTTACAGTTTGTTCTGTTTCCCATATTCTGTGTAAGTCATCACTGGCCATCCAGAATGAAAATATGTCTTGGCTCTGTTATGCTATAATAGATCATTTGGCCTTTGCATATAATGCCTTAAAAATTTAATTGTCCTTTATACACATGTATTTCCTATCTTCCCAACTAATTTCTAAAGTGCTTATTCCAGGGATTATGTCTTATCTCTTCTTGCAGCTGCCACAATAACTATACCAAGCCACTTTAGGCACTTAATAAACAGTTGATTGGTTGCATATAAAGAAGATAAATTCTTAATGAAAATTATTTATATTGAAAAGCTATATATGCATGCTTTTAAAGATCACTAACAAGAATACACTTGGTGGGAGATTGGTTCAAGATGGCAGAGTAGAAGGAGATGCGCTCATTCCCTTTTGCAAGAGCACCGGAATCACAACTAACTGCTGAACAGTTATCGACAGGAAGACACTCGAACTCACCAAAAAAGATACCCCACATCCAAAGACAAAGGAGAAGCCACAATGAGACTGTAGGAGGTGTGCAATCACAATAAAATCAAATCCCATAACTGCTGGGTGGGTGACTCACAAACTGGAGAACAATTACACTGCAGAAGTCCACCCACTGGAGTGAAGGTTCTGAGGCCCACGTCAGGCTTCCCAACCAGGGGGTCTGGCAATGGGAGGAGGAATTCCCAGAGACTCAGACTTTGAAGACTAGTGGGATTTGATTGCAGGAATTTGACAGGACTGGGGGAAACAGAGACTCCACTCTTGGAGGGCACACACAAAGTAGTGTGCACATCAGGACCCAGGGGGAAGGAGCAGTGTCCCCATAAGAGACTGAACCAGACCTACCTTCTAGTATTGGAGGGTCTCCTGCAGAGGGAGGGAGTCACTGTGGCTCACTGTGGGGACAAGGACAGTGGCAGTAGAAGTTCTGGGAATTACTCCTTGGCATGACCTTCCGGAGTCTTCCATTACCCCACCAAAGAGCCTGTAGCCTCCAGTGCTGGGTCACTTCAGACCAAACAACCAAGAGGGAGGGAACTCAGCCCCACCCATCAGCAGACAAGCAGATTAAAGTTTCACTGAGCTCTTCCCACCAGAGCAATACCCAGCTCTACCCACCACCAGTCCCTCCCGTCAAGAAGCTTGCACAAGCCTCTTAAATAGCTTCATCCATCAGACGGCAGACAGCAGAAGAAAGAAGAACTACAATCCTCCAGCCTGTGGAATGAAAACCACATTCACAGAGAGATAGACAAAATGAAAAGGCAGAGGACTATGTATCAGATGAAGCAACAAGATAAAACCCCAGAAAAACAACTAAATTAAGTGGAGATAGGTAACCTTCCAGAAAAAGAATTCAGAATAATGATAGTGAAGATGATCCAGGACCTCAGAAAAAGAATGGAGGCAAAGATCGAGAAGATGCAAGAAATGTTTAACAAAGACCTAGAAGAATTAAAGAACAAACAGAGATGAACAATACAATACCTGAAATGAAAAATATACTAGAAGGAATCAGTAGCAGAATAACTGAGGCAGAAGAATGGAGAAGTAAACTGGAAGACAGAATGGTGGAAATCACTACCATGGAACAGAATAAAGAAAAAACAATGAAAAGAAGACAGCCTAAGAGACCTCTGGGGCATTAAACACAACACCATTCACAGTATAGGGGTGCCAGAAGGAGAAGAGAGAGAGAAAGGACTTGAGAAAATATTTGAAGAGATTATAGTCAAAAACTTCCCTAACATGGAAAAAGAAATAGCCACCCAAGTCCAGGAAGCACAGAGAGTCCCAGGCAGGAAAAACCCAAGGAGAAACACGCTGAGACACACAGTAATCAAACTGACAAAAATTAAAGACAAAGAAAAGATATTAAAAGCAACAAGGGAAAAATGACAAATCACATACAAGGGAACTCCTATAAGGTTAACAGCTGATTTCTCAGCAGAAACTATACAAGCTAGAAGGGAGTGGCACAAATATTTAAAGTGATGAAAGGGAAGAACCTACAACCAAGATTACACTACCCTGCAAGAATCTCATTCAGATTCGAGGGAGAAATCAAAAGCTTTACAGACAACCAAAAGCTAAGAGAATTCACACCACCAAATCAGCTGTACAACAAATGCTAAAGGAACTTCTCTAGGCAGGAAACACAAGAAGAAGAGCCACCAAAAAAACCCAAATACAATTAAGAAACACCAAGGGGAGAAAGTGGCAGGGGGTGGTGGTGGTCATGGCGGGATGAATTGGGAGATTATGATTGACATATATACACTAATATGTATAAAATAGATAACTAATAAGAACCTGCTGTATAAAAAATAAATAAAATAAAATTCAAAAAAAAATGCTAAAGGAACTTCTCTAAGTGGGAAACACAAGAGAAGAAAAGGACTACAAAAACAAACCCAAAACAATTAAGAATATGGTAACAGGAACATATATATCGATAATTACCTTAAATGAGAATGGATTAAATGCTTCAACCAAAAGACACAAGCTTGCTGAATGGATACAAAAATAAGAGCCATATATATGCTGTCTATAAGAGACCCACTTCAGACCTAGGGAAACATACAGTCTGAAAGTGAGGGCATGGAAAAAGATATTCCATGCAAATGGAGCTCAAAAGAAAGCTGGAGTAGCAATACTCATATCAGATAAAATAGACTTTAAAATAAAGAATGTTACAACAGATAAGGAAGGACACTACATAATGTTCAAGGGATTAATCCAAGAAGAAGATATAACAATTATAAACATATATGCACCCAACATAGGAGCACCTCAATACATAAGGCAAATGTTAACAGCTATAAAAGAGGAAATCGACAGTAACACAATAATAGTGGGAGACTTTAACACCTCACTTACACCAATGGACAGATCATCCAGACAGAAAATTAATAAGGAAACACAAGCTTTAAGTGACACAATAGACCAGATAGATTGAATTGATATTTTTAGGACATTCCATCCAAAAACAGCAGATTACACTTTCTTCTCGAGTGTGCACGGAACATTCCCAGGATAGATCACATCTTGGGTCACAAATCAAGCCTCAGTAAATTTAAGAAAATTGAAATCATATCAAGCATCTTTTCCAGCCAGAAAGCTATGAGATTAGAAATAAATCACGGGGAAAAAAATATAAAAAACACAAACACATGGAGGCTAAACAATACGTTAGTAAATAAGCAAGAGATCACTGAAGAAATCAAAGAGGAAATCAAAAAATACCTAGAGACAAATGACAATGAAAACACAATGATCCAAAACCTATGGGATGTAGCAAAAGCAGTTCTAAGAGGGAAGTTTATAGCAATACAATCCTACCTCAAGAAACACGAAAAATCTCAAATAAACAATTTAACCTTACACCTAAAGGAATTAGGGAAAGAAACAAACAAAACCCAAGGTTAGTAGAAGGAAAGAAATCATAAATATCAGAGTGTAAATAAATAAAATAGAAACAAAGAAAAAATAGCAAAGAAAAATAAAACTAAAAGCTGGTTCTTTAAGAAAATAAAAATAATTGATAAACATTTAGCCAGACTCATCAAGAAAAAGAGGGAGAGGACTCAAATCAATAAAATTAGAAATGAAAAGAAGAAGTTACAATGGACACCGCAGAAATACAAAGCATCCTAAGAGACTACTGCAAGCAACTCTATGCCAATAAAATGGACAACCTGGAAGAAATGGACAAATTCTTAAAAAGGTATAAACTTCCAAGACTGAACCAGGAAAAAATAGAAAATATGAACAGACCAATCACAAGTAAACAAATTGAAACTGTGATTAAAAATCTGCCCTCAAACAAAAGTCCAGGACCAGATGGCTTCACAGGTGAATTCTGTCAAACATTTAGAGAAGAGCTAAGACCCATCCTTCTCAAACTCTTCCAAAAAGTTGCAGAGGAAGGAACACTTCCAAACTCATTCTACGAGGCCACCATCACCCTGATAACAAAACCAGACAGAGGTACTACAAAGAAAAGAAAATTACAGACAAATATCACTCATGAATACAGATGCAAGAATCCTCAACAGAATACTAGCAAACAGAATCCAACAACACGTTAAAAGGATCATACACCATGGGCAAGTGGGATTTATCCCACGGATGCAAGGATTCTTCAATATACACAAATCAATCAATGTGATACACCATATAAACCAACTGAAGAGTAAAAACCATATGATCATCTCAATAGATGCAGGAAAAAGCATTTGACAAAATTCAACACCAGTTTTGATAAAAACTCTCCAGAAAGTGGGCATAGAGGGAACCTACCTCAACATGATAAATGCCACATACGACAAACCCACCACAAATCTCAATGCTGAAAAACTGAAAGCATTTCCTCTAAGATCAGGAAGAAGGCAAGGGTGCCCAGTCTCACGACTATTATTCAACACAGTTTTGGAAGTCCTAGCCATGGCAGTCAGAGAAGAAAAAGAAATAAAAAGAATACAAATTGGAAAAGAAGAAATAAAACTGTCACTGTTTACAGATGACATGATACTATTCATAGATAATCCTAAGGATGCAACCAGTAAACTACTAGAGGTAATCAATGAATTTGGTAATGTTGCAGGATACAAAATTAATGCACAGAAATCTCTTGCATTCCTATACATTAACAATGAACGATCAGAAAGAGAAATTAAGGAAACAATCCCATTCACCATTGCAACAAAATGAGTAAAATACCTAGGAATAAACTGACCTAAGGAGGTAAAAGACCTGTAATCAGAAAAATATAAGACATGGATGAAAGAAATCAAAGATGATACAAACAGATGGAGAGATATACCATGTTTTTGGATTAGAAGAATCAATATTGTGAAAACGACTATACTACCCCAAGCAATCTACAGATTCAGTGCAATCCCTATCAAATTACCAATGGCATTTTTTACAGAAGTAGGACAAAAAAAATCTTAAACTTTGTATGGAGACACAAAAGACCCCAAATAGCCAAAACAATCTTAAGTAAGAAGAATGGAACTGGAGGAATCAGGCTCCCTGACTTCAAAGCTATAGTAATCAAGACAATATGGTACTGGCACAAAAACAGAAATATAGATCAGTGGAACAGCATAGAAAGCCCACTGATAAATCCATGCACCTATGGTCAACTAATCTGTGACAAAGGAAGCGAGGATATACAATAGAGAAAAGACAGCCTCTTCAATAAGTGGTGCTGGGAAAACTGGACAGCTTCATGTAAATGAATGAAATTAGAACACTCCCTAATGCCATACACAAAAATAAACTCAAAATGATTCAAGACCTAAACGTAAGACTGAACACTGTAAAACTCTTCGAGGAAAACATAGGAAGAACACTCTTTGACATAAATCACAGCAACATTTTTTTTTGACCCACCTCTTAGAGTAACGGGAGTAAAAGCAAAAATAAACAAATGGGACCTAATGAAACTTAAAAACTTCTGCACAGCAAAGGAAACTATAAACAAGACTAAAAGACAACCCTCAGAATGGGAGAAAATATTTGCAAATGAATCAACGGACAAAGGATTAGTCTCCAAAATATATAAACAACTCATGCAGCTCAATATTAAAAAAAACAAACAACCCAATCAAAATATTGGCAGAAGACCTAAATAGACATCTCTCCAAGGAAGACATACAGATGGCCAAGAGGCACATGAAAAGATGCTCAACATCACTAATTATTAGAGAAATGCAAATCAAATCTACAATGAGGTATCACTTCACACCAGTTAGAATGGGCATCACCAGAAAATCTACAAACAACAAATGCTGGAGAGGGTGTGGAGAAAAGGGAACCCTCTTGCACTGTTGGTGGGAATGTAAATTGATACAGCCACTATGGAGAACAGCATGGAGGTTCCTTAAAAAACTAAAAATAGAATTACCATATGACCCAGCAATCCCACTATTGGGCATATACCCAGAGAAAACCATAATTCAAAAAGACACATGTACGCCAATGTTCATTGCAGCACTATTTACAATAGCCAGGTCATGGAAGCAACCTAAATGCCCATCAACAGACAAATGGATATTTGAAGATATGGGACATATATACAATGGAATATTACTCAGCCATAAAAAAGAATGAAACTGGGTAATTTGCAGAGACGCGGATGGACGTAGAGACTGTCATACAGAATGAAGTGAGTCAGAAAGAGAAAAACAAATATCGTATATTAATGCATATATGTGGAATCTAGAAAAAAGTTACAGATGAACCGGTTTGCAAGGCAGAAATTGAGACACAGATGTAGAGAACAAACGTATGGACACCAATGTGGGAAAGCAGGGTGGGGGGTGGTGGTGGTGGGATGAACTGGGAGATTGGGATTGACATGTATACACTAATATGTATAAAATGGATGACTAATAGGAACCTGCTGTATAAAAATAAATAAATAAATAAATAAAAATTAAGAAAAAGAATTTGGTGATAATTCTTCATCAATTGTTCATAACTGTTTTAGGCACTCAAAAAACTAAAAACAAATAAAAATTCATTAATCAGTTTCAGTTCCTTTGGCAGTTGACCAAAGTCCAAAACAGATGATGGACAAACATAAACAAATATCGTTCCAGTGTCTGGTCCTTTAATCCCAGGCATAACCTTTTCTAGGCTGTATCCGTCCCTTTCTTTCTTCTAAATGGGACAATTATCAAAGCTTTTCCTACTTGACTGTGCCCAGAGAAGGTAAACTTGCTTACTGAGGCGCAAAAAATGACAAGTTGAAAAACCCATTTAATATGCGAGTTGAGCAGCAGTGGCCCAGTGGTGGTGGTGGGGCAGTTACATTATGTATTTACTGGATCCAATATCTTTTAGTCAGGTTGCTTTAATAAGCAGGTTCTACATTGCGTGTTAACAATTGTTTTTCCCCAGTAGCGTGTAAACCCTGGAAACTGAGAGATGTGCTTTATTCATTTCTGAATCCTCAGTGCCTATCAGTTTTGTGTACATAATTTGTTTGCAAAATTTATTAATTCCTTCCTTTTCTTAGTGCACAAGAGGATAGTGTTTTGCCCTCTTTTTATCCAACAATAAGTGGATCACTTGTATGCCAAGTCATCAGCTGCCATTGGGTAAAATTTTGCTTAAACAAACAGATAAATATACACAAGAAAGAGGGGAGAGACTCTCCCCACTCCCCCCCCCCCACACACATACTTTCCTCCCTTTGTCTCTCCGCCCACACATTAATTTATTAGACAGAAAATAGGAAAAGACTAAAGAAAGTCCTCCTTGATGCTAGGATTGTGACTCTGCTAATGATCTAGGTCATGCAATTCCACACTTCTTCAAATATGAAGGAGAAAAGCAGATTTTCAGGCCCATACCTATAGGTCAGTGGTTCTCCACCAGGGGTAATTTTGCCACAAAGGGAACATTTGGAAGTGTCTTGAGACATTTTTGATTGTTCTAACAGTGTGTGTGTGTGTGTGTGTGTGTGTTGACACACTCCTGGAATCCGGTGGGTGGACACTATGGATGCTGCTAAACATCCTATAAAACACAGGGCAATCCCCACAACAAGGAATTTTCCAGCCCCGAAAGTAAATAGGGCCAACCTGATAAACCCTACTTTAGATTCTAATTCAGTAAGTAAATTGGAACCTTGAATTTTGCATTTTTAACATGTACTCTGTATGATCTGATATAGATGAGTCACAGGCTCTCGAAATGCAAATTTTTCCTTTGAATAATTATTTTATTTCTCTGTGATTCAATCACATGAGAGAATTATTAGGTATACAGAACATTCAATTAAAACATTCAGTATTTTCTACCAGTGTGTATGATCTTCATTGATATGGAGTACTTAAAATGAGCTTCACGGACAGCCAGCGTGACTTCTTGTTACTAGCGGGAAGCCAGCCAGGGTTAACACCCACACTGTCTAGTCAAGTCTGACAGCCTTGTCGGCTCCATTGTCAAGACGTGTGCCTACACAATTACAGCATGTAGTCTGCTCTGGTGTCCCACAAAAGAAAACTATTGTAGCAGATAACTGCTTCCAGGATCCCTGCTGTCAGAGAAAATAAGCCAGTCATAACTTCTCCATCATCCTGCTACAGGGCATTTTCAGTGGTGCCTATTGCTGCTTCACTCGGGGACTGCATGTTGTTTTTCTCTGGTAAATGGTCCTGCTAACTTTTGACCTTATCTCAGGTCATGTCGTATTGATTCCTGTATGAAGTTACTGTTGCGAGGTAAGCCTTTTTCTCCCTGTTATAAAACTTAATACTACTTGTGATATGCTAACAGCTTCCAAGTCACTGTTTGGAGGGGAATACCATTTGTTTTTGTGCAATACAGAGTGTCAGCCACCAAAGAAGATAGCTTCAGCAGGGCATTCAGCAGGCTCTTAATCTTCTTTCTCCCCCAGTGTCACAATCTCAACCATACCCTGTCCACCTGTTCTGCCTACCACTTACAACCACAGCTGCCTTCATGGACCCAAGCAAGGAATCTCTATCTCTCCTCCATCTTTCGTTCTGACATACAATTACCTGATAAAGTTGTTTCCACCTCCATTGCATTGCCCATGTTCCTTCTCTATTCACCATCTCTGCTTCAGTTTAACCCTTGAAAATCTTTGCTTCCAAAATTATAACTGCCTTCCATTTTGTTTCTCTCCCGCTTTTGTCTCTTGACTCCCTTCTAATCTACCTTCTATGGTACTGCCGGTTTTCCTTGTGAAACAACTCTTATGTGTCATCTTGCACATACAGTCTGCAAAATGATTGCCTATTACCTATGGAGAAAAATCCAAATTCCTCAGATAGGCAACCAAGACCGCTTATAATTTGGGCCCTACCTTCCCCAGCTGTGCCGTAAATCGCCTCTCTGGTATTCTAACAAAATTGCATGACTTAGGTGAATAAGGCATATTCTTTCTTATCTCTGCTTTTTCTTGCATTGTTCCTTTTACATGAAATGCACTCTGTTTCTTCCTTTCCAGTAGACAAACTCCTGTTAATATTGAGAGATGTCTCGAATTATAACAAGTCTTCCTTGACCTCTGGACTAGGTATAACAGGTCAGTTTCCCCAGAAAGCAGACTGTAAGACAGAGATTTACCTGCAGAAAGTTTATTGGTTAAATGTTCTTAGAATCAATATCTGTGTGATCTGTGTGAGTAGGAGAGTGGGAAGGAAGCAGGGATACCCAGAGAGAGAAGCTGAACAGTCATGCAGTCACAAAAAAGGCCTCAGAAAATTTTGTGGGGAGGTCATAGCTAGCATCACTCTTCAGAGTTGTCCTGAATTCAGGCAAGGGGACTTGGCCTTTATATCTCAATGTTGGAAAGTCACTGTATGCAGATTGCCCCAGGAAGAGGTGTGACATGAGGTAAAGCCCAGGGTCAGTCCTAGAGAGGGACTTTGCTAAGAGCTGTGGATAACTCGTACTTCATCAGCTGGGGGAATGAGTACTGACATCTTTAAAGAGCGGCTGAGGAGATATAGATGCAGGGCTACATGGCATCCACTACACCAGAGTATCCATGCCTCTGCTCCTACCTTTATTCTAGAAGCTGGCATTTTGCACATTATTTGTTTACATCTTTTGCTCACTAAACCAGGTGGGATAACAGCCCAATGTAGCGAAAATAGTTTGTACTAGCCCTTCCTTTATTCAAGATAAAAATGTAGCTAAAGATAAATCGCATTGATCTGCATACTCAGTTCTTAATTTTAAATGAGATTGGTGTCTATTTTTAATAATTGAAATTCCACAAACTTTTAACAGGCAATATTTATTCTTCTCATTAATAAAGGACTTAGCTTTTCTGTAACATCAATAGCATATTGTGCTATTGATACTGTGTACTTATGAGAAAGAGAAACCTTGGCATACAAATATCTGGACAAAATGAATGGAAAATAATATTACATGAAAATTATCCAAAAAACTTACCAATGCTCGTTTGCAAAGAGAACAAGTTTAATATTCCTTTAGTGCCTGGCAACATACTTAGATTCCTTCTTACTTGTAGAAGAAAACATTATTACAAGATCAAAGATACATATTGAAATAAGAAAGCTGTGGCCTTTGAAGGTAGCTCATTTAGTTCTGATCATTAGATGCTAAAATATAATTGGTTCATCATTATGAATGAAACTATTCAGAAAATGTAATAGAGAGAGCTTTCATAACAATATATTTAGCATAGCATGCAATTACTCATTTACTGTTTATACTGTTCATCATGAGTCAGTCGATGTCAACATTAAAATTTCATCTTGAACATTGCCTGGCGTTTCTTTGTTTAACTTGCATCTTGAAAGTCAAATTCTAGATGTTTTATTCCTAATTATTACTTATTTTATTCCTTTGAATGCAAGAATATAATGGGAAAAATAAAATTTTTTTCTCACTTGTTAAAGACACGTTGAATCTTCATGGGTACCAGACACCACTCTTTATATAAATTACTCAGATTTAGCCAAAATGATGGTGTAGCTATGAGTTACCATGTCTGAGCCTGAAGCTCAGAAATAATTTTAAAAACCAGTTAACAACTGGGGCCACCAGAAGCTGGAAGAGACCAGGAAGTATTCTCATCTAGAGCCTTCAGTGGTAACTTGACCCTGATTACACCTTGGCACCTTGATTTTGAACTTCTGAACTTCAGAACTGTGAGAAAATAAATTTCTGTTGTTTTAAACCTTAGGAAACAAATACATATTTTGGTGCCCTCTTGAATTGTCATTTGAAAAAAAAAAGAAAAAACATCAGTTTTTATTTATAAAACCTCTCCATTATGATATTGTAGGTATTTAAGGCTTAGAGACTAACCAGCCCAATGTTGACAACATTTGGGGCTGCTAAATCTCAGAGAGCTAGCACACACTCACTGGGCTCCCTCTAGCACCTGGAGCAGGTTGGCACAGGCTGATGCATGGATGAAGCAGAGTTAGTTCAGGCTGTGTGTAAATCTCCCCACCCCACCTACCCACAAGCTGTGACTCCACATCTTTCTCACTCAACAAGAAGGTTTCCACTCTTCAGCTAAGAATGCTTAGCTCATCGTATTATTTTAGAGATGAGGGCATTGAACCTCTAAGCTAAGACTTATCCACAATGACACAGTGAACTAATTTTTGACCCAGATCTCTCCTTCTTACTATCCTTTGCTTCCTGTTGGATAGGAGGACACCTGGACCTGAGACTGAAGCATAATGGGAATATGGATTTTGGAGAGAGAACATCCCAGTCTAGACTCCTATCCCAGTGATTGCTCTAACTGATTTTAATTAAAAGGTTATTCTAATGCCATGTAACAAAATTCAATGGTTTACTAATATTATCTATGATGGAATCAAGATTTCATATGTCAGTAAGCTAGAAGGATATGGCAAAACCAACACAAATATATACAGATAAATACAAATTCTGGTGTTTAGGCCTAAAAAATAAATTATGTTAAATGCTTGCTAACAACTAAAGCTGACTCACAATGAACCCTCCAATAAAGTAACTATTTAAGCAGAACATTGAAGACCCTCTTTCTGGAATATTCTATATGACAGTTAAATATAACGATATTGAAGTTTCTTTCCAATTACTAGAGCCATACTACTGATATAACTGTGGTTTGACAGATCCAAAGCTTGCATTCAAGTTTTAGTAATGTGGCATTTAGTCAGCCAGCCTGCAACTGACATATTTACCTGTACATATTTTTTGGTTGTTGTTGGGAGGGTTTGGGCAAAGCTTTTTAACCTACTTACATACATGTTCACATAACTTTGGCCATGACCAGATGTCCAAAAAAGGAGGGAGACCTGGAGACAGAACTTATCATAGAGCTTGAACTCTGCATGAAGGCTGGCAGAGGAAAGAAACCATTTGTTTTAATTCTCTGATGTGTCTGAGGTTAGTTGCCATCCTTCCCTAGCCTTCATGGTAGAATTAGCTTGTCTAAGTGAATCCAGGAGTTCAGCCATTGAAAGTATGGCTGATTAATGTGTACCTGCCTTGAGTTAACTTGTCTCTGAGGGTGGGAGCCTCTATACTTGACCTTGAGGAACCACTTTGTTCTGAGCAGTGATTGCAATAGTAACAGTGTCAGGAGTGTCAGTGGCTAGAGGGGGTGCCTCAACCAAGGGATGCTGATAATGCCTTGGACCCAGGGATGCTAGGACTCCAGCACATAAAATCTCAGCTCTGCATTCAACAATGGCAATGTTGTCTAAGTAAGTTATCAGAGGACTTAGAGGGCATTAAGCTATGATGGCCGGAGCAAGGGTTTTTTCACTATAGGGCAACACAACTTTGAGGCTAAATTTCTTCTTTCCTTGACCACCAGAATCCTGAGCATCTGCCATGAAGCACTGAATGAGCATTTTTCTTTTCTTCCTTTTTCTTGAAACCATTAAAAAGTGGTCTTAAAGAAAACATTTGGTGAACACAAAAGGCTGAAACAAAGAAATCTTTTCTTGGCTTTTTAAAATGCAAGTGTATGTTGATACAATATTTCTCTGTGTTTTTTTTAACAAGTTCTTTATTATTTTCATCAATATTCTTCATAATTATTTTTATTGCTATAAAGAACTATATATATGTGCCAGAGGCTCAAGAGGGAGGGGATATGGGGATATATGTATGCATATGGCTGATTCACTTTGTTGTACAACAGAAACTAACACAGCATTGTAAAGCAGTTATATTCCAGTAAAGATTAAATAAAAAACAAACTATAAGATTAAGAATAGACTCAGGTAAATTTTTACCACTGTTGGGGATGGAGAAATTTTCCCCTCTACGCTACTTGAGTTCTTGCGGCTAGACTAATAAAAAAATTGACCCAACACATATTAACTGGAGAAAAGAAACAAATTTTAATTCAAGCACGTGGAGGTCTCACAGAAGTGGGACCTAAAAAGTGGCCAAAACAGGCAGCTTTTATACTTTAGACAAAGAAACAAATTTGTGAGGAATTGACAAAGAAACTTAGATTTGGGGTTCTTAATTAATCAAGACTCTAGACAGAGTTTGGGCTTGGGGTACTAAATTAAAGAAGTAACAGTGTTTTGTTTATAAGACTTCTTGGCCCTGAATTCTCTATCTCTGGTGGTAAGGATATCCTTCTACCTCCAGATGCACATTTCATATGGTCGGTTTATTTCCTGCTTTCAGGGGGACAGAGAAGGGTCAGGGTTTCCTTCTTACATTGGCTGCTTCTCAAGTAACTTCAATTCAAAATAATCAATATGCCATTGTGACATATTTTGGGGTTGTCTGCCCTGAGCCCCAACTCTACAGTCAGAATCCTGAAGAGTTCCGTCTTGCCAAAAACTTATTCAAGCTTCCCCCTGTGGTCAAATATTTCCCCATCCCTAACCTGTGATTTTCACTGATCTTTTCTCCATTCCTATAGTTTTGCCTTTCTAGAAAGTTGAATAAATAGAATCACAGTTTGTAATCTTTTGAGACTGGCTTCTTTCACTCAGCTTAATGCTTGTGAGATTCATCAATGTTATTGTGTGTCAATATTCCTTTCCTTTTTATTTCTGGGTATTATTCCATTGTATGGATATGCTGCATTTTGTTTATTCAATCATCTGTTAAAGGTCATTTATGTTATTTTCTGGTTGGGGGCTGTTATGAATAATGCTGCTATAAACACATTTGTACAGAGGTTTTATGTAAACATAAGTTTCCATTTTCTAGGGCAAATATTTAGGAGTAAAATTGCTGGGTCATATAAGTAAGTGTCTTTAACTTTAAACAAAATATATATTAATTATATATTATATGATTATATCATAACATATATTTTATACATATAATTATATATCATATAATAGGTATAAATTTATTATAAAATTTATATATTAAGATATATATCCTTATAAGAAATGCACCATTTTGCATTTCTATCGGAAGTGTGTGAGTTCCAGTTGTCTTGCATTGGTGTCAGCACTTGAAATTGTCAAATTTTTTTTTCTCCCATTCTAAATAGGTATGAAGGGTAGTCTCATTGTAGTTTTAATATGCATGCTTCTAATGGCTAACAGTACTGAGCATCTTTTAATATGCTTATTTGCCATCTGTGTGTCTTTTTTTGGTAAAGTATCTGTTGAAATCTTTTGTTTATTTTAATTGTTTTTTCTTTGTTACTGTTGAGTTATGAGAATTTTTTATAAATTCTATAAAAAGTCCTTTATGAATATGTGATTTGCAAATATTTTTCCCACTCTGTAGCTTGTCTTTTAATTCTCAGAAACTTTCACACAGCAAACATTTGTTTCTCTTTATTTTGATGAAGTCTAATTTTACAACTTTTTCTTTTATAGATAATGGTTTTGGTTTTGGTTTTTGTTATATGTAAGAACTTTTTGCCAAAGCTTAGGTCAGATTTTTCTCCTATGATTTTTTTTCTAAAGTTTTACCTTTATTTGTAGTGCAATGACCTATTTTGAGTTAATTTTCCTATGAAGTGTGAAGTTTAGGTTGAGGGTTTTCTTTTTTGGTATATGGATGTCCAGTTATTCCAACATCATTTATTGAAAAAACCACCCTTTCTGTATTGAATTACCTTGGAATCTTCATCAAATATCAATGAATCATATTTGTGTGGGTCAGTTTCTGAACTCTCTATTCTGTTCCATTGATCTATGTTCCTCTCTCTTCTCCAGTGCCACTATCTTGACTACTGAAGCTTTATAATGAATGTAAGAACAGGTAGTATGAGTCTCTCAATTTTATTTTTTCAGTATTATTTTTGTTTTACTTCCATTGCTTGTTCATATAAACTTTAGAATCAGATTGACTAAATGTATAAAAATAACTCCAGAGATTTCTTTTTTAGAATTACATTAACTCTATAGATCAACTTGGGGAGAATTAACATGTTACCTATATTGTGTCTTCCAATTCAGGGAACACGTATGTCTTTTCCCTTATTTAGGTCTCCAATTTCTTCTATTAGTGTTTTATAGTTTTTACCAAATAGATCCTGCACATGTTTCATTAGAATTATACCTGTTTCACTCTATTTTGGTGCATAAATATGTGTATGTGTGTGTGTGTGTGTGTGTGTGTATATATATATATATGTATATATATGCAAACATGGTAAACTCAGTTATTAGTTCTAGGATAGTTTTTCAAAATTCCTTGGAATTTTTTACATAGGCAAGCATGACATCTCTGAATAAGGACAGTTTTCATCTCACGTTTTCCAATCTGTATGTCTTTTATTTCTTTTTATTCTCTTATTTCACTGGCTAATTCTTCTAGCACAATATTGAATCAGAGTGGTGAGAATGGATTTCCTTTTGTTCCCAATTTTAAAATAAATATAATCAGTCTTTTACTATTAAGTATGTGGGTTAAAAGTGTGTTTTTTTGAAATACTTTATTAGATACAGGAAGTTTCCCACTATTGCTAGTTTCCTGAGCATTTCTGTAATGAAACGGCATTCTTGATTTCCTCTTGCACTGATAAGAATAATTCAAGTCAGAACTATATACTCAGGAAAGAGGGCATATTGGGAGTGGAGGGAAATAGCTGAGTTTATTGAAAAACTGTGTAGTACAAGGTCAGAATTGTGGTCTTTTAAGGTGTCAATATTGAGTGACATTGCTTTGAACTCTAAACTAGTGGAACCATATATAACAGCCTCTTTATGAAATTTATTGGATGATATCTGCCAATTGAATAACCACTGGGGAAAAAAATTTATAAAGACTTCAGATCAGTATTTGCTTTATCAGGACTATATCTTTATCTTATATAAGGAACAGATTACCAGGTAAATGGAGGAATAGAAACGTTCCATAGCTAGTTCATTTATAATGTATGTCCTACAGTCTTCCAAAAATATTTAAATTTGCTACAGAAACAAATATGTAGGCATATTATAGCCTAAAATGTTGGTTAATTAAATAATTGCACTATTTTTCAATTAATGCCTTACTGACTACTAATTTTGAAAAGTTACATTTCTCTAGGTGTTTGAGGCTGATTGAACTCAGTCGTCTCACTGCACTTACCTTACACTTCTTTAGAAGAGTTGTCCATGTTGTTTTCTGTTCTTCAGTTTACATGAATAATTGCATCACGCGGTACACAGCAGGACAGATTGCATTGGCCACTACCTTGTTCCTGAATGTAATTTAAGGTGTTGATGTTACTTTAAAAACCTCTAAGTGTTTGCAGTTCTCACTACATTATAAATTATTGTTCCCAACTGAAATTTCAAAATAAGGGAGATAAGCCAACATACTCCTACTGTTATTGCCTGAAATCTACCTTTGGGGAGTCAGGGCTTAGTCATTTATTGGTATGATATCATCTAAGGACGATTTTGTCTGTCTTTGCCTGGAAAACAAATATTTGGTCTCTCAGTAGCTGGTATGAGGCATACAGTTTTGAGATTTTCAGGTGGCATCTTAAAATTTTATAGCTGACTTTGTTACACATGCAATATAAATTGCAATGTCATGAGGAATCTCTTTTTAATGCCTTTATTAGCTATTTCTCCCTGAAGCAATTCTTAGAAGAGCACATTTTAAAATTTAAACAAATCTGAAGAGCATTTAAGAAAAATGTATGGCTTGGCATAATTACAAATTTAGAGCAAAGACTATTCGTACACTCATTTTCTTACAAGTGAAATTTATTCATTGGGTTTTGCAGTGATGTTTTGTATTCTTGGACTGCGCATCTCCAGCCAAATCTTTTTATTCAGTTTACTTTTCTTCCTTACATCTGTAATGGTATATTACTGTACAGAGATTTTACTTACACAAATTTAGAATTAAGTCTTTCAATATATGTGATAAAAATTTTAAATCCAACTCTTTCTTCTGTTGGGAGTGTTATAATAAAATATCAATCAATATTGCTTCAACCTCTTTGTACCTCTGTCTCTTCATACATCAAAAAATAAACAATTAACTAGTTTTCTTATCTCTTAGGTTTATTCTTTAGGGGAGTCACACAAACATACATACACATGCAAGTATGCAGGTGTCTAAGTTCCACAGTTTTCTGTGTGACTAACAGTTTGACACAATGAAAAGAAGACAGCCTCTGGAATCCTATAGAACTGCAGTTAAAACTTGTTTTGCCAGTAGTTGAGTAACCTAGACAAAGAGTTTAACTTTTCTGGTCCTTGGCTTCCTTAGTATGAAATAGGAAGGATAATATTTACCTTTTAGAAATATTATATTAAACTAGATAAATTCATGAAACTAGACTCAGCCTGCTAAGACTCAGACTTTAAGACCCATGCAATTAATTTGCAGCACTTACTGCAAGCTAAGGACACAAATGAAGTTATATCAGCCCATCTGGACTGAGTCATTAACTACTACAGTTGCTGACCTACAGTGCACCCTGAAAGGAATTCAGGGTGAAGATGAGGATTGAGACTCTCTGTGCTCTGGGAAAACAGGCATAACAGGCCCTTAGATAGTTTGAGAGTTATATTTCAGGAAAAATTTTAATAAACCCAGATTCTTGATTCTTCCCATACATAAAGAAGCACTAAAATTATTAACTGAGATACCTGATCCTCATGCCTAGCAGTAACCTTTTACTGAGATGTATCCTTGACTGCCTGTATCTCCTAACCAAAATCACATATTGGCTTTTCCCCACTTCCTC
This sequence comes from Eschrichtius robustus, assembly GCF_028021215.1. Classification (NCBI taxonomy): domain Eukaryota; kingdom Metazoa; phylum Chordata; class Mammalia; order Artiodactyla; family Eschrichtiidae; genus Eschrichtius; species Eschrichtius robustus. The sequence continues at coordinate 28,076,841 of NC_090838.1, forward strand.
TTTGGAGCAGTTCCTCAGAGCTATCTGAGAGGCTGTATCCCTGGCTATAGTCCTCAATAAGTCCCCAAATAAAGCTGAAACTCACAACTCTCACATTGTGCATTTTTATTTCAGTCAGCAAATACTTCCATATGTTCATTTTTTTATATAAATTTATTTTATTTATTTATTTTTAATTTTTGGCTGCATTGGGTCTTTGTTGCTGTGCACGGGCTTTCTCTAGTTGTGGCGAGCAGGGACTACTCTTTGTTGCGGTGCGTGGGCTTCTCATTGTGGTGGCTTCTCTTGTTGAAGAGCACAGGCTCTAGGTGTGCAGGCTTCAGTAGTTGTGGTGTGTGGGCTTCAGTAGTTGTGGCATGTGGGCTCAGTAGTTGTGGCACATAGGCTAGTTGCTCTGCGGCATGTGAGATCTTCCCAGACCAGGGATCGAACCCATGTCCCCGGCATTGGCAGGTAGATTCTTAACCACTGTGCCACCAGGGAAGCCCCCTTTCCATATGTTCTTGTTCTTCTCCTTTGAAGCATTAATAATATGAGATTTTATATTTTTACCATTATTTGGAAAATCTCTGTATATTCCATTAAATTGTAAACCCTATGAAGGAAGGAACTATGTCTTTTTTGCTTACCGTCTGCTTTTGCAGCATTGTCAGAGTGTCTAGCACATAACAGGGTATCAATAAATTGTTGTAGAATTGTGTCTTTAATGTCATCTATCTTCCAGTGAATTATAGTGAATTACAGAGAGGAAAGTGCCCTGCTTTGCTACCTTTGTTTTTTTAAAGTTTTTACAAAGATTTTATGTTTTTGTTTAAATGTTCTTAATAGTTCTGTAATGTAGGTATTTCAATCCCAATTTGTCACATGAGGAACTTGTAGATCAGGGAGATTGTGGCTCAAAGTCACACACTAGTAACTGGTGAAAATGAGGTATAAATTTAACCTCTAGTTTTCTTTAACCCTACTTGAGATATAAGTTACATACCATAAAGTTCACCCATTTAAAGTGTATAATTTAAAAGATTTCAATATTATATATTTACAGAATTGTGCAACCATCACTATATTCTAATTTTAGAACATTTTCTCACACTCATAAAAGAAGCTTTGCACCTTTTAGTAATCACTCTCCATCTCTTCCTTCCCTACTCCCCAGTCGTAGGCCAACACTAATTTACATTCTGTTTCTATGGATTTGCCTATTCTGGACATTTCATCTAGGTCATATCATACAGTATGTGATCTTTGGGACTAGTTTCTTTTACTAATTTCATTACTATTATAATGATTAAGGTTTATCCATGTTGTGCCATGTATCAGCATTTGATTCTTTTCTATGGCCCAATTATATTCCCTTGTATAGATTTACTGTATTCTGTTTATCCATTCATCAATTTATCAGCATTTGGATTGTTTCCACTTTTGGCTATTATGAATAACACTCCTGTGAACATTCATTTACAAGTTTTTGTATGTATATATATTTTCAGTTCTCTTGGGTATCTACCTAGGAGTGGATTGCTAGGTCATATAGTAATTCTCTATTTAACATTTTGAGGAACAGCCAAACTATTCTCTAAAGTGGTTGTAGCATCTTTTCATTTCCACTAGTGATGTATAAGGATTGCAGTTTCAATTCTTGTTTACTAGTACTTGTTATTGCTTTTCTTTTTCACTATAGACATTCTTGCAAATATGAAGTGGTATCACATTGAGGGCTTCAATCACATTCCCTAGTGACTAATAATGTTGAGCATCTTTTAATCTGCTTATTAGACATTCATATATCTTCTTTCAAGACATGTCCATTCAAATCCTTTGGTCATTTTTTAATTGGGTTATTTATCCTTTTATTGTTGAGTTTTAAGAGTTCTTTGTAAATTCTAGGTACAAATCATTTGTCATATATATGATCTGAAAATATTTTCTCCCAGTCTGTGTGAACCACAAATGTTTTTATTTCTGATGAAGTACAGTATATCAATCTGCTCTTTGATTGCATGTGCAAAGAAATCATTGCCTAACTCATTTACTCCTGTGCTTTTTTGGTAAGAATTTTATAGTTTTAGTTCTTACACTTAAATCTGATACATTTTGATTTAATTTCTGTACATCATTCAAAGAAGGGGTCCAAATTATTATTATTATTATTATTATTATTATTTTATTGCATGTGGATACTCAGTTGTCCCAGAACCATTTTTTGAGAAGACTGTTCTTTCCCCCATTGAATTATCTTGGTCCCTTTGTTGAAAATCAATTGATCATAAATTTAGAGTTTATTTCTGGACTCTCAGTTCTATTCCATGGAGTCTATCCTATCCTTATGTCAGTAATATACTGTGTTGGTTACTGTGCCTTGCAATAAGTTTTGAAATCAGGCGATGTTGAGTGCACTCACTCAGTTCTTTTTTGAGATTGTTTTATTTTGGCTATTCTGAGTCCTTTGCATTTTCTTATGAATTTTAGGATTAGTTTGACAATTTCTGCAAAAACAAAAACCAAAAAAAACAGCTGGGGTTTTGATAGGAGTTGTGTTGAGTCTGTGGATTGATTGATATGGGGAGTTTTAATAACTTAACAACTCAATTTAATAACATGACTATAATACTCATGATCATAAGGTATCTTTCTATTTATTTTTATCTTCTTAAATTTCTTTCAATGATGTTTTTATAATTTTCAATGTACAACTCTTGCCCTTCTTTTTAAAAATCTATTCCTAAGTACTTTATTCTTTTTGATGCTATTGTGAATGGAATTATTTTCATTGCTGGTGTATAGAAATATAACTGATTTTTGTATATTGATCTTGTCTCTTGCAACCATGCTTAATTTGTTTATTAGTTCTAATGTTTTTTTGGAAGATATCTTGGGATTTCCTATATACAAGATCATGTCATTTACAAATAGAAATAGTTTTACGTTTTCCTTTCCAATCTAGATACCTCGTATCTAATTGCCCTAGCTGGAACCTAATTGCCCTAGCTGGAACCTCAAGTGCAATATTGAATAGAAGTGGCAAGAGTAGACCTCATTTTCTTATGTCTGATCTTAGGGGGAAAGTATTCAATCTTTCACCATTAAGTACAATGTTGGCTGTAGGTTTTTGTAGATGCCTTTTATGAGATTGAGGAAGTTCCCTTCATTCCTATTTTGTTGAGTGCTTTTATCATAAAGGTTTTAGGTTTTTTCAAATGCTTTCTCTACATCTCTTCAAATGATAATGTAATCTTGTCCTTTATTACTATAGTGTGTTATATTAATTGATTTTTGCTTGTAAATACAATTTTTATTGTTCCCCTTTTCTTACTGGAATATTCTTGACTCTAGTTCTTGCTACTTCATTCACTCCATCAATTGAAATTCTATCCACTTTTCCAGGCACATCTCTAATTAAACCTCTTTTAAGAATCTTTACCCCATAACAATTTGTATTATCCATGTGATTCTTTCATGATTTGTATTTCATCTTATTCATTCATTCATGTGTGTATCACTTTTATATCACTTCATGTTACATGTATATGTGCCATATAAAAATGCTTCTTGGGGACAGGAAATATCCCATGCTATATTACACCATAGTTTCAGCAGAATAATACATACAGAATATACACAGAAAAGTTGTTCAATAAATGTTTGCTAAATTGCAAGGAGTTTCCAGTTTTGTTGAGGCCAATTTTCTATTAACTATGGCATTGAAAGAGTTGATGTAATCACATTATACTCAAAACATGCTAAATTTTAATAACCAGATTTCCATTTTCATTGTCTTGTAATTTACTTGGGCTTTTTGTCTTCTTGATGTAAGGTTATGGCAGATATTTCAGTATACGGATGACTATTTCCAGAACATTTGAACAGAAAATCCATTTTAAAAAATGTATCCAAGTGGAAAAAGGCATTTTCAGTTTTAACTCAAAAAGTTGTGTTGAACAATGTTGACATGACATATATCCAATCTTCAGCTTTCAAACGTTGAAGTTAGTTTTATAACACTAAATTTAGCAGCTTAAGAAAAAAAACAAAAACCAAAACTTATCTGTCAAGCTCATGTACTCATTGTATATGCTGAAAATCTGATCCCCTTCTAACATTTTTTAAGAGAGCTCCGGGAAATCCAGAGATTACTTAGGATCAGTAAACATTTTCTCACTTTGATTATTTTGAATTAAGCTTACTTAAGAAATGGCCAACGCAAGGAGGGCAGTTTGACCCTCCTCTCTGTCTCCCTGAAAACAGGAAATAAATCTCCCATGTGAAAGATGCCCTCCCTGTACCAGGAGGTAAAAAGACGTCGTTCTCACCAGAGGCAGGGAGTTCAGGGCTGAGAAGCCTCTGCGTAAACCTTGTTACTCCTTTACTAATTTACTACTCAAACTCAAACTTTACTTAAATTCCTTACTAATTAAGCACCCAAACATAGTTTCTTTGTTCTGTCAATTCCTCTCAAATTTATTGTTTGTCTAAAAAGTATAAAAGCCCCCTGCTTTTGCCACTTCTTAGGTCCTTTTTTATGAGACCACCTTGTGCACAAATTAAATTTGTGTCTTTTTCTGCTCTTAATCTCTCTTGTGTCAACTCACAAAATCTCAAGAGGGGCAGAGAGGAAACTTTCCCCCTCCCTAACAATGCATTTGCGAGAAGAAATGCTAGCCCGGTCGGTCGTGGCTCCAAGGATTAGCTCTCAGCACAGGGCTTCTACTTTTTGCAGCACACCAGGTAAAGACAAAAGGGCTTGAGTGTGAGCCTTCTGTTACGGGAAGAATCACTTTATAAAGGAAACAACCACTTCATTTCTTTCGTAGTCTCTGAATTCAGATGTTCACAGCCATTTAATTGAGACATTTAATAAGAACCCATTGGGTATAAAGGAACTTGCTAGATGTTGGGATGGTTTTGAGGGAAGCAAGTGAGAAAAAATAGAATTAATTACAATCAGTCATTTTTCCTCTTTAAGGCTATTAAAGACCAGTTTAAAAATAAATTCAAACAGATATAGTATTTTTTCCTTCTTGTTTCCCATAAAGAGTTGTTTTAATTTTCCGTTGCTCAAGGCACGGACTAGACTGGGCTGGGAGAAATGATTTCTACCAATTGACTATGAGACCCTGGAAAAATCTTTTTACCACTTGTACTCCATCCATTCACTTGTAAAAGAGTTCGACTAGAAGATCTCCAAAGTGATTTCTATCTCTCAAATTCTATAATTCTGCCTTTGCTGTTCATCCCCTAAGCCCTGCCAATATGTCAGTTTAATATAGTGACTACAAGCACATCGTTGAGGTACTTATGCAAAGTGTGCCTGTTGCAGTGTTACTGAATACACCAGGTTACCTGGAACCTGGAAAATTGGACAGGGGCTAAGGAGAAGTTCAACTACATTCTTTTTGCGAAGAAATCATATTTAAAGCACTTATCTGTCCACATTTATCTGGACATAGAAATATTCAGTTATGTAATTGACAATTAGCAAATGAAGAACCCTTTTCCACTAGTTTAGACAGTCAATATAAATTTGCTGTATTGATAGGCTTTGACTACTCATGTGTGAAGTGGTGTATTTCCCAAACTATGTTCCAAAGAATACTGCTGTTTCTCAAGATATTTCTTAATCTTTTCTTTGAGTGTAAGGGAGAATTCCGTGGCCAAATAACCTTGGAAATTTTTTATACTCCCCCTTACCTTTGAATATTTACAACAGTGTATATTAACTAACTAAAGGTTTTGAGAAGGGCTACAGTAAAGAAAGCACACATCCTCAAACCTACAGGACCACTGTAACTTTCTTCCATGGAACACCTCTAGGTTTTCAGAATGTAGATTCACAAATGAGAATTTCAAGAAATGTTTTCTTACTTGTTAAATTCTCCAGAGACTTCAAAGTTTGTTTAAAATAGTCATGCTATATTGTTTTTGCACTTTTTCCTTTGACATCTGTTATATGTCATCTCATTATTTATGGCTCAATTTTTTTACAATTTATTTATTTATTATTTATGGCTGTGTTGGGTCTTCATTTCTGTGCGAGGGCTTTCTCTAGTTGCGGCAAGCGGGGGCCACTCTTCATCGCGGTGCCGCGGGCCTCTCACTGTCTCGTGGCCTCTCTTGTTGCGGAGCACAGGCTCCAGACGCGCAGGCTCAGTAGTTGTGGCTCACGGGCCCAGTTGCTCCGCGGCATGTGGGATCTTCCCAGACCAGGGCTCGAACCCGTGTTCCCTTCATTGGCAGGCAGACTCTCAACCACTGCGCCACCAGGGAAGCCCTGGCTCAATTTTTAAGAACACATTTGGTATGCTTTTCTGGCTATTGTCCCTTTCTTATGTTTTCCTCAGCTTTGTTGTTGTTGTTAAGCCATATCTAACATTTTCTTTCTAATTATTCCCATTAAATATTTCTGATATTTCTTCTTTCTTATATTTTAGAAAAAGTATGCTTTATAACATCCACATTTAATTTCTGCTTTGATGTTTATTGTTTCGTGAGGAGCAATTAGAGGTATTGGGTTAGCTCATGTAGTATGACACAAAAATTTTCCTTTGTACCCAGAAGTCACAGGGATGGGTAAAATTCACCATTTCTACTCCACAATTTATAGAAACAGGAAATGCAAAATAGCTATGCAAAGAATTGCTCTAGTGAGGGAGACACATTTTCTCTTTTATGCTCAAGATTCACCTTCCATAGGAAGCTTCTCTTAGCACCTGACTTCAGCTCATTCTGATTCCTCCTTAAGTGTTCCTTCAAAATGGATTCATTTTATCTTACTTTCTTAACTGTTCTGTATGTTTTTGGCTTGTGGCCTCATAAGATTTTAAACTCCCTAGGAGGAGCTACTGTAAATATTTTTGCATGTTTGTATATCCACAATATTATGCTTTCAAAAATTATTTTTGCATGAATGTGGGACTATCTAAAGGAATTAAAAGACCTATGTCTTTACTTGAATTCAATCTAGGACTTACACATTGAAGATATGAGGTAACATTGAAATTTGGGGGGCAGGAAAATCTAACCTCTGCGGAAGTGACTTCCTATATTGAGAGGGAAATGAGTGAGAGAAAAGAATGCACATCTGTTGATAAAAAGAATTATTCTAAGTTATTTGTATTAACCATGTCTCCAGAGCCATGCTTCATGTCAATCAGAGGCAACACCATGCCTATTTTCTGAGTGGTAAAGGGGCTTGCTTATGTGAACTCAGCAGAGCCTCAGTGTAAAGTCCCATTTGATTCCAAAGGCCATGGCCTTTCACCATCTTATCATGACTGAAAGACTGTGCTCTCTGGTTCAGGTAGCATTGCCTTCTACATACAGTAGGGCTCTACTAGTCTATCTTTTATGGATAGATATTGGGAAACATTACAATTTTGAGGTAAGAACTGTAGCTAGAAATAGTCAACAGCAAAATCAATAAATAATTTCTGGTTGTTCTTTCTTTCCCTATAAAATTGCTTTGTTTAAGCTGACTAGGTATTAATGTATGAATTTAGGGATAATTATTTTTTTAACAAATAAAAATTTGGTTAAATGTTATGAAATGGCCAATGAAAACTCAGACTGGCAAACTTTTCTTGACATGAATATATACAAATAGCTTATTATACTGAATATAGAAAGTTAAGGAGAGGATGAAGGAAAAAGGGGTAAAAATAAGATTGGATGTATGCTCTGAATTCCATGCAGTCTAAACACCAAATATTAGGAAGTAAATTTTGGTAAATCTAAATGATATTTTATCTGACATCTCCCTTGCAAGTCTGATATTGACTACAGCTTGCCTCTCTGTGCTCGGATACTTTTACTGACTTTTCTATTCAGTGCCTTGTCATGCAGTACCAGAGTGATTGGATGAGTATAGTTTCCCTTTGAGATTAGTATTGGAATCTTAGAAATCTTACAGATACATTTATTATATTTCCAAAATTTTAGTACTTAACTAACCAGGGGTTTGCTGCTTTATGTAGTGAGGTTTGGGGGAAGGAAACAATTTGCTAGAGCTAATACAGATAGTTTCAAAGTTATATCATAGTTTCTGTTAATGGAGCTTATAACCCTAGAGAAAAACATACTATTAAAACAGTTTGGCCAACTTGCGAAAGTGCAGTAATGAGTTCTGTGGCTATGGCTGTAGTTGTTGTTTTTCTTCTCTCTAAACCGTATAATTCTCCATCTCCTCCTTGCTATTTTTAAAGTAATTTTGCTAATTCCCACTGCCACCACACACAATTTCTCTTTCTTCCTTGGAAAATGAACAAAAACCATTGTGTTACTTTTTATATATAGTATTTGTGAGTTGATTTTATTTAATAATTCTGACAAACATGAAGCCATGTCACTATCTCACTTATAGTATATGATTATTTTCTTAAGTGAATCTTGAAACAACGTGAGATTTTATTTTTTATGTTATTATGAGATCACTGAACTCTGCTCTTACAGATCATACAGCTTTCACTTCTATCTTTATCTTTTTATTTTTTCCTCTTTTCCTTATCTTAGTCTGCTCCCAAATCTGTGACTTTACCTATTTTATACATTTTCTGTATTTTGACCAGTTCTTTAACAAATAATTGAACTTGTAGTGATTGGTCTCCATTCTAAAGGGTCATGTGTATGAGGAGTATGTGTAGGTAAAATATGAGATTTGATTATTTTGCCTTAACGAAATTCAAAATCAACCAAAACTATTGTACAATCATTTTCTATGTTTTTTTCACTAAATTATTTTTTAAAGCACTTTACTGAGGTATGATTGACATACAAAAAGCTATACATATTGAATGCATAATGTGTACAACTTGATGAGTATACAGTGGTGAAACCATTACCACAATCTGTGCTGTAAATGTATTCCTCACCTCCAAAAGTTTCCTCTTGTCCTCTTTATTTATAATGATGATGATGATGATGATGATGATAAGAACACCTACCATAAGATTTAACCTGCTGGCAAATTTTAAAGTATAGTTGTTCCTTGGTGTCCTCAGGAGATTTGTTCCAGGAGCAACCCCCCATAAAATTGGCAGATGCTCGATCAAGTCCTTTTTATAAAACGGCATAGTACAGTTGGCCTTCTGTGTCCATGGTTCCATATCTGCAGATTCAACCAACCATGGATCAAAATCTGAGGCTGGTTGAATCTGTGGGTGCAGAACCCATGGATTTGGAAGGCCAACTGACACAGTATAGTATTAAACTATAGGTATTATACTGTATAGTAGATCTCTAGGACTTATTCATGTTGCATAACTAAAAGTTATGTTTCATTGCCCTTCAGCCTAGATTCACAAGTGACGAAAAAGAGACTCAGAAAGATTAAATAACTATTTCAAGTTCATAGGAGCTATTAAATAATGTATATTAGTCAGGATAGGTTAGGTTATGCTCTAGGAACAGACAGTGCCTTAAACCTCCCTGGCTTAAAACAGTAAATCTATTTCTCATTCATGTCACAGTCTGAGTTGGACTGTCCTCCATTTTATAATTACACTACCTGGAACACATAGCCTTGAACGAGATCATTGCAAAGGAAGAGAAAGATGGTAGAGGCACGTAGGTACTTAACTTCTTGACATGATAACAACATATTTTATAGTCCTTTGATCAGGACCTGAAACTACTCCTATAGTTCCAACCTAAGCCAAAGGGAGGTTAAGCACATGGAAACTTCAGTAAGCATTAAATACTTCTGCCATGTAGTTGAAAAAGTTGAATTCAGATTATTAAAGTTCCAAAGCCCACACTATGCTTTCTCCAGTAATTTTCATTTCAGTCAACAATGTAATTATTTTCAGGATTTGCTTAACAAATAGAAACTGAGATGCTTTTATCTCAACAATATAAATAATTAATGTTTATGTATAAAAATAGTAATAATAATATACAGGGAATGGTGTGTGGCTTTTATTTTATTAACCTAACATTTTATAATGAATCATTTTCTATGTATCATTCCCCAAAACGTATGTGAATGGATATGCATTATTTATTAAAACATTTCTCTATTGTTGAAAATTTAGGTTGGCTCAATATTTTGATTATTATAAATAACACTGTCATTGTGTTTCATGTATAGTTCCTTAATTTCAGAATATTTACTTCAAATAGATTTCTCGAATGGCAATCATTGAGTCAAAGAATGTTAACAACTTTAAGGCACTTTACAAATATTACTAAATTGCTTCCCAAATATGTTGCATCAGCTTGCACTTTATTAGATGTGCATGAGAATGTCTATCACATTTTTTGAATTTTATGTATACTTGCAAATTGTTTGAAAGTAGGCCTCAATTCTTATTCTCTCGTAACTAAATCATTGTTTTATCCTTCTGTGAAGAAATGTAACTTATTGCTTCCTTTATCATTGTTTTTTTTTTTTTTTAATTTATTTATTTATTTATTTATGGCTGTGTTGGGTGTTCGTTTCTGTGCGAGGGTTTTCTCTAGTTGCGGCAAGCGGGGGCCACTCTTCATCGCGGTGCGTGGGCCTCTCACTATCGCGGTCCCTCTCGTTGCGGAGCACAGGCTCCAGACGCGCAAGCTCAGTAAGTGTGGCTCATGGGCCCAGCTGCTCCGCGGCATGTGGGATCTTCCCAGACCAGGGCTCGAACCCGTGTCCCCTGCATTGGCAGGCAGATTCTCAACCACTGCGCCACCAGGGAAGCCCTATCATTGGTTTTTAATAACTTTTAGATATATTTCAAAATTATATTCTTTCCTTGCTCATATGATTTCCTTGCCTGTCTTAAGGACTGACATCTTGAACCTCTTTATTCCTCTTATCTACTCCCTCAGTTCTTTCGTTTATATCAAAAACACTCAGCAAATGCTTATTTTTTCCTCATCTCTTGTTAGATTTTTCTCCTCATCTGCTTTTGCTAATGAAATTACAGATGGCAGAATGTACTGAGATGGAGAGATTCTAGTAGTAAAAAGATAAAGGCATAGGAAGGATACTGTTGCAGGGACAGACATTAGGCTTTTGTGTTAGGATGAAAGTGCATTGAGAATCTCCCAAATGACTTCTATATAGAGTGGAATTAAATAACAGGATAAAACACCCATGACTGGATTATCAGTTTGCTTCTCCTTGTATGAGGTTAAATATCATTAAAACAAATTTTTTAATGTCTTTATTGGAGTATAATTCCTTTACAAAGTTAATAGTTCAATCATTTAGATCACGTTTATAAGACACTGATATTGGAAAATCCACTCAGGAATGCCAAATTCAGAAAGATGACTTCTATTTCAGGAAACTGACCTCTGCTTCATTCTAGGAGCTATATTACCAGTCTCATACCTTCTATTTTTCCATTTGTTTTATTTAATCCACATAAATGCAGCTTACCATACCTGTTCTATTGATTTTTGTAACAGATTTCAGTAGCACCCACAGACAGAAACAAAGACAGATCCCTCTTATACTCTGATTGATGCATTCTTTTACCACACATGACAAAGTGATAGATGTACTTAGTTAACTTTCTCCAGAATCGTTAATGCCACACTCACTGGTTGGCTACTCAGGGATTGGTTAAGTAGCTGTCATACATTTGTTACCTGAAACACTGCAATACTGAATAAATAACCTATTAATTTTCTTTCAAGATCAACTCCAAGGATCAGTATGAAATACATAGAAAAGAAGTAGAAGAATATACCATGAGCTTCAGAGAGATATTAGGAACTGCAAAATTACAACTTAAGCCTGAGATTAAAAAAAGAGAAAGTAAATTGATTTTCCCTGAATTTACACTTGGGAAAATTATTGAAAATGCTAACAAGTTTTCTTGCAAGCCATAATTTAGATGTTGAGTTCTCGGGTATATGCACATAGCATCTAAGTTTTAATCTCAAACCCATAAATACACACAAGCAGTAGAGGGAAAATTTTTGTTCTAGAAAACTTTCTAGACATGAGACAGGAATAGAGAATATAGAAAATGTACAGATTAAGCTAAAAGGTAATAATTTCACAGTTAACAAAGGAAACTAATGAATAAATAATTAACGCTCCAGGAAAATGGGGAAAAAAGTTACTGACCTAGAAGAAATCCATCTAATACTAATACTTTAGTGAGGCAATTTAATAGTTCTCTTCTATATTTTATATCAATATTACTCCCATTGATTCTGTAAGTTATAATTAGATTTTCCCTTATGGAATAAAAAGCTATGGTTTATCTTTCTCTTTGAACCCAAGATAGTTTCTCCTTTATAGTTAATGAGGCAGTAACTAAAGTATAAGAACCAGTTAGTCAATTGAACATCATGAATTTCTAAAAGCTTAAAAAGGCTGACTTGCTTTATCTCCTCCTTTTTTGTGGTTTCTATGTACAGTTGAAAAGCAAAGAATATTTTCCTCATATAGAGTGTTTTCTGTTTTGGGGAAGATTAATTTTACACGGTAACTTTGTTCCTGGAATAGCAGAGAGGAAAGAGAAAGAATTAGTAATAATATCTTATATCTGTCTTATACCCACAGAGAAATGTGGCCAACCAATGGCCAAGAAAACAAAAACATAAACAACAAACACTTCTAAATAGCAAGCCTCTTTATCCACAGAGAGTCAATATTTGTTCCAGTAATCAGAAATGGAAAAGATTTAAAGGGATAAGCTAGATTGTAGTTTTCTGTAGGCAGAAGAGGCAGAAGAAGGGAATGTTGTCCTAACCCTGCTATCAAGAAATTTGCAATCTGATGGGGGAAAAGATGACAGACATATACTAGGAAAATCAGTTATTAAAAGATATTTGTCTATTCATTAAACAAGTATTTATTTTGCACCCACTATATTCCAAACAAAGTTCTGTAGTCTGGGGAAGACAATACTGAATAAGATAAAATATAGAGCTTACGTTCTACCAAGGCAGGAGGCAGACAATAAACAAAGACAAAAACAACCACAGAGAGGCTATGGAGTAAATGCAAAGAAGGGGATGGGCTAGGCAGATACTGGTAGGGGATAAAGTGTAGATTTTTTTTTTTTTTTAGATACGGTAGTTTGGCAAGTCTTCTCAGGAAATGGCTTTTGAGCAGAGACCTGAATGATGACAAATGGCTAGTAACTGATGTTCCAGGCATAAGAAACAGCAAGGTTAAAGGCCCTGAGGTGAGAACAAAGTTCAGGAATTGCAACAAATTGAGGAACTGAAAGGAAATGTAGCTGGAGCTCATTCCTGTGTGTATGTGGGTAGGGGAGGAGGTGAGGAGGTAGTGAGATATGTACTGTCAGAAATGACTGAGATCATTTTGGCCACCATGGTTTCCCATTCAGTTCAGCTAATATGTCATGTCACACTCAAATGCCTCAGCTTTATGGCTTGAGGTATTAGAATAATAACATTGTATATCTCTTATAAAACCATTCCCTTTCTATTGATTTTTGTCCAGAGAGATCATCATAGTGTTATTATGATTTCCGTTTAGCACTTACTCATCCTTACTGGTTTGTTGAACAATCAATACTCTTTGTCTAGAAGGCAGAAGCCATCTTTATTTCTCTTATCTCTTTTTGGTAAGCATGAGGGAAGGATCACTCTTGCACTGAAAAACAAATTGCTGTGGAAATACGAGTAATAGTATCATGTTTCTCTGGTACGTACTAGCAAACTACATTGCTTATTCAGAAAGAATCACTTCTGCTCTCAGCCAAAGCTTTGTAAAATCCAGGCATTTCAAAATGCACCCCACAGCCTGGATGCCTTCATTCAGGCAAAGCTGAGTCCTGAGGCCGTGCTACATTTGGAGTAGAGAGCTGCCCTTTAAATCTAGTCAACCAATCATTGACTTGCCTATTTATGATTGAATTTTGCTCTAAAACAGCCATTTTAAAAGCAAAACCATTTACCTAAATATCTTTCCGTGATACAAATGTCCAACCACTTTCATAACCCCACATTATCATTGTTAGCATGTATTATATAACTTGCATACATGTACTGTGTGGTTAAAAATGAATTATGTCACCTCATGTTCTAACTACCTTAAGAAATAATTTCAAAGACATGTTCTTATTAATTTCTAAGTGCTCATAAGTATTGTTCTATATACTTTTGTCCATTTGTCTGTCTCTACTGGATACTAAATAACTCAATGAATATGCTTTCTTTACCCCAAATTTAAAAACTTAGATCTTTATAAATTACTAAAAATACAAATATAACTTAAAATTTATATTCACAGCTAGAGCTTGGAAAAGATAGACTCTCAGCCAAAGCTCAGGGCAGATGATATAATATTAACGGATGACAGACAATAAGGACTACTCTAGCCTAATTAGTTTCTATCTGTGTTATCTTTGAGAATCATTCATTTGTTCTTTTAAACTATATTCACTAAATATCCATTATATGCCAAGAGAGATTTCAGGCACTTTTTATACAAATAGCTACTGCATGCAGGGGGTCAGGAAGCAACTAAATAATTATACTGTAATGTTATAATTGCTACAGTAGAGTGGTGTAAAAACTGCAGGATGAAAATATGATAAAGGCAGTGTAAATCTAATGGTAGAGGTCAAAGATGACTTTCAGAGAAAGTAGCACTTAAGAAGGTACTTGAAGCGGGGGTTTTCTTTTTACAATACAAGATAGTGTATTCCAGGGAGAGGGAACAAATATGCAAAGGTATAGAGTCATTACTGATCATGGTGTATATGGGATGGGAAAGGCAGTTCCCTATGTTTGTATCAAAAGAAGTAAGTAGTAGATAAGTTTGGAGAGTATGCAGGAATCAAATGTGAACATTTTTACACAGGAACGTAGCATCAGGGGAAGTAGGAAGTTTTTTGTATGGGGGCTATTGGTTGAGGAAATGACACCATTTTCTAGAGTATCAACTATGCTCTACCATGCAGGGATTCTTTAGTATTTCAGAAGATCATGGACATGACAAACGGCTGATTCTAATCCCAGTGAAAGAAAATAAAAGAAGTAAACAAATGTTACTTACACTTCATCTGATTTTGAGGATTCCAGGAATGAGAATGGCTAGTAAATGTAGAAGAAAATGGTGAATATGGTTAGAAGGTCTTGAGATTCACCCAAAAGCCTCCTGCATTTATATTGACCCAGGGAAGAGGGGGAAGGAGAGATGGAAAGGCTAGGAGTGGAAATGTAAAGAGTCAGAGTGAGGAAAAATGCCTCAGCCAAGGCACCCCAATAAGATGGTCTTGATGGAGGTACTGGAAAGTACTTCAGCTGAGGCCCTGATAAGGAAACCTTTGAATGGAGGTGCCTGAGTTAGGAATGCAGATATATGTATGAGTATGGCTGGTCCAGGGGAACCTGGGTCCTTGACTGCAACTCTCTCTAGAGAACTGTCATGCACTGGCTGTGCACCAAGTCTCATGTGGGGAGGGCAGCTTTCCCCATGAAGCCTGCCAGGCAAAGCCTTGTAATTGCCTGTGGTCAGGCCTGAGGAATCACATATATGCCTTTTGCCCAGTGCCGGACTCTTCAAATACACACATACACACATATATATATATATATTTATCCTAGGAACTACTCGTGTTATAAATATGAGCAATGCAAGCTCCTCAAAGGTGAATCTATAAGATGTTCTGGGAAGTTCATAATAAACTTGTTATTGTAGTTGTTTGATTTTAGATACTTGGCTATTCTGGATTTATTTTAATTTTACCAATTGGCAGGTCCCATCTCTCTGTTAAGGCAGAGGTGTTTCTTTCCTGAAGAAGATGTTTCTTCTTGATTAAATGTACAGCCTACACCACAGTAAAGCACTATCTGAATGAAAACAATTGGAAATGTTGTTTTGTCTAAGAAATAGCTAGAGGCGTTCATGTTTAAAACTTTTTCAGGCTGGCAGGCCCAAAATTAGTTTCTTTCAATTTCCTATTAAAATACATGGGAAAACAAACAAACGAAATATCCAAACCCACAACACTGATAATTAGGACAAAGAGGCAACCAACTGCCAAAAGTTGGGAGGATTTTCCCCTAACTGGAGGGCTGGGGAAGAACTGGATTAAAGTGTCTTATTAGTGGCCCACATCAGATTGCCTCATCTGAAATTATTGACAATTTTTATTACTCCCCTGCCCTTTGTCGTGTTTTTTTTCCAGAATAAATAAAGGTCTTTACGCACAAGAAATATGAGCAACCATCATTCTAGTACTGTGTGCTACCCTTTGAGGCAGCCAGAGTAGAGTACACCCAAATACCAATAAGTTTCTGTCTTTGTATAATTATATTTTAATATTAATAAAGCAACTGGGCAGACAGCAGGGAGAGGGATATGGTCAGTGATACACTGCATCTTGGAAGGCATAATCCTCACAATCAAGTATTGAAGATGGAAGTGGAAAGAGAAAGAGCTCTGGAAGCAGTAAGTATTAGGAAATTTAGTTTGTCATCTTCAACATCAGTGCTTAGCTCAACACATCTACACTAGAGAAAGTGTGTGAGGAAGGATTGGGCAGAGTTATACACACTTACCTGCTATCCAACCAAAAAACTCAGAGAGAGCAAAGAAAAATCTGTATACCCACTTTGTTGGTGTGGGCAAACACTGAGTCTAGCTAAATCTCTCCCTAGTTTAAGAATGAGAAAACAATCATATACACATACATCATGAGGCTCACAAAAATGTTGTAGAACAAGCTAACGTTATTATGAAGATCAAAAACAATGTTTCTTTGGTAGTTAGATGAAAAATAACAAAGTAATTTGTCATTCTCAGTAGTTGAAAAAATGAAAATCTGGATGAAATAGGGCTAGAAATAAATATTGAGAGATCAAGCTGAAATTAAAATCAACAAGATAAAGGGACAAGGGAAAAGGGAGAGAGAAGGAAATATTGGGATGAAGGGAGCCTGGAAATGGAATTGCAAGATTACAATCTGCATAGGAGGTAAGAAAGATTAAAACTGACATAACAGACAGTCAGTGACAAGGAAGACAAAATTGTCCCTGAGAAAGAAGAGGAATAGGACAAAGAGATGAAATGCTGATGAAACAGTTAAGAAATGTGGAGGTCAGGGAACATAACTAGATAAATTTTGTCAACGTAATAACGTTGCAACATAAAGAAAATATTCATTCCTGTATTTAAATTTATTTATAGAATACTATTCTGGATTCTGGGGATATAGAAGTAAAGAATATGGAAATGTTTTGGCTTTTATGATAAGAAGGACAGAAAATAAACAGATAAAAAAAATAAAAGGGCATCAATATTAATATTAATAAGTGTTACGATGAACAAAATATGGGTGAGTGATGTGAGAGAATGTGATTAGAGGTCACTTAAAGTTGAGTGGTCAGGGAAAGCGCCTCTGAGAAAGCAGCCTTTAATCCAAGGCAAGAACAATAAACAAGAACAACAAGCAAGAACAACAACAAAAAAGTCTGGAACAGGAATAGTCAGGAACATTCTGGAAAGAAACAATGGCTGTTGAAAAGATCCTAAGATCGGAATAAGCTGGTATATTTCGGGAACTAAAAGGAGAAACGTATATTTTGACTATACGGAGCAAGCGAAAGAGGAAGGTCACAGATCAGAGAGGAAAACAGACAGATTATTTAGGACCCTCTAAGCCAGCGTGAGGATTTAGGATCTTATTGTTACTACTATTGGAAGCCATTGGACGATTTTTAAGATCAGGACTGACAAAAATAAGATTTACTTTTTAACAAAAGATCTTCTTTGCTGCTGTGGAAGAATGGAAAATAGGAAATATCTAGGAGGTCTTTCAAGAAGTTACTGAAACATTCTAGGTAAGATATAATTGACAGGTGTGTTAGCAGTGCAGATGGAGACAAGTAAACATGTGTTATGCTTTGAAGGCACGATTCATATAGTTATTGAGATACTTCATGTAGGATATGAGGAAAAGTAAGAAACTGAGAATCCAGGTTTTTGTCTTAAGCTGCTAGATGGATGATCAGGTATGTGTGCTGGAGTGTAGCAGGTCTGCATTATGTATGTGTGTGTGTTTCTGTGTGGTGTGGGAGGAGACCAAGAGTGCTGTTTTTGAGGCTGCTTAAGTTTGAGATCCATGTTAAAATTGAGATGCCTGTATGATATCAGAGTGGAAAGGGTAACTTAACTATTGCATATATGTCCTTGATGTTCAGAGGTGCACTCTGGACTAGAAATATAAATTCATGAGTTATTAATAGATAAAAATCCAGGTGGAAAAAATACATAATCCACAAGGAAGTAAAATCAGGCTGCTCTAAGAGTCTCTGCATTAAGTGACAGAAGCTAATGGAGCAACATATGTAGAGTATGGAAATTTTTAAAATGTGGATCAATATTTGATACTATGTCAAATTACTTATCATATATGAGGATGAGAATAAGCAATTCCAGATATGTGCATACTGCAAAAGTATACTTACCACCCCCGCCTTTATAGGAGGGCACTTAAAGTCATGCTTCCAAGCAATTGAGAATGAATCAAAATTTAGTATTCAGTAATAATGATGCGGTGGGTTTGTACTCCCCTTCTAGAAATATATTCTAAGAAAATAATCTGGAACATGGATGCAAATTTATGCACAAAAATGTTCATTGTAGAGTTTTTATCAGTAATGAAAATTGTAGTCAACATTAGGAGAATGTCCATATGGTGGAATACTAGGAAGACATTTAAAATTATGTTTATGAATAATTTAAATTACATAGAAAACAATTACAAAACACAGATAAATGAAAAAAGCAGTATGCCAAATTATAGGTACAGTATCATCACTGTCAATCTGTGTAGAAAAACATCCTGGAAAGGAAAAATGGAAATGTCACTGCTGTTTGCCTCAGAGAGATGGAATTACTCTTTTCCAGTTTCATTGTTATTTTTCATACTTTGTAAGATTTCTAAATCAGTATTACTTATGTAATAGAAAACTATATTTTAAAAGTTTTCAAACTTGGAAAGGCATTGTAAAGTTTATGAAAACACTGGATAATTGATATGATATAAAGTGAAGTGAAAAAGCAGAATAAAAATTCAGTATGCATTACTGATTCAAACATATAAAAATGTAAGTAAATAGTGCATGTGGAGAAGCTTAAAGAGACAATCATACAAAAAATATCATCAGTATTCATAGGAGTCAGAGAATATTGTAAATTTCAAGTTAAAAGTGAGTAGGGAAACAAACAAAATTCTAACAGTTACTGTTGGAACTCCCTTCAGGGCTGCAAGCTTATGAATGCAGAGATTAATGCAGAGAAAGAGGAATCTAAATGGAGCAAAGGTAGTGAATAGAAAAGGGAAGATGAAAATGTAGACAAAGCTCAGGAAAGAAAGTCAATCCCAGAAAGAGAAAGTCCAACACTAAGTGCCAAAATCCTGGACACAGATCAGAGACTTGGTAGAGTCTAGAGCAAGGGTCCTAGAGGGGAGTAGCATTGGAGGCAGCCTCAGAGCATTGCTAATGGGAGAAAAGAGATGCCCCTTCGAGCATCTAAATGACTCTAAATGACTCTTTTTTTTGAAAAAAAAAGAAGAGGGAAAAATTAAAGGCCCTGCAGAAGCAGCATAGAACCACAAAATAAGACAATCCATCCTCCTTCATCCTCAATGCCAACCCTTAATGAAACTACATGTCACTATACTAGCAGAAGAGAGCACTCATGAGATAGGAACCCCGTCCAAAAATACCTCAGAACAGAAAAATATCAGAGCAATTCCATACCAAACTACTCAAACAAAACAAAACAGAAAGCTTTTAATCTGTTAAAAATGTTTCTAAATATCCAGTCAAATGGAGAACAAATCTATCACAAAACAATCTCAAATGAATTAAATAAATCAGTCAGGTATATTTTTAAAAAATGACTCTAAATCCAAGAATTAAGAGCAAAAATAAGCAAAAACAAAAAAGTATGAAGTTCAATAAGAGTTGACAGAAAACTCAGGAAAGAAATTTTTTTAAAAACTCAAAAATATAAAAAATTAAGGATAAAATTCAAGGTGCTCAAGGGAGAATAAAACTGAATAAAAATTTAATAAAGGACATTGAAAGAAAAGGAAAATAACCACCAATATAAACATTAAAAAAAGAGGAAAATTAATAACAGCTAGGAAAAAAAGTGTTTAAAATGGAGGACATGAAAAGAATATCTATATGTTTGGAACTAGAATCTCTGAAGAAGAATAACAAAACAATGAAACTAAACTAATATTTATAACTATAATTCAAAAAACAATTTTCCAGCAAAAATTAAATCTCTATGTCAGCATATTGAAAAAAATTCATTGTGTATCTGGAAAACCTTGGGCCAAGTTGACTACTCAGAAACATATCAAGGTAAAATTATTAGACTTTAAAGACAAAAATTTCTTAGAGCCTACAGGAAAAATGACCAAATTATTTATAAAAATAAGAAAGCAATATGGTCACCAGATATCTCAAGAGCACATCAGCCATGGCAAGGTGATAGTGGAGAAGGATTTTCAAGAAACTCAAGAAAATGTAGTGTGGGCCAAAGATTTTATGTCTAGCCAATCTGTTCTTCAAATATTAAAAGTGCAAAACCCTCTAAAGAAATCTATTAGAGGAAGAGCTCCATCTGGGAAAAACTCAACAATGGTAAGTATTTAGTATATTTAATTTTAGATCTAAGACTAAAAAAGGAGTGAGGGCATGGTGGAAGAATAATACAGATGGTCCCAGACCTAGGATAGTTTGAGTTATGACCTTTTGACTTTATGATGGAGGGAAAGCAAAGAGCATTCAGTAGAAACCATACTTTGAATTTTGATCTTTTCCCTTCACCCGATGCTGGGCAGTGGCAGCAATCTGCAGCTACCAGTCAGCCACTCAATCACGAGGGTGAACAACTGATCCACTTACAACCATTCTATACCCAGACAACCATTCTGTTTCTCACTTTCAGTACAGTAGTCAATCAATTACATGAGATACTTAATACTTTATTATAAAATAGGCTCTGTGTTAGATGATTTTGCCCAACTGTCATTTCATGGAAAAGTTCTGAGCACCTTTACGGAAGGCCAGACTAAGCTACTATGTTCAGTAGGTTAGGTGTATTAAATGCATTTTCGACTTATGATATTTTCAATTTATGATAGGTTTATCAGGATATAACCCCGCTGGAAGTTGTGGAAGATCCATTTATAAACATATTTCTTACAAAGTAGGAGAATGAAACTAAGAAATGAAAGGAAAAGAGAAAACTATAATATGAACACTAATTGTTATATAAATATTGGGTAAATATCAAGGAATGCCATTTATTTATTTATTTATTTAACATCTTTATTGGAGTATAATTGCTTTACAATGGTGTGTTAGTTTCTGATTTATAACAAAGTGAATCAGCTATACATATACATATATCCCCATGTCTCCTCCCTCTTGCATCTCCCTCTCACCCTCCCTATCCCACTCCTCTAGGTGGTCACAAAGCACTGAGCTGATCTCCCTGTGCTATGCGGCTGCTTCCCACTAGCTATCTATTTTACACTTGGTAGTGTATATATGTCCATGCCACTCTCTCACTTTGTCCCAGCTTACCCTTCCCACTCCCCGTGTCTTCAAGTCCATTCTCTACGTCTGCATCTTTATTCCTGTCCTGACCCTTGGTTCTTCAGAACCTTTTTTTTTTTTTAATTCCATATATATACATTAGCATACAGTATTTGTTTTTCTTTTTCTGACTTATTTCACTCTATATGACAGGCTCTAGGTCCATCCACCTCACTACAAATAACTCAGTTTCGTTTCTCTTTATGGCTGAGTAATATTCCATTGTATATATGTGCCACATCTTCTTTATCCATTCATCTATCGATGGACACTTAGGTTGCTTCCATGTCCTGACTATTGTAAATAGAGCTGCAATGAACATTGTGGTACATGACTCTTTTTGAATTATGGTTTTCTCAGGGTATAGGCCCAGTAGTGGGATTGCTGGGTCGTATGGTAGTTCTATTTTTAGTTTTTTAAGGAACCTCCATACTGTTCTCCATAGTGGCTGTATCAATTTACATTCCCACCAACAGTGCAAGAGGGTTCCCTTTTCTCCATACCCTCTTCAGCATTTGTTGTTTGTAGATTTCTTGATGATGGCCATTCTGACTGGTGTGAGGTGATACCTCATTGTAGTTTTGATTTACATTTCTCTAATGATTAGTGATGTTGAGCATTCTTTCATGTGTTTGTTGACAATCTGTATATCTTCTTTGGAGAAATGTCTATTTAGGTCTTCTGCCCATTTTTGGGTTGGGTTTTTTGGTTTTTTGATATTGAGCTGCGTGAGCTGCTTGTAAATTTTGGAGATTAATCCTTTGTCAGTTGCTTCATTAGCAAATATTTTCTCCCATTCTGAGGGTTGTCTTTTCATCTTGTTTATGGTTTCCTTTGCTGTGCAAAAGCTTTTAAGTTTCACTAGGTCCCATTTGTTTATTTTTGTTTTTATTTCCATTTCTCTAGGAGGTGGGTCAAAAAGGATCTTGCTGTGATGTATGTCATAGAGTGTTCTGCCTATGTTTTCCTCTAACAGTTTTATAGTGTCTGGCCTTACATTTAGGTCTTTAATCCATTTTCAGTTTATTTTTGTGTATGGTGTGAGGAAGTGTTCTAATTTCATTCTTTTACATGTAGTGGTCCAGTTTTCCCAGCATCATTTATTGAAGAGGGGAATGCCATTTAAAACTGGCAATGCAGATAGAAAAGAGATTAATTTTAAAAGGAGGAATTCAGGGCACTAGTGCATGTCTAAATACAAAGGTAATCACAGTTTCAGAAAAGTATAAATCTTCTTAAATAATGAAGCAAGGAAAACAAATAACAGTGAGGGGAAACACAGTAAATATAATACACACCGTAATTATGGCATAAAATGATGCAGCAGAATTGAGGCAAATCATATCCATAATTATCAATGAGCTTAACTCACCTAGCAAAGAAAAGGATTTTCAAACCGTCTCATGAAGGTAAACCTAACTCTATGTATATATGACACACCTGAAACCAATTGATTCAAAAAGGCTAAAAATAAAGAGATGGTCAAAGATATACTAAGTAACTGAAAGCAGTAAGAAAGCAGATACCAGACTAAGGAGAAGTAAGCCAAAAACAAAAAAAGAGAGAGAGAGAGAAAACACTCAATGAAATAAAAACTTTTTTTTTAATTGCTAAAAGTCATGGTTTACAATGAATATTTAACAGCTGTAAATACCTATGCAATATATAATTAGAATCCATGAGTCCACACTGATAAAGATATACTTAGAGAGATATTTTAAATAAAAGATGATAGATAAAATAGATACACAGAAGATAGATAAGGTGAGGGAAAGTTCTTTCTTATGATGAAATGTCAACTAATCAATATGAAAGAAGTAATTAATGTGAAAAAAATCACTATTTTACAATTATCATAGTAAAAATTGATTCAGGCAAAAATTCATCAAATTTAGCATCTATAGGATGATCAAGTTTTATGAGGGCAGGATATTTACATGGTCTCTAAATTATATATTAATTCTAAAAGTCAAATTATATTAATGCATACAAACTGTAAGTGCAGAAACTGGATAATCCCTTAATGAAGTCATTTAAACAACATCATGAGTAAAATACAAATGTATATCATATGTCTTGGAATGTGATACCTTAAGGATATAATATGCCTAATGTCATATTCAAGCCAAAAATCCATAGCCTGATTCAAATTTGGGGAAAACTCAAACTGTAATTGAGAGACACTCTATAAAATAGCTGCCCTATATTCTTCAGATATATCAATGTTATATAAAATAAAGACTAAAAATAACTGCTCCAGATTAAAGGAGGCTAAAATGATGCATCAACTAAATACAATATGAGATCCTGGATCTCTCTTGAACTAGAAAACAAATTCTATAAAGATATTATTGGGACAGGTAGAAAATAGGCTGTAGGTTAGTTAGAAGTATTTTATCAAAGTTAAATTTCCTAAAATTGAAAAATAAATAAGTTTTATCTTTGAAGGTAAGAAGAGCCTATGAAAATCAGTAAAAAGAGAGGAGGGTAAAGGTGATTGGTGTTGATGTGAGTAAATTCTTACTCTTTATTACATACTGTAAGAATTCCTAGGATTTTTGGTTTACCCAGTTTCTTGACACCCTCTTGTTTGGTAACGTGGGAGGAGCTGTGGAATAGAGCTAGATTTCTGTTCCCATTATGACCCAAACCTGAAATGCAAAAATGTTCTTGGGACTTCACTGAATTGGAATGGGCTCATCAGCAAAAGGGAAGACATAAAGCCCATGGCCATTGGTTATCGGACTAAGCAGTGTAATCCCAGGTATGCTGAGGGACATCTTATTACAACACAGATATTTCAAAACCAAAAAAAAAAAAAAAAAACCCAACAAATCTACCAATCCATCATAAATTTACAAATATGAATACATTTGAAATAGCCCTGCTTTCAATACAGAGGAAAAAGGTGAAGAAAATATGTAAGAACATAAAATATGACTCCATTATCTTCAAAGACCTGACAATTTTAATTTGAAATCTATTTTTAATGCATTAATTTTTTTGTTCTTTCATTCAAGTGGCATTTTTTGAGTGTTTTTTATGGTTGTGTGTTAGATGTTGAACTGCAATAGCTTCTGAATAGTCTATTCTTGAATTATTTCTCTTCTCTCCATTTCTAGTGCTAGTTCAATCTCTCAGGATAGTGACTCAAGTACTTCTTAACTGATATGGCTACTTAAGTTTATCTCCCATATAATCTGTCCAACCTGTGACCTTCAGATTTATCTTTGTCAAATAAAAATCTGCCCATGCTACACCCTGTTTTAAAATTTTAATAGTTTTCTTGTTCTGTAGGATAAAGCCAGATGTCTCAACATATTACACATTTTTTTTTTTTTTTTCTCCCAACCTCCCTTCAGTTGATGCAGTGTTACTTTCTGCTTTTGGAAAAAACGTATCATCCTTTTATACTTTTGCTTAATCATGCCCTCCTTCTGGGAGTTATTTTCCTTGTGCTTCTAGGACACAGAAGCCTTATCAAAATGTTTCTTCTCTCACCCAACAATATTTAGAGCCCCCAAGTCTGGGATCTCATGGCCCATTGTATCTGACCTCTTTTGTACTAGAGTTTATTTCTACAGTGCTTCTTTTCCTCCTAACTGTTTCATAGCTTCTATGATGAAGGCATCACATCTTATCACAGTGCTAGTGCAATGTTTGGATCCTGTTAGTATTATAATAAATATTTGTCAAATGGAAAGATAATATTTACCATGACTACATAATTAAGTCACCTGGAGAAAAAATTAAGATATTAAGAGAATGGTATATACAAGAAAACCCCCAAAGACTTCAGAAGCAAGAACTCATGTTGCACAAACAGACTGAATTCACGTACTTCCCATTACAAAGTTTCAAACTGTACGTAATGATACCCCATTAACAACACCCAAGATGATTTTTGAAAACATTAAAGATGTTGGACAGAATTAGACATCTGGCTTGAAATAATTCCAGTGGGATGTAGACAGGCAATCTCTTTGAAGTAAAGATATTTATGCAACACAGAAGAATTATCAAATACCCTACCTACTGCCAAAGAGCGGCTGCAACCAAATATTAAATAATGTGAAAGAGAAAATGAGGCCACAATTCTCTCAATGGGATATAAACCAAGAATAGGCCTTGTTTCAGACATGTATTTGGACACAAGCAATGCATTTATTCGATAGTCTTGTCGTTCACACAAAACGATAAAAAATGAACAGAAAATAAAATTTTGCATTTCAGAAATTTAACTCATTTATTTAGTTTTGAGTAATGGTTTGATTTCAATCAAGGGCAATATAAAAAAAGTAAGAGTTTAATTACTAAGTGTATGACTTTCTACTTACTTTGTTTTCATATTTTTTTTATTTTTAGTAGACCTATGTGAATACTTCAAATGATTCAATTATTAAAAGTACTTAAAACTATGAACAGGATAAGAATTATTTTTTTATGGCACAGTTTCTCTTATTTGCATACATAATGACACATTTATCAGAGGCTTTTGAGAGGTAAGAAAGAAGTGGATAATGTACAGAATTTATAAACATTTCCAGGATATCTTTATACTCCCTTATTGTCCTCCTTCTCTGCTGTGGGATTTGAGTCATGGTTCCTTTCAAACTACATTATAAACAACCTGAATTTCTCTGATTATATTTTAATCCTGTTTCCTCCTCTTTCCACCTTGAGGAGAGATGATTACCATTTGTAATGTTGAAGATAGTTATGAAACCATCTTCCCTTTTTAATTTCTTAGAATATGTCCAATTTCTATCTTCGTTCTTGAGATTGTTCAACCATTACTGCTTCTGGTCCCTTTCCAGATTCTTCACAGCAGTCATTTCTCAGAAAATCATGCACACCTGATAGAGGGATAGAGAATGAGGTAGGAGGATACATGTATCACAAAGGTTCTGCTGGACCAGGCTCAAAAATAGAATCCATTTAGCAAAAGGAAATTCCAACATCTTTGCAGCAGAATTTTATCTCAGTGGATCAAGCAATCTCTCTGGCTTGAATAGGGTTCCTGGGCATTGAAATTATTGTAGGATTATCACTTGTATTATTTGATTAATCATGTGAATAGTATCCCACCCACTTTTATGAGTCATAATCCAAGTTCTTCAGGGATTGATGATAATACTAATAACAACAACAATAATAATAAGCAATGATACTTAATATTTATTGAACAATTGTCAGGTGTTGATACGTTGTTAAGGGCTTTACATATATTATCTCATAACAACTGAATGAAATGAGGAATATTATCTACATTTGATACATGAGAAAACTCAGTACAGAGTGATTACTTACCCAAGAGCCATAAGAAGGCAAAGACAAAATATGATCCCAAGCATAATACCCAGGGCCTGAACTCTTAGGCACCATTTTATATTGCTGCTGGAAAGGAAAATCTGAAGATGGTAGGAAAAATGAGATGGTCAGTTGTTGGTAGGACATGGATAATTCAACTCAATTCACTAAATGTTGATTGTGAACCAGAGTATAGATAAGTCTAGTGAGGTCAAAATGCATCCAGAAAGATGTTAACATGCTCTATAACAGTGGGAGGATATGATTTCTAGACAAATTCAGGACTATATGTGAGATAGTGAGGTATCTAAGGTCAGAAATCCAGGAAATCTTGGCAGACCAAAGGGTTTAGGCATATATAAAAAATGAGAGCTGACATCTATCCACTGTCCAAGAGAGCCAGGTGAACTTAAGGCATCCAGTCATTCAGAAGGTGGAGCAGTAGATCATTTTGACATCATTCATTAAGGGAGCCTAATTCTGGAGCAGGGAGTATTTGTCCTTTAGACTCACATACTTTTAGAAAGACAGCTTAAGAATCTTGGGCGTAGTTTCAGTTAGAGGGAGGCTCTGAAGAACTTAGGTGTATACTCCTTCTGCCTATGCTAGTCCCTGAGATTACTAAAATGATTCTGTTCTTACCATCAACGGATTTATTCTCTCTTTTGTGAGATAGCCATATACTCAGAATGAAGCAAATACAATGATCGTAGCTGACATGTATTACATGCTCAGTAGGTGCCAAGCATTATACTAAGTACACTCTGATGATAAGTTACAAATGTGAGAGTATGCACTAAATGTTAGGTGGAAGTCCAGAAAAGGTAGTGGGGACAGGACTTGGGTCGTAATGGCAAGCTTCATGAGGGTAATGAATGTTGAGAGATACTTCTACATGGGTCTCATTCATTTCTCATGTCTTATGAGCACAGGCACTGTTTATACAAACAACTTTTGTTCTGAACTATCTTTACAAGCATGTTTGTATACTAAACAGTCATGAAAGGTAGAAAGAGTGTATCTCTTCTTGCAGAACAGAAGGCTGTCCAATATGGTAAAAATAATGCTTCCCTCTGGGGAAAACTTTGGGCAAGCTTACCTGCATCCAGTGTAAAAGATTCAGGTCTCCTAATCTTGAATTCCTTGGCTGTGACACAAACCCTTGAATACGTAACATCCACCTGGGTTGCTCCATGTTGCTTTCATGAGATTTGGGGGCAAGGAGAACCAGTGCAAACGTGAAGCTCATGAAGCTTGCTATGCTTTGAGTAATAAAGTCCTTTGTCTCTGACCCAGGAGTTTTATGTCTTCTGTCATAAAACTGTCAGAAAACTTCATCATGAAACTCTGGTACACTAACTTGTTAGCTTTCAAGTAGAGATCCTTTACAGTTCTTGACAATAGACCTTAAAGAAAGGATGAAACTTATAAAATCAGATAGGGATAGTAAGACATCTCAGAGTAAAACACTGATACATGAATTGCTTAGGGTACAAAGAACAGATCAGTTTGATTAGACTTACGTATTTGAGTAGGGAACTAATGTTAGATAGACAAACTGAGGTTAGATATTACAGAACTTTGAGCAGTAAGTAGTATGGAACTTAATCCAAGAAATTCAAAGAGCCACAAAACATTTCAAAGCAAAGAATTCTCTCCTTTTCTATGTTTATACTCTCTCTTAAAAGGCCCCACCTGGTACCTTGATTTTACTAATCAGCTGTAGGCATATCTTCTTCATAATATGGACAATCCATCTGTATACATACTTAGCAACAATCCCATATTTTCAAACCTTTCTAGGTAAATTACTATTTACACATAATTAAAGCTATAGTTGATTCTAATTCCTAATTAGTAATTCTCACCATAAACTTGCTACCAATATTCAGGTGAGAGAAATATTTCATTCGCTTTTGAAAATGATTACAACTGAGATTTCTATGTTAATTTCATCTGTGATAAATTATAACTTATTATTAACTTGGCTTTACAAAGGAACTAAACAATTGGTGACATTCTTATGGGAAAGCTATTTATGTGATGAGTTGCAACTGGGTTCATTTCTTTCTGTTCTTCTGCTTTTCTCAAATAGTTAAATATAGACCCTAGGATTTAGGTATGAAAAATAAAGTACAACACTGAGACGTACATGTGTATATTTACTATTTCTGGCTGTGGTGTCTCACATACATTATCTTTTGAAAAGTTGTACATTTCAAAACAGTACTTAATGAGCTTAGAGTGAACTAGGTTCATCTATTCAGTATAGAATAAGAAAGAAAGAAAGAAAGAAAGAAAGAAAGAAAGAAAGAAAGAAAGAAAGAAAGAAAGAAAGAAAGAAAGAAAGAAAGAAAGAAAGAAAGAAAGAAAAAAATTTGCTCTAATTAAATGTGAAGAACATTTCATACTTTCTAGTATTACATTTGGAAGGTAGTTAATTATAGGTATTGAGAAAGGATAATCCTTATTCAAACCCTAGCAATCAATATGTTCTTAGTATAGTGCTACTACCTATCAATTTTAAGCCATGAAAGTTCTTCTACTCTAGCAAGAACCATAATCTCCAAGAAAAAAAAAAAATCAAACATTTGATTAAGAGAGTGGACTCTAGAGAACTCTTTGAAGATTCCTCTATTCAAAAATCAAATGATATTTTTAAGCATGATATTTATGTTTGGCTGAACAGCTAGAAAAAGAGAATTACCTTTTGACTCCATCACAGAATAAGGCACTCTGTAGCATCCTGCTAAAAGAGAATGTTGTTTCTGCTGAAAAGTGAATGTGTTGTAAAGCATCATGACTCTTATTAACATGTAAACATTAGGCTAATCTCTCTCCAGGATTGGCTCATTATTTATTTTTTCAGGGGTTCGCAGGGAAGATTCTTTGCTTTCTGTTGTGATTCACAATATGTGACCTTTATATCATGAAAGCTGTATGTATGTATGTTTATATGTATGTATGTATGTATTTAGATAGATAGATAGGTAGATAGATAGGTGATAGATGGATACAAATCTGGGGTAGAGATGGCAAATAAATGACAATGTGCTACTGCTCTCACATTCCATGCCCATGACAGATATTACTTCACACCAAGTCCAGAAGTAACCTCAGATTTCTTCAAAGAACAGTTCTCTGGCCAAACACTAGCAAAGAATGAAAGTTAGCC
This sequence comes from Eschrichtius robustus, assembly GCF_028021215.1. Taxonomy (NCBI): domain Eukaryota; kingdom Metazoa; phylum Chordata; class Mammalia; order Artiodactyla; family Eschrichtiidae; genus Eschrichtius; species Eschrichtius robustus. The sequence continues at coordinate 28,106,860 of NC_090838.1, forward strand.
TGGGAATTAAAGGAGTATTCTTGCTCTAATAATATAATATATTTGATTTCTAAGCCACATTGGAATTCTGGCTAAGTGTAAAATTCTTACCCAAGTAATACATAGGCCTTCTTTAGTTGAATCCATTGCATATCTGCCTCATATATTTGTCCATTTATAAAATATTTGTCGCTGCACAGCTATTATAGCCAAGCACTGGTTGAACACCTGCCAAATTTTATGTATCTAGAAGGCCCCCAAGACATCATCTACTCATGCTGCTTCATACTACACATGAGAAAGTTGAGATCATATAGGGGAAAGGCCTTGATCAAGATCTTACAAGTAGCAAGTGACATAGCCAAATCTGCAACCTAGGACTTTGGAAGAATTAATTTAACTAAAATCTGGTTCAAGTCACATTTTTGTACCTTAACTTGGTAAAGAGATGTCTCCAGACAGAAAATCCCAACAGCTGTTTGTCATTGGGATTCAATTAAAAGAATTTGAATACTTGGGCTGGTTAATAGAATAGACAAAGTTTCTTAAAAACAGTTACTAAATTTTAGGTACAGTGGTATCTCATCTGTATAATGGGAGAAATGCAAATATCTCATAGGATTTTTAAGGAGATTAAATGTCTTAATATATTTAAATCATCTAATTGAAACATTGGAAGCAGTCTTTTACAATGTATTTTCTAGTATATTATTTTTATTTAAAAATCTATCTTTGAAAATAGCACCATTACCAAATAATTTTATGAGTAAATTGAAACAACCCTCAGATAACCTTTGTCATTCACATTATAGCAGTCTTTCAATTCATAGAATATTATAGCATAAAGAAATTAATTTTAAAACTCATTTAAAAAATTTCAAATAACTTCCAAATCACACTTTTAAAGAGTATGAACACACAGCTGTATGAGACTATATACATACACACAAACACAAATACAAATACGATAGGTCATTTTTGCTAATAAACCTAGACTTTAAAAAAAGTAAATAGAATTCAGAAATACATTTAGAGAAGTGAATAAGGTTTGTCCTAGGGATATGAGTTTAGACAAAAATTAGAAAATCTGCTTATTTGTTATACTGTGTTAATAAATTAAGGTAAAAAAATCATATGACCATCTCATCAGCTACAGGAATAATAATAAATTCAACACCCACTCTTGATTAAAATACAAACATGCAAGCTTACATTAGCAAACTAGGAATAGAAGGAAACTTTTAAATTTCATAAAGCTTATTTTTAGAAACCAAAAAACAAGCATCACTGATACTATAAGTAAATCCAGGAGCAATATCAGGTGCCTGATTTCATTACTGCTGTTTGACATTGTACTGAATGTTTGACTCAGGGTTTCTAACTTTGGCACTGTTATTGTAGACCAGATAATTCTTTGTGTGGGAGACTGTTCTGTGCAGTGTAAGATGTTTAGCAGCATCTTTGACTTCTAATCACCTGATGTGAATAACATCTCCCTAGTTATGACAATCAAAAATGTCTCAGGACATTGACACATGTCCCCTTGGGGAAAGAAAACAGTACCCAGTTTATAACCACTGCTTTATCAATGAAAAAAGTCAATATTTCAAAAATACAAATTGTAAATATTGGAAAGGAATAAAAACTATTTTCCAATAATATAATTGTTATAACCAATTAAAATATATTACAAGAAAAAAATCATGACTCCAATAGTAACCAAAACTAAATAATTCTTTATAATTCACTTGAGAAGAAATTTTCACAGTGATGAAAATTACAAATCTTCAGCATAAAAGAAATCCTGACTGAATAGAGGAATATTTCATGTACACTGATAAGAAGAGTTGATATTGCAAAGTCAACAATTCTACTCAAATTAATTTGTAAACTCAAAGCAAGCCCAGTAAACTTACTGATACACACACACAAAATTTAAACTGGAAAAAGAAATGTACAGTTAACAGCTAAGAACATTTTAAGCGAGAACAATGATGGATGATTTACCCTGCTGGATGTCAGAATACTCATAGAAGTATAATAAATACATCAACATGGAATTGGCCTCAATACATACTGTGATATGGATCATTCCTGAAAACATGCTAAGTGAAGAAGCCAAGCACAAAAGGCTACACATCACATAATTTCATTTATATGAAATGTCCAGAATAGGTGAATCGATAGAGATGGAAAATAGATTAGTGGTTACCAGGGTCTGGGAGTAGGGGATTATTGGGACTGACTGCTAATGGATTTGAAGTTTCTTCTCGGGGGTGATGAAGTGTTCTAGAGTTAGACACTGATAATGCTTGCACAACTCTGTGAATTGTATCCACTAAGTTGTACACTTTAAAAGGGTGAATTTTATAGTATCTAAATTATATAACAACAAAGCTGTTATTATTAAGAAGCATGAAATTTGCCCAGATATGGACAAGTGGATAATTGGATATGTTCAATAATCTATAAATGTTATATTATATGTACATATATCATGTATATTCTATATATTGTGCCTATTACATATATTATATATTTATCCTATAGAATTGTTATATATAAAAAGAGGTATGAATAATAATACTGATATTTTCAATTCATGGAGGCAAATGTGAGCTATCAATAAATTATGCTGTAATAATTGACTACCTCTCAGGAAAAGAAAACCGTTTGCCTACCTCTCATCATTCTCAAGCAAAACTCATATTAGATTAAAAGATAAACATTTAAAAACTACCTTTCACTCATTAGAAGAAAGTAACAGTAAATATTGTTTTAGGGTAGTGGTATGTGGTGTGTAAGGCTTTCTTATGCAAGTCATAAAACACAAAAGGCATAATAGAAAATAAGTTGACAGCCTATAAACTTATTTACATATCATAAAACTCTGTAAAAAGTATAGAAAATAAAAATACAAAACAGAACACTAGAGAATTATTTACAATCTGTAAAATAAATTATATAGTAAAAAAATAAGACCACTATAAAATAGTCTTGCATATTCATTAAAAAACCTAGTGAGAGACATGAAAAATATTAAATAGGGCACAGAAAAGAAAATTAAAGTTAGTAATAACTATGAAAATTGCTTAACACAAATAGTAATTCAGGGAACGTAAACTAAGCCAATGAGATATCATTTTATCCCATAAGATTGGCCAGAAAAAGAAAAAAAAATCTAGAGTGAGTTATTTGTGTTGAAAATTGAGCCTCTCATATACTGTGAATATGTATTGCTTTTTGATAGAATATTAGAATGACTGGATAGGTGATTGATGGCAAGATAGATAGATGATTGATAGATAGATTAGAAATACTGGGAGGTATGGCCACTCCAATTCATAGAGATAGATTTAACATCTCCACCAAGAGGTATGCAATGGTGTATACTGAAAGATTTGGAAATAAGTTGTGGTACATTTTATTTTTTTCAAGATGATTACAAAAATATTTATCATTGCACACAAATTTTCAGAAATATATCACTCCCTCGTCGAGAGTCTATCTCCCCATTTATTAAACCTGGTCTGAGTTTGTGCTTTTACTCACTGACAGAGTCCTGTGCACAGGAGGCTGTTTGACTAACTAGGTTAAGTAACAGTTTCTGGTTGGCCTTCTGAGATCTCAGCCAACAGTCATTACCAACTTGCCAGCCATGTGGATAAGCCATTTTGGAAGCAGATTAAGTAGCCATTAGTGAAACCACCCCAGATGATGCCACATGGCATATACAGGACGCTGCTCACCAATCCCTTTCCCAATTACAGATATACGAGTGAACAAATGATTGTCATTGTTCTGAGCCACTTAGTTTTAGGGGAGTTTGTTACTAACAACAGATAGCAAGAATATAACTTAAGGTTGTATTAAATGGAAGATGATTATACTGTAGTGTGTAATATTACATAGCCTCTTAAAAGAATTGTGTGTGTGTGTGTGTGTGTGTGTGTGTGGACATGGACAGATTTAGGACACCCCAAAATATATCTATTTTTAAATGTGCCCACAAGTATACAAATAGAAAACAGTGGGAACATGTCATGGAGAATTTTTTTTTTTTTTTAATTGTTACACTTTATTTATTTAATTATTTATTTTTGGCTGTGTTGGGTCTTCGTTTCTGTGCGTGGGCTTTCTCTAGTTGCGGCGAGTGGGGGCCACTCTTCATCGCGGTGCGTGGGCCTCTCACTGTCGCGGCCTCTCTTGTTGCGGAGCACAGGCTCCAGATGCTCAGGCTCAGTACTTGTGGCTCACGGGCCTAGTTGCTCCGCAGCATGTGGGATCTTCCCAGACCAGGGCTCGAAACCGTGTCCCCTGCATTGGCAGGCAGATTCTCAACCACTGCGCCACCAGGGAAGCCCTGGAGAATATTTTTAAAATATTTTTTAAATATTAAATTTATTAAAATTTTACAGTCAAAATGAATTGGTCTGTTACTTTTATAATTAAAAATAAATTTAAAACAATAAAAAAAAACCTAGTAATAAGTGGAAAAAGCCTACGTGAATATACAGTTGCAATGTGGATGAAGAGGGGGAGCTATCTTAAATATTTCTAACAGTATTTTAGGATTTGGGGCCTAAGAGCTCTGACTGATTCCTCTTCAATTTGGATTCAAAGCATTATCAAAATATTTGCAGTCCCATCTGGAGCTATGTTTTTGTTGTTGCTATTTAGAACAGTGTGTTTGATAAATCCTAAGGCAATGTATAATCAGATTTTTAATATCCCTCATTGGTGAAATAAATGGGGACAAGCCTTTTGATTCATTTTATTACGATTGTCAGAACTTGCTTATTACATGAACTTGCTTATTTAATTATCTCTGAATATCTGCATTCCCTTTGCCTTTTCTTGGCATCAAACACACAGAAACAGCTTCCTATTAACCTGCATTCTGGGGACTATTTATGCTAGCAGAAAATCCTCTGTTTTATGTCAGAGACATGAACTTTGTTCACTGGCACTACCTTGGTTGATTCATTTTTCTCTCATTCATTTTGGTGATCTAAAATATAATATTAATAAAAATAGCAACATAATAATAGAATAGCCACACCAAAGATAGCTGAAATGTAAGGAGTACTTAAGTAATATGTGCAAATACACAAAATTAGAAACTGCAACCACCAGAAGGCAGACAGCAGAAGCAAGAAAAACTACAATCCTGCAGCTGGTGGAACAAAAACCACATTCACAGAAAGATAGACAAGATGAAAAGGCAGAGGACTATGTACCAGATGAAGGAACAAGATAAAACCCCAGAAAAACAACTAAATGAAATGGAGATAGGCAAACTTCCAGAAAAAGAATTCAGAATAATGATAGTGAAGATGATACAGGACCTTGGAAAAAGAATGGAGGCAAAGATCGAGAAGATGCAATAAATGTTTAACAAAGATCTAGAAGAATTAAAGAGCAAGCAAACAGAGATGAACAATACAATAACTGAAATGAAAAATACACTAGAAGGAATCAATAGCAGAATAACTGAAGCAGAAGAACAGGTAAGTGACCTGGAAGACATAATGGTGGAATTCACTGCTGCAGAACAGAATAAAGCAAAAAGAATGACAAGAAATGAAGACAGCATAAAAGAACTCTGGGACAACATTAAATGCAACAACATTCGCATTATAGGGGTCCCAGAAGGAAAAGAGAGAGAGAGAAAAGACCCAAGAAAATATTTGAAGAGATTATAGTCAAAAACTTCCCTAACATGGGAAAGGAAATAGCCACCCAAGTCCAGGAAATGCAGAGAGTCCCATACAGGATAAACCCAAGGAGAAACACACTGAGACACATAGTAATCATAATTGGCAAAAATAAAGGCAAAGAAAAATTATTGAAAGCAGCAAGGGAAAAACAACAAATAACATACAAGGGAACTCCCATAAGGTTAACAGCTGATTTCTCAGCAGAAACTCTACAAGCCAGAAGGGAGTGGCATGATATACTTAAAGTGATGAAAGGGAAGAAGCTACAACCAAGATTACTCTACCCAGCAAGGATCTCATTCAGATTCGATAGAGAACTCAAAAGCTTTACAGACAAGCAAAAGCTAAGAGAATTCAGCACCACCAAACCAGCTCTACAACAAATGCGATAGGAACTTCTCTAAGTGGGAAACACAAGAGAAGAAAAGGACCTACAAAAACAAACCCAAAACCATTAAGAAAATGGTAGTAGGAACATACATATCGATAATTACCTTAAACGTGAATGGATTAATGCTCCAACCAAAAGACACAGGCTTGCTGAATGGATACAAAAACAAGACCCATATATATGCTGTCTACAAGAGACCCCCTTCAGACCTAGGGATACATACAGACTGAAAGTGAGGGGATGGAAAAAGATATTCCATGCAAATGGAAATCAAAAGAAAGCTGGAGTAGCAATACTCATAGCAGATAAAATAGACTTTAAAATAAAGAATGTTACAAGAGACAAGGAAGGGCACTATGTAATGATCAAGGGATCAATCCAAGAAAAAGATATAACAATTATAAACATATATGCACCCAACAAAGGAGAACATCAATACATAAGGCAACTGCTAACAGCTCTAAAAGAGGAAATCGACAGTAACACAAAAATAGTGGGGAACTTTAACACCTCACTTACACCAATGGACAGATCATCCAGACAGAAAATTAATAAGGAAACACAAGCTTTAAATGACACAATAGACCAGATAGATTTAATTGATATTTATAGGACATTCCATCCAAAAACAGCAGATTACTCTTTCTTCTCGAGTGCGCATGGAACATTCCCAGGATAGATCACATCTTGGGTCACAAATCAAGCCTCAGTAAATTTAAGAAAATTGACATCATATCAAGCATCTTTTCGACCACAATGCTATGAGATTAGAAATCAATTACAGGGAAAAAAAAGAAAAAACACAAAACATGGAGGCTAAACAATACATTACTAAATAACCAAGAGATCACTGAAGAAATCAAACAGGAAATCAAAAAATACCTAGAGAAAAATGACAATGAAAACACAACGATCCAAAACCTATGGGATGCAGCAAAAGCAGCTCTAAGAGGGAAGTTTATAGCTATACAATCCTACCTCAAGAAACAAGAAAAATCTCAAAAAATCTAACGTTACACCTAAAGGAACTAGAGAAAGAAGAATAAACAAAACCCAAGGTTAGTAGAAGGAAAGAAATCATAAATATCAGAGCATAAATAAATGAAATAGAAACAAAGAAAACAATAGCAAATATCAATAAAACTAAAAGCTGGTTCTTTGAGAAGATAAACAAAATTGATAAACCATTAGCCAGACTCATCAAGAAAAAGAGGGAGAGGACTCAAATCAATAAAATTAGAAATGAAAAAGGAGAAGTTACAACAGACACCGCAGAAATACTAAGCATCCTAAGAGACTACTACAATAGACTCTATGCCAATAAAATGGACAACCTGGAAGAAATGGACAAATTCTTAGAAAGGTATAACCTTCCAAGCCTGAACCAGGAAGAAATAGAAAATATGAACAGACCAATCACAAGTAATGAAATTGAAATTGTGATTAAAAATCTTCCATCAAACAAAAGTCCAGGACCAGATGGCTTCACAGGTGAATTCTATCAAACATTTAGAGAAGAGCAAACACCTATCCTTCTCAAACTCTTCCAAAAAATTGCAGAGGAAGGAAAACTCCCCAACTCATTCTATGAGGCCACCATCACCCTGATACCAAAACCAGACAAAGATACTACAAAAAAGGAAAATTACAGACCAATATCACTGATGAATATAGATGCAAAAATCCTCAACAAAATACTAGCAAACAGAATCCAACAACACATTAAAAGGATCATACACCATGCTCAAGTGGAATTTATCCCAGAGATGCAAGGATTCTTTAATATATGCAAATCAATCAATGTGATACACCATACTAACAAATTGAAGAATAAAATCCATATGATCGTCTCAATAGATGCAGAAAAAGCTTTTGACAAAATTCAACACCCATTCATGATAAAAAACTCTCCAGAAAGTCGGGATAGAGGGAACCTACTTCAACATAATAAAGGCCATATACGACAAACCCACAGCAAACATCATTCTCAATGGTGAAAAACTGAAAGCATTTCCTCTAAGATTAGGAACAAGACAAGGTTGTCCACTCTCACCACTATTATTCAACATAGTTTTGGAAATCCTAGCCACGGCAATCAGAGAAGAAAAAGAAATAAAAGGAATGCAAATTGGAAAAGAAGAAGTAAAACTGTCATTGTTTCCAGATGACATAATACTATACATAGAGAATCCTAAAGATGCTACCAGAAAAATACTAGAGCTAATCAATTAATTCGGTAAAGTAGCAGGATACAAAATTAATGCACAGAAATCTCTTGCATGCCTATACACTAATGATGAAAAATCTGAGAGAGAAATTATGGAAACACTCCCATTTACCATTGCAACAAAAAGAAGAAAATACCTACGAATAAACCTACCTAGGGAGAAAAATGACCTGTATGCAGAAAAGTATAAGACACTGATGAAAGAAATTAAAGATTATACCAACAGATGGAGAGATATACCATATTCTTGGATTGGAAGAATCAACATTGTGAAAATGACTGTACTACCCAAAGCAATCTACAGATTCAATGCAATCCCTATCA